>NC_047668.1:54717839-55377839 GCF_011762505.2 Arvicanthis niloticus | reverse complement strand
ACACTATGAATGGAGGAGGGGATGCCTCCTTAGTGAGCCTGAGAGGTGGGGACAGGACAGTGGGGTGGCAGCTGGCCGGTAGAGCCTGCGGCCCCTGCTCCCTCTTCCGCTGGGGGCCTCAATTCGTGGGAGTGGAGAGGGGGGCTGGGCCTCCGAAGAGGCTCAGAGTGCAGGCTCCACGCTGAGCCCTCCCAATGAATTAATAATGGCACTGGCCCGGCCGGCTGTGGCCAGCGGGGGAGGGGTGGGACTGGGGGCGCTGCCACTGCTGCTGCCTGCGGTCTCTAGGCTGCGGGAGTCAGGGTGACTTGGTGTCTTGAGAAATCTGGGCCAGTGCTGCCTGAGGGTGCAAACACCTTCCCCAAACACTGGATATTTCCAGAGCCTTGGCCTTGGGCCCTGCAGAGTCCTAGTCAGGTGCGCCCCTCCGCTCAATTCCAATGTGAGCCACGTAGTATAGATCCATTTTACATACGGGAATTCACAAAGTCCAGATAGAAAAAGAGTTCACGTGCTGCTTGGTGGCAGAACTGAGATTCAGCCACATCCAAGTCTGAAGCCTATGATCCTTCCCACCTAACCGCTGCGATGCAGAACGGACGGACGGACAGGGCTTTGTGCAAACTAAACAGTAGCAGCTGAGTCGCTACCGCTGTTCTTTACTGAGAGCTCGCCCGCCCGAGAGAGGTCAAGTTCTGAGAGGCCGCTGCAGGGTAGGGTGCTTCGGGCTGGAAAGGATGATCAGCACAGTGCAAATGTGCGACAGTCCCCCAGATCCTGTAGTAGACCTTGCCACTAACACTGACGTTGGGGGACGCAGGAGAGGAAGCTGCAGGGCAGAGAAGGCTTCTAGAGGGCAACGCACGACTCCCGGGAGGTCTCCCTTCCTTCCTCCCCGAAGAAATGACCCGGCTGGGCGGCTGAGGGGGCGGTGCTGGATACCATGGTTACATCGATCTTCCCTGCCACATCCTCCCAGGATCCAACCCTGACTGGGCTCCAAATCTCGCCACAGGGGGCAGCAGGCATTTCTCCACGTCTGGCAGCTCGTGGTTAAGGGGGTAGGGGTTCACGTGTGGATGTGGGGAAGGAGGAGACTGAAGTGGGTTAGCGAGTCCTCGAGACTCCGCCTTGACCCTGGCCCCTCCTTTTCTTCCCGCTGCCTTGGGCTGTGGCGCTTCTTCCCTCTGGCGCCTGGGAGGTTTGGGCTGGACCAGGACCCTCACTCCGGTTTGCTCCAGGGCACCTCCGCTGTCCTCTCTTCTCTTTCTTAGTTCCATCTTCTCCTTGGTGCTGGATGTTGGTGGTTCAGGCCCTGCCTTTGGCCAGGGGCTCTTCAGGTCAGGCACCAGGGGTCTCTTAGTTTCCCTCTGCCTCTGGTTGGACATTGGGAGGGGCAGGAACCCTCTTCACTGTGTGTTTATACTATGAGCAGTGTGGGCTTTTTAGGGGGTCATAGGTCCCCAAAGGGTTAAGACTCTCTTTTCTACTTTCATAAAGTACCTGCCCCACAGTCTCAGTGGTGCTTCAGTCTGTTGTTCTTTCATTCCCACACATTGTGCCAGGCAGGTCTCTTCTTTTGGAGCTGTTTTCTCATAGGTGTGCCTCAGGGCTTGTCACTTGCTGCTCAGACACACCAGAAGAGGGCTTCAGATCCCATTACAGATGGTTGTGAGCCACCAAGTGATTGCGGGAATTGAACTCAGGACCTCCGGAAGAGCATCTTTGTGCTCTTAACTGCTCAGCCATCTCTCCAGCTGGCCTAAATTTATGGGAAGCAGACTGTTTACAGAACTGTCTGATCTGAAGGGAATTTGGTAGTGACTGACAGAACAGTGGGGTGGGAACGCCTTGAATGTGAGCGAACTATGGAAAGGGACTGCAGCAGAGCTATGGGAACTGCCTTCTCTCCATCACCCTCTGTTGGTCCTCACTAATTCCCGGCTTTCCCATCTGTGTGAAGGCAGAGTGGCTCTTAGCCTATCTTTAAATTCATCACAAAAGCGGATATGGTTGGCGAGGTGAGACAATTTATATGATGTTTACATTATAACTTAGTATACCTGCCTTGTGCCCACCTGAATTCCAGAGGGACTGTATAAGTTTGGGATAGCAATTAGTAAGGAACCTGATATGCCTAGAATTCAGACCTGGCCCCTAGCAGGCAGGCCTTCCTCCAGCAGCCTGTGTCCCCTGTGCAGGCAAATTCAAGCTCCTGGAGCAGGCTCGGGATGTGCGGGAGCCGGTGAGATACTTCAGCAGCGTGGAGGAGGTGGCCAGTGTCTTCCCTGACCGAATCTTTGTGATGGAAGCTATCACCTTCAGTGTCAAGGTTAGTCCTTCTGGCACGGGGTAGGACCTTCCCAAGCTTCCCTTTCTCTAGGTTAGAGTGTTGCTCATGGGATCCAGGATGGAGATGGCTTCTGAGCACCCTTTGGTATAGTCAGGCGATGCCAAAAAAGCCCACTTACGAACTCAGTGGAAGTGGACAGAAGCATTTCCTAGGAAATGTGGTGAAGCAGGAATAGTGTGTGGAGGAGTCACGACCTGATACAGTCTTGGGTGGGTGAGGTATTGTTATCACGCAAATGATCAAGACGGCTTGGCTTAATAAAATCTGCCGTGATTGAGCACTTTCAAAGTACATCTCTATACTCATAGTATCATATGAGGTAACTAAGGACCTAAGGAAAACGTTAAAGTCGAAGATACCCTCCAGTCTCAGTCCAGTGCTCTTGCTCTGATGTCAGCGACAGCTGAAGAGGAAGGAGAGCTCGAGGAGCTTGGAGCTGGTGTCTGACTTTCCTTGAGACCTTAGCTAGGGTCTCACCTTGTCTATGGGATTCCCCAGGTGGTGTCAGGCGAGTTCAGCGAGGACAGCGAGGTGTACAACTTCACACTGCACGCAGGCGACGAGCTCACTCTCATGGGCCAGGCAGAGATTCTGTGCGCCAAGACGACCAAGGAGCGCTCGCGCTTCACCACGCTCCTACGCAAGCTGGGCCGTGCAGGGGCCTTGGCCGGAATCGGCGGCCCGGGGAGCATGGGGGCCACAGGGGGTGGCGGCGGGGCCTCCAAGCCCGTCAAAGGCAAGATGCCCTGTCTCATCTGCATGAACCACCGCACCAACGAGAGCCTGAGCCTGCCCTTCCAGTGCCAGGGCCGCTTCAGCACGCGCAGCCCGCTGGAGCTGCAGATGCAGGAGGGCGAGCACACGGTGCGCGCCATCATCGAGCGCGTGCGGCTGCCGGTGAACGTGCTGGTGCCCAGCCGGCCGCCGCGCAACCCCTACGACCTCCACCCGGTGCGGGAGGGCCACTGCTACAAGCTGGTCAGCATCATCTCCAAGACCGTGGTGCTGGGGCTGGCGTTGCGCCGCGAGGGCCCCGCGCCGCTGCACTTCCTGCTGCTCACGGACACGCCGCGCTTCACTCTGCCGCAGGGTCTGCTGGCCGGGGACCCGCGCGTCGAGCGCCTGGTGCGCGACAGCGCCTCCTACTGCCGCGAACGCTTCGATCCGGACGAGTACTCCACTGCTGTGCGCGAGGCGCCAGCCGAGCTCGCCGAAGACTGCGCCAGCCCGCGCCGTGCGCGCCTCTGCCTGCCCGCGCCGCGCGCCCCGGGGCCGGTCCGCGCGCCTGGACCGCCGGGTCGCCTGGGTCCCGCCCTGCCTGCTGCCGGCGACGGCGACCAGGAGTACGTGAGCCCCGATTGGGCGGGTGCGCCCGAGCCCGCGGCCGCGTGCGCTGAGATCCCCTACGAGGAGCTGTGGGTGCACCAAGTCTCCGAGAGCCTCGCCGACGCCCGTGCACGGCCACTGGCGGGGCCGGACCTCATCTCCTTCGGGACTGTGGGGCCCCCACGGCATGAACCAGAGGCACCACCGCCTCCTGTACCCCCCAAATCCGAAGCGGTGAGTGAGCTCTGCCTAGTCCTTGAAGGAATTTTGGCTGCTTTTAGAGGGGCACGGAGGTTCCGTGCTCCTGGGGAGTGACAGGATGACCAGAGCCAAGGGGGAAGGAGAGGGGAAAAGACCAGGGCACACACACGCAAGGCATAGAGAATTGAGGGTGAGCTGGAAACAGAGCTACCCACAAGCTCCACAAAGTCCTCCATGATGGAAAAGTTCTGAGGTGCAATAAATGTAGGAAATGTGAGTGATCTCCATCAACTCCTGGACTCCTGAGTTAGAACCTCATTACAGGCTCGGACTTGCTCTGCGCTGATATTTAACAGTTCCCCACCTATTTGTCCACAGGATATTTCCCTTATCAATCACACCTTTTAACACACTCTTTGGGGAACTTAATTTGTAAGGACAGGTAGCAGGTCCCCTTTCTTTTCCCTGAAGAAGGAATATTCTCTATCGCCCTCACTCCCACCCCGGTTCCCGAACCTATCAACCTTCACAATAAATTTACGATGGAATAGGGGACTGTTGTGGACCGAGGGACAAAATAGGCTGGGAATAGACTAGGGGTGTCTAGACAGAGCAGCTTCCATTCTGCGTGGGACAAAGTCTTAGGCCCAAGCCCACCTGCTTGGGAGGTGAGGTAAGGAGGACCAGCTGCCCAGTGAGGCAGTCATGGTCTTCTGTCTGCAGGTGAAGGAAGAGTGCCGCCTGCTTCACGCCCCTCCTGTGCCCCCTAGGGGTGGCAGCAGCTGCAGCCGACTCACAGGTAGCCCTCCAGTGCCGCCCCGTTTTCCCAAGCTGCAGCCTGTCCACTCACCCAGCTCCAGTCTTTCCTACTATTCCTCTGGCCTGCAGGATGGGTGAGTTACTACCTTGGTCCCTGGCTTTGCTCCACTGCATGGGGTAGTGGTGGGTGGTCACTCCCTGCCCTGGTCACTCTGCTGCAGGGAGCACCTATCTTTCATTTTCTTTTTTAAGATTTACTGATTTTATTTAATGTGTATGAATGTTTTGTCTGCATGTAGGTATGGAGGTCAGAAGAGGTCTTCGAGATCTCCCGGAACTGGAGTTATGAGTGGTTATGAGCTACCATTTGGGTGTTGGGAACCTAACTAGGGTCCTCAGGAAAAGCAACTGTGCTGTTCACCACAAAGTCCTATCTTTAGCCTTGAGATTCTCGTTTTTTTTTTTTTTTTTCAATTTGTACTTTCTCAGTTTAATTTCTCCTGCGTGTTCTGACATGACTTGGGGACTTAGGGGATCCAAGAGGGTCTCAGGCTATACAGTAGAGGGATAGTTTCCTGCTGACAGCTCTGGGGTCCTGTGACTGTCACTTTCCACTCTGCCTTATGTGTGCATCCTGTGTGTCTGTCTCTGCTTATAGGGCAGGATCCCGCAGTGGCAGTGGTTCCCCATCACCGGATGCATACTCTCTCTATTGCTACCCTTGCACTTGGGGAGATTGTAAAGCCAGCGAGTCCTCTAGTCGCCCGCCACCAGGACCCCTACCTTCTACCACCACTCAGCCCAGCCAGGCCTCGAGAGCCCTAGCAGAGCCCCTGAGTGGTCGAACCACCTCCCTCTTGGGGGTTGACACCCCAGTGGTTAAGAACTACCATAGCTGCCCGCCTCTGTTCAAGCCCTCTCGTCCCCAGAAGTCCTTGGCTCCCTTTGGTGCACTCAACCCTTTCTCTGGGCCCGCCCACCCTTCAGGTGCTCCAGCGGCCTCTTCCTCTGGGTCCACATCCACCTCGGGTGCCCTGGCTACCTCCAGCCCCATACACTCCCCGGGCCCAGGCCCACAGGGCCAAGGTTACTCAGCTGCTCTCTCCTCCTCCTTGTCGTCCTCTGAGTGGCAGGAGCCAGCGCTGGAGCCCCTGGACCCATTTGAGCTGGGGCAGGCCAGTCCTCCTGAGCTGGAGCTGCTGCGCTGTCAGGAGCCCAGAGCTGCGGGGGCACCTGCGTCTGGACCTTGCCTTTCACCACTTGGTCCGCCCAAGGCCTTTGAGCCCGAAGGTTTGGTGCTGAGGCAAGTCCCTGCCTCATTGTCACCAGCTGCCTTGCAGGGGCCTGAGGCAGGAGGAACCCTACTCTTTCTCACCCAAGGTTGCCTGGAAGGGCCTCCTGGCAGCCCCCGGGAGGGAGCCACGAGCGCTGGAGTCCGGGATGCTTCCTCATGGCAGCCACCAGCAGACTTGTCTGCACTCTCCCTGGAAGAGGTCTCACGTAGTCTGCGCTTCATTGGGCTCTCAGAGGACGTGGTGAGCTTCTTTGCCCGAGAACGCATTGATGGAAGCATCTTTGTGCAGCTCAGTGAAGACATCTTGGCTGATGACTTTCATCTCACCAAGCTTCAGGTCAAGAAGATTATGCAGTTCATCAAAGGTTGGAGACCCAAGATCTGAACTGTTCAGTCAGCTGCCGCACAGCCTGAACTTTGGGAGCAGAGGTCCTGGGTATTAACTTGGTTCTGCCAGAAACAGCACTCCCAGAGGCAGGTTCTTCCTGCAGAGAAAATCTGGGCCAAGATGGAGGCTGCTCTGAAACACCCGAGTGTCCCAGGGGAGGTACATTGGGAACGGTGGCCCTTTGGGGCCAGACCCTGCAGGGGCATGCTACTGCTCTGTAGCTGCCTGGTGAGGGTTTTAGTGCCATCCCCACAGCAGGGTAAAGGTGGTGTGTATGTCATCGGGCAACTTTGTGCTGGTAGAATGCCTTTCTTAGCCCTGTATGTTCAGGTTAGAGACGAGGGAAGATGGCTCATCTTTTTAAGCACAGTGTCCCCAAAGTGCCCTCTCTTTCATACTCTGGGCTTTGGCTTGCAGCTCTTCCAGAGTTAGGGATGTGATTTCTGTCTGTGAGGTGCCCCTTGCCCTGGTGAATCAGTTACAGGCCTATGTCCAGCACCAGAGTCTCTGTTCTGATGTCATCACAAATAGCCTGTTGTTTTCCACAGGGCAGTCTGAGGACCTAGTACCTGAGGGAGAGGAGCCAGGTATAGGCCAGCTACCTCTACCCCACCAGTCTCCTGCCATCAGCTTTGGCTCTACTGGACTCTTGCTGTCCTCCTCGGTGTGTCACTGATAAGAGGACAGTGTAGCTGGTAAAGGGTGGCAAGTGGCTCAGGAAGGCAGCTTGCTCCTGAGCTCGGCCATGACCTTATTCTCATGGTTTGGATCTTTGTGCCCTTCAGTCTTATGTATGGTGATCTGTGACAGTAGAGGCCTGGCTAATATACACCCCTCGCTGTCATTCTCCAGCACCTCTAATAAGAACCACATGCGTGGCCTCTGGTGTCAGGGTCCCAGAGGTAGCAGTTTTCTTGTCTTCGTTCCCTGGCCTACCTAGATATTTATTTCCTGTGTTTTATGAATAGATAAGCCCCGTCCATCTGTGCCTTTCAGACGGAAACAAGGAACCTTGTGCTGTGCTGTTTGTCTTCTCACAGTTGTTTAATGAAACCTCAAGGAATGAAGAAATAAAAGGCTAGACCCCAGAGTAGTGAAAGAGTAGGACCTTGGGTGTTGGCTGATTCTTTTTGTGGAAGGCCATGAGGACCAAGGGCAGGGAAGGACTCTGGAAATGGTATGTGTAGCCTACTCTTATATACCCTGGATTCACATGGCAGCAGTCCCCACAGATTTCCACTGAAATCTGTGGCCTGTGAAACGCTATCGTCCTGCAACAATCTTTTTCTTTTTTGAGACAGTTTCTTGAACTCACAGAGATCCACCTGCCACCACTAGGCTACTCAAGTCATTTTTATCAGAGCCCACACCCTTGTGCTTGCAGGGAAGACCCAGAAGTCAAAGCTCAGTGACCAGGTCTGGTGTTACTGCCACTCTGCCAGCTCCAGAGACACCCTCAGTCACACAGCAGACACCTGGGCTTGGCCTTTGTGCAAGTGGTCAGTTCTTTGCCTTCTGGCTATCTGAAAATGCATTTAAGATGACCAACTTTAGGGTTGGTCTTCCTAGCAATGAACTGCAAGCCTCGGGTGGAGCCAGAGGTAAGCTCCCTGTCTGCCAGTCCCTGTGGGAATACATGAAGCACTTACAAGTGGGACAGCAGGAGTCAGCAGTGTTAGAAGGCAAAGTGATCCAGATGGGACCTGAATTAGGTTCCATACCCACTTAGTGACTCAGTGGGACCCAGTTAGGGGCCCAGTACTGTTTATACAGCTAGGCCCTGCTTCTCCCAGAGTGAGAACTCTGCCACTGAGGGACAGAGGTGGGACAAACTGAGGCCACAGAAAAGAGGTAGGTTGATCTGTGGGCATCCGTCTTCCTCAGTTTTGCAGGATTCCAAAACAGCAGGCCAGTGTTCCATCCTTTGCATAACTTTTCCCACAAGCATCCTCAGAAGCCAGGGATGAGGCATGCCAAGGACGTTACAATGGCACAGTGAGGAAATGGTTTGTGGAAAGGAGTATCTTTCGCATCCTGGTACACCATGCCCCCACTGTTCCCACTCTCGGCGACCAGGGCTGCAACTGTGCCATAGGCAGCCCAGCCAAGGCACTAGGTGGTCAAGCTTAAGGCATGGCACAGAGAGTCTGTTTTCTGACATTACAATCCCCGCCTAAAGCAGCTGCCTCAGCATCTTCCCAGCACATCTGTGATCCACAGCACAGGGCTTTTTTTTTTTTTTTTTTTTATGAAGGGGGTGCTCAAACACAAGGGCAGGCAGAAGAAAACAGACCAGGCTGGCAGAGGCTGACAGTCTGGATTTTATTGTTATCCTATGTTTGGCGTGGTGCAAAAATGCCCTCACCACTACCTGGCCTCACTGGCCCACTGGAAGGCACAGGCAGCAGGTGTTCTGGGTTATTCCTAGCTGCTGATTTGGGTCTCAGGCAGGGCTTGCAAAAGAAGCACAGTGGGGCTCACCCTCCAACATGAAGTGCAAACACTTAATTCACAGTCAGACTTCACCAGGAGGAAGAGCGGGCCAGGACTGAAGGCACTATGATGGAGGAACAATTCCAAGGCTAGCCTTGGTCTTTCTCCTGCTTCCTGATAATTTGGACAGCACAGCTGAGAAGCGGCACTGCCGGGTCTGGGTTAGTGCATGGAGGGGCAGGGCGGGAGGGCCTGTCACTGGTAGAACTTCTTGCTGGAGCTGTTAGCATGGTCGAGGAGCAGCTGGCACGGGGTAAACTGTGTTCCATAGGCAGACTCGTACTTCCGGAGCCGGTCCACTACCCTCTGAGCACCATACAGATCCACAAAGCGGAAGGGCCCTGAGCAGAAACAAGACTTTAGTGAAAGAGACAGTAACCTGCACAAGGATAAAGGAAGGCAACTTCTCAGTCTGCACACTGACCTCCGAGACAAGGGGGAAAGCCAAGCCCAAAGACGGCTCCGATGTCCCCCTCTGCAGGTGTGGCTAGGACCCCTTCCTGTAGGCACAGGACTGCCTCATTCACAAACCTTGTTATCACACGGTATTGGATGTCTTCATCAGAGGAGCTGAGGAAGAGAGGGGAGCAGGAAAGAGAATTTAGCTAGAGAAAGAAAGCTCTGAAGCGCAGTATATGAGGTGGGGGTTCTAGGGAGGCCAGTGGCCAGGGCAGACCACACCATCCTGAAAGATGAAAGTCCTTTCTCTTGGGTAAGGGGGTGCTATTACAGGGAGCACAGGAGAGATGATTGCCACGTCTGAAGGGTCAGGTAACACATCGAGGAGGGTGCAGGTGCCTCCACAACCACCTCCCACCTTGACAGGCCAGGCTGGAGCGGGCAGGGTGTGCGAGGCTTGGCCCACTCTCACCTGGATACTGCAACTGGGCTTATGTGCAAGGAGTTCAGCTGTGCAGTGTTTTGCCAACTTTGGGTCATAAATAGGATAGAAAAGGGACCCGAGGAGCTTTGAGCTACCAAGAGAAACGTTTTGGGGCAAATAGTCACTCAAATCAACTTACACCTCAGGCTTGGCAGGCAGCCTCAGGTTTGCCAAGATATTATCCATTTCAGAATTCAAACTCTTATTCTTTGAGCCCTCCTGATAGATGTAAAAGCCCTTCCCAGACTTGCGACCTGAGAGAAAGGAGACTGCGTTAGTCATTGCCCTTCACCTCAGCTGAAGACTCTGTTTCTGCCGATGCTGTGAGCTCCTAGCACTCTGCTGAACGCTAAGCTCCTGCAGGCAGCCAATCAAGCCAATCGAGCCATTTGACTCTTGTCAGATGGTTGGCAGAGGAGAGAAGCAGCTCTGCTGCATGGAACTGAGTCTGCATAAGAAAGGGCACCTCCACGGCCACCCCTGAATTTTAAATACAAACAGAAGGCCCAGGTCCTAAAGGTGATTTCACTGCAGCCCCAATTGTATGTTCTGAATGAAAGGTTGAACTTTTCTCCAAGGGCAGCCAGACCACAGGGTCTAGTGGATATAGGACTCGCTCCTGAAGTCTCAGACCTTGGCAGGAGGAATATGCTGGGCTATCTGGAAGACATGACAGTCTTATAAGCCTTGACTCTGCCTTTTCCCAGCCTATGAGATTCCATATGTCCAGGTATCTTTGTTTGGGGAACGTTCTCCTCTACCCTGTATCCCCAGACACCCACTTGGAGCTCTGTAAGTAGCAGCTAACTCCTGCATCCTGGGGTACTCACCCAGGAAGCCCTTGGCGACCATCTGTTTCAGCAGTTCTACGCTGCCACCTCCAAATCGCTCCCCAAAGGCTTTGCCTAGATCTTCTGCTACGTGCTGTGCTACATCCACACCTACTTCATCTGCCAGGGTGGCAGCACCCACAGGGAAGCCGAAGCCTGTGGTCAAGGCGTCCAGCTTCTTAGGGTCAACTCCTTCCTGAACAAGAGGTAAAATAAAGTAAGGGCCTCAGCACAGTCATCCCAGGTCCCCCACAGAAGGGCTGCCTGTCATAACCCACAGGACAGCCTTGTGCAGCCCACTTCTTTTCTTAGGCATCACCTGGCCAGGCCCAGAACCAGCCCTTCATCCGGTAAAGGACAAGTGGAAGCCCTGCAGCTAGCCCACAGGAATTCAGATCACTCAGCTCCTTGTCACTTGTGACTCTGAATGTCAGGATGCTACCAGGACACCAGGACTGAGAGCGCGGGCACTGTGAGTCTAGGGAAGGGCCCAGTGAGGAGGCTCCTCTTTGCCATGGAATGATCTGAGAGTGTGTGTGTGTGTGTGTGTGTGTGTGTGTGTGTGTGTGTGTGTGTGTGCGCGTGTGTGTAGCAGATACAATGGTAGTCAGGCCAAGTAGGCTCTGGTCTGGAAGGTCCTCACCCCAGAGATGCAGAAGCAGTGTGTCTGTCTGAGCATTCTGGGAGACTTTGGCTCCTGCAATGCTGGGGAGTGACCAGCAGAGTTAACACTGCCTATTGGGCATAGTCTCAGTCCCAGGACTTCCTGTTTCAGTGTGAGAGGGAGACACACTCTAGGGAAAAGCAGTAGTACATTCTGAGGGAGCTTGTCCTTCATCTGGACATCTTTAGCTTGGAGGACAGAGAAAAAGATCTGACAAGGCCTCAGACATTCCATAGAACAAAACCCACCTGGAGGATTCGCATGACTTCAGACATCATGGGAGCAAGACACCTGGTGGTGTAGAAGCCAGGTCCGTCCTGCCAAGGGAAAGGAAAAAAGCTCACAGCCTTGCTTTGCTGCCCACCACATCATCTAGTCTCCCTTTCCCAGAAATCATTCACAGCTTCAGCTGGCTTAAGCTCTCTCAGAATGCTCAATGTTATGATGGAGAGGAAGCCACCTTTAACAGTCTGGGTTTCATGTCATCTCTGAAGTCTGTAGTCACCAGAGAGGACCTGCCAGCGCCCAGACATCCTGCACCTACCCCACCTCAGCGAGACAGTCACTACTACTGTGCATTTTGGAGATAACCTAGTGGACAGTGTTTTAGAGGCTGCTATTTCCCCTACAGAAGAGTTATAACAAACCTGGAGGCTCAAGAAATCTTGTTAGAACTTCCATAACCTGCCACTAATTCTGGACTCACTTTGACCACAATGATGACCTTCCCCTGCTTGAGACCCACGGCTACGGCAGAGGCCGTTGTGTCCTTGGAGGTTTTGTCAGTTGTGATGATTTCTAGAAGCTGCATCTTGTCCACAGGAGAGAAGTAGTGCATGCCGATCACCTGGTGAGGGAGCCATAGCCAACAAATTACCAGTCCTGCGGAGAGCCTGACCACTCCCTGGTTCTCTAGGGAAACACTGGAGAGAAAGGTCTGTGGGCAGAACACTGCTGATCTAGGCCGAGGTTTGGGTCCGTGGTCTCCTGCCATCTCTTGGCTCGCTTCCCTCAGGCCCCACATCACATCCCTGGACCCAGTGTGTTAGGAAAGGTAGCCTGTTCTGCAGTCACACACTGTGTGAGGAGGAAGAATCAGGCTTGTATGGTTTGGAGACACAGACTTAGTATTAGCAACTTTAGCTGTTCAGAATTTTTTGTTTGTTATTTCCAGTCTCTCTGGCTGCTCAGTTGAAGCAACTGGTATCCTCTGGAGAAGTGAGGCTGTTTTTTTTTTTTTTTCCTCTTTGAATGACTGCATTCTTCCTGGATCTGCTTAAGCAAAGATAACCTTCTAGGCAGCATTTCAAATACTCAGTGAAGGTACTTCTAAATTTAGTACTTTCATATCATGGGTGGAAAGGTTCAGAGTGAGGCTGTAGGTCCCCCAGCCCCAATCCTCCAGGTCTGGAGCTGGAGTCTTACCCAGCTTAGGCAGCTACCACACTGTACGATAGCTGAACAGCACTTTGCTTCTTGGTTTAGGGCCTAGCCTTTAATACCTGATTCTAATGTAAGTAATTTTAATATTCTACACTTGAAAAATAGCTGCCATGGGATACACACCAAAGTGTTTTTAGCTATAATCTACCTATTCCTACACCTGCAGAGCATGGAGTTCAGTTTTCTGTTCCATTTTGGGGGAAGCACCGCATCCATTTCATAATCTACACTGGTCTCTTCTCGGTTCACATTCTAAAATTTCAGCTAGTGAGTCTGCAGCAGTCTGCCGTTTGAGGGTTTTCTGTCTGGTTTACCTTCTCAGGCCTTTTGCTGACAGCAGCAATTTGATTGATTGGGAGAGCAGATGTGTTGCTGGCAAAGATACAGTGTTCTGGAGTCACCTGCAGGGGAAACGCATGTAAGAATCTGTCAGGTGGGCCTAGAGATGACCGTCACAGCACAGCTGAGTGATGCTGGGGCCCAGCCTACTTTCTAATCCATACTGTTCACACTACAGACAGAACTTACCCAGGCATTGTGAGTCACCTAAAAGCTTTTATGTTGACCTTGTTCTCTTCAGCTCTTAACTGACCTGGCCTCTACTGATGGCCTGTCCTGCCCTGGAGACCACATCTCAGCACTTGGGTAAACATGCTGCCTTATATAAATGCCAGAAGGATGAGTTGAATTAGGTTTCAGTCAAGGTGGGGCATGGGTGTTGACCCCTCTTGGTATCTGGATGTGCTCAAGTCTGGACACTCACACCATTCCCTACCCATGCTCACCTTGTCTAAGCCACAAAGTGTATACTTCTTTCATCCTAACAGAGGCACTGAAGGGCAGTGTGCACTGTAAGTATGCGTGCAGCACACAAACACTACCAACTTTTAGCTTTGGTCGCCTGTTTCTGCACTGTCCCTAACACAGCCTTCTAGCTCTGATCTCAAAGTTTTCTGACACTTGGGTGAAAAATATGGAAGGTGTCTGTTAAAATTTGTCCAAATCTGGCATAAACAGAATGCAAACACTAGATCAGAATCAAGGTTGAAGACACATTTAACACGCTGAAGAGTACAAAATGTCAATGATGACAGACAAAAGTGAACCATTAAGATTAAAAAAGAAGAAGAAAGCAAAGAACTGTATAGGCATTTGAGGAAAAGGCCTGGCCTGTGACGAGGATGCTATAATTTAACCAACCCGGGCGGACTGTGAGCTGTTGGCGTGGCTATGAGAGTGAGCATGCTCTCTTAGCTGTTAGTATGCTATCAGGGGTGAGAGAAAGGTCCTCTTGGAGCTACAGATGTAGTTCAATAGGTGCAGTGCCTGCCTCACATGCATGAGGCCCTGTGCTGGATCTGGACACAGTGCTGTGTGTTAGTAATCCTAGCACTTGGGAAGAGGCAGCAGGATCTGAAATTCAAGGTCATCCTTGGCTACATAGTGAGTTCAAGGCCAGCCTGGGAGGTATATATATCTTCTACTCTAGGAAGAGCAAATCCTTATCTCCCAAGATGACTGTCAACATCCTAGCTACTCCTTGGTCATGCATGCCTTTCTTCCCATGTAGAAGGAGTCTATATTCCATGCTCTAAATCAGGGCTGGCCATGACTTGGTTTTACCAACAGAAGCGTGGCTGTTGGTCTCCGGCCTTGCTGCAGTTCTGACTTTTGCTCTTGGAGAACCTTGCTATGGAGGCGTTCTGGCCATGGGAGGAGGGAGGCCCTGAAAGCATTGGTGTTTAGGGTGCTGTCTGAAGAACTGTGAACAGGGAGCTGCTCAAGAGATACTTCTCGACAATGTGTACACTGAGACAGGACAGGGAAGCATCTAGAAACTGTCCTGTGAAGACTGTCAGAAGCCATTTGTTTTGTTCCAGAGCGGGTAAGAGATGACTAATTTACACTGAACCATTAGTAGATTCAGCTTGGAAATTTTCTTATAACCTAGCCAAAGGCCAGGTGAGAGGACAGGCATGATGCTGTACTAAAGGTCTTCCTCTTCGCGCTTTGGGCTTTCGCTCCTTCGCTCCTTCCTTTGCTCCTTTGCTCCTTCCCTCCTTCCTTCCTTCCTTCCTTCCTTCCTTCCTTCCTTCCTTCCTTCCTTCCTCCCTCCCTCCCTCCCTCCCTCCCTTATGATGTATTTTTTTGAGTGTTCAGTCTGCAGGTACACCTGCTCACCACAAGAGGGCATCAGACCCCACTGTGGATGGCTGTGAAACACCACTTAGATGGCCTCAGTAGTCCTGCCTGCTCCACAGCCACAGCCACCAGCGCTGCCAGCTCAGAACCATTTCACTAGTCTAGTCTAGCTGTGGTCTTTCTCACACTTGGATTATAGCCATTTCTCCTTTTCTACACCTTTCTATCTACCACCCACATTTGTTCATGTCATCTTAAGAATGGGCTTTTAGGACACTTGGGCAGGACCAAAGGAGCACCACCATAGATAAGCATCTGACAGAGCCTGGAGAAAATTCTCTTTGCTACCTAGACATGAAGACACCCGATTATGGCTCACAGCCAGCAACAACAACACATTCCCGAGACAGCTGGCTGTACTCCATGAGGCTATTTGGACGTCTGGTAACCTCCCCAATCGATTTCCACTTCAGTATGGCTACTGAGCTCTGTGCTTCGGAGCACAAGGTACTTAATTTCCTTTCCTTAGGATTCAGACTTGAGCTTTCTGATTTCCACAGCATGTGTGGACTCACATACAAACTTACATTTGAGATCACAAGATGGCTCAGTGGGTAAAAGGTGCCAAGCCTGACAACCTGAATTTGATCCTTGGGATTGACAGGGTGGGAGGAGAGAACTGAGTCCTGCAAGTTACCCTCTAACTGCCACATGTGCTCTATGGTGTATATCTACCCTCCAGTAAGACCCCGAGCTCAGTGTCCTCCGGGATTCAAGTGCAACAAGCCCGTACTCACGCCTTCCACTTCCTTTAACACTTTGTGCTTCACACTGAGGTCCTCAAAAACAGCCTCAATCACCATGTCCACCTTCTCAAAGCCCTTGTAATCGAGCTGCCCAATCAAGTTGCTGAAGATGGAATCCCTTTCAAACGACGTGAGAGCTTTCTTCTTCACTTTGTCATTCAGCCTGGAAAGAACACAGTCTTAGAGCAGAACGGCAGAAGACTAGAGGCCAGACAGTTGCTGTGTGGCTTCACCTACCCTCTGAGGGTGTGTTGTCACCCCCATTTTGAAGAGGTTGAGTTCAGAGGCACTTGGGGTTAAGCTGCTAGTGAGGGAGGTGATTAGTATTTGCAGTCAAGCTGGACCCCAGGCACGCAGGCTTTCTCCACATCTTTACTCATCAGACAGCTGGGAGTGTCAGCAAGAGGAGGGTGAATAAACAAGTCAAGGATGAGACTGGCAAAGAAGGGTGGCCCTTGCCACTGTGTCCCAGACCAGAGGGTGTTAACACTTACCTCTACCCTCTATGCCGCACTATAACACTGTCCCCTTCTCCCCACTGCCCCACATCCCCAGTGCAGGGGATCGAACCCAGGACCTTCGTGTGCACTCTCACACTGAGCTACATCTCCAGACCAGGGTTGTTTTCAGGCTGTCAATCCTCTTCCTCTCAGTACACAAGTACACTGAATTTTGTCTTTTCCCAAGGACACCCACAAAGGATTCTTGTTACGCAGTTACTGAATCTTTTTTATTGCCAAGGAATAAGAGACTTGTTTTAGGTTCATCTTAACCATACTTTTCAGAATAAATAAGAGAATTTTCCTCTGAATTGAAAACCCATTCACTAACTCCCTTAAGTAGAAGAAAAACTAAAGTCACAGCTAAGTTCATAGAAGTGTCCATTAAGGGGCTGGAGAGATGGCTGAGCAATTAAGAGACCTAGGTTCAAGTCCCAGCACCCACATGGCAGCTCACAACTGTCTGTAACTCCAGTTCTAGAGAATCCAACCCTCTCACACAGACAGACATACAGGAGAAATACCAATGCACACAAAAATTTATTTTTTTGTCCAATAAAGGCCTTAGAAGCATGGCTGCCTTCCTACATTTAGCCACAGCAGGCTGTCTCAGTGCCAACAGCAGGGACTGACTCAATGCAGAGTGAGACTGTTGCTGGGAATGGAAAGAAAACATGTCCCAAGTCAGCAGTATGGCAAGTGGCACTCCCCAGGCCTGAGAGGAGAAAGGAAGCATCTAGAAGAGGCTATCCTGTGGCAACAGCTCCTCACTCTAATGACTGTGGAGACAGTGTTGCTGTATCCACTGCTGCCCTTCCTTTTTTTTTTGTTTGTTTGTTTGTTTGTTTGTTTGTTTGTTTTTTTTACATTGTAATCTGGCAACATCAGCAACCTACCAGGTCCTGGCCAGCACTGTGGTCTCCTCCACAGTGTGCTGGAGCTACACAATCCACTTAGGAAACACATGCCCTCACTCAGCAAAAAATCCCAAGCAGGATGGTCTGATGCAGCCAGCTAATCCATCATGTCTGCAGAACACTGGGCTCAAACAGCCTCAGTGTGGCTGAGCTTCCTCTCAGCAAAACTGACAGCATCCGTGTGAGGCGGGACTGTGAGTCATCCTTTGTTTTCATTTTAAAACGTTTGTTTCACCTTTATTTATACTTCTTGTATATGGGTGTTTTGCTGCAGATATGGAGATAGTCTGCAGGCCTCAGCATCTGGCTCACTGGCAAGGGCCCTGCTGTGTCACTCCGGTCAGGAAAGCGGGCTCAGCACATGTTCACACACCCTCCCTCAGCCCTGCCTGAAAAGCTGTGCAGGTTCCATAATCCATTCCACTGGGGCAACTACATGCAAACCTTAGCCACACCCAACAATTACTAGTTTCATACCAAAGGATAAAATAAATGGCATTTAAAATATCTACTAATAAGGAAACATTCAAAGGTCAATGACCTGTGATGTTAACAAGAGTTGAAAGAATAATCAATATTTCTAAAAGAAAAAAATCAATGGAAACTTTGGCATAACTATAGACTATGTAGCTCATTATATTCAGGCAAAAGGACCCTGTGATGAAAACAAGACAAAACCAAACCCATCGTCCCTCCCCTAGAAACAGCCCACCTCCTGGCACAAACAGGCCACTTACCCTTTGAACACTTGCTGCTGTCCCCGACCCAGCCCAGTCACTGTAGTGTCTTTAAGAAGAGTTTTCAGTCCTTTATCCACAGAGACCTGGGCAATGCCAGCCCCCATCAGCCCTGCGCCAAGGATGGCTAGCTGCCTGGAGGGACAGGATCAAACAGTTCAGGTGAACATCTCAGGAATTTATTAGCTGGGATACACTTCCTAAGCTGTGAGCCAATAAACCAACCACACCAGCCACAAGTATAAGAGCTTCTTATCATTTCTATCTATAATAAATTTTTGATTTTTAAAATAAATGGAAAACTCACTGGGTCCAAAAACTTTCCATGAAGTCAGAACTAAACCAACTCTCAGTTGCCCAAAGCATGGAAAACCAAGTCTAATCTAAACCAAGGTATGTCTGAAGACTAGTATGTTTGATAACCCTCACAGTGATTTTAGCACTTTTCTGTCATTCTCTTTTCTCCCAAGATTTACTGTCCTGGCCAGGGTATTTCAGTCTCCTTACTAGTAGCTTCTGGGTTTTCTGTTTTTCTTTCAAGACAGGTCTTATGTAGCTGGCCTCGAACTCACCATGAAGAGGATGACTTTGAACTTCTCACCCTCATGAGTGCAGGGCTAAGAGTCTGGCATCGTCATACCTGGTTTGTGTGGTATTGGCAACTGAACTCAGAGCTCTTGTATGCCAGGCAGGTACATAGCAATGGAGCTGAGTTACAGCTGCAGCTGGCTGTGTCTTTGGTCTGAGATGTGACACCTAAACCAGACTGCCAGGGAATCATCCTGAGATGAGAAAGCTCTATAAAGCTGCTTGAAGGGTCTAGAGAAAACTCAGAGGATCTGAAAACAAGAATGTACTTGGAATAAAGGCTCAGCTGTCCAGGGCAGAAGAGGCTGAGGGCTAATCTGGTTCTGTGGGTCCTCACCACCTACACTCTTGCTGCAAAGCTTTCTCGGGCTTTCTCGGCTGGGCAGCTTACTGAACACTCTTCTGTGGCGCTCCAAATTTATTTTTCTTGCACAGGACCTGGCCATTATAGAGCCCCATCAAGGCCTTCGATTCTTTGGTCAATGCCAGCTCTCCAAATTTCTGAAAGGTAAAAAGAAAAAAAAAGGAAAGGTGGAACTCTGGGGTCCTGATGGGCGTCCTTCGCAACTTCCTCTGCATAGCAGAGGGAGCAACCAGGGCCTTAGTTCACAGGTGCTGCGGCTTGGGGTCCCACCTGCAGCTGGCGTCTTCTTCACTGGCCGCCTCTGAAGGATGGCTTGCCACTGCTTTGAGAGAGGTTTGGGTTTTTTGTTTTGTTTTAATTAATTTAAAAAAATTAATTAGGAATAAAAAACAGGGTTTCTCTGTGTAGCCCTGGCTGTCCTAGAACTCACTTTATGGACCAGGCTGGCCTTGAATTCAGAGATCTACCTGCCTTTGCTATCACACCTGGCCTTGAAGGAGGTTTTAATGTGATAGCTCTCAGACTCTTACAGCTGAGGGCTCTTACACATGCACACACACAATATCAAGTACGGTCACTCTTTGGAATCCATGCAAACACTGGTTTTAGGACCTTAGGAGAGACATAATGCACAAATTCTCAACCTTTGCAGTGGGTGAGAGTCTCAGGCCCAGATGGATTTTCACTATGTATATATAATATTTGCCTTGTATTAGGTGTTATTCCTATAATACCTATTCCTCCAATAACCCACTCCAGTGGAAGACTGTGAAGTGGCCCAGATGTTAGGCCCATACCGTCTAAGGCAGAACTTGAGCAGAGTCTTAGAGTTTTCTTTCCACTGTAGCAGGTGGTCCAGCACCACTACTTTAAAAAAAAAGCACTGCTACTTTAAAAGTGTCTCAGCATTAAGGACAAGTCCCAGCTTACTGGTTCCCAAAATAAAAGCTGGAATCTCAGTTTGACACAGTTGGGTTTGTACCCTACCTAGTATTGTCCTTCCCGACTGTCAAGATTTCCTCACTATTTAAATGGGAAAATAGATGCCTAGTTCATAGTGCTGTTACGAGGATTAATACGAACACTAGGCAAAAGACTGGGCTCTCCATGCTAGCTATTATTAACACTGCTGGCACACACTGGCATAATTATGGGACTACAAAGAGCATTACAAAGAAAGACTCTCTGATGACATTGCTTATACACACTAGCACATGAAATAATGGCCCACAGAGTTAATGCTATACTTAATCCGGAAACAGCATGTTCTGTTTGGATATCCTGTGGATTTCAATTATGGGTAAAGAATAATCAGATCATAAATTCAATGGGTTTTGATAGATGGCTTTATATAAAAGGTACATATATGCATATATGTAAAAAGTATAGATATATATGTATATACACACACACACACACACACACACACACACACACAATATCAAGTATGGCCACTCTTTGGAATCCATGCAAACACTGGTTTTAGGACTTTAGGAGAGACATAATGTAAAAATTCTCAAGTTCTTCACATAAAATAATACAGAAATACACATCCTCTGTATTTCAAGTTGACTCTAGATTAACTATAATACCTAATACAAGGCAAATATTATATATACACAGTTGATAACAAAAGTCTATATATTCAGGACAACACAATTTAAGACTTTATATGTATATAATACATCAATCGTATGTACCCCATTGCCCTCCCAATCTCTCTCGACCCCTTTCTATCCAACATATCTTCCTTCCCGAATGTGTTTGTTCAGTAGTTGGATACAGGACTGTAGGGAGGGCCAACTGCATGCAGTGAGGACATTCTGACCTATATCCCCAGCTCTCAATATATGCATTTTGTCACAACAAAATCAGCCCAGTGCAGACTAAAGGCATTCCCACGATTAGGTCAGAAAGGAGCGGCTGCTCCCCTGTTCTCATTACACCCTCATTACTGAGCGGTCTCAAGCACTGCACCCAGTCACAGACCATCCAAAGAATGACCACTGGAAGTAAAAACTGTACTAGGTTTCATATACAGTATGTTTTCATACAGTGTAAACATCTTCAGCTTTAAATGCAGCTTAGAGGCTTTAGTGTTCTACAATTAAATTGGATAAAAATCGTTTTACCTGTGATTCAGCGAGATAACCAGCGTCATTTCCTTGCTCAAGTCCAGCCTTCACAGCCTAAAAACCACAAAGGTGCTTGTTCAGTGTTGCAACAGAATGGCTAGAGTAACATAACCAGTCTTATTAGGCTGTGTGTCACTCTCCCCGTAGGTCACACAGCCAGCTTTGCAAGGGCAGCCCCTGAATCAACTGTGTCTCAGCTGCTGTTGAACCCAGCAGGAAAGGACACCTTAAGCTAGCTGTTCTTCCAGCTTCTCTCTAAGGCCAGCTTTTTCTGCTTGCTTTTCTGTGCTCCTGATGTGTGTGTGATCTTGTTAGTCACACTAACTAGGAACTCCATGCAACTCAACTTCACATCTGGGGTAGGCGCTATCCCACATATGGTGGCAAACAGAAAAGACAAAGGAATGACTCCAAGCCCGACCACCATAATTTAAACATATGACAGGAAACAAAACAAACCCCAAATTCATTCCTCACCCTGACTTCCTGTAATATCTACACTCATCCTCTCTGCTTGGCAGGCTTCTTATGGCAAACTTCTTATACAGTACTTCTTACATAAATGTATTTCAGAGTCTTATTCAAACTTCAATCCTCCATTATCAAGGCAGCTGGCTGATAGCTTTATTTTGTCTCTCCTAATCCTCTTTGACCCACTACCATGAAATAACTAAAGTACAGGACAAAGTGAAATTGGCTAGTTCATTACTGTTAACCTTTTAAAACTAATTTTAGCCTGTCTTGCTATAGACTGATACCTCACTGTTCACTTTTAGAAGCGTGTCTCAGCAAATGCTCCCAGAATACCCTCACGCCTCCAGTTTCCATGACCTCGCCCATCCTGAGGGTCTGAGTCCCCTTTCAGGTCAGATCCCATGAGCCCCCACCTCATCTCACTGATTGCCTCCTCTGAGTGCTGATAACCTGGAATTAGTTTTGTTGCTGTTTTATATCTTGTATGATAGCTGTCTTACTGTAATTATTTATTTTTTTCCAGCCCAGACTGTTAAGTATGAACGCAGATGTGTCATGTTTCATACATTTTTTTTTTTTTTTTACAATGCTTGGGACTGAATCTAGAGGTTTATACAAGCCAGACAAAGGTTCTACCAGAGCTACATCCCCAGCTGATGTTTCATATTAAGTAATCTCATGTCTTCTACTCAAAATGTACTTTGTAATGGATCCATTCCCCAGTCTTTTGGTTGCTTGAGACACAGTCTCTCTACATAGCTCTGGCTGTCCTATAATTCTCTATGTAGCGCAGGCTTGTCTAGAACTCAGAGATCTGCCTCCATCTGCCTCCCAGAGTATGAGGAGGACCACACCTGGCTTCTTTTTTTTTTTTTTTTAAAGACAGGGTCTCTATGAGCCCCTGCCTCCTCCAGTTTTGATTATATGTTCTTGAATCTCCCAGTCTGAAAAGTTCTATGTTTTAAAGTATTTTAAATTATCTCCCTTTGTCTTTTCATACTGCCTTTACATCATTAGGTCTTCTTAAGAATTATAGCAAGGGGAATGTCTTTTTAAAAAATTATTATCAACTGGCTCAGGTCTTTAATTTCAGCACCCAGGATGCAGAGGCAGGCAGAGCACTGTGAGTTCTAGGTCAGCCTGGTCTACAGAGCAGATTGAAGGCCAGGACTACACAGTGAGACTCTTTTTTTCAAAAGCAAGCAAGTGAGCGAAAACACAGAGCTGACACACTGTTCACATCACAAGAAAGAACACTGTTTCTAGTAAGGGGAAGAACTCGGGAAAAGGTGGGTGCCCAGGGCAACTCACATCAATTATTTTCAAAGGTGCAGGGTAAAGGCCTTTGGTCTGCTTCTTCACTTTTTCTTCCACTGTTTTGTAAACCTGTTGTCTGACAAATGGGATAGTCATAGCGTACGATGTCAGCTCTGTAAGGTAAAACGTGGTGAGATATTTACTGAGACAATCCAGGGCCCCCTGTCCATGCGTCCTGCAGACTTCACAGCACTACAGTAATTGTAGCCATCTGAAGGAACACAACGGAGCCGTCATCTCTGCGCCGCACTGCCTTAACATGCTCTAATGACCTCGTATGTGTTAAGGTTTAGTCTGGGGACTTGCAGCTTATTACACTATTATAGTTTACTCTTGTATTAATGTTTAAAAATTTCCAAAATAACAGGTCTTTAAACAATGGCTTTAGCTGGGGGCTGGAGAGATGGCTCAGTGGCTAAGAGCACTGACCGCTCTTCTAGAGGTCCTGAGTTCAATTCCCAGCAACCACACAGGGTGGCTCACAACCATCTGTAATGGAATCCAATGCCCAATTCTGGTGTGTCTGAAGATAGCTACAGTGTATTCATATACATAAAATAAATAAATATATCTTTAAAAAATGGCTTTAGCTGTTAGTATAAAGTTTAGTTGTCCTTGGGGGTCAGAATTATACCTTTTAAAGGTTACTCCTAAATATGCTTCCCTCCCTGTCAACCTCCCTGTCAACCAACCAACCTTCCTCCCTCCCTCCCTCCCTCCTGGTTTTCAGAGACAGAATTTGTCTGTGTAGTTTTGGCTGTTCTGGACCTTGCTTTATAAACCAGGCTGGCCTCAAATCTCCCAAGTGCTGGGATTAGAGGCTTGTGCCAACACACCCAGCACTTTTCTCTTTCTTTTGAGGCAGGGTCTCAGGCAGCTCAGGGGCAGGCAGAAGCCCCGCTGTGTGCTGTTAACACAGCCACTTACTTTCCATCAGACCTTTGCTCTGCTTTGCAGAGACCTTCCGGTCAGCCAGGCCTTTGGCAAAATTAACTGCAACTTCTTCTAGGTATTCAATTGTCCTTTCTTCTGGAGATTTTATTCCTGGTCCTGTAAAAACAAAATACAACACCAACAACAAAATGATTGCAAGGACTAGAATGTAAATCAAGCTTGGGCAGACAAAACCTGTGGCAGGAAGGCTCCCACCCTTCCTTCAGTGATGTGGAAGCATAAGCCTTTCCTCCCCAAGTTGCTTTGGTCACAGTGTTTCATCACAGTGATAGTAACCCTAACTAAAATAGCAACTCATTTCCCATTTTTGGCTTCTGCCAGCTTGTGAGCCTGCTGGAAGCAGGAATTAGATTATGTGTGTAGCTCAGTGGAGTGTATGATCAGCATGTATGAGACTTGGTTCTTCCTTAGTCTACATGAACTGCACTGGGAGAAGGCACTGGAGTACAGAAAGGAGTATACATACTTGAAGCACTTTAGAAACAAAGTTTCCAGAGGGAGGAGCTTACTACAAACATATAACTCCAGTAAGACATCTGCATTGTTTTGAACCAGAGTGGAGAAGAAGAATCAGAATTAAACCTTTAAACCAAAGCTCAGAGAGTTCATGAAAGTCAATCGCCTCATTATCCTGCCGGCAGCCGAGGCCACAGGACTCTGTAAGCAGAATGTGCTGAGCATGTGCTCCACAACAGGCTTACCCAGAGGGCTTTGGCTAGCTCTGCTCAGCACAGTCACGAAAGAGCACTACCTAAAGCCAGGGAAAACCACTAGAGAAGCAGGAAGAGAATACCAGCACAGGATGCGAGTGGCCTAGACCTTGTAGGATGAAGGTCATCCTACTAGGCAAAGAACCATGGTACTCCCCGAGGGCTACAGACATGACACTGGGAATACGGCATGGGAAATACTGCCTTCCTTATACCACACTTGGAGTGTGGCCAGTCCTCCCTCCACACCACAGTCCTCAGGGGAGGGACAGGCAAGGGCACAGGTCACAGGCTGTGTTCTCCCTCATATTGCCACTCTGAGCCCAGATACCTTCTCTCCAAGGCCCCTTTACCTCAGAGCACCAGCTGACACCTTCTTCCTGAGAAAATGAGAATCTTAAAGATACTTTGCCCTACTACCAAGCCACCTTTTCTGCCATGCTCCATAAAGCCTGTTTGTTCAAGGCTTCCTTAGCAGGGAGATGCCTCCCAACCCCTTGTAACTCTGGCTTCATGGGAGTCAAAGCCCTCTTCTGGCCTCCAAAGACATATGCACATACATATGAGTACACTCATACTAAGATACACATGTGAACATAAATAAAATCTTAAAAAAACAAAAATAAACTAAAATAAACCCTAAAACCATTTAAGCCAGAAAGAAAAACATAACAAAACTAAAGAAAAACGAGAACCCCCCAACTCTATATATAACTTTGTGGTTAATTCTGTTAAGTATTTAATAAGAAGAAATATCAATTCTACATAAAATTTTCCAAAGGACAAGAGAAAGGAAAACTTTACAACTCACTTTATGAGGTCAGCACTGCCTGACACTAAGACCATGCAAATACTGTAAGAAATCATAATTATCCACAAGACCATTCATTTTCTTTCTTTCTCTCGTTCTTTCTTTTCTTTTCTTTCTTTTTTTTTTTTTTTTTTTTTTTTTTTTTTTTTTTTTTTTGGTTTTTTTCGAGACAGGGTTTCTCTGTGTAGCCCGGGCTGTCCTGGAACTCACTCTGTAGACCAGGCTGGCCTCGAACTCAGAAATCCGCCTGCCTCTGCCTCCCAAGTGCTGGGATTAAAGGCATGTGCCACCACTGCCTGGCGCATATTGGCCTAAAACTATGCAATAACTAGGAATAAATTGAAATGTTCACTGATAAGTCGAGAAATATAAAACCCTGCTGAGAAATTAAGCTCTTCAATGGAGAGATATGACTCTGATGGCATAATATTGTGGTGGTTTGAATGAGCCTGGCCCATGGGAAATGGCACTGTTAGGTATGCACAGCCTTGTTGGAACAGGTGTGGACTTGGTGGTGAAAGGGTGTCACTGGGTAGCAGGCTTTGAGGTCCTATGCTCAGGCTCTTCCTAGCTGCCAGCAGGAGAGAGTCTCTTTCTACAGGCTCAAGATATAGTACTCTAGGCTCCTCTAACACCATGTCTGTGGGCATGTTGCCATGCTTTCCGACATGATGATAATAGACTGAACCTCTGAAACTGTAAGCCAGCTCCCAGTTAAATGTTTGCTCTTACAAGAGTTGCCTTGGTCCTGGTGTCTCTTCATAGCAATGGGAACCCTAAGTCAATATTCTAACCAAAATTCTAGCAAGTATTCTTATTGTCTATAATCTTTGTAGGTATGATGATCTTGATTACAGAATCTATAATCAAATGCAAAGCAACTATTATAGAAAAAATAATTTTGAATGAATAGATCATAGTTGGAGGAATATAATATCTGATAAATCAATAGTCAAGACCACATTGTGTTGATTCAACAAAAGGCTGGTTAACTGGAAATAGAATATATAGTTGACTTTTGACCAAGATGTCACTGTAGTTCACTGGAGAAAAAATAATTTTCCTTTTTTTTTCTTTAAAATTGAGCCAGGCTCTCTCAAAGTAATTCTGTCTGTCCTGGAATATGTTATGTAGAACAAAGTGGCCTTGAACGCACAGAGATCTACTTGCCTATGCTCTGATTAATGGACTATACCACTATGCCCAGCTAGAATAATTTTCTTAAAAAATGGTGCAGAACATTGGTATTTGTATGCAAAAGAATAAAGACACTCATGTAAAAGTTAACCTAGAATGGATCACAGACCAATGTTCAAGAGACAAAACAAGAATAGTTTCAGAAGAAAACACAGAAGAAAAATATTGGTGCTTCTTAAATCAGAAAGTTTTTAGACACCAAGTCAATAGCATGATCTACAAAAATCCCCCAAATACCAAAATGGGAAACAAACAAACAAACAAACAACAAAAAACCCCCCTCAAGGTAGAGAAAGAGATGGCCCAGATAGTAAAGACGTTTGCCACACAAGCCTGGTGACTTAAATTTGACCCCCCAGAAACCATGTAAAGGTTAAAGGAGAGAATGAAATGTATAAAATTGTCCTTTGACCTCCACATGTGTGTAATGTCATGTATGTACACGTGTGTACATGAGTACACACACACACACAAAGTAATGATGATGATAATAATAATAATGGACAACTTGATACATTGGATTTCACAAAATTAAAAATATTTAACCTTAGAAAGTGAAAAGAGAAGCTGCTGACTGGGAGAAAATATCCTCAAGTTACATTTGTATCCAGATATAGTAAGAACTCTGAAAACACAAATAAAATGATTTGAACATATATAGGAAGCTGTTGGGGTAATCTTTCTTCAAACTGTGTGAGGGCATGTCTCTGTTTTTCAGTTAATTCTGTACCAGCAGAGAGCTAAGTGTGGGCAGGATTTTGGTATTGTCATTTCTATTGTCCATCACCAGGTTTTGGTGAAGGACTTTTAGTGAAGGACTAATGTCCTTCCTCACCTGTTTAAAGACAACTGAGAAATGTATCAGATGTCTTACCGCTGATTAGTGGTAATAAAGAGCTGCTGGTCAATACCTCGGACAGAAAGAAGGTGGAATGTCCAGGCACAGGAGTGACACAGGGAGAAGAAAGAATCAAGAGTTAGAGGCTGGAGAGATGGCTCAGCAGTTAAGAGCATTGACTGCCCTTCCAGAGGTCCCAAGTTCAATTCCCAGCAACCACATGGTGGCTCACAACCATCTGTAATGGAATCCAATGTCCTCTTCTGGCATGTCTAAGAGAGGAGGAGTGTACTCATATACATAAAATAAATACATTAATTTAAAAAAAGAATCAAGAGTGGACATGGAACAGACACAGACTGCAGCACAGAGAAGGACAGAGAGCTAGCCATGATGAGTTGCAGGCTAGACAGTCAGATTAAGTTAGATGAGCTGGGGGGAGATTGCCCCGGCAAAAGGCCTAAGCTCTAAACTGTAATAGAAGTCTTGTGTTAGGCTGAAGAATGGCACTGCTCTTCCAGAGTTCTTGATTTTCAATTCCCAGCAACCACAAGGTAGCTCACAACTATCTATCCTGGAATCTGTTGCCCTTTTTTTGGCATGCAGGTATACATACAGATAGAGTACTCGCATAAAATAAATAAATAAATCTTAAAAGACAAAGAAATCTTGTGTCATTATATAAACTGCTGGCAGGTCTGTGGAGGCCAACTACAAGAAGCAAATTAATGCAAAGGATAACCAAGTCTGAGACTAAAACCATACAACATGGTTGGAAACCTGAAGTCTTATGCTGATAGATAAAAACCGGTAATTACTTTGGGTAATAGATGGACAGTTTTTTAGGAGATGAACACATACATAGCACATAGGCTATCCATCCCCTCTTCAGGGTTACTCAACAGACAGAACAACTAAGTCCACAGAAAGGCTTCTGGATCAGTGCTCACAGCAGCTTTCTTCAGAACAGTCTCAAGAACAGTCTCAAGTTAGAAACAGCACTTTTGGTGAATGGATAAACACTGTGGCATATATATACACACACATATATACATATATATATATATATAAATATATATATAAATATATATATATACACATATATATATATATAAAACAGCTCTCAACAGGAAGGATCAAACTGGGCAGGCGGGTGACTCAGCAGATCAATACACATTGCCACCGAGTCTGAGGCTTGAATTTAATCCCAGAACCCATAAGGTGCAGGAAGAGAACCAACTCCAACATGCTGTCCTCTGATATGTATGCTGTGTTATGCGTGTAGGTATATATATGTATACATATATACATATATACACATAACACATGTAATAAGTAAATGTAATAATTTTTAGAAGAAACAAATTATAGATACATGCAATGATAATGTATTTCAAAAGCATGCTAAATAAAAGAAGTAACAAAAAGCTACATATTAGACATGTTTTAACTGACTGTTGTAGTGCTTACATAACTACGTACATTTATTAAAACTCAAATTGTTCATTGAAAACTGGAAAATTACGTAAGTATCTTAAAAACAAACCCACCTTGAGATCAGATGTACAAACCTTTTTGTCTGCATGTGTGTGCATGCAAGCGTATACATGCATGCCATAGTGAGTGTGCAGAGGCCACAGGATAACTAGCAGGAGTCAGTTCTTTTCTTCCACTGTGTGGATCCTGGAGAACAAACTCAGGTCTCTGGGCTTGGTGGCAGGTGCCTTAACCCAGAGTCATCTCAATAGCTCCTGCTTGTTCTTCTGACGCGGGGTATCACTATGTAGCCCTGGAACTCTCTACACTATGTAGCTCAAGGTAGCTCAAATTCATAGTCCATTTGTCTCAGTGTTCCAAGTGATTACAGGCATAGGCGACCACACTGAGCCTTCAGTAATAGCTTAATGCTGATATTTAAGAAGCACCAGGAGGTGATGAGTGTACATTTTAGAGGTCCCTATTGCCACCAGAAACTGCATGAAAGTAGCACATAAGTAGATATCTTTTGCTAATATTCTGAGGTTGGCTGTTTCATGTGTTTATTGTATTACTAAAACACATAGGGAGGGATGCAACTCAGTGATAGAATACTGACCCAGTGTGCAGAAGATCCTGATTTAATCCCACACAATCCAAACAAAAACAACAAAACAAAGAACCTCCACCAGAGACTGAAGGAGGCTTACACATGGATAGGAACACAGGTGACTTACAACAGCAATAATGACTGAACTGATTCTTGTATTGTTGGTATCCAAATAATCAATAAATAGAAACCAGTGTAGGGGTGAAAATGAGTATTAGCTCTTAGAAAACATCACTTCTTGTTAGTTGGTGATAGCACACGCCTTTAACCCCAGCACTTGGGAGGCAGAGGCAGGTGGATCACTGAGTTCTGAGTTTGAGGCCAACCTGGTTTGCAGAGCAAATTCCAGGATGGCCAGGGATACACAGAGAAACCCTATCTAACCCTGTCCCCTCACCCCCACCCACAAAAGGAAAAAAGAAAATGTTACTCCTCAAAAATTGTTACTTCTTTCTTAAGAGTTTTGAGTTTCATCCTAATATTCAAGGGATCAAATCCTCCAGAAAATAATTAAGTCTATATGACAAAAATTTTGACTCATGTCAACACTTACCCAGCGGTTCCACCAACTGGTCAACCAGTCCCATTTTCTTTGCTCTGTCTGCACGAATGTTTCTACCAGTCAGCATCATGTCAAATGCAGCAGGTACACCCACCTAAAATGCAAGCAAGAGACAGAGCACAGATGGAATGAAGGTGGAAGTCAGTTACAAACCATCAAGTGAACAGACTTTAGAAGGAAAGTAGGGCTGGTGAGGCGCTCAGTGGGTAACGGTGCTTCCATCAGGCCTGACAGCCTGAGCTTAATAGCTAGGACTCTCATGGCAGAAGGTGACAACTGACTCCTGAAAGATGCCCTCTGCCCTTCACATGCACACCCAGGTACACTTGTGCATGTACACACAAAATAAACAAATAAATGTAATAATATTTTCTAAAAAAGAAGAAAAGTCAAACCAGTTTTATGCTTATTGGTAAATTAAAATTTGCATACTGATTAGATACCCAGCTGAAAAAGAAAATGTCTTTATGGTGTCTTTTAAATTCAGTAACATAAGGAATTAATAAGGTGGAAAATTCATTTTACATGAACTAAAACTGTAGATCATGCCATTCTCAATTTGTTTTCCATCACTTATACAGTATTCAGAACTCTAGTGCTGAGGATGTAGCTCGGTGCTGGAGTGTTTGCTTGACATGCATAAAACTATGGGTTTAATTCTCAGCATCCTTACTTCCCAAAATTCCAATATTGGAACTATAGTGCAGACTGAGATGAAAAACTTGTTATTTTTTACAAAGACTTCAGGAAGAAGCCTTTGAGTTTAACAAAAATGCAGCTCAATTGATATTCTAGAATTGATGCACTAGAAAACTTGACTTTTAGCCAGGTGTCTGATTTGTTTGATAATCCTAGATTTTGAAAGGCTGAGACAGGAGAATCATGGACTCAAGGCCTGTCTAAGTTGCAGAGAAGACCCTCATTCAAAACAAAATAACAACAACAACAAACCCAAAACAAACCCAACAAAACAGCTGGGTATGAAGGCTTATATCTTTAATCCCAGCACTCAGGAGGTAAAAGGCTCTCTTTTGAGTTTTAGCCCAACCTGGTCTACACAGTGAGCTCCAGGACAGTCAGAACCATATAGAAAGACCTTGGCTTAAAAACAAACAAAGAAAACCAAAAAAAAAAAAAAAAAAAAAAAAAAAAAAGAACTTCTAGCAAATAAAGAAATACAACAAAACTTTTTATGTCAAGACATCTTCTAGACATTTTTCATAAAGAGATGTGTAAGACTTTGATTACTAGTTTGGTATGTGTTAATCCAGCACTCTGGCGGTGAGGTGGGGGGATAGACACAAGAGAGTGAGGCCAGTCTAGGCTACAGAATGAGACTTGTAAAACCAAACCAAAACCAACCAAATGAAATAAAACCCTCCTTTCCTACTCTAACTTGTATGAACTTCTTGCACAGTCTCTCTTCTCAGTGAGCCCTTGTCACTGAGAAGTGACAAGTGTCTACAGTGTTAGAAGCTCTGAGACTCAGTGCCTTCTGGTTTGATATGAAATTTCTCTGTAGGTTCTAGGGATGACTCACATTAGAAATTCAAAAGCTTATTGTGTCTTTTTTGGGGCCTCTGAATACAGCAAGGAGATGGTCCAAATCAGAGAAAGGATGGGAAAGTTCTGTCTCTTACTTATCATGAACTATGACCCATGGCTTTGAAAATCTATTAAGAGATACTGTGTAGAAGAGGAACAAATTAATGTTCTAGAAAAGTTAGACAGTAACTTATCTTTACGCTTCATAAGGGAAAGAAGACTGACCAACAATTCTGTAGGACTGAAAAAAATAAGTATAGGGAGTAAAAAAAAAAAACTCTCAATGATCCTCTACATTCCTAACTTATGTGGTTTCTGAATCTACACTGAGTGTCTGTATCATGTATTTTGTACAAGATGGAACAGATCTAGTGGGGTATTTCTGTACAGCAGTCTCAAGCTCTCGTGGTATTGGGGGATATTAAACTCACCATTTTGGGCAGTCTCTGGGTGCCTCCGGCTCCTGGTAAGATCCCCAGCAACACTTCAGGGACACCTAACACTGTTTTTCTGTCTTTCGTTGCTATTCTGTATTGGCATGCTATTGCGAGCTTCAAACAAATCAAAGAAAATTATAATGTTAGAAAATTTAACTGGATCGTTTTGGCACCTAGGTTGGCATGTCTAAAGATTATTTACAAAGCAGAAATGTACCACAAAATAAACCATGATTTCTTAGACTGACGTTGGCACTCTACAATTTACTTTTTCTAACAGTTTTTGTAATTTATTAGCCCCTTTTTAGGTTGCTATTCTCCTTAAAAATATTCTGATGGCAATGGAATTTACCAATTAAAAAACTCACGCCAGAAGTGGATTTCCATATTCTGGCCACACAAGAGTCTGAGGCAGGAGGATTGTCTGAGCCTATGAGTTTGAGACCAGCCTTGGCAACATACAAGACCCTTGTCTTAAAATTAAAAGCAATAATAACTAACAATTCTTCTCAAGTCTTAGTAACAATGATCCATGCTGGTAGACCCAGCTGCCCGAGGCCAAGGCAAGAGTAATGGAGAGTCCTTCCAATCAATCAGGTATATTTGCAGTTTCCTGACAGGCCTTGTTTACTGTTGCTTTTGAGTACAACTACACTGTATATGGAATACTTCTGAAACCATTTTCTTGTTAATCAAATTCTTTTGGGTATCAGGCCCAGGTTTCTTTCATTACTGTAGGTAAAAACCCAGCATACAGCCCAGTATGTGACAAATGTTCAATAAATATTTTCTTTTTCTCTTTTTAAAACACAGCACAATCTAGTAAGAATCTCTTCTCTCAGCTGGTCATGGTGTACACCTTTAGCCTCAACACTTGGGAGGCAGAGGCAGGCAGGTCTCTGTGAGTTTGAGGCCAGGTTGGTCTACAGAGTGAGATCCTGTCTCAAAAACAAAACTCTAACTTTATTTTGAAGAGTTTTGCAGATTGAAAACTCTTCAATCTTATCATATTTACTACTCACAAGAAATTGTATGCGTCTGTCTCTCACATACACAGTATACCCTGTAAGTAAGACTCAGCCAACTTAACATGAATTTGGTTCACATGTCTGGATCTCTGCCCTGTGAACCTGAAGCAGGCACTCAGATATGAGAAAGCCTTCACAGGTGTGGTTTACATCCCAGCTGTAAACAGAAACAATATTCCTCGGCTCAACGTTTGCAGTCACTTGTCTTTTCTCACGAATTAAGAATTAAACCCCCTTAGGCTAGGACAGGGAAGTAGGCTCAGATATTTTGGTTATCCTGATAAGCCCTTAGAAACAGTGATCACAGGAGTGACCACGGGACTTTGTTTATTGCCTTTCTTGTTCTTTGACTATTTGTGTTTATTGTCTTGCTTGTTCCTTGACTATTTGCATCTATTGTATTACTAGTTCCTCAACCTAGAACTGACCTTAATACTTGCATATAATTAAGATAGTATAAAGCAGATTGAAAAAAAAGGTGTACTTTTGAGTGGTTGATTAAAAAAAAATTAAACCCATTCAGGCATTTGACAGCAGAAAATAAAATGGCTTCTACTCAGAAAACTGTTCTTTTACTTTTTTAGGTGAAACAGTAGCCTAAAGGGCTACGGTGGCACATCCCACCAGTGGGTCGGAGAGTCTGTACATCTCTGGAACACTTCTGTACCTCAAGTCCTCCTCCCAAGCAGGATCCACTGATGGCAGCCACAACAGGCTTTGGGGACTTTTCAAGTTTCTCAAACATTCTCTGTCCTTCCTGTGATATTCTTGTTGCTTCTTGGGGGGTTGTACAAGAGGCTAGCATACTGAAATATCGACAGAAAAGAGCAACACAAAAGAGGAGATGAAACTGTGACCTATTTTGCATAATGCTTTACCCATTATATACTTATCTCAGGGTATATCAATATTTGGCAGTGAGTCCTCAAACATAGAATGGAACAGGTTACACAATTTATTTTGCTCTATAACAAACTATTGACCACAAAGTTCTAACAGAAACATCAACTGGTGAATATTTTCACTATCAGATGAGACAGTTCTAAGGTTGTATTCTTTAAGCTGTTTTGTAGTCTTTACTTGCCAGCCATGCCTGTTTTCCTACTGATTTGTAGCTTGCTACATATGCTTCGTTATCTGCATGCACACAGGCCTGATTACTCTTCTAGACTGGTCCTTATGAATAGAGTAGGATTTCTTTAGTATATACATGTGGATGAGAGGGTGTGGCTGGAACATATGAACTGCTCCCACATCTTGTGTGTTTGTATCACACATGTGCTCACCGATGTAGGCACATGTGGAAGCCAATGTCACGTGGCTTCTTCATGCCTTTCTTTTTGAGACAAAGCAACCCACAGACTCACCATGCCCAGCTTTTCCCTTGGATTCTGGAATTCAAGTTCAGACCCTTGGCTGAACAGCAGGGTTTTACCCACTGAACCATCTCCCCAGCCCCCGTACTTTCAATTTTGCCAAGTACTGCCGAATTGCATTCTAAATGGTTGCTGATCTGATGAATGAAAACTAGGCATTCATTAGTTAACTTTAAAACAAGCTGTATTTAGTCATCTATGATTTAAGCAACAAATCCCTCTGTTTCATGAGCTTTTTTATGCCCTGGAAAATAACTTAAAAAACCAACCTTTTGGAGAATTTACTTTTATCTTATTTTAGAGAAGGTATTATTTAAAAAATGCATAATCAAGCAAGATAAACTTACTTGATGTCAGCACCTGCAACAAAGCAGCCGGGCTTTGACGAGATAAGGACAGCACTCCTGATTTGGTCGTTGGCCCAGATTTCGTTCATGACTTCTACAAACTCGGATTGTACTTCTTTATTCAATGTATTTACCTACACGAGAAAGAGCTACATCTAAGGGTTTCAACTGGAAATTTCACACCCAGACTACCACTGTCAAATCTCTTTAAGCAGCAGACATATAACTAAAGAAAGTTCAGGTACCTTTGAATTGGGTGAATTAATCCGAATAACTGCCACATCCCCTTTGACTCCATAATTAATATGGGTTCTGGCTAAAAAAGAGAAGACAGTTTTGTTTCTAAACATGCCTTTTATAAAATACATCTACAAAGTAATGTTAAAATCATATACATACAAGTATCATTATATGTACTGGACAATTATATTTAGGGCTGCACACATACATATTTAGGGATGAACACATACACACATATTTAGGGCTACACGCCACACACATATCTCCCATTTACTTTCCTCCAACCTCTCCCATACACTCCCCTTGTTCTCTGAAATTCATGACCTCTTTTTCTTTGTTGTTATATATACATATATTACATACACATGTAAAATATACATATATTTAGGGATACATACATATCAGAATGTACATATGCATACATATATACACATGTATACATTTAGGGATATACACACAAATATATACATATTTAAGGATATGTAAATATGTACACACACATATATACATATGCATATGTATAATGTTAGCATTCTGTCTAAACTCCACTCCCACAGTTACCTGGCAACATCCAGGTAGGTCTGGCCCACTATAAAAGGGGCTGCTTGTCCCCTCTTTCCTCTTTTGCCCTTTTCTCCTCTTTCCTCCCCATCTCCCCTTCCCCATTCCCTCTCTCCATGTGCTCATGGCCGGACTCTACTTCTCTACTCTCTCCCTCTCTCTGTTTTGTAATGCTGCTACTACCCTCTTAACTCCCCTTCCTGTGCCCCAAATAAACTCTATTCTATACTATACCATCGCATGGCTGGTCCCTCCAGGAAGGGATGCCTCTGCATGGGCCCACTGAGACATCCCCTTCCCGCATACCTCACCACTTCCCCGTAGAACATATTCTCTTTATCTTTTTATAAACACATCTTTTAACAACAAAGAAAAAGAGGCCATGAATTTGAGGAACTAGGGGAGTGTATGGGAAGGGTTTGGAGGGAAGAAAGAGAATGGGAAATATAATGGAATTATATTATTTAAAAGAACAAAAGGATTATAAAAAGCAACGTTAAGTACATAAACAAGAAAGTAAACTTACTCAGTAAAGCAGAAGAGGTTGTAAAGCTGCGGCAAATGCAGCCTGCAAGAAAAGTGTTTCAAAATTACTTCCTGAAATACAATTTCTTTAATATTTGTCAAATTAGAAAAACTGGAATTTATATTAATAAACCCCCAAATCAGAACAATGTATTCTAGGCCATTATTGTGGCTAATTCAATATCTTTCTCATTTTAATTATCAGGTCAAATGATTATCCACACAATAAGACAGGGAGAAGATGCCCTCCCCCAGAAAAAAAGGGAGGGTGCATCTCTACAATGTGAGTTGTCAAAGATGGGCTTGGACTGCATATGGAATTAAGACTGACCTTAATATGGGGACAGTATCATGGATTATCTAAATGGACTTAGTGTAATCACAAAAAAATCAGAGACATGTGACCGTGACCTGGCTCCAGGTTGCTAAAGGAATAAGAAGCACACAAGCAGGGACCACAGTTGTCTCCAGAACTAGATAATGCAAGGCGACGGGTTTCCCTCAGGGGCTTCAGAAAGAACAGAGCCCTGGCAACACTATGTGAGCCTACATTTTGATCATGCCCTTGTTAGCTCTCCGCTTCCCCTGGGGATTAAACCCAGACTACTGTATGCTGGGCACACACTGTACCACTGAACTATGTATCCTCAGCCCAAGTCTCACTAAGGACGTCTGTCCTCTATAACTGTACTGGGGAGGCAGAGGCAAGTGGATCAAAGCATGTTCCCAGCACCCACACTGGCAGAAAGGCTCATAATGGCCCAGCTACAGAGGATCTGATGCCCTCTTCTGGCCTCCATGGGCACCCACACATGTGGCATACAATGATATGCACACTGACACATAAATAGAAATAAACTTTACAAACAAACAAAAGAAGTTGCCAGGTATGGTAGTGCATACATTGAATCCCAGCACTACGGAGGCAGAAGCAGGAGGACGTCTGTGAGTCTGATGCCAGCCTATGTTACACAGTGAGTTCCAGGTCATCTACTGCTATGTAATGAGACCTTGTCTCAAACCAAACAGAACAGAACAAAACAAAACAAAACAAAACGTGAAATCAAGGGGCAAGCACTGGCTACAAAGGAAACACTCCATGTCACACTTTTCTGGTTTAAGCATACCTAACTGAAAAAATCTCGGTACTGTCTTCCACCAGTAACGTTCCCAATCTTTGGATAACAGACTCCACTCTGTCCTCTGTTGCTTACCAGTTGACGCTCATCAGCTAACTTGTTTAGGTTCTTCAGTGGGACCACAAAGAGATCCCATCCATCATGTGGCCTCAGCCATTTTGGTTCTAATTATCTCTGTTCACTGGATGCCTTTGGCAAGCAGCCACTGAGATAGTAGCCCACTCCCGTAGGCCACATGCTACCATTTCCTAGCATGGGAGGCAAGAAGACTTAGACCATGAGTTCACAGCCCAGGCAATCTGTTTTTTGTTACTGTTGTTTTCTTCTATTTTATTTGAGATGGGGTTTCACTGTGTAGCCCAAGCTAGGTTGGAACTTGCCATATATATCCCAGTATGACCTTGAATCCTTGAATTCATGATCTTCCTACCTTAACCTCCCAAGTGCTAAGAGTTTTGTTTTGTTCTGTTTGGTTTGGCCACTATAAAGTCTTAGCTGGCCTAGAAGAACTTGTTATGTAGATGAGACGGCCTTGAACCCACAGATATTCATCTATCTGCTGAGATGAAGGGTGTGCCTCAACATGCTTAGAGCTGAGGATTACTGAACCCAGAGATCCATGTTAGAGAAGTACTCTACCTCTGAGTTACAGCTAGTCCCCAAGACTCTCTCTTAACTGACACTAGAAATCTCAAAATAGTTTCGAGGAAGGCCAGCTGTATTCTGGCTGGCTGTGAGCAACTCTGTCTGGCTTAGTATACAATTCCCATCCTCCTGCTTTGGAGTATAGGAAGTCCACTTGTCTAGCTGCTAAAGATTATCCTGTCCAGAATTCTTATTAAATTGCACTTTGGGGAATCTTTGATCTGTCTTTCTCAGGTCAGTCACATCATCTCATGACCCCTCCCACCTGTAGCAGTCACTTTTCCTAATTCAGGACTAGGCTGTTCTCTAACAGTGATGATGACTGGATCTTCTGCGTGCAAGCACACAAGAGTGGCCCAGTAGAGGGTCTTTCAAGCTAGATTCTAGGTGGAAGATAGGGAATCTAGGGGAAATTTTGGACAAACATTACATTTGTTTGAGGGATTGTTCTATGGGCCCGCCATCATAAAGGCTTGCTTCTACCCTGCTCTAAGCAAGCTTTCCGTGGTAAGCAGGTTGTCCTGGAGTAGCAGAGACAACTTCCCCTAAATGCAGCTTTTACGGTCTTCAGAACAGCCTCCTTTTCTCTATCTTTACTCATGCTCACCTCAAGCCATCTCTTCTATGGTCCTCTCTAATTCTTCACTCCCTTCTCCTGACCAGAGTCCCAAACTTGCCTAACTTAGGAAAGTTCTCCCTTTCCTTAGTTCAAAAAAGTAAAGACAAACTGTCACTGTCTTGACTAGGTGTTAACACATGCAAACATCTGCACTCAGCAAATGGAAGAGGTCTTAAAGCATTGGTTCTCAACCTGTGGGTCTCAACTCTCTTTGGGGTCACATCAGATACGCTGTAAGCGTATGTCAGGTATTTACATGATGATTCCTAACACTATCAAAATTAGTTATGAAGTAGCAACAAAATAATTTTATGGTTGTGGTCACCACAACATGAAAAACTGTGTTAAAGGGTTGCAGCATCGGGAAGGTTGAGAACCACTGCCTTTAGAAATTATTATCCACTACTAGTTACTTATTTCTTGATATTAAAACTTCAGTTCTGATCATCAACAAAATGTACATGGCTCTAACTTTCCCCTAGAACTTCACTTTCAGATTTTAACTACAATGCTCCTCTTCCTTGCCTGCATTTTGGTCTTTACTTAATGTATTTTCTGTTTTGTGTTTATTCTTGCATTTACAAACAGAGTTATAATTAATCTCTTCCAATATAATTTTAGTCATTTCTCAACAAACTTTTTTTACAGCAACCTGATGGGTTGTGTGACCTTCTAGGACATTGGGGGAACAAGTAAAAGCAAAAAGTCTCTTTCTTGGTGGAGCTTGCACTCCAGGGCAGCTGAGGATATGGTACCGAATCAGTTCCGATTTGGGGGACACGGATGAAGATTTGAAAATAGCTCAGTGTTAAGACTGTCTGCCAAGCATGCAGATGGACCTAGGTTCAATACCCAGCTCTGAATAACTGGGTAAAGTACAAATTCTAGTGGGAAGGAGGCATGGGATAGGTAATCTTGCTAGAAAAGAGCAAAGCATCCTGGAATAGGAATGGACTGACTGGGAGTACAAGTAGGGAGAGATGAGATACAGACAGAAACCTAGAAAAGTAAGTATGTGATAGAATATAAATAAAAAACTAACAAACTTTCAAAAAACCAAAACCAACCAAACAAACAAACCCACCTAATCAAACAAAAAACCAACTCTCAAAGGCAGCATGGTTACAACTTGATTTCCAGGTGAGGTACTTCTAGGTAGCCCAGGCTAACTAGAACCAGTAATCCTTCTGTCTCAGTGGAATGCCAGGATCACAAGAGTTTGTACCACTCAGGGCAGAGTTACTACCTTAAAAATCAAATATTTGTTCTTTAAAGGTTGAAGATGCAAAGCAGCGGGGTGTGGGAGCACACCTCAGAGGGCAGAGGGAGGCAGACCAGATCTATTCCAGGCTAGCCAGCTCTATTTAGTGAGATCTTGTCTCTATAAGCAAGCAAACAAACAAATAATAATAATAAAAAGAGTTGGTGCTCGTTAGCCTATGGTTAAGCCATTTTAATTCCTGCCAACTAACCTCCTTGAGGTAAACACACTCCCATACACTTACAAAAAACCTCCACTAAACCAACAGAGACAAAAAAGCAAAGAGAAAGAGCAGTAAATGCACAAACATTTAAAAAAAAAAAAATCTTAACCACAGTCAATTTAATCAAGCCAAAGTACAAGGTAACTTTGCTTCTGGAATCCAGCCTTACCCTGCGCCTAACAGTGAAGCATACTATACAGACACTGTGTGAACTTTAGCCTACATTTTCAGTGCCAGCAAAAGCAAAACCTTTGCCCTACTTTTTAATCATCTTCATGTGTAACTCAAGAAAATATCTACAAGGTTATAAGACTATAGTCAGTGGGAAGAGCTGGATTGTGCTGCACAACTTTGAAAACTGAAAATGTTAGTTTATAGCAATTTACTGCCTTTTCAAAATCCAACCCTGGGACAAGAGATAGGATTAAAGAAGTTAGAGTCAGGTTTAAACACACCATGATACCTACTAACTGCTGTTCATTTCCTGTAACATTTTTTTTTTACACACTACACACTTAGGAATTAGGAAAAGTAGGAATTGAACAGATATTAAGGTCAATTTGTGATTTTTTATTTGATATTCATGTTAGAATGATGGCATTGTACAGGAGTTCTTTTCCTAGTGAATGCCACAGTTCATTAAGCATTTGCCTGCACACACTCTCAGGGTGAAGGACTGAGCTGTTGAGTCTAGACTCTAAATGGTAAACTAGGTGTGCAGCTAATTTTAAACAGACTTTCCTGTATATTTTTTCAAAGTGCATAAGCTGTTATTAAAATAAGCTGTAGCTAAACTACATTTTCTTAATGAAAACATAACATATATTTACATATGTTTCTATGTAGAAGTATAGGAAAATTTAGCTGTTAGCTTTTTTTTTATTATCTATGTAAAATAGATTACTTAAAAAGTTCTCAGCTATATAGAGTCATTGCTTCTAAGGTCTAAAAAGTTTTATACTTAATATAACTTCTTTAGACTTAACATATGATTGACTCAATTTTACCAATGAGAAAGATATTGAAATTAATTCCCAAGGTCACTAGAAGGTAACCGGCAGACTCAAGCCAGAAGGCATGGTTTGTATTTAATGCATTTAATTGCTCCACCATACCACTTCACTCTCATTCATTTCACAGATGAGAAAAGAAAGCCCATTTAGATTAAAGAGCTTGGGCAAAGTCAACAGCTAGTGATGAGAGAACATGTGACACGATTACTACCACTCCAGTGCATAGCCAGTGCTATACTTGCTGCCAGCCAATCTATAAAAGTACCTTACAGCAAACACAGGACCATATGTGATTTTTTTTCCCCTCTAAAACTGTTACTCAGAAAAGGAAAAAGATAAATTGCATGAAAACACAACCAAGTGCAAATAGAAGACATAAAGATGTTAAAGATATTTTTTTTTTTTGACAGGGTCTCACTGTGTAGCCCTGGTTGGCCTGGAACTCACTATGTAGAATAGACAGGCCATGAACACAAAGACCCACCTAATATTAAAGGAGAGCAATACCACACCCAGCCCATTTCACTTTTTTTTGCTAATACGGTGGTAATTTTGGCTGTTTACACATAATGGATCTGTGGAAATTCTACATGTGTATTTTTCTGTGAGGAAAATTAAGTGAATTCATATTACAAACTAAAGTCTCAAAGTAACTAGTATCAAGTATGATACACAATGAAGTTGCATTTGCCCGTAGAGATTTGGAATGTCTGGGAAAAGGCTCTTTTCTACCAACACCCCTTTAACCCTTTCACTGCTTTTCACTGTTTGAAGAAGAATGCAGCTCGTGAGGCCTGACAGAAATCGGCAGAAAGGAGATTAGAAATAGTTTTTAAATAATCAAACATTTTATTCCTCATCAAAATTTCTTTGCCTAAGTTGGAGAACCTCCGGTTTCAACCTTCTATACATTCACACCAAGATTATTGGAAGTGGGAGCTGAGTTCTCTGAAGAAAAAAAAAATGGTTTTGACCGTCAAGATCAAGGAGTGGCAGTGAGCTGTAAGGCTAGTAGTCAAAGTCTCCGAGAAGACTGATAGACATCTCTTATGGAGACTAACATGTGGTAGAGCCTTAAAAATGTGACAGGTCTTAGTCCTCCGGCCCTAGCAATGTCAGGGCCAAGACAAACATTCAGGGAGACAAGAGGGGCGTGAGCGCAGGGCTACAGCAGAGACCTGCGCAAACTGCCAGACTAAGTGGAAACGACTCCGGAAAGTTAGGGGAGAGCCTGACACCGCCAGAGCAGGGAGACAGGGAGTGACAGTTCCTTCGCAAGGACACAGGAAATAGGGTCTCGGAACAGTAACCCCGTTTCTACAGGTGCCGGGAAAGGGGTGGGCAGGAGACAGTGAGGGGCAAACGCTGCTCCTCGCCGCACCAGTTTCTGCAGGCACTCCGAGATTCTCCCGAGCCCTCATCCAGGCTCACCTCTGGAGCGTAGGATCCTGAAGGCAGAGAAGCGACTGAGACTGCCAATTGCCCGGGACGCCACCATCTTGAGCAGAAGAGGACGAAAGCAGAAAGCTCTTCTAGTTGGGGGGCAATGGAGCCGAGGGCTTTTCTTTTCTGAGCCTGTCCGGCAGGGTGCCCTATGTACCGCCTTACTAAAACGCAGACTCTGAATTGTCGCCGGTCCTTTCACCCTCCCTCTTGCTCTCAACTAAGCAAGCCGAAAGGATGATTTCTCTGAAGGGGGACTAAGGACCTCCGAGGAGGGGGCGGAGTGTCTGACTTTCTGGTCAGGCGCTCAGCGGGCAGCCCTCAAGTTCCGCGGTGGCCGCGGGCGGGGCGAGAAGGGTCCTTGCAGAGCCCGAGCCGCCCTCGGCGTGGGCGGGCGTTTGTCAGTCTGGGCTTGACCTTGTTGGCAGCGGCAGCTTTCGCGGACTCTGAGGTGCGGCAGCGCGCTTTTCGGTTTTCTTCTGCTTTCCCCGCAGGCAGGTGCCACTTTGCTCCCGACTCTTCTCGTCGGTGCCCGCGGCCGCTTCCCTTTCCTATGAGGGTCGAAGTCCCGAGAGCGGGACAGGCTGATGCAGGCCTCCAGTGCGACCCGCCTCAGGACGGGCGCTGGTCCCGTTCACGCGTAGCTCTCTCTGCAGCCGTGTCTTCTGTCTGCATTTATCACTTCAGGTTTACGAACGGTTTGAGTGTGTGTGAAACGCTGGGCTGTGTCAGAGCGATGTCGTTTTCCCTGGTTACCTCTCTAGGCAGTGCGGCGGCTATAGAGCTTGAGAACGCGTCATTAAGTGTGGGCCTCGGAGGTGGAGCAGCCAAGAGAGTCCTCCAACCTGCGTGGCTATCCAGGTTCACGGGCTTCTTCTAACCCGCAAGGTTCCCCCTTCCCCCCCCCCCCCCCCCCCCCGCAAGCATCTGGGCAAACCCATCACTCCTCACTCTTATCTGTGAAGTAGCCGTAGCTGGTGGATGGGAGGAATGGGAGTGCATTAACTGGTAGCCACAGGTGGGAGAACTAGTCTATCTACTTTTGAGAGCTCAGCTCTTCCCGGTACTAGGGTATGAGTTGTTTGTTTTGGTGCTGGAAAGATGAGTCCTGAAATAAACTGATGGTTTTCAAAAGAAAGTAAAGCCAGCTAATGGTGCATGCACCATTTTGTTTAATACCCACAAGCCCCACGTTTCGGTCATTTGCACTTTCGGTGACTGGACAGGCTCAGAAAGATTACATAAATTTCCTTCTTTGTGGCAAGGCCAGGATTCAAACAGAAGTGGCTCTTGCTAGTTAACAGATTATTCTTTCTGCCAGACAGGAAAGAAGAAATGGCTGAAATGATTCTTAGAAACCCAGGAGCGTTCTGTTTTAAAGCTCGAGTCAAACTAAGTCTTCCACCAAGAACACTTTAAGCTGAACCTAGACGACCACTTCGGAGTAAATTGAAAAAACAAACAAACCCTTTTCCCATACAACGCCCTCCACTGTCCCTATTTCATATACTTTTTTTTTTGTAAAGGGCCACACAAAGTATTTTGTTTTGTGAGCACACTTTGTGCTCTGATATTTGTTTTGTGTTGCTTGCAGCTCTTTATAATTTTTCCTAAACTAGAGGTGGGACCCACAAAAACTGAACTATTCACACACACACACACACACTTTTTGCAATTCTTTGAAGTGTAAAAACCGGAGCTGGTAGAGAGCTTGCTCAGTATAGGTCCGGGCTTCACTGTTAGCACTTCAAAAGGGAAAAGTAGAAGAAATCATGTAAAAGAAAAACCCTTTTATTGAGGGTTTGGGGTTATATTTTGCTAATACTTGATTTAAAGTGCCTTTTTTGGTTCTCTGTAGTCTCAGTGAAATTATAAGTTCTATCAAGTACAAAGTTTTTTACTCATTTTTTGATCATTAGTACTTTGGTGCAAAGGCTTAGAGGAGAACTAAGTATATTTATATCATCACCTACTAATAATAGCAAACACATAAATAAGCCTTACTAGATATCAGGCAACATGTACCTGTATCTAGGTGTGTATTTAATTATCTCAACAACTCTAAAATTGTGTACATTTTACTGAAGGACCAGAAACAGAAAAGTTAAGCAGCTTGCTACAGGTCCTACAGCTGGGGTGAAGCTAGGATTTGCACGTGGAGTCTGTTCTTTGATGTTGTAGTAACTGTTAAGTCACCCCATCTTGCTTTTATATTCTTTACCTACCTTTCTCTTTTGTCTTCCCAAGTGCCTCTCTGCTACCTAAGCCTAAACTACCTAAGGATTGACATGTTTTGAATACTTTTTTGTTAAAATTTCTGTATTTCTGAGGCTTTATAAATGACAACAAAGGCCAGCCTTCAATACAATAGTATAGTTCTTAGTTTGTTTTGTTTTTGTTTTGGCTTTTTTAGACAGGGTCTCTCTATTATGTTGCTCTGGTTGTCCTGGAACTGGCTAATTCAGGGTGGCCCCACACTTACAGAGACCTGCCTGCCTCTGCAGTGCTTAAAGACTTATACCGTCATGGTATGGTATGTATCACCTGGTGCATAGTCTTGTAGTAAGTATTTAGTTTTTGCGTTTTTATTTAATATGTATTATGGGTGTCAGTGTAAACATGTATATCTTGTTTCATTTTCTCCCAAGCTGCTGAATATTCAGGAAATATTTATGATACAGTTCAACTATTTGTATCGATCTGCATTTATATTAGTTTCAACTATAAATAGTTTTATAGTGAGCATTTCAAGTATTCCTAAAGAAACCAGAGGAATTATTAGACTCAGAATTCACAATCTGGAGCCAGGTCTGTAACCCTAGCACGCGGGATGATGGGCCATAGGTACAAGGCCATCCTGGGTTAAATAGTAAGTACCAGCCTAACTAAGGCTGTAACACTTAAGCCCCGTCTAAAAATAAGAAACAAAATTGACTGCTTGTTGTTTGATGGGTAGCACTGATTAATTCTGGAAGATTATGAGTTTTAGGCCAGCTTAGGATTCAGAATCAGACCTTGACTCAAAATAACATGTAAATGAAAGTATTTAAAGATTCTTTTGTTAGTGTGAATATTTTAGTTTGATTGAGCTGGGGATCAAACACAGACACAGGTACATGATAGGAAGATGCTCTGCCATTGAGCTGTACTTCTAAGCCCTGGCATATTAATTTCTTATGTAAACTGATTATTTGCTCATTTTTGCTTTTGATCTGCATATCAGGCAGGAACCTGTTCAGTTGCAAATAATAGAAAATTCAAGTAAATTTGGGATTCATTAACTTCTGGATCATCAGTGGGTGGGTTTCAAGTAGAATCTGACCAGGGCTGTTTTTATCTTTTCATAAAAATTTCAGTACTGTCTTCTTTTAGTGTCAGCTTTGTTCTTAAGTAATATTGTTAATGTTTGTGAAGCTACAGCCATAACAGAAGGAAAGATTCATGTTTTAGAACTACACAACTCTAAACCTTGCGTATTGGACTTGGCTACATCATCCCTACATCCGTACCTGTGGTCAAGGCAAGGTTGTTGTAGGCCTTGGTCACCTGAACCTTTAATCTCTGCAGCAATTAAGATTACTCTGATTGGTTAAATGCTGAAATTAGGCCTGGACTCAATTCATGTAAACCTCACTGACAATTGCCTAGTGGAGAAATGCATGCTAGAGCAAAATAAGAGATTCCATTACAGATTTCCCCTTTTAACTTGAAACAAGCTCTTTGTGGATTATATTAATTCCTTTTTGCTTTATATGTTACAGGTATTTTTCTCTAAGTGTATTTTTGTTTGTTTTTCTTTTTTAAAGATTTATTTATTTAATATATGCGAGTACATTGTCACTGTCTTCAGACGCACCAGAAAAAGGCATCAGATCCCATTACAGATGGCTGTGAGCCACCATGTGGTTGCTGGGACTTGAACTCAGGACCACTGGAAGAGTAGTTAGGGCTCTTAACTGCTGAACCATCTCTCCAGCCCTTGTTTGTTTTTCAAAACAGGGTTTCTCTGTGTATCCCTGGCTGTCCTAGAATTCACTCTGTAGACATAGGCTGGCCTTGAACTCACAGAGATCCACCTGCCTCTGCCTCCTGAGTGCTGGTGTGTGCCACCACTGCCAGGTACCTCTAAATGAATTCTTTGCTTTTGAACTCAATTTTAGTATTTTTTGTTGTCTATATGCTTAAAATATTTTAGTAATCAGTTTTGTTAACTCTTAATTTATGACTTCTAGATCTTCCTCATCTAACTAAGCTCATAAAGAGATAATCTCAGCCGGGCAGTGGTGGCTCACGCCTTTAATCCCAGCACTTGGGAGGCAGAGGCAGGCAGATTTCTGAGTTTGAGGCCAGCCTGGTCTACAGAGTGAGTTCCAGGACAGCCAGAGCTATACAGAGAAACCCTATCTCAGAGAGAGAGAGAGAGAGAGAGAGAGAGAGAGAGAGAGAGAGAGAGAGAGAGAGAGAGAGAGAGAGAGAATGAGAATATATCTCTGGGGTTGGGGTAGTGGTTCTGTAGGTAAAGTGTTCACTATGCAAGCGTGAAAACTGAGTCCCCAGAAGCTGGGTCTTAAAAAAACGTTGGATGTGTAGCTTTTTGGGATTGTATCCAAGCAGTAGAAGAGAAGAGAATCAAGTATCCGAGAGAGAAGAGAATCAAGGCATTTCTATTCAGCCAGACTAGCCAATTTATTGACAGATTTCAGGCTTAATAAGAGACCTTATATCAAAAAATAAGGTGAAGAAGTGATTGACCCTTAACCTCCACTTTCTTGTACACATATACACATACACAGAGACACACAAAGATGGTTTCTGATCTTTTTGTTTGTTTTGGGACAAAGTCTCATTCTAGCTCTGGCTGTCTTATTTAGAACTTACTGTGTAGATCAGGCTGACCTCAAAATCGTAGAAGTCTGTTTGGCTCTGCCTCCCAGTACTGGGATTAAAGGCATGTGCCATCTTGGTCCACTCTGTTATTTTTATATTTTTAACATTTTAAGATTTTTATTTAAACTTATGGTATGAACTATGAACCTTATTTTTCCAAGTGACTAGTCATTTCCCAGCAAATTTATTGATCAAGCCATCTTTCTTCCATTTACTTTCAATTCTATATTTACATATATTATAAATTCTAATATCTTTAGATGTGCTTGTCCTAAGATGTCATACACAGAAATTTCTGAGGGTCAAGAATCTGGAGCTACTTGGCTGGGTTGTTCTGACTGGAGTTTCTTAGGGAGTTGTCATCAGCATGTTGGGCAGGCTTTGATCATCTGAAGGGTTTCCTATGCCAGAGGATCAGTTTCCAAGCTCACTCACATGGCCATTGGCAGGAAGCATCAGTATACAGACCTATCCAGAAAGGCATCTCTGCTTGCCAGCTGCCTTTCTTTGCAGTGATCTGAGAGACTAAGATAGAAGCTGCAATATTATTTCTCATAGTTTGATTTCTGAAGCAGTGTTATCACTTCTGACATAGAGCAGTACAGTGTGGGAAGCAACCACACCAGAGTACAAAAACCAAGAGAGAGATACTGAGGTCAGCTTGGAGGCTGGCCGTTACAGCCATTATTCGTAAATCATAAGTTTTTCTTACTTTTTAAGTAAAAATTGGTTTTAAAAAATTAAGAAATTGGTTCAGTGAGGTGCCTGCATTGGTAAAAACGCCTACCACCAAGCCAGAGGACCTGACTTTGATCTTGGAAGCCCTTGGTAGAAGGAAAGCTCTAACTTCCAAAGATTGTCCAGTGACCTCCACGTGTGAGCATTGGTACATGCTCACTACCCCCTAGCTAACAATTTTATTAACATTTATTTGGGAGAAAGGCCCATGTCACTCATGTAGAGATAAGAATATTTCTTATAGGAGTTGGCTGTGGTCCTGGGACCTATTTTCAGCTTGTGACTTAGAACCCTGTCTAGGAGCAGTAAGGGAATGAAGAAGGGACAAATGACACTGAATAAATGACAGATGTGTACAGAAAAGCTAGCGTCAGGTTGTGGGTGCATACTCTGAAGTGACATCTGCTGCCACTAGAACTTGGAACCTCATTGTGTCTATTATGTAGAGCTCTGGGTGGGAGTGGTTAGCTTGTCTGAATGGGAGGTATCTATCTGTAGGTAAACAGTCTTAGGCTGCTAGTTTTGTATACACTGGTTACTCTGTTACACTTGGACTCCTTCCCCACCCCTGCTCCAAGAAAAACTTGGTCAATCTTCTGAGCTTTCCACTCTTAGGGGCTGAGGCATTGGAGTCCTTAGCATGGCTGTGTCCATGTCTAAAATATACATTCATTGTAGGACTTTACTCATTCAGAGCTTCCTCTGCTCCCTGTAGGAGTTGGTTCTCTCCTTCCACTACCAGTCCTGAGTCTCAAACTTAGGTCCTCATGCTTGATGGCAAGCACCTTGAAGCATTGAGCCATCTCATTAGCCCTTAATATTTTTTAAAAAACTTTATTTTTATTTGTGTTTTGCCTGCATATATGTAAGTGTTCCACATGTGTGCCTGATGCTCATGGAGGTCAGAAGAGGGAGAAAGATCTCCTAGAACTGGAGTTATGGATAGTTGTGAGCCACCATGTAGGTTTTGGTAAACAAAGGTTCTCTGCAAGAGCAACAAGTTCTCCCAACAGATGAGCCATCCTTCCAGCTCTACCCTAACAACCAACCAACCAACCAACCAACCAACCAGCCTTCCCTCCCTGCCTGCCTGCATGCCTTGCTTTACTTTACTTTACTTTTGCTTTGCTTTCTTGGTACAAGATTTGGCTTGGTACAAGACTGGCTGATTTGGAACTCGCTTTGTGGACCACAGTGCCCTTGAACTTATAAAACTCTCTCTGCCTCTTGAGTGTTAGGATTAAAGACATGTGCTACCATGCCCCTGCCTAACAGTTTTTAACATTGTACTCCTAGGGATATTTTATTATGATTCAAGGAAATATACACATTTTTCCTCCTTTAATGAACGATAGCATGCAATACACACACACACACACACAACACACACCCTTATTTTTATGCATATGGATGTTTTACCTGCATGTTTGTCTATGCAACACTGTGTGCCTGGTCCCTGCAGAAGACAGGGGAGAGTTAGGTGTCCTGGAACTGGAAGTACAGACTGTGGTAAGCTGCCATGTAAGTGTTGGGAATCAAATCTAAGTTCTCTGGAAAAGCAGCAAGTGTTCTTAACCTTTGAGCCATCTCTCCAGCTCCTATTTTCTTATCTTTTATGGCTATACAATACAGCATTTCACTGATTGTTATACAAGACTTAACCTACTTAACCAATTCCCTGCTTGCATTCTTCTAATCTTTTTCTGTTTCAGTGACAATAAAGATCATGTGCATAATGCTTGACATCTAGGTTCTTAGAAGTGGAATTGTTAGATCAGAAGTTAGGTGACACATAGTGCTGAAAGATAATTCCAAATTACCAAGCATAGAGTTTGCACCAATTCACACGCTTGTTGCAATGAGTATTTATATATGACTGCCCACTCAGTATAGATCAAACTTTTGGGCTTTTGCTAATTTAACAGATAATTACGTCTCTATGGTTTCAATCTGAATCCTCTTATGATTGGAGTTGAAGAAAGCCCCCTCACTCTGTGTGTGTGTTGGGGGTGCTCTGTGGTGTGGCATTGTATACATGTGTACATGCAGGATAACACCGGGGGTCTTTCCTCTATCTCTTTCCACTTTGACTTTTGGAGACAGGGTCTCTGACCATGAACTTTATCCATCAGGCCGTCAAACTTCAGGGAGCCTCTGGTCTCTGCCTTGCTTCAAGGGTTAGGGTTATAGGGGTTGGCCACTTTTTGTGGCTTTTGGGTTCTGGGGATCTGAACTAAATTCCTTAGTGTGGTGGGCACTTTACTGACTAAGCCATCCCCCCAGCCTCCTTTTCTTATATGTCTAAGAGCCCTTTGTATTTCCTTTCCTGTAAGCCATCTGTTCATACTTGTGCCCATTTATTTGCTGTTTTCCTCATACTCATTTGTAAGAACTCACTGTCAGGACTTTAATCTTTTTTCCCTAAGTTTCTGTTATTAATTTGAAATATTACAAATTTCTAATTTAAAAGGTAATTTTGATAGAATATTATGCTTAGAAAAAGTTGGAAGTATAGTACTATGGAAAGTTTTCTAGGGGACCAAGAGAAATGGCTGAGTGTTAAGAGCATTGCCTATTCTTCAAAAAGTTCCAGGTTCAATTCCCCACACCTTCATGGTGATTAACAACCTGCTATAAACACAGTTCCAGAGGACCTGACTCCTTCTTCTGGTCTCTGGGCAGTGTACACAGGTAGGGTACAGACAAACAGGGAAAACACTCATACATATAAAAAAACGAAAAATGTTTATAGAAGCAGTTGAAAATAAATAGCTGACTTGATTCTATTTCAGTGTCACTGAATATTTTAGTGTGTATCTCATTCAAATACCAGCATTCCATAAGGTCTTCTACATATTCAGGACACAACCTTCAAAATCAGAAGGATAACAATGGCGATTTCATGGGCATGCTATGTGGTATTTCTGTTGCTTTGTGTTGAATGAGAAGGGCACAACCCAGAGCTCTTCTGCCTGGGTTCAGGTTTGAGCTCTGCCACTTACTGGTTGTGGGTTTTTAGACAAGTCACTCAATTTCTCTGTCTTATTTTCCTGATCACTTGGAAAGGATATACTATTCATTGAGAGGAATAGATGGTTAAGGCTTAGAATAGTTCTTTGCATGATGGGAAAGCTATATCAATATAGTTATTATAATATTACTAGAAAAGAATAGTTGATAATGGTATTTTATAGTATCTGTGGATGAATTCACCAGAGGTCATACACTGTGTACACTACAGATTGCTGAAATAACACAAGACATACTTTGTTCTGCTCTTTATAGATTTCAGAATGACTTCCATCTTGACTTCCACTTTTAGAAACCTTTCAACTACATCAAAATGGGCCCTCAGATTTTGTAAGTTCAACTTTTTCTTTCTTTAAGATTAGATTTATAAGCATTGTGTATGGGTATTAAATGATATACTCTTTATTTGTTTTCTAGCTATCAGACCTCTGAGCTGTTCTTCCCAACTACAGTCTGCCCCAGGTATAGTAACTTTAAAATAAATATTTCTACATTAAATGTTCGAATTCTGTATTTGTAAATTCTCAGTAAGACCCAACCTAATTTGTTAATTCTTCCCCTTTTATGGTCAACATGAGTATCATCATTACCTTAAAATAAAAAATATGTGTAATCAATCAGTAATATTACTTTGAGCTTAAGATGTTAAGAGATAGCTTCTTCCTGGGTTTTAGGACTTACAGAGTCATAAAAGTCCCATAAACTTTGCTGAGTCAGTTTATGTAGCCCTGGCTGTCAGTCTTGCAAAAATTAGCTTATAGACTATCTTGAAACTATTGTGGAGCCCAAGTCAACTTTTACAATATGTAATTAGTGGTTCACTGTTAAATGTCTTATCATATCATATACATGAGGACCTGTTTCTGAAATAGAGGTGAATGGTGAACTAGTAAATAAAGGAAGATTTTAACCATCATGAAATAAAAGAATAGGGAAATTCATTTGATGGGGTTATGTGAGGCCTCAGTAATCCAATGAATTAGGCTTCTTCACTGTTAAAAACATGTTTTTTACATATGTATCTTCACTGGTGTAAAACTCCCTGACAGGTTGTCAGGTTTGGTTGGGGTTTGTTTGTTTGTTTGTTTGTTTCTTCCATCTTGCCTGGGCTTTATAGTGAGTGACCTGTTTCTGATTTGGGATTTAGTGTATATGTTCTTATGTGTAATATATAGATATTTAATTATATGATATATAACTTGTACAATGGCTTCATAGAAAAAGTGCCATTTAGATTCAGGACTTGCATTCTGTTTGAGCTCTGCCTGTTTTGGCTGTAGGGCCTTGAAATGACTTCTCTATGTTTTATTTTCCTTCTCTAAAAAGAATAAATATGATTGCCAGCCTTAATAGGTGTGACCATATCTCTAAGTTCTTTAAGCACTGGGAATATATAGTTTAGTGGTAGAGCTCCTATCTAGCATATTCAAGGCTCTGGGCCACACCCTGTACTAGGAAAAAGAAGAACAAAAATCACAACCAATTTGGGGCTGAAAATACAGGTCAGTCATACATAGAGTACTTGCCTGGCACAATATGTTCAACCTACCCTCACCACAGCAGCAACAACAGTAGCAACCAAAAAAGCTCTTAGTAAGCTAAAGTCAGTATGTTCATGGTGGTATTGTTTTCTTATAGTATTCTTAGAGATCTGTTGCCTAATCTCAACTAGAGAAATAGATTTCTAAATTCTAACCAGAATATAAATTTCTATTGATTCTAGAAAGAACTATTCTGTAAAGAATAATTCCTTTCTGACTTCCATCACCTTTCCCCTAATTTAAATGTTCACTCTGCCTTTTGCTTTGCACAGTCAGACACGTAGACCTGACCCTTGCCAAGTAGTAGAAGGTCATTATGATGGTAACAGAGAGACATTTTTAGGCATTTAGACTAATCTCTGTTGTCCATAGCCATTTTTTTTGGCTATTTTTCTCTCTAACTATGTTGTAAGCTCTGAAAGTCATGAGACTTAAGCCTTTTTTGTGTCCCCAATGTCAAACAGTATTATATAAGCAGTTTATGTTAATGTTGCTGATGATAATGGCACTAAAAGACACCTGATAAGCAGAGAATGTGACCAGCAGATTTAGGGTAGGGAAGGCACATGTGCCTGTGCTAAGCAGGTTTCAGGGTGTAATAGTGTTATAACTATGTAATTCCTCTTAACTCGTTTGAGTATTGCTGCTTGACATGGCAGTTTGAAGAAATGTGGGCAAATGATTATAGGATTTATTGGGGTTTTCTGTCTTCTCATGAACTGTGTCTAGTAGAAAATTTGATTTGATGATTGTATTTTTGTTTGTCCACATACCTCTCTTTGTCCCACACAAATAGCAGTTGTGTAAAGTATAGCATATCTTTTAATTTTAGAACTGTATATAGAGTATAGAGTACATATTGGTTAATATTTGAATTCTAGATTTTCAAGTTATATAGTCTAGCTTGCACATTTGCAAATAAATTTTTACAGTTCAGGAATGTTAACTATAATATTTTATTTTTAGTTGAGATTCTGAGACTTTTTTTTTTTTTGCCATAGTTTACCCTTAACCCTCGTATATATTTGGAATATGAATATGAGCTGTATTATTTGTATTTGAGAAGTCTTTGATGTGGCTAGGAGCCAGTGTGCACATGAGACAATGGGAGTCCTTTCAGTGACTGTTACACAATGCAGCAACAGTGCTGTTTTCAAAATGGGATTTATACAATTAATTTAATTGCTTTTGCTTTTTTTGCTAAATTGTTTGGAATGACTGAATTTTACCCTAGAAGTTACTATAGAAGTTCAAAGGTGGCACTGGAGGTAACTGTAATTATTAGAGAAAGCTTTGTTAGGATAGAATGTGAGGTAAGCCCCAGACACATGGAAGAACAGAATGAAATGGGACTGTGCAAATGAGAGAAAACCTGAATTAAGACAAGATGGTTGAAGTGAGTAAGGGACTGGGGCCTTGTTCAACAGTAGTAGATAATCCTTTCAGATAACTGAAGGGTAACCAAGAGAGCAGAACAGCAGTTCTCAACCTGTGGGTCGTGACCCCTTAGGGCTTGAATGACTCTTTCACAGGGGTTACCTAAGACCATTGGAAAGTACAGATATTTACCTTACAGCTTATAACGGTAGCAGAATTACTGTAGCAGCAACAATAACTTTATGGTTGGGAGTCACCACAACATGAGGCACTGTATTAAAGGGTTGCAGCATTAGGAAGGTTGAGAACCACAGAAGGAGAGCAAGAAATTAGAGAAATAAGAATTTTAACATTTTTGGAGATACATAAAAGAAACATGCTCGTTAAAAAAATCACCATAACATAGTAATGTGTTATCCAACTTTTCCTCAAAATACGTTTTTCTTTCTAAGGTCAGTCACAAGTAATCCACAGATTTGGTAGGCTGTTTTTATTTCTCATTTTTCTTGAAGATGGAACATCTTCCTATAATCACTCTGGCCTGTCTCCTACCCTCCTGCCCCATCATATTCTTTGTTTCTTCTACTGACTCATAAGCTTAGTTTTTGTACCAGCCTTCTTTGCTCTCCCTATGTAGGAAGTTAAAAGACTGTCTGGTTATTGTGGGTAATGAATCCTCAGGTCTGAGAGGGTTTGTGTATACTAAAGATAAGAAGGTGCTAGGAAGCACACACGCAGCTCATGGCTAGGTGCTCCTCTCTCACAAACTCTGTAATGTGCCCCCTCCCTGGTCTTTCATCTCGTTTCTATTTGTCTTTTTTTGCCCCTTTGTTCTTTTCTGTGCTCTCAGGATTTATGCTATCCTGTAACTAGCAGTGGGTGACTTCAGTTTACTGTTGCCCTGGTTCTTTTTATGGCATCTTTTCAGCCTCTGCTAATGGGTAGCTTTTACCATGTTTCTTTTCTTGGATTCCTACCAAAAGGATCTGGCCTGACACAGTTTATCACTTGTTTGAGATAGCATAAATAACTGATCACTATGGTTTGTGGAGTCTGAGTGTATACCCCAAAGGTTATGAGCTGGGAATTTGTTTCTTGTGGTAATACTGCGAGGTGGAAGAGCCTTTAACAGATGGTACCTAAGCTAGATGTGGTGGCACATACCTGTAACCTCAGCTCTGGGGAGGATTGAGTAGTAGTAATATTGAGAGTTTGAAGCCAACCTGAGACACATTGTGAATTTGATATATAGTAGTACCCTCTTCTTAAAAAGAAGGAAGAAGAGGAGGAGGAGGAGGAAGAGAAAGAGGAGAAAGAAGAGGAAGAGGAGGAGAAGTAATTAGGTCGTTGATGTGGGGCAACAACTCTTGAGAGTGGTTGTTTTAAAATGAGACTACCTTATATACTTATCCTCTTCTGCACTTAGCTATTTTTTCTGCTTTTTTGTTGTTGTTTAGCTTTGTTATAACATAGCCAGGTGGACCTTTACTAGGACCTCAGTTTGTACCATGTAGTTAGTTTAGATTCCTTAGAGTGTTCAGCTTCCTGTATTTTGTTGTAGGAAAAAACAGTACTAATATACACAGGTCAACTACTTTGTTGATTTGTTGGTGGGCCTAGCACACCCCCTCTGAATCTGATCAATTTGTGCCTTGGATTTAGACCATATTTGACTGCCTCATTGGCAGGGACTATAAACAGGGCAACTCTTTAGAGGAGACATGAGAGCAAGTATAGAAAAATGTATTTATGCAACTGCACCATTCTTTGAGCTGCCTCCCTATCCCTGATTTTATATATTTTAATTAATAGTTCTTTGAACTTTATCTTAAAGCTATCCAGACCAAGTCAAAGAAGACTTTAGCAAAACCCAATATAAAGAATATTGTGGTGGTGGAAGGTGTCCGAATTCCATTTCTGCTGTCTGGCACTTCGTAAGTATCAAATGATCATGTTAGTTGTTTGTTTGTCTTCTGGTACTGTTTGAAGTAGTCTTTGTAGGAAATAATACAATTGGTGGGAGATCATATGGAGAGCACCTGTATAAAACCAGTATAGAATTGAGTCAAATCAGTGGTGGTATATTATGACAAGATGTTCTGTTCCTTTTATAAACTAGCTTGCCATGGCATTAGCCTCAAGTAGCCCTAGTTGAGAGTCCAGTATAGATCCAGATACCATCTTCCCAATAGGTCTTGTCCTTTCCTTTCCTTTCCTTTCCTTTCCTTTCCTTTCCTTTTCTTTTCTTGATCATGGTTTCTGTAGGCACAGTTTGAATGCTGAGGATGGGCTTATTCTGAAGTGCTGAAAATGATGAGACTTGGAGTTGACACAGATGGTCCAAATGCCTGTTATAGCTCAACCCCAAGTATTTTGGACTACCCTGAAAATTCCTCAGAATCAAACAGCTGTTTTTTTTAGGCTTTTCTATCCTCTAAGTGAGATTCAGTCTGCACAAAAACTGGTAATGCTCTGTTAAGGAAGTGATTAGTTCTGTTCTGTTGATATTGTTAGTTTTTAAATATTTGTATTTTGGACAGGCAGCCACTAATATTAAAAACTTACTGGGGAACATTAGGCTTCAGTTTGAAAAAAAAATGAGGGCTGGGCGGTGGTGGCACATGCCTTTAATCCCAGCACTTGGGAGGCAGAGGCAGGCGGATTTCTGAGTTTGAGGCCAGCCTGGTCTACAGAGTGAGTTCCAGGACAGCCAGGACTACACAGAGAAACCCTGTCTTGAAAAACCAAAAAAAGAAAAAAGAAAAAAGAAAAAAGAAAAAAGAAAAGAAAAAAATGAGGCCTTTATGTCTTCCTATGGAAGACTTGAGATCTTGAAGCTATATTACCTTTAAAAGGCAAGGCATAGGGACAGGAGAGATGATGGTTCAGCAGTACTCAGCAGCACTGCATGCTCTTTCAGGGGAGCCTGGGTTCAGTTCCGAACACCGCATGACAGCTCACAGCTGTCTGTAACAGCAGTTCCAGGGAATCTAACACCCTCATGTAGATATCCATGCAGGCAAAACATCAATGCACATAAGATAAAAATAAATGAATTTTAAAAATGCAAGGCATGAAAGAGGTAGTGAGACAGCTCAGTGGGTAAAGGTGCTTGCTTCCAGACTTCTTGACATAAGTACAGTCCCTGGAAAGCAGGACTTGTACAGGTTGTCCTATGACTTTCCCAAGTATACAAGTACACACAACACTAAATGATTTAAAAAAAAAAAAGACTTAAAAGCAAGGTGTAGAACATTGTATATAATATGGAGGAGGAGGGAGGGAAGAGCAGGAAGGCTGGACTTAGTGACTCTTCTCTAACAGACTCTGTAGGAAGGGAAAGCAGTAGCTTTAGAGTGGAGGAAACTGACAGGCACCATGTGAATCACCAGTGATGTCATTTAAACGCCATGCACCCTAATAGGAAGCAGTGAGAATGGTTAGCCTGTGAGTTAAGGGCCTATAGCAAATTCATGGCTCTAAGTTTATTATTAGGGTGTTTTCTATATTTTATTTAGCTGAGAGGAGTTAACAAACAATAGTCCAGATTGCCTTACATGGATAGTTGGTTTTCAAAACGTCAGAAGTCCACAGAATTGATGTTACAAACATTTCTGTATTAATGTCCATTTTGATTAGAGACCTGTCTGCTCCTGACAGCTTCCTGTCTTGGATTCTAAGAAGAAATTGAGCATCTTTGGAGTTACTCCAGTTGTGGTGAGACAGCCACTAGGCAAGAATTGCCTCTTTTCATCTACAGACAAATCACTGTCCAGAAAAGGATATACTTGCAGAATAGTCGACTGATTATATCTGCCAAGACAGAGTAATCAGCCCTTAATAATTCTGCATCAGTAGGTCTGTCAGATGATTCTGGGCCAGAAGGCTGAAGATTGAATGCTCCAACGTTTTGTAGTATAGGGACTGTCCAGGTACATAGCGGTCTCTATAATTTGGCTAAGTTTTAGAAGCTATGCTTTGTGCTTCTCATAATTTCAGTTAACTCAGTCATTCTGGATTTGTGACAGGTTGAAGACTTATAGTTTCATAGCCAATTCCGGCCATTTACTTTGAGAGAAAAGGTTTGAGAGGATGGTTTCCAGCTGACATTCATTCTAAAGCCAAGAAAAAAAGCCAGGTTCAGAATTAAGTCTTTTAGTTTGGAGGGACGATAGAGGTTCTGTTTAGTCAACAAAATACAAGTCTATCTTGTATCTTACTGGCACAAATTGGTATACTTATGCTCTAATTGTATTCTAAGAGAAAAGTTTTATTTTAACAGGAAGGGTGATATGTAGGAGGAGCTAAGGTGGGAGGAGTAAGGAGAGGAGGAGCTAGGTGACAAGGTGGGGGGCATGGAGGTGGATGTTTGCATGTCCCCGCCAGTCAAAGATAGTTAATATATCTAGGTTGGGTATTGGGTTACACTTCTGATTGATATTGAGCATTACCAAATTTATAAAGCCTTTGATTAACATTAAAAAATAGTATAAAAGCAAAAAGGAGAAGTGGGGATGGGATAGGGGTTTTCTAGAGAGAGGAAATGGGGAAAGGGGATGGCATCTGAAATGTAAATAAAATATCCAATAAAGATTTTCACAAAAAAAAATTTAAAAAAGAAGACAACTAATAAATAAATAAATAAATAAAAGGAAGCAGTGAGAAGAGTGCCTTGTATCCAGTCTCAGGTGTCAAGTGTCAGAAGTCATCCCATCAAGGAGAGATTGGGAAACTGCAGTTTAGAGAGGCTAAGCCAGCATAACTAGATGCCAGGAAGTACTATGGGTTAGGCTCTGGAGCAGCAAAAGGATGTTCATAGAAAACTGGTGAAAGCCATAAAGTTGGTGACTTAATGAGTAGTACCTTGAAGAAGCTGGAATAGAGGACAGAGGATGTCAGGATCTCCACTCTGTTTTCTGCTCTTTGGTAAATCTCTGATTAGTTCAAAGGTAAAACTTTCTGAAATTAGACATGCCCCTTTGGGGCATTACAAAACATGTACTTTAAAAATGTATTATGCAACAGGCCTTTGATCCCAGCATTCAGAAGGCAGAGGCAGGTGGATCTTTGTGAGTTCAAAGCCAGCCTGGTGCACAGAGGGAGTTCACGGACAGCTGGAGCTACATAGAGGAAACCATGTCTTGAAAAAACTTTGAAAAAAAAAAAGTACCCCATCCCCTTAAAAGCTACCAAGAGGAGGTTAGCTTTCTCTTTTCTTTTCTTTCTTTTTTCTTTTCTTTTCTGTTCTTTTTGTTTTGTTTTTGTTTTTTGTTTTTTGTTTCAAGACAGGGTTTCCCTTTGTAGCCCCAGTTGTCCTTGAGCTAGCTTTATAAACCAGGCTGATCTGTCCTGGCCTCTGTAGACCAGGCTGGCCTCAGACTCACAGATATCCACCTGTCCGCCTCCTGAGAGCTGCACCACCACTGCTCTGTAAGAGAAGGTTGGTTTAAAAGAATATTTGACATATGCATGGCAAGTAGTAACCTATAGCTGGTATTATTTATGTTTTGGGATCAGTGTTTGTTTGTTTGTTTGGTGTTTTTGAGACAGGGTCTCCTGCTGTAGCTGGACTGTCCTAGAATTCAGGGGCATTCCTCCAGCCTCGGCCTCCCCAGGTGACAGGATTATAGGCCTGAGCACCATGTTCAGCTGGAACATCTATTTTGTCAGACAATCAGCAAGTTCTGTAGGGGTTTAGGACTTGTCAGATTTTTTAAGGTAACAGATAGCAAAGTCACTGTTTCTTCATATGAACTGATGGACTGACTTGGGTAGTAAGATTAGCTGCATTGTCAGCCTATGTTAGACAATCTGTATGCATTAAAAATTTCAAAAATTCTATTGAAACTCTAGGCTTTTGGTTAAATTATTTGTTTTCTTTTCCCAGATATAAAGACCTAATGCCACATGACTTGGCTAGAGCTGCACTTACGTAAGTAAATGAAGTTTCCTGTTCTTTCACTTAAAATACTTTTTATAGTTTTTGCACTTGAAGTAGTATGTTGTATAGAGTTTTCATATCTAGGATGTTAAACTTTATATGGAAAGAAGCAATATTAACTAGCTCTTAGCAAGGTTGTTTGAGACAGGGTTTCACCATATAATTCTGATTGACCTGAAACTGACTATAGATCAGGCTAGCCTTGAACTTGAATTCACCTATCTCTGCCTCCCAATTGCTAGGATTAAAGGTATATGTCATGGTAAGATTAAATTTTATTTTAACTGTACATGTTAAATTTTAACAGCTTTGAATTAAAAGCATCTTTGTTTTGCAAGCTTAGCACATAGCATCTTGACATGATTATATTTTTTGATAGTGGTGTAGATGCTGTTTATTATGGTATTCTCAGGCTGGCCTGGAACTCACTATATAGGCCAAAATGGCTTCTGATTCACTGCAATCTGCCTGCTTCGTCTATACGTACATAGTGGCAAATACTCATACAAATAAGATAAAAATTAAGAAAACAAACCTTGAAGGTTCCTATGCAAACCAAATAAATTTAAATGAGATGAGATGTGGCTGAGATGGATGAATGATTGGTGTGGTCGTGACCGCACAGCGGTGTTTGTGGAGGACATTCTCTCTGCGTTTTCAAAGCTGTCTTGCTTTAGTGTCTTCAAGCAGCCAAAGTCTCTTCCTAGTTGGAAAACACTTTTATTTTCCTTTCTGCTCACAGTTAGTCACTCATTTTTTTGTCTTCCTGGCAGACTTTAAGAGCAAATGACAGTAGCATTGTTTCTCTGTATTTAACGTTTACCCTCCCTAATTACATAATAATCATTTCCATTCCCAAATCTCTATGTAGTTATATTTTGGAAATGTCTCTTTAGGGACTTTGTGATCATAAATACAACATTGTTTCCTCGGGCCTCTCTTTGTGCTCTACGTTTGACACTGCAAACTGTGCTTGGACCTGTCTTCCTTTGAGTTATTGCATAGCAGCTTTCTGATTTTCTTCCATCTTTGCTTCTTTATTCTGCTTCCTTCTCCCTTTCTCTTCTTTCCTTTCCTCCTCCTCATTCTCTTTATTTCAGTGTTGTGGGTGTTAACCCAAGGCCTTGAGTATAGGATGCAAATGTTCCACCCGTGAACTACATCTTTAACTCCATACAGATATGTATAATTTACTTTTGAGTTTTCACAAATGTGTACTCTTATCCTATTTTTGATGTGACTTTTATAGAGATAGAGATAAGAAACTCTTATCTCTATAATGGGAAATGGTAGTTATTTTATTGTTTGTATGTTTTGGGATGGAGTTTTGCTATACATTACCACCTATCCTCATACTTATGGCAGTTCTTTTTGCCTCAGCATCATGAGTGCTGGGATCATGGGCATGTGTCAGTATTACCTATTCCAAGGCACAGACAAATACCAAGTTAGCACCTATGATATGCTCATTCCTACTTGAGAGTTTACTGCTCTTTACTTATATAGTGGTCTGAACTAAAATATATGTGTATTATTTAAATTATGCTTTTATATTAATATTTAAAATTTAGCATTTCCACAATTATACTTGTTTTTTTGGGAAGGGGGTACGGCTTTGAGACAGGGTTTCTCTGTGTAGCCTTGGCTGTCCTGGAACTCACTCTGTAGACCAGGCTGGTCTTGAACTCAGAAATCCACCTGCCTCTGCCTCTGCCTCTCAAGTGCTGGGATTAAAGGTGTGCGCCACCACTGCCTGGCTGATTTTTTTTTTTTAATCTATCTTTGTACTGATTTCTGGTGATATTAGCTAATATTATTGTATTAAATATATTTTTAATTTTTAGTTTACTATTTGTGAATGTTTTTGCTTGCTCAGGCAGGCATATGCCACAGTGTGCATGTAGAAGTCAGGACAGGATCTGTTTTACCCACTGAGCCTTCTGAGTGGCCCCAAGTTTTTATTTGTTTATTTGTTTATTAAGACTAGACCTTGATACATATCTGACCTGGATAGAATGGCCTTGGACTCACGGAGATCTGCCTTCTTCTGCTTCCCAAGTTCTGGGATTGAAGACATTCACTACCATGCCTGGCTTCCTAAATTATCCCACCACTACTCCCAACCCCAGCCATAGCTGAGGACAGAACCCAGGGTTTTTGCTTCCTATGCAAGTGTTCTATCACTGAGCTAACTCCACCTGCCCAAGTTACTTTCAGTTATTTCTTTCTAATGTCTCATTACCAAGTGACCATCAAATATTGACTCTTTATTCTCTTCACTCATTTCCTTGTTGATAAGCTGTTAAATGTTTGTGTCTGGCCTTTTAAAAGACTTGTCTTTGTGTTTTTGAGGAGCTTAGAATTGAACCAAGGGCCTTATATGTACTAAGTGAACACTCTCCCTCTGACCTACACCTCCAGTGCATTGTTCCCTGTTGAAAACATGCAGTGTTTAATGTGATGTTTTCTGGCATACCTTCATGTATGAAATGTTTCTTTTTTTTTGGATTTCTGCTTTTAGGGGTTTGTTGTATCGGACCAATATTCCAAAGGATGTTGTTGATTATATCATCTTTGGTACAGTTATTCAGGAAGTAAAAACAAGCAATGTTGCTAGAGAGGTAAGTAAAGCAAAAATTTATATTGTTTAGAGAGATTGATAAAGCTGGATATAGTGGCTGTTGCTTGTAACGTCTTCTTGGGCCGGGCGGTGGTGGCGCACGCCTTTAACACTCCCAGCACTTGGGAGGCAAAGGCAGGCGGATTTCTGAGTTCGAGGCCAGCCTGGTCTACAGAGTGAGTTCCAGGACAGCCAGGACTATACAGAGAAACCCTGTCTCGAAAAACCAAAAAAAAAAAAAATGTCTTCTTGGGAGGCTGAGGCAGGAGGATTGTCATGGGGTCCAAGCCCTATCTGGGCTATGTTTAATACTAGCAGTCAGAAGGCAGAGGCAAGCAGATCAGTAAGGTCCAGATCATCCAGGGCTACATAGTGAGGCCTGTCTCCCCCTAATGTCTCACCCTTCCCCCAAATTAGCAAAAAGTTTATTTGAATTTGAATTAATATTTAATTATTTCTTTTGTATGTGCATGTGTTGCTAGAGATGAGACCCAAGACCTTGCATATGTCAGACAAGGCAAGTGTTCTACCACTAAGATACATGCCCAGCCTAGAATCTACCATTTTAAAGTCAACTCTTAAGGTCCATTAGATAAACATGTATGTCACTTAAAATCAGATGATGTATATTATTATCACGTATTCACGTTTTGCTATAAGTCAGGTAAACTGTTTAATTGGGTTTAAGAAATGCTAGTGTATTTGTCTCGTGTATCAGAGAAACAGTGAAGCAATGTGGCTGAGGCTGCTCCTTTAATGTTAGCTATCATGGCTTCTAATTAACCTTGAACAGTGCAGCCAGTTCATAACGTGGCTTTTGTGGTAGGAGGAAGCCTTGCCATTGACTTGTTACCTTTGACTAGATGACACGTAGACAGGGTTGGTTTTTTTTTTAAATGAAGCTATTTCCTAGGAGTTTACCTTTAGCCTAGTTGGCACACATCTAGTGTTTATTGGGCAATGGAGATAATGGCAGCCTTGGAACTAGTATGAATATCACACAGGCATTTGACAGTGACTAATTCAAACCTGTCTTCTGGGCTTTGTTTCAATTATTTGGATAAAGTAGGCTTTCATATATTTATCGTATTTCTCGTCTGCGCTTCTGTGTTCATATTTGTGAGGATAATTACTTCCATTGTCAGCCAAGATAGAAGGGCACATGTGCAGATGGAAGCCATTTGTTCTCTCACACTGTTCCCACACAGTGAATGTTAAAGCAGCTAAAGTTCCAGCACTGCCCAAGGTCACAGTGAGCAGCCAGTGCTGTTGAGGGCAGGGGAGGGCAGAGAGAGGAGAGAGGAGAGCAGGGGGAGAGCAGGGAGAGGTCTGCCTCTGCTCTCCTGGAGCATTGGCTTTCCCTCTGCTTCTTCACATTTTGAACACACCTAATAAGAGTTCTAGTGGCTTATAAAAAAACAAGACAAAAAGTTTGTAGGATAAAAATAGACACGTGAATCTCAGAAGAACGACTTACCTTGTTCAACTATAGACTGGTTGGATAAATTATAATTCAACAGAATAGTAGAATATTATTAGTCCATTAAAAACCATGTTATGAAATTTATGTTATGAAGTTTCATGGGCCATCAAGTTTCTTACAGTGTTTGCAACTTCTGGATCATGGATATGAAGTGACTTTCATAAACTGAAAAAGTAGATGTTAAATCTGTTTCAGTTTTCTCTACATTCTTCTTTTTTCTCAAACCCAAACCATGATGTTTTTTTTTCTGTGAATTTTTTTCTGAAAAGTTTTACATCTCTATGCACATTCCTGTTGATTGGCATAAGTTTCTTCCCTGAACCTCATACTAATAGCAGCCATGCTGTACGCCACATAATTTCTTGTTTTTGAGACAGGGTCTCACTTATGAAGTGAGATAGCCTGGAACTTACTGTGTAGATGAGCTTACAGAGATGCCCCTGCCTCTGCCTCCAAAGTACTGAGATTAAAGACATAAGTCACCACACCTAACTCTTCAGGTCATTTTAGTAGCTAAGGAGAAAGGTAGAGGTGATGGGACAGTTAGGAAAATAAGTAGTAGAACTTACAATCTAACTAAACCCAGCTGAAGAATTTTATTAGGATCTGTGCTAATATATTATTTTTAAAGATCTATTTATTTATCATATATACAATAGTCTGCCTGCATGTATGGGTGCATGCCAGAAGAGGGCACCAGATCCCATTATAGAATGTTATGAGCCACCATGCTTACTGGGAATTGAACTCAGGACCTCTGGAAGTACAACCAGTACTCTTTCTTTCCTCTTCTTCCTCCTTTTCTTCCTCTTCTTTTTCCTCCTCCTCCTTCTCCTCCTCTTTCTTCTTAATTAGTTTATTCGCTTTACATCCCAATATCAGCCCCCCGCCCCCAGCTCTTCCAGCAGCCAGTGCTCTTCACCTCTGAGCCATCTCTCCAGCCCACAAGGACCTGTCCTAGTATTAATATGAAATCCTAAAAAGTTTTGTGCCCTGTCAAGCCTCACTTTGCTGAAAGAGCTCAACATATTTGTCCTTCAATTCAATTTCTTCCTTTCTGCTTGGTGTCTTGAAGGTGATTCAATCTTTAAATAGAAGAATGTGGACAAGGGTCACCAGCTACCAGTTCTATTTAAAGCTTTGTTAGTCCTGTGTGTCAGCTGAGTCCAGGGTAACATGCTGCAGTGGCCTCGTGAGGATCAAGCTGTTATGACCTGAGTGCCCTTACCCTTGTCCCACTGTGGAGTCTTTTCTTTTGCCCCCAACACCTGCTTCTGATTTCCTTTCCAACTGGTTCAGGTTGAGAAGTTGACGTGCAGATGCCAGGAAGTAGTTTTTAGCACAGTTAGGCACTTAGTATAGTAAAAGTATAGTGGCAAAGATCAGCCAAAAGACATGGACCTTTTAAATCTGGAATTTGCTACGTTCATTTCACTAGACTGTAGGACAGTTCTGATGCTGATTAAGTAGTTTCAAAAAGGACTATTAAAAGTGGTTCCTTGAAAAGGGTTTCCATGTTTCATAGCAAGGGTGGGAGGCATCAGGAACTTTTTTCCCCACTAAAGTAAAGCTTTGTATTAAACAGATTTTCTCCTAAGTGTACCTAAATTCTTTACATTAGCAAAAATGGAATGTTTTGCAACATATATTTTCCCAACAAATCATATAAAATAAATGTAGATGTTTTAGTTTCATGTTTGACTTTGACTGTGTGTCGTGAAATTAGAGGCCACTTTCATTAGATTAATTAGGAGGTACTTAAGTTTTCTCAGAGCTCCTATAGCCACATTGATTTCTCTGTCATTGTTCTGGACAGTTTCTCTGATAGTCATAAACTGGCCTGACCCTTACTTATCAGAGGTTCTCTTGTGAGTCAGCCAGTTCTCCAAAGTTTCTTTTATTGAGTTGAATGTCTCTGTAAATTTTCAAATTTTACTTTGCCTTTAGGTCAATAGTGGGGTTGTTTTAGAGAGCTGAGTGTAAAGCAGGCTAAATGGATAGGGCTTTCTTGTGGTTTTAATGGTCATTGTGGAAACATTTCATGGTTTTGCTCTGCTGCTATGCTTTATAGCTTAATGAATCCATAAAAACCCCACCCCATGATGCAGTTTCATCACTCTTTCAATTGCATATTCGTTTTAAAGTAAGATAAATTGTATGATATCTTTGAAGGCTTGAAGTAAAGCATTGTTAATAATTGGATGAGGTTAAAAAATACTGTGGCCTTTATATCACACTTGAGACCGGCTACCAAGCCGTTACTAAGTCCAGTGACTTAGTAATCCCCAGACTGCATACCTGAGTACTGGGGAGACCGAGGCAGGAGGAATGCAAGTTCATGGCCTGCCTGGGCTACAGAATGAATTCAAAGCCACTCTGAAATCCTGTTTCAAAATAAAAAGTAAAAAGTGGTAATCTCAGTGGTAAGAGGGCTTGTTGAGCATGTGAGGCTTAAGGTTTAATCCCCAGCACTACAGAAAGATAAAAAGAAAAAGAAAACAGAGTGAGCTGATAAGATGACTTAGCTGTAAGGGTGTGCTGATAAGTCTAATGGCAGGAGTCTAAGCCCTTAACCCAATTCCATGGTGACCTCTGACTTCCACACGGGTGTCCTGATATGCATGTGCCTTACATGTACACACAAAGAACAATTTTAAAAGGAAAAAGAAACTTGTTACCAGGAATTTGACAGTACCTTTCAGTGTCTAGAAGAAAAGCTAAAAAGCCATTTTATGATGGACTTAATCTTCTTGTAAGCATTGCTTTGTAAGATATTGAAATAAACCCTTTCCTAATTCACCAGACAGATTAGTGCTCAGACCTGACTCACATGTGTGCTTTCTCTCCCTCACTATTCCTTGAAGGCTGCCCTGGGAGCTGGCTTCTCTGACAGGACTCCGGCTCACACTGTCACCATGGCTTGTATCTCTTCAAACCAAGCCATGACCACAGGTATGTGTAAATGGAGTCCAAAGGTGCTTGTGATGTTACTCCTTTTAATCAGTCTTAAGGGAAGTAAGTGTTCAGCACAGCACAGAGCTCCTAATTTGTGTTTTCATAAAGATCCAATTACATAAAAGTTAGAATTTTCCAGAGTAGTTTTTATGCCCTGTGGGGACAGTTGATTTGTCTTTAGTCCTAGGCTGGCTGCTACTGGGACTGTCAGTGGAAGGAGTTGCATAGTTTATCGTGCTTAGATAACTCTGATAGGACATTTTCCCATGAGGATAGAGACCTGCAGCCTCAAGCATCACCATAGTTGTCAAGCCTAGATAGTCTTAAGTCTTGGGGTGGGAAGATAATTAGTTGCAAATCATTTGTTGAGTAAACATGAGGACCAGAGTATAGATGGATCCCTAGCACCTCCTACTAAATGTCAGGTAGGTGTGACAGCTTGTTTGTAATCCCAGAATTCAGAAGTCAGAGACAGGATCCCCAAAGCAAGCTGGCTGACTGGCTGGCTAGATGATACAAATGGGTGAGATGTGTTCAAGTGAGAGAACTTGTCTCAATGTACAAGATTGGGCACAATTAAAGACAGATATCAAATTCTGGCCTGTGCATGAACGCACGTGCACACACACTTTTGCCCATGTGTTCCCCTAATACATGACAGCACACATTCATACTTGCAAAAATGCTTTTATCTTTAATTCACTGTCTACCCATATCTTTGGCAATCTATATGGCATTTTACCTAAAATTGTGGGACATTAAATAGTCATTGCTATTTAATGAAAAGACAGGAAGCTTGACAGGCTTTGTGCTTAATGTATTATAATAATATCAAGGCCAGATTGGACATTTGAGTTCATGAGTGGCAGGATTGTAGCCAGAGGCAGTAGTTGGGGACTTCTCTACTGAGCAGCATGTGACTGACTCCCAGTTAAAGCAATAGAATTGCATGCCAGTTGCCATAAAGGGAAACTCACATCCGAGAAGACATGTAGCAGAAATTAGTATTCTCAATGTGAGGGGTAAAGAGGAAACCTTTCTGAAAACTTAATATTAGAGCATATAAAATATGGAAGATGTTTAGGTTTTGAGTATTATTTGAGTTGGGCTGGAGAAATGGCTCAGCACTGGCTGATCTTCCAAAGGACCTGGGTGTGATTTCCAGCACCCACATGATAATTCATAATTACTGACTCCATTTCCAGGAGATCTGATGCCCTCTTGGCCTCTGTATGCACTAGGCACAGATGTGTTGTACATACATATATGCAGGCGAAACACTAATATACAGAAAATAAAATAAATAAGTTTAAAAGATATCACTTGAGTTGATTTAGAAGTTGATGTCCTTGTGTCTTGGATGAAACTTTTCTCAGGTGTGTTGAATGTGGTTTTTAGACATTTAAAATATTTCCTTGTACTTGCCTATTTATGTGCCAAACCTTGGGTTCAGTGTCCAGAAGTGCAAAAATTATAAGGTAATAGTCCCATTGAAAAGTTAAAAACTAGCTGGGTGTAGCACATTTTTAATCCCAGCACTCAGGAGGAAGAGGCAGGTGGATCTCTGTGAGTTTGATGCCAGCCTGCTCTACACAGCTAGTTCTAGGACAGCCAGAGCTATACAGTGAGACCCTGTAGTTAGAAACTGATTGCTGTTATACAAAACTGATAACTGTTTCAAGGATTTTTTTTCATGTACTTATTTTATATGAAGCATGTTACAATGCATGTGTGTAGGTTGAAGGATAACTTGTGGAAATTGGTTTGCTCTTTCTACCATATATGCTCTAGGGATGGAGCTGAGGACTCTGGCTTGACTTCAAGTACCTTCACCTGTTGAGCCATCTCGCTGGCCCTTTTTTATATAGCTTTTAAACCAAGTTTACATTTCAGTGGTTTATTATTCCTACAAAGTTGTTCATGCACACATACTTTGTACCCTGTAGCTGTTGGTCTGATAGCTTCTGGCCAGTGTGATATCGTCGTTGCTGGTGGTGTTGAGTTAATGTCGGACGTTCCTATTCGTCATTCAAGAAATATGAGGAAAATGATGCTTGATCTCAACAAAGCCAAGACTCTGGGCCAGCGCCTGTCCTTGCTCACTAAATTCAGATTGAATTTCCTGTCCCCTGAGGTAAGACTTGTGAATTTAATATAAATAAAGATCCAGAGCATCCTGAGGCTAGATTACAGTTATATATAACATGTATTCTAGTAATTATATATTCTCTTGATTATAGGGTAGGGTATTTGGTCAAGATTGGGAGTAGGAGTAGTTATAACAATTGAATTTGTAATCTGGACATGGTAGCACATGCCTTTAATCCCAGCACTCTAGAGGCAGAAACAAGTGAATCTGTGAGTCCAAGGCCAAGATGATTTACATAATGAGACCCTGTCTCTAAAAATGTATTTTTTAGCCCTCTTTAGAAATATGTTTTCTCCAGCTGGGCAGTGGTGGTGCACACCTTTAATCTTAGAACTCAAGAAGCAGAGGCAGAGGCAGGTGGATCTCTGAGTTTAGAGCCAGCCTGGTCTACAGAGAAAGTTCCAGGACAACCAGGGCTACACAGAGAAACCTTGTCTCAAAAACAAAGGGAGGGAGGGAGGGATAGAGGGAGGGGGAAAGAGAGAGAAAAAGAGAGAGAGAGAAAGAGAGAGAGAGAGAGAACGAGAGAGAACACAAATGTTTGCTTACAAAGAGCTTCTGTGTTTTCTTTATCCCTTCTTTAGTGTTTTGTTTTTTTGAGCCAAGTTCTTGTTAGGCTGTCTTCAAATTTAAAATCCCCCTGCCTCAACCTCCTGAGTGCTAGGGTTATAGGCTTGTGTCTATATACAGCCAATAAATAGATTTCTAGCACTGAGCAATCCTGTGCATCATCTCACACCTCTGAAGAATAGAGCTGTTCTTTGTGTTTCCTTTGCTAGCTCCCTGCAGTGGCTGAGTTCTCCACTAATGAGACCATGGGCCACTCTGCAGACCGACTGGCTGCTGCCTTTGCTGTTTCTCGAATGGAACAGGATGAATATGCACTGCGTTCTCATAGTCTGGCCAAGAAAGCACAGGATGAAGGACATCTTTCTGATATTGTACCTTTCAAAGTACCAGGTAAGTGGTGGTACTTACTGGGGTGTTCTGAATTACTTCAGTTGCTCCAAAAACTTAAAAATTTGTTTTTAAAAAGGATTCATTTATTGTTGTTATGTTTTTTTGTGTGTGCCTTAGTGTACATATGTGCACTGTGTGCATGCAGGTGGACAGGACTTTGGAGTCCCTGGAACAGAGGTTACAAGTGGTTGTGAGTCAGCTGATATAGGTGCTGAGAACCAAATCTGGATCCTCTGAAAGAGCAGCAAGTGCTCTTAATGATTAAGCCACCTCTTCAACCCTAAAATTAAAAACATTAAGTGATAATTTTTTAAGAATGGGGTTCTACCCTTTGATTCTGGCTGGCCCTGAGCTGACAAAGAGAACTGCCTTTGCCTCTCTATTGCTATGATTGTTTCCAAAGTAATCAGCTTTTATTCTTTTGTTTTCCTTGGTTTTTGTTTGTTTGTTTGGTTTTGGTTTGGTTTTTGGTTTTTCTAGCCAGGATTTCTCTGTGTAGCCCTGGCTGTCCTGGAACTCTCTCTGTAGATCCACCTGCTTCTGCCTCCTTAATGCTGGGATTAAAGGTATTTACCAACACCACTTCATTCAGCTTTTATTCTTAAACATGGATTCAAGTTTAGATTTATGTTTTAACACTGGTAAACTTTAAAAAAGGGTTTTGTTGTTTTTCAAAACAAGGTCTCATGTAGACCTGGTTGGCCTCACACTATGCAGCTGAGGCTGGCCTGGCACTCCTAACCCTCTACCGCTGCCTCCCAAGTAGGGTTTCATGTGTGTGCTACCATGCCAACTTTCTGAAGGTTTTCTTTTTTTTTTATTATTTATTTATTTATTTATTTATTTATTTATTTATTTGGTTTTTCGAGACAGAGTTTCTCTGTGTAGTCCTGGCTGTCCTGGAACTCACTCTATAGACCAGGCTGGCCTCGAACTCAGAAATCTGTCTGCCTCTGCCTCCCAAGTGCTGGGAGTGTTAAAGGCGTGCGCCACCACCGCCCGGCTTTTTAAAATTTTTTTATTGGATATTTTATTTACATTTCAGATGTAATCCCCTTTCCCCATTCCCGCCCCCCAAGGTTTTCTTTCATTAATTATTTATTTACTTTACATCCCAATTACAGCCCTCCCCCCTTCCCTCCTCCCAGTCTCCCCCTCACCTTTACCCTCCTGAGCCCCGAGTGTGTTTATAGTTCGTCAGTGGAGGTTAGAGTATAATTTAATAGGAATCTGTTTTCTCCTTCATGTGGGTCTTGGAGATCAAACTCAGGTCACCAGTTTCCATGGAAAGTTCCTTCACATGCTGAGGCACCTCACTGGCCCTGTTTGGTTTTGTAGGATGTTGGTTTGTAGCTTTAACTGGCCTCTTACTTGTAGCTGTCCTTTTGCCTTAACCTCCCAAGTGCTTGGATTACAGGTATGAGTCACAATGCCTGGGTCCAGCGATTTAAAATTCCTGATTCGCCTGGCGGTGGCGCAGGCCTTTAATCCCAGCATTTGGGAGGCAGAGGCAGGCGGATTTCTGAGTTCGAAGCCAGCCTGGTCTACCGAGTGAGTTCCAGGACAGCCAAAGGCTATACAGAGAAACCCAGTCTCAAAAAAAAAAAAAAAAAAAAAAATCCTGATTCATGTGACTTGTATATAAAATAGCTAAATTTGAGTGAGTGTTTTAAGAAAATAAGATGTTGGGGTGTTGTTTCTTGTTTTGTTTTTTGGGAGGGGGTTCCTTTTTTTTTTTTTTTTTTTTCTTTCTTTCTTTCTTTTCTTTTATTTTTTGGAGACAGGATTTTACTATATAATCCTGGCTGGCCTCATACATGGTCTGTAGGGTACCTTCAAACTCACAACGGTCTACCTGCCTCAGTCTCCAAAGTACTAGATATGCCTGGCGTGATGTCTTTTCGCACTTGTGTATACATCTATAAATAAATAAATGAATAAAATTTGATTGTCTTAACTGTAAAAGGCTCTCTTTTAGAGATGAGGTTATGTACAGCTCAGTGGTTGAGTGCTTGCTCAGGATAGCCAAGGACCTTCAGCAGTGGCAGCAGTGCGGGTGGGATGTTGATCACCAGCCCTGGAAAGAATAAAAAGGCTTTCTTTATAGTTGACAGCTTAAGTGTCTGTGTCTGTGTATGGATGTATGTACATGAACGTAGGTTCTTTAGAGACCAGAAGAGGGCATTGGTTCTCCTGGAGCTGGAGTTACAAGCAGCTGTGAGTTGTCCAGTGTGGGTGCTGGGCACTGAACTTGGGTCCCCAGAAAAAACAGCAGTTGTTAAACTCTGAGCCATCTTTCCAGCCCTTGTTATTAGAATTTTTAAAGCATATTGCTATAGAGAAGATATATAATGTTTACAGTTTTTTAGAGTTAAAAATTCATGTTCTGGGCTGGAGAGATGACTCAGTGGTTAAAAGCACTGGCTCTTCTTCCAGAGGTCCTGAGTTCAGTTCCCAGCAACCACGAGGCGTCTCACAACCATCTGTAATGGGATCCAATGCTCTCCTCTGGTGGAGGAGGACCACAATATACTGACATACATAAAATAAATAAATCTTTAAAAAATGCATGTTCTTACAGGAAAGGACACAGTTACCAAAGATAATGGGATCCGTCCTTCCTCACTGGAGCAAATGGCCAAACTAAAACCTGCATTCATCAAACCCTATGGCACAGTGACAGCTGCAAATTCTTCTTTCCTGGTAATTGTTATTGCTATTTGTGTTTGAATAGTGACTTTCCTATAGACTCAATAGAAGAGCCTGCAGCAAATTTGCTTGTGTGTGGTTAGAGGCTTAAAACAAAACTTTCACTTTAGAGAAAATGTTAAAGGAAAATAATTTAAAAAACAAACACAAACTGGGTGTGATAATACATCCCTGTAAGCCCAGCATTCAGGATGTAGAGGTTGGGGAATCAAGAGTTTGCAGGCAGCCTACCTGTCTCAGAAATCCAATACATAAGTTTTATTCTAAGTTAGATTACCCTCTGAAGCCTAGGCTGGCTTCAAAGTTATAATCCTTCTGCCTCAGCCTTTCTAGTGCTGGAATCACAGGCATGTACCATGTTTAAACACCAAGTTTGAGATAATAGTTTTAGGGTCTTAGATGCCTCACCATACTAATACAAAAGCTGTTCTTTTTATGAACTTGGCCATTCATCAAACTTGTAGTGCTTATGGTAAGTAAGCACTGGAAGTGGGAAGGACAATTGTGATACACTATGGTGGCTGTAGATTAGCTGCTGACAGTATCAGAGAGACTTCTCAAAAGAAGTAGCAAGTGAATATTTTATTTGTGTTTTTAAATTTTCATTTGATGTGTATGAGTCTTTTGTCTTAATGTGTTTCTATGTATCCTGTATGTGGAGTGCCCATAGAGGCCAGAAGAGACATTGGCTCTTCTGGATCTAGAGTTACAGATTCTTCTTAGCTACCATGTGGGTGCTGGGAACTGAACCTGGGTCTCTGGAAGAACAAGTGCTCTAAACCACTGAGCCATCTCTCCTGCTTTCAATGTTTCTTTACAGTATAACTGATCAGTTTCTATCACTATACCTAGCAGTGCACATACTATTAATGTAGTATCCAAAAACCATTTTTATGTTTAGTCACCTGTGTTCCCAGACTTTCTGGCCACATTATTCATGGCTACATGCTTTTTTTTTTATATTGCTGAGTTTTAAAAAGAAGATGTGTAATAAAATGTGACAGAATTTGTTTCAATTTTTGCATACTGTATGGAGTGGTTTAATTTTCTTTGGATTGTAGAGGACATTCTTTCATTTTTGAAGTAATGGTAAAGGGCCTTTTAAAAACAAACAAAACACCAGAGTTACCTCTTTGTCCTGAAATTTCTTGATTATATATGAGATAAAAACATATGAGATGTGTTTAAAGTGTTCTAAAACCATGATTTTGATAGTCTCATTTGCCCACCTGTGTCTTCTCTCAATGTATTGCCTTTAGAATAAAATCTTAAAGCTATGGATAGGAGGCTACTAAGAAATAACACAGAAAGTGTAAAAATAAATAACTTAAGTAAATATTGTTTTAATTCACGAAAAAAATTTTCATTTTCTACGCCAGAAACAAAAACCTGTGGGTCTTTATTTCTGAAGCTGCATCTCCCAGTGTATTTTGATAAATTATAATACCTTATGAACAGTCCCTGATAACTTTGTCCTCCCAAAGTGGCTCAGTGTGTATGCTTGATTGTGATTTAATAGTGGATACAGTACATTCGTTACATAGACTCTATATAGATAGTGGACTCACCAACAGGCTTTGGAGGCAGATGCTGGGAGACCTTCAGATGACATCATATTGTGCCATTTCAGACTGATGGCGCCTCTGCGATGCTAATCATGTCAGAGGACAGAGCTCTGGCCATGGGTTACAAGCCAAAGGCATATTTGAGGTAAAGTAAATATTCTGGTGAATTGCTTATGACTTCTTTATTTTATTACTAGAGGTAACCTTTCTGTTTTTTGCCTAGGGATTTTATATATGTGTCTCAAGATCCAAAAGATCAGCTTTTACTTGGGTGAGTAGCAGTATATATTTCTAAATTTCAATGAAAAATATTTGAATTTTTTATTATAGTTATTTACAGCATTTACAGCATTTGATTTTCTCTTTCCATCATGTGGGTCCCAGGATCAATTGTTCACATTTTTACACAGGTTTGAGAGTATGTTAAGCCCCAAGTTAGCTGGGCAGTGGTGGCTCTCGCCTTTAATCCCAGCACTTGGGAGGCAGGGGCAGGCGGATTTCTGAGTTCGAGGCCAGCCTGGTCTACAGAGTGAGTTCCAGGACAGCCAGGGCTACATAGAGAAACCCTGTCTCGAAAAAACAAAAACAAATAAACAAACAAAAAGCTCTAAGTTGGCATTTTATTTTATTTTCATATTGCTACCAATTGTATATAATCAATCAGTCAATCACCCACACATACACACTCCCCTGCACTCCTGTGTGTGTGTGTGTGTGTGTGTGTGTGTGTGTGTGTGTTATGGGGTTTTGAACCCAGAGCCTCTTTTATGCTAGACAAGCACTCTCAACACTGAGCTTCACCCCAACCCACAGGACCTTTCATAAAGCCGCATTGTCTGTCCTTCCTGCACTGGCTTTCATCATAACCTTGAGACTAGCCAAGCCCTTCTCCTGCCTTGCCTTTTTAAATTCTGTTTCTTTTTAGTTTCAACTTACCCTTTACTGCTTGCCTGTTTATTATCTGTTTTTCCAGTTCTATAATATAGTGAGAATGAAGGGTATGTTTTTTTTTGTATCCCCAACACTAAGTATTTATTTAGTAGAACCAATGAATAAGTATAAAACTCAATTTGGAGTATACTAAGAAATGCTTAAGTTAAAATGGGAAGTTTTAGACTACTATTTTTGTTTGTTTTCTTTTTCAGACCAACATATGCTACTCCAAAAGTTCTAGAAAAAGCAGGATTAACCATGAATGATATTGATGCTTTTGAATTTCATGAAGCCTTCTCAGTAAGTTGTTTATAAGACACATCTGGAATGAGTATGGGCCATTAAAAGTGAAGTGAATGCTTGTAGGGAGTGGGGTTTTGTATTTCAAACTGAATTTCTTTGTAGGGAAGGCTAGGTCAGAGAATTGGGGTCGTACTTGTGCTGTTGAAAACATACCCTTGGAAGCTGTAAAAAAATATTTATTTATAATTATTTATATGAGTACACTAGCTGTCTTCAGACAAACCAGAAGAGGGCATCAGACCCCATTACAGATGGTTGTGAGCTACCATGTGGTTGCTGGGAATTGAACTCAGGACCTCTGGAAGAGCCGTCAGTGCTCTTAACCTCTGAGCCATCTCTCCAGCCCTGGAGGCTGTTTTTTAAAGGCCTGTTAAGAAGTGTTAAATTATTTCCTTATGACATTTTCACTGAGAACTGATGTAAAAGTTTGCTTAAAGTTACACAGTCTGTGTCTTACATAAAACCCAGAAGAGCAAGTAGTAACAAAGTCTTGAATTATTTTCCCTCCTAGGGTCAGATTTTGGCTAACTTTAAAGCCATGGATTCTGATTGGTTTGCACAAAACTACATGGGTAGGAAAACCAAGGTAAGTTTCTGGTAAATATGCTTGAATTTCCCAGCATATTAATATTTTGAGTTTAGTTACTAGCTAATAATATCAAGGGAAGATGGCCATGGTGGTGCATGCCTTTAATCCCAGTACTTGGGAGGCAGAAGCAGGCAGATCTCTGTGCCTTGAGTCCAGCCTGGTCTACAAGGGCAGTTCTAGAATAACCAGGGCTCCACAGAGAAACCCTGTTTCTGAATGAATAAGTAAACAAGAGAGGGAAAAGCTTATTCTCTCTTTTGTCAGTACTGGGGGTTGAACATGCATGCAGGCCAAGTCCTCTTCCACTGAGCTGTAGTCCCAGCTAATTTCCTAATTTAAAAACAAGTCATGGAAATTGATCAGTAAAAACAGTAAGCCTTCATGTTGTCTTCTCGTATTGTTAGGTAGTCAGCATTAGTTACTCCCCTCTGTGTGCTTGCTTCCTCTTAGGAAGAGCCTGATTTGATTGGTCTTAAGTAAAATCACCTTCAAACTGGTCTTTGTTTTTGTGGGGCCAGGTTGGATCACCTCCTCTGGAGAAGTTTAATATCTGGGGTGGATCACTGTCTCTGGGACACCCCTTTGGAGCCACTGGCTGTCGGTTGGTCATGGCAGCCGCCAACAGACTGAGGAAGGATGGAGGCCAGTATGCTCTGGTGGCTGCCTGTGCAGCTGGAGGACAGGTATGTCACAGCGGTACCATCAGGACTCCCATGTCCTCAGAATGTTTGTTTGAAGCATTCATGAAGTGCTGTTTCTGATGACAGACAACAGAAAACAGCAGTTTTCTTTTGCGGCATGAGAAGACTATTAATTTTAATTTAGATATTTCATTGAAAGGAAGATGCTCTTTAAATCTAAGCTGTTTTTCTTTTTTAAATATTTATACTTCTTGTTTACAATATGTTTAATATATGGTCATTATGTTTATAGTATGTTTAGTATAAGCTCATTATGGAAGCTATATAAAATGTAAAAATACATATTGAAAAATTATTTTTTTAAAGATCTATTTATTTTACATATGTGAGTACCCTGTTGCTATCTTCAGACACACCAGAAGAGGGCATCAGACCCCATTACAGATGGTTGTGAGCTACCATGTGGTTGCTGGGAATTGAACTCAGGACCTCTGGAAGAGCAGTCAGTGCTCTTAACGGATGAGCCATCTCTCCAGCCCGAAAAAATCATTTATAACTTTGTGAGGCACTAGCATTAGAAGTATCTAAATATTTTCTTCCTTAATGATAAACTTTGATTCATTTACCTAGTAATCATGACACCTTATCTATAAAGTCTAAGGTAAACAGTCTTTGTGGCTCTTAACTCAGTGATCAAGTAAGTACCTGTCTTGCATGTTTGAAGTCCTGGTCCCTTAGCACTGCCACTAAAGTGTCTCCCAAGAGCTGACTTACTCTGTAGGCAAGTTAACCTCTCTGTGATATGTGTCTGCTTTTCGGCCAGGAATTCATTAATCTGATAGCCATTTTCCTGTCTACCTCACTTACATTATAGACTCAGCATGCTCCGTACTGTAAACGTCACTGAGAGTAAAATCCTAAAAGATTAGCTGTAGGCTTTTATGGTTTTTGTTTGTTTGTTTGTTTTTGTTTTTTTAAGACAGAGTTTTTCTGTGTAGCCCTGGCTGTCTTAGAACTTGCTTTGTTGACCATGTTGGCCTTTAGAGATCTCCGTTCTTCTGCTTCCTGAGTGCTGGAAGTAAAGGCTCCCATATCCACCTACACAGTCTTTTTTTTTTTTTTTTACTTCTGATCTAGACAGATTTCTTTGTTTTCCTGCATATTATAGACACTGTTGCTAAGCAAGACAACTAAGCTATGTAAAGGCATAAAATCCTCTGTATAACCATACCACCCTGAATCTAACTGATGGTTTGAAGTATAGACCCATGTAAAAGATGATGTAGACAGCTTTTCTTTAGAAAGTTTAAAGAAAGATAATTTATAAGTTGAAACATTGTTGCTTCATGGTCTGAAACTGTGATTATACTAGAATTAAACGCAGGGCTCCACCCAGCCCCAAGGATACAGTCCCCTAACTCAGAATTGTCGTATCCTTTGTGTGACTCCCCTGTTGAAATCTTGCATATTTAGGTGAGAGCCTACTTGTTATCTCTGCCTGCTCCCTCGAGGGAGATGACTGGGTGTAGCATGTAGTCTACACAGATTCCTTTCCCTTCAGGTGCAATTGTTATCTCTGTTGTACAGAGTGTACATAACATTTGATGATGTTGTGGATGAATGGAGAATATTCAGTCTTTCTTCTAGAAGGTTTTTTTTTTTGTTTTGTTTTGTTTTTTTTTGTTTTTCGAGACAGGGTTTCTCTGTATAGCCCTGGCTGTCCTGGAACTCACTCTGTAGACCAGGCTGGCCTCGAACTCTGAAATCCGCCTGCCTCTGCCTCCCAAGTGCTGGGCTTAAAGGCGTGCACCACCACCGCCCGGCCTTCTAGAAGTTTTAAGCTTGTCACTTGTCTGTTTAATTAAGCCATTTGAGTGATACTACCAACATGATAAGAAAATTAGAGCACAAATTCATTATGGTAGATCTAGAGCAGTGGTTTTTTTTATAGTTTATTTTTATTTTATGTGCATTGATGTTTTGCCTGTATATATGTCTATATGAGGGTGTCAGAAACCCTGGGACTGAAGTTACAGACAAATAAGAGCTGCCGTGTGGGGCCTGGAAATTGAATCCTTGTCCTCTGGAAAAGCATCCAGTGCTCTTAGCTGCTGAGCCATTTCTCTAGCCCAAGAGAAGTGTATTTCATCTTTGGCATTGTTAATATTTTGGACCAATTAGTTCTTTGAGATGTGTACTGTACGATGTTCTAGCACAGACTCCACCCATGCAATTCCAATAGCAACAAATTCTTTCCCAGCCCTGCCCTTGCCCATATATATATGCACATAGTTGAAACTAGCAGAAATACCTGCCAAATGTCTTCTGAAGAGAGTCGGAAACACGTCCCCAAGTTGAGAACCAGCTGATCCTGTTGAAACATGAAAATAGTGCATTATAAGTAAAGTTGGAGGTGTGTTCTGCCTCCTGTGGATCAGCCATACCTTCTCATCCCTGCTTTGTCTGTCTGTCTGTCTGTTTGCATTATCAAAGTAAATGATTATTTCGAGCTAATATATGTGCTAAATTCCAGATGAAAATCTTGTATATGAACGTTAAACTTACATAGTATTGAACTTGGTACTTTATAAATAATAGTTTCTTAATACATATTTGTTGTAATTGAATTGAGCCTAGAAGCTGAGTATTTTATTAGGTTGTCTACAGGTTTGATAGCAGTCCAGCAGTTAGAATGACTGTGTTTATCAGATAGGATTTAGACCCAGAAAATCCTAAATGTTAATGTAAGGCTTAAACTTGTGTCATAACAAGTACCCAGATCTGTGTTGAGTGTTGCAGAAAGGACATTGTTCATTCTTCTACTGTTAGGTATGCTCAGGTCACCTTTTTTTTTTTTTTTTTTCAATTGTAGCTTTAGATTTTTCTTTTGTTCTTCTCATATATTACATCTGGACTGCAGTTTCCCTTCCCTTCCTCCATCTCTCCCCGGCCCTACCTGGTCTTCCCTAGATCCACCCTCCTTCCCCCTCCCCTCAGAAAAGCACAGTATTTCCAGGGACATCAACCAAACATAGCATAACAAGCTACAACAAGAACGGGCACATGCCATCATGTTCAGTTCATCTTAAACAGAGAATAGTGAAGCCAAGCTTGGGCTTTAGAGTCAGAATCCTTATATCTATTTCCAAATTTTTACACAATAGCTTTGTGATTTGACTGAGTTACTTAATCTTTCAAATCCTGTTTGGGTGGCCCAGTGGTAGAGTGCTTGCCTTGCATGCCTGCAGCCCTGAGTTCATTCCCCAGCATCACAGGAACTAAAACAAAAGCAACCATTTACTGCGTTTACTAGGACTCTCACTCTACATTAGACTGAGTCTGGTGTATGCGTGTGTGGGGGTGTGTGCATAGCCAGTTGTATGTATATAAGTACATGTATGTCTATATAATGTGTTCTGATTTAATTTTTATAAAATCTTTCTAAACTAGGCACCATGAACCCCATTTTATAGAGGAAGTTGGGGCTCCAAGTGATCATGTTCCTATGATCACACAGTAGTGGTTTTGCTGTTGGCCTGCCCACGCACTTTCATTGCTTCCTTGGTCTGACTGAACTCTCTTCTTCACAGGGTCATGCTATGATTGTGGAAGCGTACCCCAAATGACTGCTCTAGAAGGAGGCGACTGATCTCTGCATCACTCACACTGGGCAATGCCATTTCAATGCACTACCAAGTGATACCTGCGGTTCCTAGCTCTTCTTAGGAAACAACATTTGTGGCCTTGTCTTAAATATTTTGCGAACAAGCCTTGCCAGTGTTCGAGCTTTCGAAAATCACAGCTTCTGCTCTCTAAGTTCCAGACTATCACAGATGTGTACGCAGTTCTTGTTATCTCTTGTCACAAAGACTAATGGCTGCTAGCCTATTGGAGAGAGGTTAGCTGAGGTTTAGAATCATCTTTGTAACATTTGCATTCTCCTTGTTCCTGTCTGTGTCATAGAGATAATTATTTTTTTCTAAAATACAAACCGATGTGCCTAAATTAACTTACTGTGGAAAAAAATAATCTAAACAGCTCTTAAAACTGAAATGCTTAGAGACATAGATACCATGTTGGTTGACCTTAATAAAATATTAGACATGTATTAGAGGACTGTTCGTAGTCTTGTTATTAGTGGGAAAGGGCAGCTTTTATAATTATTACGGTCAGTTGTGAATCTGTCAGGAACGTAAGTAATGTCCCACTTATAATAGTGTGTTTCCCCCATTTCTTTATTGAAGCAAATTTATTTTATTGGAGATGCTCCTGTTTTTCAGGGTTGATGTAATATATGAGAGCATATTTTATTTTGGCTATTATAAACCCTCTCAAATTCTTGACAACTCTGCTACATAATCACATCTATGCTATTCTGAAAAAGTTGTAGCTTTAGTTACAGACATTTGTTTGAATGTTGCTCAGATATATGGAAGTTGCTGTCAGAATCACCCTGGGTGGTTCGAGCACTTTTAAGCACAGTGTTGACCTCTAAAGAAGACTTGAGAGTCCCACTGTTGTTTCCCCATAGTTTTTCTGGTAAATTAAGACATAGTATGTATGTATGTGATATTTGCGTGGTGCTGGGAATTAAAATCAGGGCCTAATGAATACTAGGCAAGTGTTCTAATATAAAGATGAACTTTGTCTCCAGCCCATAATGTGAGGGATGTGTTTGTTTTTTAAGGTTCTTCTGAGTCTAAACTTACCTTTAGATGTCTGATCTAAATTTTCTCACATTTTGTGTTTTAATATTTAGTGAACTTTTCCCCAAAAGGCAATGTTGTAAATTCATTTGCAAAAATGACAGAATCATTTAGCCCCTGGTCGGTAAGGAACAAAGAAATCTAGCTGAGTGATGGTGGTGCACGACTTAAATCCCAGGACTCACTTGGGAGGAAGAGGTAGACGGATCTGTGAGTTCTCTGCCAGCTTGGCCTACAGAGAAAGTCCAGGACAACCAGGACTGCACAGAGCAATTCTGTCTTGAAACCTTGCTGGAAATAACAGTAAGTAATTTTCACAAGAGGCTAGCTGATGTGATACTGCTCTCATCTATTTTGTTTGTATTTATCACACATTATACGGTAGAAACAGGCTTTGAGGATAATGAGCCTGTCAGAGGGAAAAGGTGCCAACACTACCCAGTAGTGCTTTGGAATCCAGGAATACTTTGGGGAATCCTGGAATCAAGGAAGCAATGGCAGTTCCACTAACCAAAATTCAGAAACACTTTAAGTTTCTCAGAGTTGGGGAAAATGGCATTAATCAAAAGCACTCCCTTGGGCTGTCCACTGGCTCAGCAGGTAAAGGTGCTTGCCACCAAACCTGACAACCTGAGCTTGATCTCTGGGATCCACAAAATATAACGAGAACAAGAAAATATGTTGTCCTTTGACCTCTACACATGAGTCATGAAAGTATGCATATATGTGCACACCCTCACACAGAACAAATAAGTAAATTAATAAGTCAGCCGTCTTAATCAAAAACCTGTCAATAGAAATAAAACAAGGCATTTTTACAGGTGTGCCATGTATAAAAAGGCTAATTACATAATACATTTCCTAATAGCTAGGCTAATAAATGAGCTAAGTTTTACAGTAATTAAATATATAAGCACTAGTCTTATGCTTCCACTTTTTCTGTTTTAAAATACAAGGTATTTGTTTTAGTTACTGTTGTACTACTGTGAGGAAACACCATGATTAGGGCAGGGTATAGAAAGAGCAGTTCATATGCTTGTTTAGTTCCAGAGGGTTAGTCCATGATCACCAAGGCAAGGCATGTGTCAGCAGGCAAGCATGGGGCTACAGCAGTAGCCTAGAGCTTACATAGGCAGGAGGCAGAAAAAGAGACTGAGTGGGACTTGGGCTTTTGAAACCTCAGAGCCCACCCCCCTATGACACATCTCCAACAAGGCCACACCTCCTAACCCTTCCCAAACAGTGCCACTAAGGGGTACCAGGTATTCACACATGTGAGCCTGTGGGGTCCATTCTTATAAAAACCACCACAGCAATGCATACATCTAAAAGCTATACACTTTGTTGAGTTTTTGAGACCAGGTCTTACAATATAGCATGAGCTGGGCTCAAACTCAGATCCTTTTCCCTCAGACTCCCCAGCACTGGGATTAAAGGCATTTTCTTGGCACATGTGTACCGCTCAACCTGTTATATACACACAACACCAAAAAAAAAAAAAAAAAATTAGCTCCAAATTAAGTTAAATATATGGGGTAATTTTTTTCCTGAAAATTTAGGAAAATGTCACTGTGATCTTAGGTTGAAGGGAGAGGGGAATTTATTGGAGAAGACATTTAAAATACCATTATAGTTCTATAAATTTGCCAACTTTGGGCTGGCAAGATAGCTCACTGGGTAAAGGTACCTACCTACCAATGAGCTGGCTGACCTGGAATTCTATCCTTAGAACCCACATGGTAGACAGAGACCCAACCCTCACAATACTGTCCTCTATAACCTCCATGTGTGCACCATAACACATGCACCCATCCACCCACACAGAATCTAATTAAGAATTAAATTTTGCCTATGCTGAAGTAAGAATTTTGTTTCCCATGTGCTTAAAATGTTTAAAGAAATATAGTAGACACATTTTTCAAAGATTCTAAGCCAAATTTATAATTGCTGCAGAGCCAGAAGATGGAAAATAGTTTTAAAAAATGACAAAAGAGTCATAGACTTTTTTTCAAATGATATACAGATAGTAAATAAATATGAAACTAGGATTCAGAAAAAAACAAACAAACAAAAACCCCAAGATCATGAGATTTTACTTTATACCTACCAGGTTGGCAAAAATCAACCAGACTGAGAATACCAAATATTTGTAAAGATGTAAAACAACTTTGTTATTGTTTGGTTGTTTGTTTTGTTTTTTGTTTGTTTGTTTGTTTGTTTGAGGCGGTGTCTCACTATGTAGGTCTGGCTGTCCTGGAAGTCACCACATAGATCAGGCTGGCCTTGAACTCAAAGAGATCCAACTGCCTCCACCTTCTGAACTCTGAGATTAAAGGTGTATGATACCAAACCCAGCAAGTGCTTTTTTTTTTTAAAGATTAATTTTTAATTGTATGTATATGTGTGTTTTGACCTATGGGTATGTGCATGTGTGAAGAGGCAAGGGGAATCTCGGAGAATTCAAGAATTCGAGGCTAGCCTGGTCTATAAAATGGATTCTAGATCACTCAAGGCTACATTGACCCAGGAAAAGAAGATGAGGAGGAGGGGGGAGAAGAAAGAGGAGAAGACCACCTAAATATCACTGGAAGTACAAATCAAAACCACAGTAACACACACACACACACACACACACACACACACACACACACACGAGGCAGAGACAGGCACATCTCTGAGTTCAAGGACAGCCAGAGCTCCACAGAGAAACCTTGTCTTGAAAAATCCCCAAAAATGTAAAGAAAGGGAAAAAAAATGTCTCAAATAAATAAATAAACTAGTGACAGATTACAATATGAGTTCCAGGTCAGCCAAAGCTACATAATGAGTTACTGTTTCAAAACAACAACAATAAAAACCTTGGAGCCATCGTTAACACTTTAATCCCTCTCCTTTTTAGAACATATTTGTACAATCCAAAATCACACAGTGGGATGTAGCCTGCAAGCTCTGTTGGCTTAGCTCTGTAGCTCAACGGAAGTTCCCCTTGTTACTGGTCATATGGCAGCCCCACATATGATGTATTCTAACTGCTCTTTCCATATGCTTGAGTTTTGTGTACTGGACACTGGGTTGTGCAAGGCCTTTGGACATTTACCTACTCACCCACTTACCTTTTAAGCCAACTTTGAAATGTTTTATTTATCTCTGAGGACTTCTTTTATCTTCTGAGGGTTTTTTTTTTAATGGTGAGAGCCAAGTGAAGGCTTAATGTTGTTTCATGCACTGGTTCTAATGTGTGGTTGTTACCAGCACAGTATGCATTGGTTATGTGTTATTGCTTGGGAAGGAAAAGGAAATCCCCCGTCTGCCAAAGCACACTCAAGAAGGGAAGAAGGAAGCCTCCTCAGCATCTGTAGAGAACATATATTAATTTATGTCTATTTTTTGTTAAGTTTATGTATTTGTGTGGGAGTGGGCATGTGCATACCATGACACTCAGGCAGAGGTCAGAGGGCAACTCTGGGGAGTCAGTTTTCTCCTACCATTTGTGGGTTCTGATGTTCAAACTCGGTATGACAGGCTCACAAGCTGCTGAGCCATCTCACTGGCTCTCCAGTTGTTTCTTAACAGCAAATGTTTCCATACCATTTTATAAAAATACCTATAGATCTTGTAAATTAGAAATACTGACTTACCAGAAACTTTTCACTGATTTTATGTAACATTTTCTCAAAAGCCTGCCACTCCCTGTGAGTTTTATTACTTGTCTGATTGTCCTGTCTTCTTACTCTTCTGTCTGTCTTGCCTTAGCTTAATCCTATCACTTTCAAGTGTCAGTCAAATGTGCCTCTTTGTTTCCATACACATTTCTCTGATATGTATATTCTATATTGATTTTTTTAAGTTAGAAGAAAAAGGACTTCACCTTTTCCCAAACCTTAAAACGATGCAAACAAGGGGCTGAAGTAGATGCTCAGTGATCTAGAGCTCTGGCTGCTCCTCCAGGGAGCTGGGTTTGATTCCCAGCCCTTTGATGGTGGCTCAAACTATTGATAACTCCAGTTCAGGTGATCTGACTCCCTCTTCTGGCCTCTTAGGTACTGCACATATGTGATACACAGACGTGCATGCAGAAAAACATCTATAAACACAGAAAATGGAAAAAAAAAAAAAAAAAAAAAAAGAACAAGGCTGGCCTCAGGTCTGTTTCTGGGATTAAAAACTCGCACCATCATGCCTGGCTATTATAGAACACTGTATATGTTGTAAAAGCATCATATAAAGATTGGTATAAACTTATAGCTGCTTCAGAGACATTTTGGCCACTCGCAAATCTTGGATAAGATCACAGACCGTTGGATAAGAAAACAGACCATTCATATTCTCTAAGTGGAAGTTCTAAAGTCGCGATTGATTTTACTGTTCTGCTATGAAACACACAGGCTCATGTGTGATCAACTTTTTATTGTAGCTATATAAGTAAATATAAACTTGGAAGTATATTGTAAAGTACATCCCAAAGTCTGACATTACTTTTTTACAATTGTACTTTTTATAGTCAGTAATACAAAATGACTGGGTTCCTCCCTTGTTAGCCTGAGCAAATGTATTTTTATTTCCTACCTGTTTAAGAGTATTGTCAGAAGTTTCACTGTTGTTGAATTTCCAGTCATCTTTTGAATAGTTGAATTCACTGTGGATTTTTTTCTATGCTGTATATGTACCTCTTCATAGATGAGTAAATGACCTCTTTTACTATATTTTAGAGGCAGTTTATACTACTAAGAGCTTTGTAACTAAATTCTGTCCCCTAAAGAAACAGAGTTGTCTTTCATCTTCATTGTCTGGGAGATCACAGGTTCCTGTCAATCAGCCATCCTTTCTTCATAACTATCAAAAATAAACAGCAAAGAAATCACTCAGGAGTGACGTTAAAAACATTTTCCTTGCATCTGTCACATGCACTGTTGGGTACAAAATACATTGCTGATTACAGCTGGTTTTCTTGTAGTTCTTTGGAACATTGCGCCCCCCCCCCCTTTTTCCCTTTTGTTTTGTTGTTTTGTTTTTTCCAGTCAAGGTAGACTTTTTCATCAGGTTACTAAGTAGCTGTAGCTACCTTTTCCCTGCATCTCACTTAGATACTTCCAGGGTGGTGGACTGCTGGGCTGCAGGGAAATGAAAACCTGCCTTTCTTGAGCAGGAGCCCTAGGAGGGAAGAGTGTCTTATTGCCTAGAATGCATCTGCTGGATTCCTGCACACACACTCTTACCAGGAGCATGAATTCATGTGTGGTCCTTCTCAGAGTGTCTGTCTTTCCTCTTAGACAAGGTCACCCTGAAGCTTGGAGCTAGGGGACAGGGTACTTTGCCTCACCTGCATAAACAGCTCTCCTTTCGGGATTTCAGACCCCAAAGGGCAAGTCATTTAAGGCAGGATTGGTTGGTTGATTTAACACACACACACACACACACACACACACACACACACACACTATGATATATAATGTTGTTTGGTCGGTCTCTCACTTTGTAGCCTCCTAGATTGGGCTTGAACTTTTGATCCTCCTGCCTGGGATTCCCAAGACCTGGGCTTATGACCATATACACCACACCTGAGGTGAGGGTCTTTCTAGATAATTTAAAAGTTGGTATTGTGGGAAGGAAATCTGGAGTGAACTGGATCTGGTCTGTTGATGCTTTGGCTCTGCACCGCTGCTCACCTAGGGATAGACACACCCGGGGGAAGGCTTGACTGGGGAGCTGCTTGGCAAAGAGTCGGCCAGAGCTAGGTATGATGTTGCATGCCTGTAATCCAAGCACTTGGGAAGCAGAGGTAAGGAGATCACAAGTTCATGGCATGTTAATTAGGGTGAGTTCAAAGCCAGCCCTGGTAATTTAGCAAGAGACCCTCTCTCAAAATGACAACTAAGATCTTGGTAACTTAGCAAGAGATTCTTTCTCAAAAGGGAAACTTAGCATCAGGATGCTAAGACCTTGAGCATCAGGATGTAACTTAGGTGTGCAGGTGTGGATTTAACCCACAGCGTTGCTAGCCAGGGGAAGACTTGGTTTGGAGGCCCTTGCTCCAGCCTCTTCTGCCTCCATTACTCACTCTGCTTCTGAGAAAGCTCCTTCTTACCTGGCATGCTCACTTCCTTCTTTGCTGTGTTCTGAGGGGTAGGTTTCATTTGTGACCTAGGGAGGAGTGGAAAGGCCCAGTTGGGGTGATCATTACTATAGCCCGCCCACCTGTGAAGAGGGTGTGTTCATTTTGACATTCTCATTTGCCTTTCCAGGAACTCTGGTATCAGCTAAATAGGTCTCACAGGACCCCCACTCTCTCTTTTCCCACCAAATGTTAACATAGATGCAGAAGACCATAGAGAAGAGTGTCACCAGCATCCAGGTGGTCATCAGGAACCCCAAATCCCATTCTGAATATGCAGGCTGGTACCCCTACCCACTCACCCCACCTTGGCTGGAGAAACTGAGCCTGCAAGCTGCTTGCTGTAAAAAGAACCTCTAGTTCTCTCCTAGCCAGGTCCATCTCTCCCAGGGAGGCTGGAGAACATCTGGCCAAATCTCTCAGACAGTGGAGGTGTGGAGCGACTCACCATGGAGATAGCAGAGTTGGAGAACTGACTGCCTTGCAGTCGTTTGCGCAAGGCCTCCAGGACCTGAAGGAAAGGTAAATATCTGCTCCTGTTGATTGCATTTAGGCCTCTAGGTCAGGTGTGAGGGGAGGAGCTAGCTGGACACTCACCTTCTTGTCTGTGAGGCAGCCGAACACTAAGATGAAGACACCCTGAGGAGAGGGGGTGGGGAGTAGGTTAGGGGATGGGGGGCTCTTTTCTTGCTCCCTCTCCTCATCTTCTATTCTCAGACCTTTTCTTTACTCCACATCCTAGGTTACCTCCTCAGTTTCTACGCACATTGGCACCATTTGGCATTGTGTGTGCACATGCCTATGTACATGTTACACTGTATATGTGGAGGTCAGAGGGCAGTATGAGGGGAGCCGGTTCTTTCCTTCCACCATATGGGGTCCCTGGATCAGACTTGGCAGCAGGCACCTTTACCTGCTGAACCATCTTGTTGACTCTCAAGGGCCTTTCTTAGATTGGGTTAAGACTGGATACTGATTTCTAGATTCAAGGTAAACCTAAGAAAACCAAGCTCAGAGGGGTTATGGAATTTGCCCAAAGTTATCCAGTGAGGCAGTGAAGGAACTGGGATCTATATTTAATCCTTCTAAGATTTGTGAGCCTGGTGATTGGCAGTGACTTGGACATGTAAAAGACCAACCAGCATAGCCACCCCACCGTTGCCACCTACCTGGAGGCTGTTGAGAATGGTAAAGAAGTAGTGAGAGACTATGGAGCCATTAAACAGAGTGGCCACGCCCAGTCCCCAAGTGAGACCAAAGATGGGCGTGAGAATAAGCAGGGCTTTAAGCACCCCCACAAGGGCTTGGCGTTTCTCCACTGTGGGCCCCTCTGACAGCGAAGGTCTCAGCAGCTTCAGCACAGCAATGACAAGGACCAGCCCGTTGACACCAATGATGGCCAGCACTGGCTCGCTGAAGGTGTACAGCACGACTCCATCTCTGTTCAGCCAGCATTTCTCCTCCCACAGGTATTTCCTTTGAGGCAAGTAGATGCCTAGAGTGACACCTGCAAACCCCAGTGGGCACAGGTAGCCCAGTATCACCATCAGTGAGAGAACTAAGTGCTTGGACAGATGGTGGAAGACAAAAAGCAGCTGGTGGGCCAGCACCAGGGCCTGTGCCAGCATCCAGAAAAAGGTGGCCAGGTAGAAAAAGTGACTCAGGAAAGTGGTGACCACGCAGATCAGGCTGTGGTACCCTGAAGGAAGGAATGGGTTTCCCAGGAAGCATGTGTCTGCAACCAGCAAGCAGATCACCATGTTAAATAGGGCAGTGTGGCGGAAGAAGGCGACTTTGTTCCGGACCACCATTCTCCACACTAGCCTGTAAATAACCAGGCAGACAAGCAGAGCCAGGATGGAAGCTCCAACACCCACCTGGCTCAGCAGGTCCAGGATGGGACATTCTGGGACAGTGTGTTGGGACATGAGGATGGAAAAGGCTGTGAGATGCTGGCAAATACACTGAGTGATGCTGGAGTTGGCTGCATGTACCTCACACCCTTCATCTGACCAACCTCCCTGACCCTGGAAGACATTGTGGTCCCAGAAGACACAGTGCAGGGTTCCATTCATGTCTTCAAAGTTCATGATAACCTCTGCCTGCGTGAAGGCCTGGCCATCTGCCGTGATGGAGACCACAAGGATCAGCCCAGGAGTGGTATATGGGGTGTTCCACAGCCCTTGTGTATAGTTTGAGGGTAGCCGGTAGTCCAGCTTTTGCAGTACTAGGCTAGTAATGCTGACATTAGTTCCATTATGGACCAATGGGGCCAGTGAATGCCATGAAATCTGTGCCTGCAGGAGGGGCCAGGTGGAGAAGGACATTTGGTAGCCAGGAGGAGAGGAGTGTCTGAGGAGCTGGCTCTGCAGTAACACGTTAGGTGAGCTGAAGGAGAAAGGATGCCGTTGTGGGTTCAAGCTGTGGACCAGGGTCTCCACAGCCTTCAGGAAATCTGACCCCATCGAGGGCTCCTGGGCCTGGGCCAGAGTCCACAGAGAGCTGATGTTCACATCTAGAATCTTGTCTGTGGTTGTCAGGAGGTCCTGCAGTGACCAACAGTAGGAGGGGTGTGACTTGCCAGAGTCTACAGGGGCATATTAGGACCACAGAGCCTACCCTTCCTTCCATGGCAAGACCCAGAGAGGCAAAAAGAAGTGACAGGACAGGTCTGTGGGGACCTTCTAGATTGAGGAATAAGCCCTGCTCAGCAGCTATGGAGGCCTCTTGGGTTGATGGTCTCCCAATCTACACCCAGACCCTCTGCCTGACACCTCTTCTCCCACTTGTATCCCTCGGGACCTCCCAGGTTCTACAGAGGTCCTTCAATTCTGTAACTTGTCCAGTTCTACAAAGCTAGAAGTGGTGGCTAGTGGCAGGAAGCACACTGCACTCAAGTTGAGAGCCACATGAGGTCTGAGTGGCCATCTTTGCAGTTTAGAGGCTGACAGGAAAGATGTGTGGTATTGCTGCCTCTTGTTTTTTTTGATTTGTGTGGGTACAGCAGCATCAAGTGTGGCTGAGTGTCTCTGGGTACTGGGTTACCGTGTGTGTGTGTGTGTGTGTGTGTGTGTGTGTGTGTGTGTGTGTGTGTGTGTGTGTGTGTGATGTTTCCATGTGTACCCATGTGTGTCTCTGAACCCCGTGCCTCCCCACCCCTTCAGGCCTCTCGACATCAGGCTTTCTTTATTCTCCATGGCTTTGGAGACTAATGTTTATAAGAACAGAGAAAACAGGAACCCAGGCTCTAAAATGGTTCCTGTTGGACTGCCCACATGATTCTAGAGGGTGGAAGTGTTCATAATGAAAGATCTTTCACTGTGACCACCTGGTGGGCGCCCACTATGGCTCCATGACCTTACCTTCAGAGCACTGTCTGTAAGCTCTGTGCTTCTCTCTGCTACCACCTTGGCCAGTAAGGTCACAGTGTGCAGCATTTCCCATAAGTCAGAGGGGGTGCTGGCCACCCCCACCTGCCCTTGCAGCTCTTTCAAGATCTTTGGCACCTCCTCATCAGGCTTTCCCTGGCCTTCCAGCAGCAGCTGACAGAAAGGGCAGTGGGAAAAGGATGACATGAAAATCCTCTCCTGGAAGGGGCCATGTCTTCCCCTGATGCAGCTCCTTGTCCCTCTGCTCTGCACCCTTCAGAGGAGCAGGAAGAAGAGAGAGAGAGTATGTGGGCAGGCAGAAGGAATGGATACTGAAGCTAAGAGGGCAGATATTACTCGGTGGGACTGTGGTTTGAGACAAATGCCCCATTTGTCCATTGAGACAATGGACTCTCATTGTCCCTGGAGGACTCACTCTTCCTTTCTAGGTCTGCAAGGGGTCCAGGTGAGAGAGGCTGAATAACATGTAAGCTGGCATCAGAATCTGAATTCTGAGGGAAGGAGACAGAGAGGCATGGAGTGAGGGAGGAGATGCAGGCAGGAAGGCAGACAGGCAGAAAGGCAGGTATAAATATATACATACATATATACATACATACAGACAGACAGACATACAGACAGACAGACAAGTAGGCAGGCAGGAAGGCAGACAGGCAGAAAGGCAGGTAGGCATACATACATACATACATACATACATACATACATACATACATGCAGACAGATGGGCAGACAGGCAGGTGTAACTTGCGGGGAGAGTCATGGAGTTAGCAGCTTTACCTTGGCTTTAAGACACAAGTTTAGGATCTTTGCTTCTGTGCAGCTGTTCTGGACTGGTCCCCAGATGCCATCAGTCCCACAGAGCCTCTTTACCACCCCTGTCTTATTCACAGGACATGGGGCCTGTGCCACGAAGCCAGCCTTGGTGACATTCCAGGTAACCATGGAGGAGTTACCTTCAGGGCAGGTAGTGTCTCCGTCTGAGGAAGGGTCAGTGAAGGAGGCTCAGCAGCACGATAGCCAGAGCACGTGCTTTAGCCAGAACCCATGCAAGCCTTGATACCTGACTTAGTGGCTCAAGGCAGAGAGACAATAAAGAGGACCCCCATGTTTCAAGGACAAGCCACTTAGAGGTCAGCCTACTGGGCCCAAGGCCCACCTACCCTGGATGACTGTGACAGAGACAGGAGCCACGAGAGGAGCCAGGTTCTGACTCTGCAGGGTACAGGTATATGTGGTATTGGCTGCTGGGCAGCGCTGGACAGCTAGCACAAAGCACTGGGAATCCAACTGTTTTTGCAAGGAGGCTGAGAGCAGGAGAGAGGAGAAAAGTAAGCCATCCCTGGCTGAAGCAGGTGAGAGCTAAACAGGTCCTAAAACACCACTTCAGAGTGGTCTTCAAGGGTGAAGCGATGAGGGTATGTCAGCACCCAACTGCTGGCTCAGCATCTGAATTTTGCTGAAGTGCATCCTATTGGGCCTCTAGCCCTTGGACTCAGTTTCAACATATTTTAAAATTTTGTTCTTGCTATTCATATGGCATTTAAAAAAGATTCACTCTCATTTTTAATTATGTACATGTTTATGTATCCCTGGGTAGGTATGTACATGTGAGTACAGGTGAACTCAGAAGTGAGCTTCAGATCCCCTGGGCTGGGGTTCCCAGTGGTGAGCCACAGGTGCTGGGGATTGATCTCAGGTCTTCTGGAAGAGCAGCAAGTGCTTTCAACTGCTAAGCCATAGCTCTAGCCCCAATTTCCTCTCCCCAACCTTAAAAAAAAGATTTGTTTATTTGTGCATTTTATGTATATGAGTGCTCTGTCTTCACATACACCAGAAGAGTGAATCAGATCACATTACAGGTGGTTGTGAGCCACCAAGTGACTGCTGAGAATTGAACTCAGAACCTCTAGAAGAGCAGCCAGTGCGCTTGCCCACTAAGCCACCTCTCCAGAGCCTCACCCCTCACCCTATCCTGGTCTCCTCCTTTTTAAAAACAGGATATTATTAAATTAACCTCATGGAGTTTACTGCAGGAGTCAAGTGGAGTGTGTGATGGAAAGGTTCTATCAACAGAGAAGGGATTGCTCTGACGGACATGACTTCCCATCGCCCATCCAGAACTGTGGCCAGTGCTGCCTGGAGGGACCAGCCTCATCACTCATCTCTGATAGTCTCCTACCTTGGCCGTCCTCCCCAGGACTCCAGGTAGCAGTGTAGGTTAAGTTGGTAAGCGGGATGCAGCAGCTCAGCTGGAAGCCAGTGGAGGCAGCGCAGGAGATGGACAGCGCATCTGGAAGTCGAACCACTTCTTCCTCCTCCAAGGGCACCCTCACCACCTTCCGAAGCCTCCACCTGAATCCCTGGGCCTCGAAGATGCTCTCGTACTCACCTGCAGAGATATGCCCACTGCACCTGGCAGCTCACCCACGTCTGCCTATAGGCCAGCTCTCCACCACTTTCTGTCACACCCCAGGCCTACCAGTTTCCCATCCCGTTCCCTGTGCCAGGACTTTACTCCCAGCCGGAAGGTACCAGGGCAGCCCTTTCGGAAAACACTCCCCTACCCCAAGGAGAAAGAGATCTATAGAAGAGGCTCCTGCCTGTCCATCTTAGCCAGTGCTGATGATATCTAAAGTGAGCCCCTTCTCTGACAATGCTACCCAGCCACTCAGTATCTGGACCAATGTTTCTCAGCCTGTGAGTTGTGACCTTTCTGTGGTCAAACAACCCTTTTACAGGGGTGGTGAACCATTGGAAAACACAGATATTTGCATTATGGTTCATAACAGTAGCAACATTACAGTTATGAAGTAACAATGAAAATAATTTGGGGGGGGGCGTCACCACAACAGGAACTGAATTAAAGTGTCGCAGCGTCGGGAAGGTTGAGATCACTGCTCTAGACAAGCACCAGTCTCTTCTCAGTAGGAACTAAGTAGTCTCAGTTTTTAACATCCTCCATATGATGAACCTTTTTAGCAGGAATATTTTGTTCTAAAGAGTAGTAGCAATCAGAAGATTGACATTTTTGTGGTTGTGTTTGCATGTCTGTGTGTATGTATGTGCACACACATGCACAGGCGTGTGGGCATGTCCACAGCATGTGTGGGGGTCAATCTCAGGTATGGATGTTCATCTTGCACCTCGTCTGAGGCAAGATCTCTGTTTGATGCTGTATCTTCTAGCTCTTTTTCTTTCATTTTCTGGTTGGTGGGAGGGTTCACGTGGCTGCTCCTCGGGAGCATGACCGGCAGCGCCTCATCCTTCTGCCTTCACCTCCCAAACGCTGAGATTATAGGTGTGCACCACCTACCTGATGTATGAGGTGTTGGGAATTGAACCCATTGCCTCGTTCCTGCTGGGCAAGCACTTTACCAACCAGAGTTTTAGAGCTGCCAACCAGTGTAGCCTAGAACACGGTCATTTTAACATAAGAAAGTCAGCTGTTCTGCATATGCTCCCTGTAGTGTTGAAGGCAGCACTAGACACCCATTCCTAAGAGAGAGAGAAAGTGCTAAGTGACATTACCCTCCTCTCTCTCTCTCTCTCTCTCTCTCTCTCTCTCTCTCTCTCTCTGTGTGTGTGTGTGTGTGTGTGTGTGTGTGTGTGTGTGTGTGTGATTTTATATTGTCACATATCAGGACAACATTGAGTTTTTGTGAAGCTCTGAAAGGGTTTTAGGAACCCAGATTACAATGCAAACAGTTGTCTGTTGTACAGGACTTTCCATACTATAACGAGTCTCTTTGCCTTTGCTGACCCAGCAAATGGAAAGATGGAAAAGTCTAGAAAGGGGTGAATGGAGGAAAAAAGGAAGAAAGGGGAAGGGAAATGAGAGGGAGAGGTGATGAGAAGCAGAGAAACAGGTGGGTAGTTCATACTTGTAACCTCAGCACTTAGCAGGCCGAGGCAGGAGGATTGCTGTGAGGTTGAGGCCAGCCTGAGATAAAGACCGAGGTCAGCCTGGGCTACACAGAGAGATGAGGCTTTCTCAGGAAACCCATGGGAGAGGAGGAGAGAGAAGGAACAGTGGAGGGTTACCTGCCCAGTGACGGGACATGCGGGCAACACGAAGGCCAGCCTGGCTCTCATTGGACATCTGCAACACATTGGTCCCCGGCAATAGGAAGATGGGTCTGGAGTTCTTATCACGTCTCAAGAACCACCTCAGGTTTGTAGCCTCCTCTTTCTTGAGGAGAATGAAGTTCAGGGTGTCCCCATGTGTTTGTAGCTGGGAATCCAGTGTCAGGTTCGCAGGAACTACAGAAGGGGAAAGGCCTTAGCTAGTAATCTCTCTTCCCCACCCTCTGAGGCCTAGCTCTCCACATGCCTTCTGAAACAACTTCCTTCTTGGCCATACTCGGGTATCTGACTGTGGCTACTGTACCCCAGCCTGGTAGACCCTCCCACTGAGAACTGAAGGGCAAGCCCTCTGGCTTATGACTTCCACTTTCTAGGGACTTGGGGTGGCTGAAGCGGCTTCAGGGAAGATCCCCTTGCCCAGGTGTCTCTAGAGCTGCTTTCATTAGTCTCATTTTTCGAGTCCCAAGCTCAGGTCCAGGGTCTTGCTGAATAGTTGGTTTTTTTCCCCCCAGCCAGAAGAGCAGCTGGGTTTGGGCCAGTTGTCAGAAACAAGGGTCCAAAGTAAAGGCAAAAACTTAACAAACACCTCCAACAATCCAGAAAGTATTTCTTTTCACTTGGGGACACTAGTGTTCAAGTTCCTAACCCTTCTTACCAGGTGGCAGCAACTGGCAGTAACCAGGAACAGGCCCGTGGAAGCTGCGACATATACAGGGATCTCTTTCTGACCTGTGGCTCCGGCAGGTTGGGTAAAGGGAGCAAAGCGTGGCGTTCCATTGGTAGCCAGGGTGGCAAATGCAGAAGCTAGTCCCATTGTGGTTAGCATGACATTCTGTGACGGAGAGAGGCAAGCAGGTTGAGAAAATGAGGTCTCAGGGCTGGATGACACTAATCTTGAAGTCCCAGGAGATCGGGCCCACCCACCCAAGGGGACTTCCTTTGCAACCTGGACTGAGTAAAGCAGGCCATGCCTAGCAAGGACACCCTAGTGAAGTTTCTCACACTCTGCCTGCCCCCTGTATTCTCTGTTCAAATTAGAACATGGGGACATGAACAGGAAGGGAGGGGTTGGTCGGGTAAGGAGATAAGGAAGGTCATGGGCCAGAGATGATGAAGTAGGGAAATGGAGAGCCCACGGCATCTTGGGCAAGCTGTCTAGCTAGAGAGTTGGGAAGCTGTGTGCCATTTGCAAGGAACCCCATGCAACCGCTACTTGTTGTAAGGCCGAGGCCAGTAAGCATTCCTGGGGGAAGGAATGCCAAGGCAGTAGAAAGAGTAAATTTCTCAAAGAGCTTCTGTGGCCAGGCTCTGCTTGAAAATTCCAGATGTACATAGCTGGAGACCAGCACTGATTCTGTAGAAGCAAAGGGGACATCAGAAGAGAGGCAGTGAGTCCCCAAGCTAGTCCCCTTTGGCCTTAACGTACTCAGGAAGCCATTTACTGGGACACAAGCAGATGTCATCTCCCATAACCTGCCTAGGTACACAGAGGATGCAGGATGGTAACAACTCCCACCCTAGTTGGGGAAGCACTCTGGTTTATGGTTCTAAAGTTGTCATTGTAAAGTGCATGTCTCTTTCTAGGCCTCACAGCTAAAGAGCTGGAGAGGCCCTCCCAGAGCCTGTCTTCTCTCTGCCCCCTCACTGTGCCCCTGCCTGTTTCTTCCTTTCCCCTTCCCTGATATCCTTGCCCCACCAGTCCCTCTGCTCACCCCCTACTCCATTGTACTGGTTCAGTTGCTGCCCAGATTTCCCTCCAGATGGACTGAGCTCCTGGAAAGAGACAGAGAAGAGACTCTGAGGAGAGAGGCTGGTCCCAAGTTCCTTCCAGGATACCTCAGGGGCAGCCTGGCTACTCTGGTGTGACTTGGTCTCTTGGAAATTCTTCTTTAGGCCAGAGGTCAAGTGTAAGTATCTGGAGGGGGACAGGGGCACAGCTCCAGGGACCCTGCCAGGGCCAGCAGCCTCACCCAAAACCAGGAACCAGGCACACCCTGGGAGTCAACATGCTTTGCTTAGCTCCTTCCTGAATTTACCTGTCCCTGGGCCTCTAGGCTAATTGAAATGGTTGGGTCAGAGCTCCAACGAGGAAGCAAGGATCCTGCAAATTAACCCACTCTTTCCTTTCAAAATCCCATGTGTGTGTGCATCTAAAACCAGGTGGCAACCCACACTTGCAATCCCAGCACCCAGGAGACCGAAGCAGGTAGACTGCAGCAAGTTCAAGGTCAGCTTGGGCTACAGAGTGAACCTTTATTAAAAAAACAAAAACTAACAACAATCACCCCAAAATATAAATAATAAAGCCAGAAGGCAGCCAGGCACGGTGGTTCAAGCCTGTAACCCCAGTGCTTAAGATAATGGGGCAGGAGAATCACTTACTTAAGAGCAAGAGTTCAAGAGCGGCCTGGGCAACACAGCAGATACACACAGAATATATAAACAAGAAAGTACATAAGAACTAGGAGGGCCCCTAGATATGGATGTCACATAAACAGGTGTAGACAAGAATAGGCTATAGATAAGACACAGAGAAAGCTACAGATATGGATTTAAATCTGGGGATTACAATAGATTTGAAGATGTAGATAAATAAATAATGATATTGCTACTTCCTGGAAGAAAACAGATTATAACATGCAAGCCTAGGCTCGACTGTTTCTCCTCGGACTCTTTCCCATCCTCTATGCCAATAAGCTTCCACTGCAAAGGTTTTCTTTTCATTTCATTTTAAGTTGCTAGCATGACCAGAAGAGCCCTTATCCAAAGAACAGCAGGTGCCATAGGGTGTTGGGGACTCAGGTAAAGCCATAAAAGTGTCCTCTCACCCTGGGCAGGAAGACTGCCTTCTTGGGGGTCTTACAAGCTGGTCCCTTCCTTCCACCTATCCTTTAATCCCACACCTTATGGTCCCTCACAACCTGAGGCTCTGACTATGGTCTCTGCAGGTCTTCCCAGGGTCCTCACCCAGTACTTACTGACTGGGCTGTTGACTCCAACTCCAGCAGGGGAAGAGTCATGGCCAGGAGCAGCTGGGAGAGAGCTAGAGAGGACATGGCTTGATACAACAGTCCCTAAAAGCCCTCCAGCTGTTCCATGATGCAAATCTCTTCCCCCAGAGCTGGCAGGGCTAGCACTGAAGGAAGAGAGAAAAGCCTACAGGGAGCCAGGCTGAATTTATACAGCAAGTGCCACAGCCCATGACTCAGCCAGATATGCTTCCAGGTCACGGGGCCACCTATACCCTCCATGATTCTGTGAGAGAAGTGTGCTTTGGTTTCCCAGGGCTCTAGATCAAGGAGGAGAGGACATGGGTGCCAAGTCACAGAGCCAGGTTCAGGCATGGTCTTCAGGGTCTAGAAACTTGGATCATTTTGGAATGCCTTCAGAAAGCTAAACCTTCTAAACTAAAGCCAAGGTTAGAAAAATGGCTCAGAGGATAAAGGAGCTCTGTAGACCAGGCTGGCCTCAAACTCAGAGATCCACCTGCCTCTGCCTCCCCAGTGCTGGAATCAAAGGTGTGTGCCACCACAGCTGGCAGGCTGGTTTTGTAACCAATAGAAATTTATTTGGCTCACTGTTTTGGATGGGGGGGGGGGGGCGTTGTATCTTTTGAGGGTCTTCACACACGGCAGGAGCATGGTATGATCACTATATGATTATACCCAGGCTGGCCTTGAACTTACAGACCATGCTGGCTTTTGACTCACAGAGATCTGCCTGCCTCTGTCTCCAGTTGCTGCGATTAAAAGCTGTTGACAAAAACCATTTTGACTCTGTGGTCAGAGGCTCCAGGGACCCACATGGCAGCTCACAGCATCTGTAATTCCAGTCCCAGAGGATCTGATGCCCTCTTCTGGCTTCTTCGAGAACTACATGCATGTGGTGCATAGACAAATACATGCAGGCAACACTCAAATACACACACACACACACACACACACACACACACACACACACACACAAATAAAGGAAAAAAAAACTTAGAAAACGAAAACATTTGAGAAACTTGTAATTTATAAACGGAAGGTTCCTGCTAGTTAGAGTATGCACCAAAGTCTGTCCTCAGTTACTTACTGAAGCAGTGTGCTCAGACACCTAAAAACTATGAAATGCCTACCCATCGACTCATTAGTAACTTCACAATGGAGATCACCTCTGGGGGTAAAAGAGGGAGAGATGGCGAGGAGCTGTGATGAACAAGCTAAAAGCTCTAAACTACGTATGTCAGACCTCAGACACCATTAACTCCTGGCGCTGGATATATGGAGACTAAGTATCTCTGACTGCATGTTACAGTTAACATGGAGGATGATAAATGGAGGGGGGGGAGGAGCCTTTCTAGTAATAGTTTGGATTCACAGAGAAATCTGAAAATTGTATTGATTTTCTCCCGAGAGGTAAGTTTGGTTTTATGTGTGTGTGTGTGTGTGTGTGTGTGTGTGTGTGTGTGTATGTGCCCGCGCACATATGTGTGATAGATATGGGCACAGAGACATGGGTTTTATCATGGTATTTTCATACATATTTATTCTGATATTTTGTTTCTATTCCTCCTTATCCTCCACTGCCACACCCCTCAGGTTCTTGCTGCTCACCTTCTTCCTCACAAATAGCCCTCTTCTGATTTCATGTCTTATCTATTGATTTTTTTTTTTTTTTGAGACAGGGTCTCACTGGCTAGCCTAGAACTCCCTATATAGATCAGGGTAGCCTTGACCTCATGGAGATTGTCTGCCTCTGGTGCCTGAGTAAAGAAAGGAATACACCACACCCAGCATGATGCATGCCGCTCCGCCATCCTCTCCTCCTGCCCTTCCTCTCGAAGTCTCATCTTCCTCTTTCATAGCCTCTTTTTAACACCCCCCCCCCCCCACACACACTCATGGTGCAAGAGAGAAAACATTCAGCCTTTGTCACTGCAAGTCGAATCTGGTTTATTTTGCCATGAGCTCTGATTCTACCTACTTTTCTGTAAATGTCATGACTTCATTCTGTCAGTGCACCATAGTTTACTTATCCTAGATGGTCAGGTAAGCTGCTTCCACTTTTCTATCTAAAGTGAATACTGCAACAGTAGACAAGGGCATGCAGTTTCCCTGTGGTATATTGACACAGAATCCTTCAGGTATATGTATCCAAGAGTGTGACAGCCAGGTCTATGGTAGCTCCATTTTTTGCTTTTTTGGACATCTCCATACTGATATCCATAGTAGCTGTACCAATGACAGACAGTGTCATGGCTGTCAACATGCTAATGCTGTGGCCCTTTAATACAGTTCCTCATGGTGTGGTGACGCTTCACCATAAAATAATTTCATTGCTTCTTTATAATTGTAATGTTGCTATTGTTATGAATCAAACTGTAAATTTTTCGATGGTCTTAGGAGACTCCTATGAAAGGGTCATTTGACTCCCAAAGGGTTTGAGACACACAAGTTGCAAACCTTGAAAGCTTCTGCACTGAAAAACAACCAGAGTGAAGAGACAGCCCAGAGGGTGGAAGGAAATGTTTGCCAGTTGCATACTAGACTTGGGGGCTAGAGAGATGGCTCAGCAGTTAAGATCACTAGCTGCTCTTCCAGAGGACCTGAGTTCAATTCCCAGCAACCACATAGTGGCTCACTAGACTGGAGACTGATATTTAGAATCTGTAAAGAATCCTTGCTGGGCTCAGTGGTGTGTGCTTATAATCCTAGCACCGGGGAAGCAGAGACTAGAGGATGGCCATGCGGTTGAGACCAGCTTGGTTTACCAGTGAGTTCCGTCTAGCCCAGGCTACCCAGCAAGATCGAAAAAAGAACTCTAAAAATTGAGCACCAAAGGAAGCCACCTGATCCATTAATGGGCTAATGAAGTCAACAGTTCTCAATATGTGTGTATTTCTTCTCATGTGTGTGCATGTGTATGTGCACGTTTACACATGTGTGGGCACATGTGGGGAAGCATGTTTGTATGGATGCATGTGGAAGCCCAAAATTGACATTGGAAATCTTCCCTGATCATTCTTCCATTTCCTTCTTTTGAGGCAGGGTTTCTAATCAGAACCAGAATTTGCTGATAAGGCCAGCCTAACTAGTCAGCTTGCTCTGAGGATCCTATCTCTTTGTCTTTCAGGGCTGGAATTACAGACAAGTTACCATGCTGACCCGGCATTTACAAGGGTCCTAGGAATCGGAACCCTAGTCTCCGTTTCCCCTCAGCCCGTGATGTACATAGATCCTTAAAGATGTAGCTGTGGGATCCTTTTGTTTCAATTGGTAAAATATTTCTTTAAAAATTTAAAGAATATTTAGCATTATTCTGGGCATGTGTGTAGATCAGGGGAGAGCTTTGTAGAGTCAGTTCTTTACTTCCTTCTCATGTGGGTTCTGGAGATGGAATTCAGGCCGTCACTCATACTGACAAGCAACAAGCACCTTTACCCACTGGGCCATATTGCTGTCTCATGTTACTAGTTTAAAACAACATGTTAGGGTGGGAGAGATGGCCCCATGGATAAAGCAGTTGCTGCAGAACATGAGGACCTTAGTTCAAGTCCTCAGCATCCTTGTAAAGAGCCAGGCAAGGCAGCACGCATCTGTGATTCTGATATGGGCAGACAGAGATAGGAGGATCCTGGGGGCTCACTGGCCAGTTAGTCTAGCCAGGCAGTGGAGGGGTTTATTTATGCGTTTCTATTGCTGTGATAAACACCATGACCAGAAACAAATTGGGGAGGAAAGGGTTTATTAGCTAACTCCCAATCACAGTCCATCACTGAGGGAAACCAAGGACAGGAACCTGGAGTCAGGAACTGAAGCAGAGGCCACAGAGGAATGCTGCTCACCTACCGTCCTGACCCTCATGGCTTGTTCAGCTTCCTTTAATACAGCCTGTAGCCGCCTGCGGCCACAAGTCAAGTGGGTTCACCTGAAAGGGGGGCTGGGAATGAAAGGGGACGGAGGGCGAGAAGAGACGAAGCCAAGACAAAGTTCTCTGATCAAGGCTTGAAATTTAATAATTGGCTTTCACATATAAAGGGAAAGCCCCACCCCCAGATTCTCTTCTCGGTTCAGCCCAGGGGCTGGGCAAGGAGATAGCAGTCCAGAAGGTGTCAAGGCTAGCTCAGCAGGCAGTCCATTCTTCTTAGATCAGGTAGCAGGCTCCAAGGCGCCAAGGCTGGTAATGCAATGCCTCTCCTAGGTCTTACAATTGCTTGATCTATTGTGGTAAAAGACTTGCAGGCCTTCTCAGGCCTGGGGGAAGGGCACTACAACCTACCTATGGGTGGCACCACCACACTAGGCTAGGCCTCCATGTTAAAAAAAAAAAAAGTCCCAGGCTGGAGAGATAGGTCAGAGGTAAAGATCGATTGCTGCTCTTCCAGAGGTCCTGAGTTCAATTCTCACATGGTGGCTCATAACTATCTACAATGAGATCTGGTGCCCTCTTCTGGCCTGCAGTTATACATGCAGGCAGAATGCTGTATACATAATAAATAAATACATCTTAAAAAAAAAAAAAGTCCCATAAACTTGTCTTCAGGCCAGTGTGATAAGGGCATTTTCTCAACTGAGGGTTTTTTTTTTCCAGATGAGTGTAGCTTATGTCAAGTAGACAAAAAACTATGTAGTTGTGATGACCAAAACCATACAGATCTTGTCTCAAAAAATGAGACTAAAGGAACATGCCCCTGTGCCAACTTCTGGCCTCCACAAGTGTGTGTGCAGGCATGTGTACTGGCACACACAAACGCATACACCACAAACATACACACGCCACACTGAATTTAATCCCCATCTGCTTTACACCATCGCTAATGTGTGCATGCCGTTCCCATGTATCTGATCCTAGGAGACCTGGCCTGGTTTCCACTGGTTGGAGAAGAGTCCCTCACATGGCTTCACTGCCTACCCTTCAGTGGGATGTTAATGGAGATGTTGGGAGAGGGACGTTGAGGGAAGGGCAGAGTGGCCAGAGCTGGAGCAACCCTTCGTATTGTTTACTCTGGCATGAGGATGAGGTAGAAAGCCAGGCCTGGTGGATCACATCTGACATCCCAGAGGACTGGGGATGACAGAGGGATCAGAAGTTCAAGGCCAGCCTTGACTGTGGAAGGCCCAGACAGACAGACAAAACACAGAGCAAGAGATCGGAAGGACAGAAGGTGGAAGACTTGAGACAGCATGGATGGCCTAGCTTTAGTTGAGAGACAAATAAAAGGGAGAATTTGCCTCATAAAATTTAGCTAAATCAAACATAAAACAAACAAAACTCCTTGTGGTAGTTTGAATATGCTTGGCCCAGGGAGTGGCACTATTTGGAGATATGGCCTTGTTGGAGGAATCCTGTGGGTATGGGCTTCCCTTGTTTTAGCTATCTGAAAGCCAGTCTTCTGTTTGCCTTGGAACAAGCAGCTCTTCTTGTGTTATGCCTGCCTGGGTGCTGCCATGTTCCTGCCTTGATGATAATGGACTGAACCTGTGAACCTGTACTAGCCCCAATTAAATGTTTTCATTTTAAAAATGTTTTCATTTTGCCTTGGTCATGGTGTCTGTTCACAGCAGTAAAACCCTAAGACACACCCCCATAGTCCACACAATCAGCAGTTCAAACAATCCTGAATTCTCTCCAACATAGCATTAATAAGCTACTTTTCCCATCATTCCCAAGAACCCTGTCAGGTTCTAGAAGCATTTGCTGTTGTTCCATTTATAAACTTTCAGTCTCAGAACTGGGTCCACAAAAGAAGCTGACTTTAAGGCTGCTTTTCTACCCTCTACCACTAGTTGTCTACCCAGCCTGAGCCCCAGGAGGAAAGCTAAAAAGTGCTTTTGACAGATGCAACAGCATACACCTATGTCAGCCACTTGAAAAGTCTGAGGCAGGAGACTCCCAAGTTTGAGATGAGCTTGGGTTATAAAGCAAGATTGTATCTCAAAACAAACTACAAAAATGAGGTCTTTCCATGGGTGACACCCACCCTGGGAGTATTCTTGAGGAACACCACAGGCAGGTGGAAGACAGGCACAGCACAAGGCATGTGAAAATGGGCTTGTTTAATGCCTTCTTTGGACATGCACTCTAACACAGAAGCATTCTGGATTTCTTAGCTTTGGGATGGAGACTTCACATCTGCATGATTGACTATTATTTTCTGAATCCCCAGCTCTTCTCTGTTCTGGTTGTTGTTGTTGGTGGCAGTGGGGAGCAGGGTTGACATTTCCAAGCTTCTAATTGCAGAGCTGGTTTCCTTGGTAACCAGCTGGTCACACTGAGGCTACCCAGGAGCTAGCTCTACCTGTCCTCTCAACAGCATAGAAAAGGACATGCACCACTATGGGGATTCCTAGGGTTTTAGGAGCTATGTGCCAGGAAGCTAGGTAGATACTTACAAAACAAAGTGTGTGTGTGTGTGTGTGTGTGTGTGTGTGTGTACTCAAGGTATGTATTGAGTAACTGCAATTGCCTCACTACAGGAGGCCTCGGTTCGAATGTCCCATGTCCCCCTCCTCCACCAAACCTGAATATTATTCCTAACACATTTCCAGGCCTGACTTTCTAAAGGAAAAGTCTTTACTGCCAGGCCACAAAATTTAAAGGCAGTGCCTGTATAGGGAAGATGGTATACAGATAGTGCCTATTTGGACTTGATTTTTCCTGTGGCTTTTTGTTGTTGTTTATTCCTCTGCTTTCTGTTTTCTTTGTTTATGGGACAGGAGCTCACTCTGTATCCCAGGCTGACCTTGTGACCAATCTTCTGTTTCAGCTTCCCAAATACTGGGATTACAGGAATGCACCACCATGTCTTCCTTCCCTCTAACTTTTGAAGGCTCCCCCGGATAAACTGACAAAGATTATACAGGAGACAAGGCATTAAGATTTATAATCCACCTGGGGCATGGCAGCACACACCTTTTATCCAAGACTCTGGAAGCTGAATCCAATCTAGATTACAGTCAATCAATCGAGTCATAGCTTCCATGGTTAAGGAGTATTTGTTGCGACCAGTAGAAACCTTGGTAAAAGAGGTTTGGCCAGCAAAATGGCTCAGAAAAAAAAGGTGCTTGTATACCAAGCCTGAAGATCTGAATTCAATCCCTTGGCCCTCATGTTGGAAGGAAAGAAGTCTCACAAGTTGCTCTCTAACAATCACGTGTGTATGTTGTTCCAGGCATGTGAACACACACAAGCATACACACACAAGCTCGCGCGCACGTGCACACACACACACACACACACTAAATAAGTGTGATAACAATAATAACAAAGGAACAAGAGCAGAGTGGACACAAACATACATTTCTTAGTTTGTTCTAAGTCTGAGCTTGCAGACACATTGGCTGCTCTAACACTAGGTGGCGCTCAAAGCCCAGGTTTAACAAATTTTGCTCTTGGCTTAGAAACTCAAAAAATAGAAATTCAGTGGGCGGGAGGTGTGGACTCCCAGTGAACCGGTAGTCGTCTGCCACTCTGTAGGCAACCCTTAATAATCTCACTCTTCTCATCACACTGGACTTACATATGTATTCTTTGGGTTGTGGGCATTATCCCAATTTGGAGGCAGACATTTCCCCAGGAAGTACACAGGACTGTTCATTACCTGTCCCTGCCCCTAATTTATTTACCCTTTTTAAAGGGAACGGTGTACTTTATTACATCAGTTCACTATAGTTTAGGTTTTCATTTAACTGGGCATTTGATTGCTTCTGTCTTCTGCATTTGTAAAAAATGACTCACTGTCATGCTATGGAGACAACAGAATCACTTTTCCTACACTCTTAATAATCCACACTTCTGACATCAGATGGGCAAATGCCCACTCCTCATGCCAATCTCAGGCCCTAGGGTGTTTGCTCGTGCTTTTGACCAACTGGCTATGCAAGACTGCTATGACATCTTCCTTGGACTCAATTAACTTGCCAGAGATATTCGTACAACTCGGAGACTCGCTTGTGTTCCTTTTATCCGTTTATTAGTGGTTTGTATCATGAAGAGACACAGGAGGCAAGTACTGTGGTAAGACAGGTGCTCCTCTCTTCTGTTTGGGTAAACCAACTTTAAGCCTTTGGAAGCTTCCCAAAGCCAGCCCTTCTGGAATTTAAAGGAAGCTTCATTATGTTGACATGACTGACTGAGGCACTGGCTATCAGGGGTGAACCTGTGCTTCCTCCCCTCCATGGAGGTTGAGAGCTGGAGCTGAAAGCCTCACCTCTCTACCATGTCTTCATCCTTCAGGTGACCAGCTCATCTCCTGATTCTATCTGGGGCTCTTCGGTTACTTGTCTTCCCAACAGTGTATCAGGATACATTTCACGCTGTCACAGGTTCCCTTTCATTTTTGTAATGAGGTTCCCCCCCCCCCCCCGCCACCCGCCCCTGCTTGGGTTATTTCATAATGTTATATCATTCCAAAGTGACTATGAGTATGAATCCTGCTTTAGCACTTGCTGATGTCAGCAACATGTCTTTCTTTATTCCCTTGTGATTCATCTTACCTCAGCGAAAGCTTACTAAGGGCCTCTTAACTACTAGGCACTGTGCAGAGTACAGGTGTGTTTGATGTGGCTTTTCCCACATATGAGAAAGGCAAAACGGCATTCAAGAGATACCAAGGAGGAAAAATGGACAAGTCTAGGTGATATGGGGTGAGAAATGAGACACACCCAGTTTTCTTGGAGTTCTTGAGGGTGGCTGTGAGTTTGAGGTTAGCCAGGGCTATACAGTGAAACCATGCCTGTTTGGTTAAGTTTGGGCCTAGTGCGGTGGAGCACATCATTAATCCCCAGCACTCAGCTGATGGAGGCAGGTGGTTCTCCAAAATTTGAGGGCAACTTGATTTACAGAGAGAGTACAAAGTTCCAGGACAGTCAGAGCTACACAGAGAAACCCTGTCTTGAGAAACAGCAACAATAGTTTTGTGGAAGAAAATGGACAAGATGAATCTTGAAGGCTTAGACACAGCTAATCAGCCATAAATGAATGAATCCATTGTACACAGAATCTGAGTTGCTGGGGACTAGTGAATAATCCAGTATTCCAGGGAGGTTGGGAGCATGTGCCTGTGTGTGCATATGTTTGCGTGTGTGCAGTGTGAGTGTGCAGTGAGTGCACAGTGTATATATGTCCAGTATGTGGTATGTGTGTGTGTTGGAAGGGAAGGCTCGTAAGAACAAGAGCTATGACTGGCAGATAAAAATGTGTATGTTTGAGATGTAGAACATGATGCATCCTTGTGTAATGACTATGCTTTATCAAACCGTACCAGAAGTTACCAGAACTGCTCCACTAAGTTCATCTCAAATGGCTGACCCATGGGCTTATGTTAGGTTATTAAGTTTTGAGTAATTTGTTCGTTTGTTTTTGAGTGTCATACTGTAGCCTTGGTCTTTACTTAGGGTGATCCTCCTGCCTTAGCCTTCTTAGTGCAGGAATGAGCCACCATGCTCTGCTGTCATTTGTCTATTTTTTAAAGTGAGGGTCTTGTTGTTTTTGTGTTTTTGAGACAAGGTCACTCTATGAAGCCCCAACTGACCCTAAACTTGTAACCTTTCTGCCTCAGTTCACTGACTGTTAGAATTAGTTATGTACCACTGCAGCAGGCTTATAGTGTGTTTTCTTGTAGTTTGTATCTATTGATATGACAATATGAAGGGGTAAGGATCATTAATAAATTTATTAAAAATTTCAAGATTTTATTTGTAATTGAATATGTGTGTGTGTGTGTGTGTGTGTGTGAGAGAGAGAGAGAGAGAGAGAGAGAGAGAGAGAGAGAGAGAGAGAGAGAGTGAATATGTGTGTGGGCCCCTGCAGGGGCTAAAAGAATCAGAGCCCCTGGAACTGGGGTTACAGGAGGTTGTGAGTCATCTGAAGTGGATTCTGATCACTGAACTGAGGCTCTCTGGGAGAGAAGTATATGTTCTTGACCGCCGAGCCATCTCTCCAGCACTCATTTATAATTTAAAGTTATCTCTGTATCTCAGATTCTAGATTCATAAAAATATTAAAGTTAACACCTGGAGGATCTCAGTTGATTCAAAATCTTTTCAAATTATAGTCCCAATTCCTATCTTTAAGGTAAGTCTCTGTCCAACAATGTGTATCTCACACTTTCTCAGGAGTGTGGGGGGGGAAAGAGGATGGAGAAGAGAATCTGCGATGCAAGATGCTATTGGCTCTTCACAGGATACAGCAGTAACTCATTGCTGGGAACCATGTATCACTTTAGTTTGTATCTCTTTACATTTGTAGCTAGCACATGGTTACTCTTCAAGGAAGATACATGAAGGAATCATGAAGTCCTTACTTTTACACATTGTTTTGTATTCCTACATCTTATTTCCTTATAAGCCAGTCTGTGTTGGTTTGAACTGCTTGGCCTAGAGAGTGGCACTATTAGGAGGTGAGGCCTTGTTGGAGGTAGTGTGTCACTGTGGGGGTGGGTTTGGAGACCTTCGTCCTAGCTGTCTGGGAACTGTCAGTCTGCTCCTGGCTTCCTTTGGATGAAGATGTAGAACTCTCAGCTCCTTAGCACCATGCCTGCCTGGATGCTGCCATGCTTCCCACTATGATGATAATGAACTGAATCTCAGAAGCTATAAGCCAGCCCCAATTCAATGCAGTCCTCTGTAAGAGTTGCCTTGGTCATGGTGCCTCTTCACAGCAGTAGAAACCCTAACTAAGACAAGAGTCCAAACTTGCCTTCTGGTTAAACAAGCTCCACAGCCTTGGGCCCCAACAGAGCTATTTCAGAGCTTTACTTAGTAGCTATTTGTGTTGGCAATCTTCTGGCTTCAGTTATTGCCCTGGCCTTTTCAGGAATCCTAGAGTAAAGTAGTCCATGGCAAAACTCCCTTAAACCCCCCTGCTCTCCTGCTACACTTAAGTTCTGTCTTTTCTTGTGCCCTTAACTTCCCCTAAACCAAAGGACTGCTGAGCCAATTGTCCCAAGGCTCAGGAGGATAAAAATGAACACAGAAAAGTAACTGAATGATAGTGGTGACACTTGACTCCATCTGCAGGGCTGCTATTAGATGGGAGGAAGGTCTGGGATCAGAAACAAAGGGAAGGCACCCAGGGCTGATGGCACGCATGCACGGCTCCTCATCTGGAACGTCTGCATTTTGACTCCATTTGGGTGCAGCTAAAATGGGGAGGGAGGTGTGGGAGCAGGGGGCACACAGGTATCAGTTACTTCTTTGTTCATAACACGCAGCTGCTTGGTTACCTGAGCATTTCTAAAAAGCTGGAAACCGAACTGTCCTGTATACAACTTCCTCTGAGATCGATTGTTAAAATTCCATTTGTTGTTATTGTGTATATGTATGATATGTGTTTGAACATAGGAGTGTGTGTGTATGGTGACAGGATAACTTTTGAGAGTCAATTCTCTCCTTCTACCATGTGTTCAGGTCAATTTGCATGGCAAATGCTTTTACGAGCTGAGCCATTTCCCTGACAGAGATCATGGCCGTCCTCATGAGTAATGACTGCAAGAAACAACTGTTCATCTTTCTAACAAGAATTGGTAAGTATAAATAAATATCTATGGCTTTCATAGATATTTCATTTTCATTTCATAGATATTTCATTTTCATTTCAATATCAGTGGTGATAGCTGAGACTAATTTGGGGGACCTCCCCTCCTGGGGCCCTGGGAAAGTTAAGCACTGTTGGAAACTATAAAGAATCACCATTGATGTTAAGGCACCCTTATTATTACAAATGTCCCTGGTGTTTAATTTTCCTGTAAAGAAGCAAGAATTTTAGAGATAGGCAGTTGGACCTCCTAACCGAGCTATAGGCCTTGTACCCTAGCTGCTTCAGGGAAGGGTGGCCAGCCAAGCAGTCAACTGACTGCCCTCAGACTAGCACTTGAGGAAGCCAAACGGCAACCTAGCTGCTTGCTGTAAAGTAAAGCTTTGCCTCCTGCAGGTGGAATCCCAGGCACAACTGTTTAAAACAGCTTGTGTTATATTTTTCTGTCCTCACAAGTCTTGGTGAAATCTAGATGATTTTGCAACTACCATCCAGGTCAAAGGAGAGCATCTCCCCTTGGGGCAGAACAGAGGAACTTCTGTGACTGGTGCCAGGACAATGACATGGTTCACATGCACACAGGTGTCCAGGCAAGCTGATTGATTTGCCCTGGGAGCTGGCTGGGTGCTGTCTTCCTGTGCTACAGCTCTGTTGTCACAACAGGAGGCCCGGTAACAGGTGTTTCCCAAGCTGCCTTTTCTGGCCTACTTCTGATCTTTGTCTTCAGTAGAGTGGCTGGACATGGAGACAGCAGTGGTGATAGCTGAGGTAGTGGTGATGGAGACAGTGGCAATGCCAGTGCAGAGATGGTGGTAGAAGTGACAGGCAGTGACAATGGCTATGAGAGGGCGTTGAACAGCTCCTGAGAACAGTCAGGTTAGAAACATCGGGCAACAACTGAAGTAAAAAAGCTTGAGAGCTGAGGGGATGGGAAGCATAGCGGGGCAGAGCGGGGCACACTTACAGTCCCAGCACCCTGGAGTCTGCACAGGATTGTGACTTTGAGGCCACATAACAAGACCTAGGCTAGCCTGAACTATACAGTAGTCTCTCTTCCCCTAGACTAGCCTGAGCTACATGGTGAGGCCCCCCACCCCAGGCTACCCGCTAGCTAGTGAGACCATGACTCAATGCCTTAAAGCTATTAAAAAGGTCACCATTAATAGCTAGGAGTCCCCGAAAACTTTTTAGACCTGCACCAAAACTTAACATTGGCCATTGTAGGCTAAAGGTCACAGTACCTAAGGTTCTCTGCACAAAAGCCAGGAACAAGAACGATTACCTGCTGCTGCTTGTGGCTATCTCCTGCAGCTCACTGCTGCTTCAAGTTAGGAAAGGTGCTAAGAAGGAACTGTACAGGCGTCTGTCTCCATCTGCTTCTATGTGGGCAAAGGACCATCAGCTAGTTGACAGCTGACAAATATCAACCTGGGCCTCTGCCTTCCTTTGAACTGTCACATTGCCTGTCTTTGATTTGAATGGTTACTCACAATACTGCTTGAGTGTTCAATGTCTGGGGAAACAAAGCTGGCCCTGATATCACTGGGAAACTGGTGGGTATGGTGGGTCACAGAACAGCAGTTATGGCCCTCCACTACCAACCTGCAAAGTAGCAGGTGCCGACTGTCAGTACAGTTCCCACACCATGGGGTTACAAATGACCCTCCCTCGGGATTTCCTGTACATTCTTATGTAGGAAGATTATTGAAAACTAAAGTAAAGGAGGAAAAAAAAAAAAAAACCAAGCAGGCAAAATCCTACTTGAGAAGGTTTATTACAGCTGAAACAACAAAGAAAATGTCTGTTCAACCCTTTCCTGGTCCCCTCCCTGGCACGCCTTGGCCTTGATGAGAAGCTGGTTTCCAGGTTTGCTAATGGTACAGAGTGCTTGCCTGATGTGTGTGAGGCCTGGGTCTGACAACCAGCACTGCGAGATGCATCGTGTGTCTAACACCTTAGCAAGGCAACTTGTGTGATCCAGTGGAAATGTTTTCCAACTTAAAGCACAAGTTTTAGTACAGACAAATTGAGAGTGACTTAGAGACAAACTAAATACATGACTTCTCGATTGTTCTGGTTTGTATGACTGGGACAGCTGTCTGCCCCATGGTTCAGCATTGTTGTGTGGTCTAGTGATCTCCCAATTGCTCTGAGAATTGGTGAATGCTGCTCGTGTGTGTTAGGGTACTGGGGATTGAACACAGAGCCCCTTGCATTTGGGGCTAAATGCTGTACTTCAGGCAAGGACTGTTAAACTTATGAGACATTATTTTTATTATTATATTGTTATTTTGTCACTGGATTAATATTAAAACCAGAGTTTCATGCCTATGAAACACTTACACTGTACCACCACTGACTTATACCTCAGGCTTATATCACTTCATTTATTTAATTCTTTAAAAAAAAACAAGGTCTCACATTGTAACTCAAACTTATAACAATTCTGTATTTAGTTTCCCAGATGCTGGGGTTGCAGGCATGAGCCACCATATCTGGCCTTATTTTTATTGAAAAATGGGAATAAAGCCATTATATATTTTACAAACTTCATGGAAAGATTGTATTTACTTTTATGACTTCAATAACTTTTATTGGTGTTGTTAACTATACTAGTTCTTTAACTTAGTAGCTATTCTCACATACCTGACACAATCTTCCTCTTGACTAAACAGAAACTACAAGAATTAAGTTCTTTTCAAGTTACATTACAAAGATAACATTTTTTAGCATGAATTGATATTCTCTATGACGATCATTCTTGAGGGTAATCTGTTTGATTTTCAAGGGTATGAGCTGCACATGTTTGCCCCTTAGGTTCAGTCTCCATGCTAGTAGAAGGAATGGGAAAAAAGAGGGAGACACAGATAGGCAGGCAGAAGGGGCCAAGCTCAGCGGATGAGGAAACAAGACAAGAAACCACACTCACAGCTACAGTTCACTGGGGAGAGATGCAGGGAGTGGAACACTCAGGCCAACATGGTTGCTCTGGGCTGCTTTGAGCATAAAAGCCCCTTGAATGGGATTCAGAAGAGGAGACAGGATAATTGTTCAATTCCAAAGGCAATTGTGTTACACCCTCTTCTCTTTCTAGGCATTTTCTAAGTATATGGGAAGCTGACCCAATCCTATGATTCACAGGATTCTGGAAAGTCATTTCTTAAGCTTGCCTGGTTTTAATTTAACCTCGTAAGGCCACCTCAATCCACACCATCTGTGTAGTAACTGAAGGTTAGGAAGTGATATAGTTTCATTGGATTTCAGAGGTGAATTAAGATTTTTAGTGGAAGTTTAACACCTTTTTTTTTTTTTTTAAACAGAGACCCTAAGGTCCAGCAAGATGGCTCAAAGGGTTAAGGCAGTTGGTGCCAAGCCTGATGACCTAAGTTAGATCCCCAGGATTCACAAGTTGGGAAGAGAAAATCAACTGTGGAAAGTTGTCTTCTGACCTACCCATGCTCACCCCTTCCCCAAATACATGTTATTAATAAAGTGAAATAAAATAGAAAACTGGGGCAAAGTAAAATCAAATTGTTGAAGATCCCTCAGATAACAAGTATAAGATGACAACGTGCAGACCATGTTCTATATTATTTCTGTTTAATATCTTCTCAGGATTTATAATTGATTCTACGTTGTAACAACCATCCACAAAGGAGAGGCAGCAAGCCAGTTGCAACTACTTGCCTTCATGAGATTCCAGCTGCGGGGCTGGAGAGATGGCTTTGGAGTTAAGAGCGCTTACGGCTATGTAGAGAAGACCAGGGCTTCTTCTCAGCACTAATGTCCTGAAGCTCACAACCGCCTGTAACTCCGCTCCAGGGACTGGATGGCGCCGGTCTCCTCAGGCACCTATCTATACTCGAGTGCACATACCCACACACATAATTAAAGGTAGCAAGAATCCTTAAAAAAATATTTCCTAATTGCCTTTGAGGCAGGAGGATCCCGAGTTTAAGGTCAACATTGGCTATAGTGATTCTCATGCCTCAGCTTTCCAGAGAGCTGGGATTGTTGGGGTGCACCACCACACTCAGCTCTTGAGGGGAAGGGAGTCACAATGAGTTTGCTTCCTTATGAAGTGATTAACAGTTCAGTTTCCTGGGACTAGATGCTCCAGGGTAGGGTGACAATGGGAAAGGGATTTGTAAGGGTGTGACTGAGAAGAGAGGAGAGAGGGGAGGCTATGATCCGGATGTAAAGTGAATACAAAATTAAAATTAAAAAAAATCACAGCTCATGTACTATTATTAGTTTGCACTCATGTAAATGTTTTAAAAATTAATTTTAATTTTACATGTATAGGTGGGTGTTTGCCTGCATGTCCGCGCATCAGGTGCATGCAGTGCCCTTGAAGGCCAGAAGAGGGCATCAGATCCGCTGGAACTGGAGTTACAGATGGTTATGAACCACCATGCCAGTGCTGGGAACTGAACTCAGGATCTCCAGAAGAGCAGTCATTGCTCTTAATGGCTAAACCATCTCTCCAGCCCTATCATGTCACTTTTAATGGTTTTCCACAAGTAGTTAAAATATGTTAAGTATGGTTTGTATTTCAAGGTTTATATTTTTAAAAAATTTGATGACAAGATCCTTTTCTTTTTGTCATATTTATATTGACTAGAATATATAACAAAGATTTTATCTTGGTCTAACAGATACTTTATATGCATCAACTCATTAAGACTTGTACATTTTAGAGATGGGTCTTAGCACACTTAACAGTCTTAGCACTTGATATTGATAATATTGTCATGAATCTGAGGTTAGTCTGGACTGTATACTAGTGTATTAGTTCCAGCTGGGAACTAGTATGAGATCCTGTTTCAAAAATGACAACCCTGCCCACACACCCCATACAGCCAGAAACAGTGCTTGGCATATCTTAGGTCCTGATAACTTAAGTGGAGATTTCAAATTAATTGCTCTTATTCCAGGGAACTAGGGAGACTGGTGGAATCACGGATGCAGTGATTTTAATAGGACTACATTTCTAATTGGGTTAACCATTTCCAATCAAATACGTGCTTCTGGAGAGGTAATGTAATCTGAATTTCTTCTTGCGGGTACTAGAGAATACACAACTCCGGGCATTGTGCTAAGGAAAGTGAGGCAAATACCTCTCATCTCAATAATGTTAATGGGTTAGCGATGATGTATGCAAAGTACCCTCACGTAAGGTACTCAATAAAAAGTAGCAACTATTATTAAACTATTATTAGATACATATTAACCACTGGTGACGTGTTCTTTCTACAACGCACTGGGCCCTGGTTGTAAAATCACTCCTTGTAAACACAGGGCCCCGTCGAGATTGAGAGATCAATGGTTTTATGGGGGAATCGAGGAGACTTAAGCAATTGGAATTCGCACCGATTGAACCAGCGGAATGTGACGAGGCAGTCCAAGGTTCACAAGCATCATGGATCAGAAGGAACATATTTTCAAGTCCCTTTATTGGACCACTCCCAGTCTCCCGTTCGGCATCATCATTTCAGGATCCCGAAGCTCCAGGCGCTCACAGCCCGCTGTGGCACGCACCTGGCTCCGCCCTTCCTCCCGAATTCCACTGTACTCACTCACCCGGGCCACAAGATTGAGAGCATCCCACACAGTCACTCAGGACTCCTGTAACAGAGACAAGAGCAAAGGCTGCTGGGAAGTTGACCTTTCACCTCTCCTCTTACTTCAGTTCACCTATTTTGACTCTGGCAAATGAAGCGACGAAGACAGTGGGGGGGCGGTACTTGGCGATGGCCAGCTCGTGCCGATTGGGTGGAGGTGGTGCCGGGGGCGGGCCGAGTGAGGGGCGGTGTCCCTACCCGCGGGAGCCGCGGGGGCTGCGCTTGCGCACTGGGCTGGCTACGCGTGCGCGGTGGGTGGAGCGCTCCTCTACCTTCTTTACCAGCCCAGGCTTTCCTAACCCTGCACAGCGCTGTGTGCTGCTCCTGTTTCATTGCCCTGTCGCGCAGTGTCGCTGCCGCTGCGGAGTGGGCGTTCAGTTTTCGGTTCGTCATGGCTGGCTACGAATACGTGAGCCCAGAGCAGCTGGCGGGCTTTGACAAGTATAAGGTAGGAGAAGGCGAGCTGGCGGTCGCCCCTCTCCCCCGCGCCCCGGCCGCGCCCTGGCGACTGAGGGGCCGGCGCGGTCCGTGTCACCTTGTGTCTGCCGCGTGGCGCGCCGGCGGGCGTTGTTGAAGGGGATCCTGGGGGGGGGGGCACGCGGTCGGGGAGCATGGGAGCATCCTAGGCCCGCCTCTCGGACTCGGCACCCCGCGGGAGACTGCCTTTTCCTTAGAGAGTGGGGTGAAGAAATTCCTTTCTTTCCTTTTCCTTATTACTTGTCACTGCGGCGCGTTTTTAGCCTTTCCCAGAGAGGGTGTCGTTCCCTTCTTTTGGTCTTCGTTTGAATGAACTTCCCACATGCTTCTCGGTGCTTACAACTTCAGAGATCTAGATGGTCTTTTAGCGGATGCTAAGGGAAGGAAGTGACTCCTAGCCTTAGTGCAGATGCACCCCACCCTACCCCTGGAAAAAGGCTTTCACTGAGGCTCCTATCTCTGGCGCTGCAGGTTAAGACGTTGTGCACTAGAAGGAACTGTATAGTGCAAAGAGCGCGCGGGCTTTCGAGAACATAGAAACCCGATGCCAAAGTCAAGTTTCTCTTTTTGGCTTTGGATGAGTCGTTGAAACCCCACTCAGCCTCTCTTTTAGGCTCTTTAGCCTAAGTGTGAGTTTCTGTCGTGCTTAGTATATTAAAAGGGGTTGAAAGGCGTCCGACACGGTGTGAGCTCCCAGGAAATGCTGGTGATTTTCATCCAGATTTAGTAGTCCTACCAGGGGACTACTGGCCACCCAGGCATCTTAACGTGAAATAATGAGATTTAGTGTCTCATCTTTGCTAAGCCTTTCCTGAGGGCAACCTATTCCTTTATGAAAGTAGTGTGCGTGTCGAATAGAATATCCAAATGACGAGACTGGTCCTATGGGTAGTAGTCATCCAGCAAACATTTGTGCAATGAATTAATATCTGGGGGAAAAAGTCTTCATTTTGTTTAACTGGAATAAAAAAAAAGCCCCAGGGGTTTTAGAAGGCCCTAGGATATACTTCTTTGAAGCAGTGTTGGACCATACCATTCTGAATTAAGGTGGTGACTTGTCTTAAAACTATAACTGGGAAGAAATTGCAGCGCTCTCCTAGTAACTTGGGTCAGAAGGCTGTTAACCCAGATACCTCCTGTGTGTGTCCGCCCTCTTGGTTATCTGTGCTGCACTGCAATAACCTCTTGGTTATTTGGCTGCAAAGATTGGCAGCCAAAATATTTTCTTCGAACTCGAGTCTTGAATTTTAGAGTAAACTTTTATAAAATAGCAGTTTTATTTAGTGAACCTTGTTTTCCTTACAGTCTTCTCTGGGTTTATAGTTTCAGCTAGATAGGAGTCCTATTTTATCAGACATCTCAGTGTTGTTTTCTGTGACTATCCCTTATCTGACTCAGCTGTGTTTGACATCGGGTTTCCTATCATCCTGGAAAACAAAGGTCAACTTAGCAATCGCCCCAGTGTTCACCAAAGTAGTTTGTTGATGTTATTCTAGTTACAGTGAGGTTTTTTTTTGGGAGGAGGAATCCAAAATCAAATACAAATGTATAGTGTTAACATTCTAGTAGAAGGCTCTCTGCTGGATGCCATATCACATCTATATTAAAAGAGTGAATCAGGCATCCAAAGGGAAAAATCTGTATGGTCAGTTTTGTTGGCATGCGAATTGCACACAGAGATCTTTTCTTTCTCATTGTTTTCTCATTGTGTGGTCTTCAGAGAGTACGCTTTATGACGAATTAAGACACCACCCCTAAGCATGCAATCAAAATACTTAAAGAGGCTTTTATTCTCGGATGTGACCTTTTATAACAGAGGAAAAAAATGACGCTCCTATAACAGCTGGTGGAAAAAATTACTTTTGAACCAGTTTAATTTCTCTGTCTTCCCTAGAGGTACATTTGAGAGCTACATGTGGGAACCTGGTGCTTTTATAGAGTAGCTGCTGAGAGGGGTACACACAGAGAGGTAATGAGGTTTCTGTAGTAAAAAAAGGGGTGATTTCCAGTATAGAAGATAGCCTGGGGTGGATTCAGTTTTATAAACTCTCTTAATACTTATGTCTTCTGGTGAAGTGCCTAACACAGTCCTGTTCAGTAGTTAGTTTAATAATTACTTGTGTGATAGGACAGCAGCACTAAGAGGGCAGGGCTGACAGCCATCTCGTTCAACACGATTAGTGTCTCCACAGCATCCTGAGCTGAAGAGATGCCCAGTAAATACTGAAGGAATGAAAATGGAAAGGAATAGAAGGCATTTTAATTAAGTCTGGTAAAAGGAGCTCTCCTCAGGGTGCTGGAACGCTTCTTTTGAATTTTTCACTTCGAATATGGCGAGCTAATTTAGAAGTACAGTTGTTCTGCTCCATTGCCTAATAAGCAGCTCAGACAGTTGTGTTGACATATTCCACCTTCACGAGGTTCATCGATTCTCCTTGCTGCTTTTCCATTTTCCTCCTGTTCATAATGGACAGATACTTACTGCTGAAGGACTCCATGTTTTAATGGGTTAAACTGTTGTGGTTTGCTTAGTCAGACTGAGGGAAGGCACAGTTTTAATTTACAGTGTTGCAGCTAGTGTCACATTGTATCCTTTTGCTTTAGAGGGGAGTTAAGTACTTTGTTGAGTTTCAAGAGTTGCATTTCAGGAACTGGTTTCTGCTGTTGGGTAGTTAGTGAATGTAGTTGATGACAGCCTGACACAGGAATTGTAGCTATTGTGAATTTATTACTGCTAGAGTTGAGCTTTAAAGAAAGATTGTATTTGCATCTTGTTAGCAATGCCAGAGAACCAGAATCCAAACTGGCCTTCTGTCTCACTGGGTCATACTGTGTAATTTTATTTATTTATTTAGCAAGCATTTATGGAAGATCTGCTTATCAGGCACAGCACTGGGGTTGCAAAATTAAGCTAAGGTGAAATTTCTGACTTCAAAGAGCCTAGTTTGTTGGCAGATAGGGATGAGTAAATAAATTTTTATAATTAGTGAGTATGAATTGAAGTTCTAGGTGCTGTGGAAAAGGCCAGGAGGCAGCATCTGATGGGGTGAGAGTGCATGTTATACCTGAGAAAGACTTCCAAGGTGATAGAAGTAAAGGCAAGGCCAGGCTGGAAAGATGAAGACTGAGTAGAGAGAATGAAGAAGGGAAAAGGATCCTGTCATAAGATGCAGAGACAGGCCTGAGAGGGTTTCTAAGACTCATAAAATAAGGTGTTTGAGTATACTGGTGGCATGGCAGGTGAGACTGGAAAGGAAGACAGGCTCCTAGCAGAGTGGGAATAATCTTGTTCTGTAGGTTAATGTCTGTGGCCCACATTTATTGACATCAGAATCATTTGAGGGGTTTGTTGGGGGTGGTTACTCCCTACCAAGTGATTCTGACGCCAGTCAATCAATCTATCAATTAATCAATCTCTGCCTAGGAAATGTTGAAGACCTGAATATTATGGCAGTGGGGACAGAAAAGAGAGAATAGAGATTCTGTGTCTGTGTTTCTGTGTTTGTCTCACTGTGCCTGAAGTTCACAGATCTCTTGCTTTTGTATCCAGAGTGTTGAGGTGACAGGCCTGGCACCACCATGTCCCCCAAGGGAGCAGAGATCCTCTTTCCTTCCCTCCCTCTTGTTTTCTCTTTGACAGTCTTGATCTGTAGCCCAGCTAACCTCCAACTTCTGATCTTCCTGCCTCAGTCTGCCTTGTTCTAGGATTATAGACATGAGCTGTAACACCTAACAAGGGAGAGGAGATTCTGAAAATGGAGGTCATAACTGGAAAACTCATACGGAATGAATGTATCCAGCAAATACATTTGAATTTGACTCTTTGTTTAGAAATTAATCTTTCCCATAAAAGTCCATATTTCTGGATACTCTTTCAGAAAGTTGTGCAACACTGCCCTTGAGCTTCCTCTTACAGTTCAGAGTGAGTGGTGCTTAACTTCTTTTAAAAAGGTATATGGTTGCACACATCTGTAATTCGGGCACTAGAGAGGCCAGCCTGATCTACAGAGTGAGTTCCAGGATAATCAAGAATACATAGTTTAACTCTTTTTTTTTTTTTTTTTTTTTTTTTTTTTTTTTAATTCATGGGTACAGAGGAGGCAGATGCTTCTGTGACTCTGACATTTTTGCGGTGATGACGAGAAGATCAAGGGCAGCAAGTTTCAGACCATCCTCGGCACTGTGAGACTTAAGTCTCAAACAACAAGAACACAATGGAAAAACCTCCAAATATCATAAATAAATAAATAAATACAGTACTTTCCAGTTTGTCATTTTCCTCCTGTCCATGTATCTCATATTCATCTTCTTTGTTCATTTGATCTTCTCCATTCCCTCATTTAAGACTGACAGAATTTGGTGACTGGTGGTATTGGGGGCAGGGTAGAGCACAAAAGGTGTGGAGAAGCCCAGGGATGATTTGGTTTTTCGAGACAGGGTTTCTCTGTATAGCCCTGGCTGTCCTGGAACTCACTCTGTAAACCAGGCTGGCCTCGAACTCAGAAATCCGCCTGCCTCTGCCTCCCAAGTGCTGGGATTAAAGGTGTGCACCACCACCGCCCGGCGCCCAGGGATGATTTGAGATCCGGTAAGTAGGTAGACTAGGTAGAGGGAGCTAGCTGTCATGTGAGGCAGGGTTTGTGAAGTACCATACTGTAATGCTTTAAAGTTCTTTTTAAAATTTCCCCTTTTTATGTCTCTGTGTGTTCTTTCTCTCTCTCTTTCCCTCTCTCTCTTTCCCTCTCTCTCTTTCCCTTTCTCTCTCTCTCTCTCTCTCTCTCTCTCTCTCTCTCTCTCTCTCTCTCTGTGTGTGTGTGTGGTGTAATTGGGTCTCTTGGAGACCAATCTAGTTTCACAGTCTTAGGTAGCTGACAGGCCATATAACTTTATAGTAACTTTTGGGTAGGGCATTTCTTGTTGGATGAGGACATGTGAAAGTATATTTCGTGGTTTAGGATTAAAACAAAACTTCTTGTTCTAAAGACCTCTCAAGCTGGCATTGTAATACATACCTAAAATCTCAGCACTTCAAAGGCAAAGGCAGGATCAGCAAGAATTTAAGGCCAGTGTAGGCTACATAGCAAGACTTTGTCTTAAAAAAAAAACAAAAACAAACATAAAAACAAAAAACAAAACCAAGGAAACAAAACACCAACTCTGGTTTGTGAATGCGTTGTCCTCTGATAGAGGCAGTTTCTGTAATTTCAAAGACTGGGATGCTTCCTGAGCCTCAGTAGAAATATTATGAGAAGTTACTGACTTTGAGTTCCGTTTATTGGGACTGCGGACTGGCTGCAGTGTAATTGTATGTGTAAATACAGCGAGACCTAGCTCTCAGCTGTTACTCCAGAATAACCCATCATCAGTGCCTTGATGAAATTACTCCTGGTGAGTACATTCGTAAGCCTTGGGAATGCTCTGGGGATTTTAGGTAAAGATAGGCAGTTGCCAAGTGTGACGAGGCGTCCGTGTGACTGCAACACTGGGGAGGCTGAGGCTGGAATTTAAAGCCACCAGGGCAACATAGCAAGACCATGTCTCAAGTTCACTCATTGCTTTTTTCCTTCCTTCTTCTTTCCCTCCTTCCTCCTTTCCCTTTCAAATATCTCTTGAATTATATCCTGAAGTTAGAAGAGAAAGGAGTCCTTCTGAAGAGACAAAAGGAGGGTGGACGGGGAAGTTTTGTCTGGTGCAGGGGAGAGAAACTCAGTAGGAGAGGGAGAAAAGTTGCTTGTATTTGGGTGCTGTGTGGAGGAAACACCCAAGGCTATACCACAGTGCAATGGGCTGAGGTTTGACACCAGACACTTGGATTTGGGGTTTGTGTTCTTCATGCTATGCCATCTCTTAAACCTAGGAACGAAGTGTAAGCTGTTCTGCGTTGGTACTGGCTGTTATGCACAAGATCTGTAAGACTGGAGTAATAACCTTTAATCATGTGCTTAACTGGATATGTATGTAATGGTTTGCAGATGAGAAAATGGACAGTGGGAACCAGAGCTGGCACGGGTGGGCTTATATTGCTAGTGTATTCAGTTGAGTCTTGTAGTCCCTTATCTGCAGGGGATATATTCCAGAACACTTAGTGGATACCTGAACCTTGAGGTAACACAGAATTTTATATGTCATGTAATTTTGCTACAGATACAAGCAAGCCTATGATAAAGTTTAATTTGTAACTTAGGCACAGCAAGAGATTAATAACAGTAACAGTATATTCTAATAAAGTTCTATTAACATGGTCTCTCTTGATCTTTGTCAAAATACTCACCATAGTCTTCTCGTGACCACATGACCACAGTGGCTAGTGGTGAGCTGAGTGAGGCGAATGACATAGGCTTTGGGGAATGAGATTTGAACGGAAACAGTGTAATTCCTTGGCTCCTATTGAATGTCTAATGGGTGGTGGTCTGTATGGTGTGGGTGTACGGGATAATGGGACACATCTCTGCCTCTCTGGGCAGGGACAGGATTTCATTGATACTCTGAATAGCATTAAATTTTAAAACTTATGAACTGTTTATTTCTTGGGTTTTTCATTTAATATTTCCTACAGTTGACTGAAGACACAGAAAGTGAAGCTGGATAAAAGGGACAGTTTGGGGGTTATATTTAAGTAAAAAGTGCATACATCCTGTTGTGTGTGGCCATTATCAGGCAGTCTGATCTCTAGCTTTTCTCACCTGTGAGTTTGATAGGTCTTACTTCACAGGATCATTTTCAAAGTTGAATGAGTTAATATTTGCCAGTGTATAGTGCTTAGTGTTAGGTAAATGAAAAAAAAAAAAAAAAACCTGCTGTTCATGTGTCCTGTATGTAACATGGATGTAACACACAAAGACACCCTCTCATCCCACCCTGAGGTTACACCAAATAACATTTGTGTTTTCTTATGCATAGCTTTCTTTCTTATATGGGTGTTGGGAGTCTAAGTCAAGTCTTTGTGCACTTTATAAACTGAAGTATGTTTCCAATTCCAGGACAAATATATTGAAGCATGGTAGCACATTCCTTTAATTTCAGCACTTGGTAGGTAGGCAGAGGCAGGAGGATTTCAGGAGCCCAGCTTCGGGTACATGATATCTGTTTAAAAAAACCAGAGTCTCAGGGTCCCAAGCTACACACAAACCTCTTTGTGCTGGTTAGTTTTTGTCAGCTTGACACAAAACTAGAGTCATTAAGGAAGAGGTAGCCTCAATTGGGGAAATGTTTCATCCGATTGGCCTGTAAGCAAAGATCTCTAGGGCATTTCTGTGATTAATTATGGATGTGGAAGGGTCAGTCCATTTCCCAAGTGCTGAGACTATCAGCATGTGTCAAAGCATTCCTTGGTTTAACAGTCTTTCTCAAGCTTCCTCCTGGTTTTATACGCATAATACAACAGGCAGTAGTATTAAGTATTTTTTTCCTCAAATATGACTCTCCAATGTAAGAATCTTCATGGGGCTTTATGTATTTATCAAGTGCTTCATATCCAGATTCTTCAACAAGTAGTTCTGTTCCCTTACTGAGGTGGACCCACTTGTCATCATGGCTGTGATTCTCCAGTCTGCTCAGGCTTGTTAGCAGATATAAAATGGCTGTACTCGCTGAAATGAAGTCTTTGAGTCATATCTGTGGGTGTGGTTCTTAAAGCCTCATAGTCATAAAGAGAATATAAGAAACTTTGTTTCTGTTTGGGGTTAATAACCTTCCCTTTCTCTTAAAAGGAGTTTGAAGTCTAGAGTCGGTGGTTTTGGATCTTAGTTGTGGCACAGTGCTTTGTTTCTTGCACTAATGGATACTTAATGATTTATTTCTAGAAACCTTATTATACTTTGCCTTTTGCTTAAAATGTAATGTTTGGAGTTACCCCTAGGAAGTGTCTGTGTGGCCACTGAATTCCTGATGGTGGCTTATTCACCTCAGGAAACCCTGCAGAAGGGTTTGCTGACAGGCAGGTTCCGGCCTGTTTGGATCTGATTGGCACTAGTAATTTAAGTCCAGTTTGAGACCCGCATTTTGAGAACTGCCCTGTATCAAAGAAATACAAATTATATTACAAGAAATGGATGTGAAAGAGAAGTTATCTTACTCTAATATACATAGCTTTCAGATATCAAATAGCTGTATTTTTTCTTTTTCCTTTGTGGTGCTGAAGGTCAGATCCAGAGACTGGTCGACATAGCCAAGTGTTCGGCTGCTGAGATACATCCCTAGCGCTGGTTTTGTTTGTTTGGTTGTTTTTGGTTTTGGTTTTGTTTTTTTAAGGTTGCCAGGCTAGCCTCTTATTAGAAATCTTTCTGCTTCTGCCTCCCAGGTACTGAGAATATGCCATCAGGTTTCAGCATATCTGTTCTCAAGCTGGGAAGATAGTTAAGGAAATTCATGAAGACGTAAGTTTAGATTCCCAGAATTCAATTAAGAAAGCTGGGCATGGCCGTCCATGATTGTAACCCTGGTATTGAGGAGGCAGAGATAGATGGGTTCCTGGGACTCACTAGCCATCCTTCTTAGCCTCCTCAGTGAGCCAGCCAGGTTGCTGTAGAGACTATCTCAAAACAACAAAGGAGGATGGCTCTGGAGGCATAGCACCAGAGGTTGACCTCTGGCCTCCATACTTGTGCTCTATGATACATCTTAGAAAAAACAGTGAGATCCATCATCTTTGCTGTGTTCTGTTGGTTTTACCCTCGGGGAAGCAGAATGAACCATCAAGGACATAGAAGTGGGTAACTCACTTGGAGTCACTCTGGGATGCATGTTCCCCATATTGGGAAAGAAAAATCTATCCCAGGAGAGCTTGCAGTTTTAGTGCACTGAGTCTAGAACAGTGGTTCTCAGCTTCCTAATGCTGTAACCCTTTAATATAGTTTGTCACGTCGTGCTGACTCCAACCATAACATTAAATTATTTTCATTGCTACTTCATAACTATAATTTTGTTACTGTTATGAATTGTAATATAAATGTCTGGTATGCAGGATATCTGTCAAGGAGTCATTCACTCCCAAAGGAGTTGCAGCTCTCGGAGTTAGTGGTTCTATCATGACAGGATAGTCTGGCTTAAAGCAAAGTGATGAGTGTCACTGGAGTGTTCGAAGATGGCGTAGTCTTACTGGACTCGTGATTTATATAACTTAGACCTTCCCCTTTGTTAGCTTTGCTGATTGAATTTATAGCCTCCTTATCTCTAAGATTGGGACAGATAATCCTTACTTTTCCTGTTGCTAGGATAAAATACTCTTGACAAAGCAACTTAAAGGAGAAAGAATTTGTTTTTCCTCACAGTCCATGGCGGGGCAGTCAAGGCAGCAGGGGTGGGAAGCAGTTGCTCACTTCAGATCCGTACCCAGGAAAAGGAGAGACGAGTGCTCTCAAGGCTATCTTCCTCCACTCTGCGTAGAGTCCAGGATTCCCTGCCCAGGAAAGGCCCACAGTTAGATGGCTTTCCCACCTTACATAATGTAATCCCCACATGTTCAGAGAGAGGCCCAGGTGATTCTATTTCTGTCAAATGGCAATTCCACTATTGTATCTACTTTGTAATATTTGCTGACAGGCTAATGTGTTGATCTTCCAGTGACTACACAGAGTACTTGATGCATTTACTTGTTCATATGTACAGACTTCATATGTGTTTATTGAATGCATACTGTGTGCTGGAAGTATAAAGGATCAAAATTTACATGCTGTCTACCTCTTTCTTTCTGTTCAGGCCCTGAGTTCCAAATTTGTATATGGAAGGCAGCTGTTTGAATTTTTTTTAGACTAGTTTTTAACAATTGGGACTTTTGTATTATATGCTGTGCTTAAGTGATGGAATAATTTTAATTTATACTGAAATCTCATTATGAACTATCTTGCTTTTTACCCCTTGGGCATGATGGGGAACATCTTTAATTTCAGCACTCAGGAGGCAGAGGCAGACGGATCTTCAAACAAACAAACAGCAGCCACTGGCAATTGAAAGTGATTTTGAGTTTGCTTATATTTGAAATGGTAGCAGCAGTAAATGCAGTTCATGAACCACCACTAATTTATATGTAAGTCACATTTTATGGATTCCCACAATTAGCTAGTACGTATTTTGTTTTGTTTTTAAGGAAGGGTCTCTCACTGTGTAGCCCAGACTGGTCTGGGCTTGTGATCCCAGGCCTTGGCCTCCCAAGCATTGGGATTACAGGTGTTAGTCACTATACCCGGTTTTAAATGTGCTTTACAATATGACATTTATATATCAGCTAGGTAAGTCTGGGCCTTTTGTTAAATGTGATTCGTAGTAAGATAATGTACAAGAAAAGGTCAGAGGGCATCTTGGAGATGTTGGACATCTGTGTTCTCTCTTTTCCCTCCTCTCTCTCTCTCTTTCTCTGTCTCTGTCTCTTCTGTCTCTCTCTGTCTCTCTCTTTCTCTCTTTCTCTGTCTCTCTCTGTCTCTCTCTCTCTCTCTCTCTCTCTCTCTCTCTCTCACACACACACACACACACACACACACACACTCAACCACCATGGGGGTTCCAGGGATCAAGCCTGTAGTCAGGCTTGGTGGCAGGTTCGTAACCCTGCTGAGCCATCTCCCAGGACCTCTTTTTCCCTCCTAGGGTGTGAATAGTGTGTAAGTTCATGAGTCTTAAACAGGGAATTATCCAGAATAATCTCCAGAACTTCAGTTCCTTTCACCAAACTAGTATTATGACTTCTTTAAAAAGTATTTATTTTTAATTATTTGTGTATGCCTGTGCCTATGTGTGAATGAGCACAAGAGCCCACAGAGACCACAGGCACTGGAGGCCCTGGAGCTTGAGTTGCAGGTGGTCATGGGACCCAAACTCATGTCCTCTGTAAGAACAGTATATGATTTTAACCATGGAGCTAGCTCTCTAGCCCGTGACTTCTTTTTTTGAGCTTCTTCTACATGGTGGACCCTGTAGAAACATACTGTCTTTCAGGCCTGGCTTCTTTTCCTTGATCCTGTGTCCCATACACTGACTACCTTCTAGGGCACAGTTAGGCTGACCGCTCTGACTAGGTAGTGGGATATAGTCACATAGACATTGGTTTCCTAGAGGTGTTTTAAGAATTGTGGTGTAGTAGGTGACCTTAAACAACAGAAATTTATTTTCTCAGTTAGAAAGTATTGAATACCAAGGTCCTAGCAGGGCAACACTGTCTAAAAAACGCTAGGGGGATGTCCCTGTGCCTCAGTGTCTGGTGACTCCTGGTATTTCTTACAGGCAGCATTTCCAGGCTTGGCTTTTCTCCCCATAGTGCTCCATTTCTTTCTGCTCGGCCTGCCCTCTTCTCCCACGACATGATTTTTGTTGTTCATGGTTTCTCTTATGTTACCTCATGATGTGTACTTATGTTTTTCCTTGTGGCCTGTCTCATGTTAGACCGTATACCGGGTGAGCTCAGGAAACTGAGTTTTACTTCTCTCCTGCCAGTGGTATAGCACAGCCTCTGTCAGAAAGCACGGGTATCATAAATATTGTAGCCTATGGATGAGGGGAGGGTGAATTCTACTTTGTTTCCTGACTTGGATTGAAATTTTAAAAAGGCATTTGATTTAGCTATTTGGCAAAACATTCCTTCAAGTAATTGTGGATTTCACTGGGACTATGAAAGTCTCTTACTGTGAGATAGGTTTAGTAATTTTAGATGACAGTACAGAAATGATGAGCTGTAGCAATTGATGACGCATAGCTGTCCTGAGGGAGTGGCCTGCATGTTCTACCTCAGCTGTCATTCTAATGAGACCTAAGGAATGGTGTTATTAGCAAGGCTAGATGTACATGCTGAGGGTTTGGGAGGCACATGTACTTTCTTGGGCAGTTTAATGTAGATTAAAAGAAAATCCTATCTGGGAAGTATGGAAAATGAATTGGCTTTAGCAAGAAAAAAAAAGGGGGGGCCAGTGTAGTCCCCTGCTTAGCTTTTAACAGCTAGCTTCATATTACAGAGCAGTGTGGCCCAGTGGCCCATATGGGGCAGTCCTGAAGGGCCAGGTGACTGTGAAGGTATCTGAAGCCTGTGGTGTGAGTTTGTTAGCAGATGACCCAAACTGTCTTGAGGAGCCTACCATGTTAAGAACTGGAGGTTTCGGGTCATGTTTCCCTCCCACTCGGCACTGCTTCAATTTCCTTTTGTCCTCGGTGAAGCTCTGTGTTGGAGTAACAGCAGATTGGGTTGTCTGTTGTGGCCTTCCTGAGTCTCTTAGCCCCTCGATTGTGAGTGAAGTTTTATTAGAACAAGGCCATGCTTATTTGTTCATGTTTTTGAGTGACTGCTTCTCTTTAAATGGCAATGTGGCATATTTGTTGCAGACCTAAATAAGGGTTGATTATCTGACCGTTAACTGGAGCCCTCCAACCCTTGGTTTAGTGAGCACACTGAAAGTGTTTGGGGAGGAGTCACAATAGGTGTGTGACTTGCTTGCTGTGACAGGGTGCACTATTGCCAGTTATTTAAAAGCCTGTGTTTTAGGCCCTTCTCTGCTTAATTTTGTAGAGTAAAATGAAACACAGGATTGAGAGGCTGGGGTTGAAGAGGATTATTTGTGTATGGAAAGCTGGTTAGCCTCAGACCATTTTCTTTCTGGAAGTGGTAAGTTTGTTTTGCTTTTGATAGCAGGAAGTACTAAAGAGCTGTATAACCAAGACTGCAGTAGCTGTGGTCGGACGTGCTGTGAGTGTGTTGGGTTGGGCCACCTCTGGACAGTGTGCTGGAAAGTGACTCTCACCCTGAGGCTGTGCTCTTGAGCACTTTTTCAGCCTTATCAACTGTGGAGTCAAAGTAAGCCTTGCTAGCTATTCCCCAGGTTAGTTGCCAGGTTCACATTCTCTGGAGTGTACCAAAGCATCCCAGTGCAAAGTCAAAGTGTACTTAACAAACATGAGCAAACACCTATGTCTAGTTTAGCTCCTTTAATAGTTTATATTGATTTTCCCCTCATGGTGAGTGAGGTTTTGCCATTCTTCCTCCTTTTGACTCAGAGGAGTCACTGTAAGAATGTTTAAATGATATGTGGCCTTAAGAAGCACTGTGTAAGTTGAGAACACTGAGTATTGTGTAGGGTTACTGTTTGCTGCCTTGGAATCTCACACGGATCTTCTTGCTATAATTTACTTGAACTCATTGGTCACTATTGAATGTCAAATTAGAATTCTGTAGAGTAAAATGCCCCTTTCTGTGTTTATATTCTGGGCTTCTAGAGTAGAGGTTTAAAGTAGCAGATAATAAAAAGAGCTTTTTTACACTGAAATATCATCAACTAAAGACTTTGTTTTGGATCTAATGAAAAATGATGAAGAGTCAGTGCATGAGGCTGTTTGCACAGACAGTTTTGGACGTTGTGCCCATTGGATGCTCATGCCGCACCTCACGCTGTTCCCTTCTCAGTTGGAGTTCTTCCAGAGATTGGGCTTCCCTGCAGGGGTCGGCTGCAAATGGGTGCTCTTCCAGTTTTTCAGGTCGCCTGCCTCTACCACATGGTATGGGTACAGGACTGTAAAGTGGAGGCCAGGACACTCCCTTTGAGTTATCTGTGTAGAGTTCCAGGGGTGCTTAGTTAGGTCTGGAGGCCCAGGGGAGCTATCAGGGCAGGTGCCTTCTTCCTGTGACACTTTCTGTGTGGTGATGTCTGTTGTGCACTATGCAAATGTAAGAGAAAGCCTGTCACAGTGCAGCTTACTGAAAGTTCCAGTAAGACAATTTAAGTAGGCCTGCTGAGAGTCTGGTGATAGCCCTGAAGTATAGTTCTGGCCAGTACAAGCAAACCACATCTCCATCATCATCTTCTTGCCCATGCCAGGTCTTTTGTCCCAGAGAGTTACTCCATTTTAATTGTAATTGTTAGAGAAGTGAAAGAAAACCATACAGAATCTATTGAGTAGACATTTGAGTTACTGATAGGTGCATGTATGGTCAGCTTGTCAAATCCTTGTGGTAGCCTCTGAGATCAGGGTTGTCACATGCCATCCACAGGTGAATAAGGCAGAAAGGTCACTCAGAGTTGTCCAGAACAACTAGACCACTGTAGGTTAAGGGGGCTGTAGGAAAGCCATGAGATAGTGGCACATGCCTTTAATCCCAGCACTTGGGAGGCAGAGGCAGGTAGATTTTTGAGTTCAAGGCCAGCCTGGTCTACAGATTGAGTTGTAGGACACCCAGGGCTACACAGAGAAACCCTGTCTCAAAAAGCGAAAAATAACAAATCATGGATGTAGGAGACTGAAAAAGTGTCCTGTTTTTATTTGACAGTATGCATATTACCTCTCCAGTATAATAACTGAAATATGACACGTTTCTTTTTCTTTTCTCTTAAAAGTTTCTCCCTGTGCCAATCCCTAAACTCAGTGCTCTACCAGGCAACTGTATCCCCGGTCCATGGTGTAATGCCTTTACTGAAACACTGCAACATTATAAAGTTGATTGAGAGGGCAGGGGCAAGGATGAGCCAGTGATGAACCTGGCAGGTTTTTTGTTTTGTTTTGTTTTTTTGGTTTTTCGAGGCAGGGTTTCTCTGTGTAGCCCTGGCTGTCCTGGAACTCACTCTGTAGACCAGGCTGGCCTCGAACTCAGAAATCCGCCTGCCTCTGCCTCCCAAGTGCTGGGATTAAAGGCGTGTGCCACCACCGCTGAACCTGGCAGTTTGCACTCTGAGTGTATTACTGAAGCAGTCATGTTCAGATCAACTCCATGCTTCTGTGTGATCTGACTACTTGCCCTGTGGCTCTTTCCTCTTGCCATAAAATAATGGCTGACTGCTCAGCAGTCTTGCTACTCTAGTCTTGTTATCCAGAAGGGCATAGCATATAAATAGATGTGCTCTCCAGGGTTATTTTACACTTGTTTTTCTTAAGAAATACTATTATATTTATTAGTAATTATGGTTAATTCTAGAATGTTTTTGTTTCTTAACAGTACAGCGCTTTGGATACCAACCCACTCTCTCTGTATATCATGCATCCATTTTGGAACACTATAGTGAAGGTAAGATTATTAACGGTGTGCGTTTTTGTTTAAACAAATTTTTAGTTATTTTAACCCATCTTACAGAGTCTTACTGCTGCCACTAAGTTTAATTTTTTACTGTGCTAGTTACTGAACCTGGGGCCTCATGCATGCCGCCAGGTCATCCACAAGGAACTGTGTCCTCAGCCTTCCTTTTACCTTTTGGAAAATGTGGTTGTAGACTTATTATTTTATGTGTATGAGTGTTTAGCCTGTGTGCACATCTGTACCATGTCTGTGCTTAATGCCCTTGCAGGTCAGCAGAGGACATCAGATGCACTGGAACTGGAGTTAGAGATGGTTGTGAGCCACACTATGTGGTGCTGAGAATTGGACTTGGGTCCTTTGGAAGAACAAATGTGCTTTTCATAAGCTATGTTAGAGGTGCCAGCTTTCTCACCCCGCCTCAGTCAACTCTCTTTTTTTTGGTGTATCTGCCTGTTGAAATCTAAATGTATATATTATAATGAATCATTGTTATAAAAAAGCTTTCGTAACCTTCCAAAATTAACTCAATGCTATCACTACAAAGGTTTGTGTATTAAAAGAATCATTTAAAGACAGGAGACAGGAAGAAGAAAGATACTCATCTAACAACTGGAGTTACTGTTTACATTTTAATACATATAACTCCTGCCTATAATCTTTCAAACTGATAGCTTCTTATGACCTAAATTTCTATGTTGTAATGTTTATTGAACAGAGCTTTCTTTAATTTACAACTATTTTGGGAAAAAAAAACAGGTGTTTCCTACTTGGCTGGCTCCCAATCTTATAACCTTCTCTGGCTTTCTGCTGGTTGTGTTCAATTTCCTCCTCCTGACATACTTCGACCCTGACTTTTATGCTTCAGGTAAGAGTCTTATTATCTTATATCTTAATACAGAATTTAAAACATTTTGAGTAACAAAAGTAAGGTGTGCTTAGTTAATTTCTGACTCTAATATGCTTATGTTTCCTGAAAGCTTTGGGTGGTAAAATGTTATATAGGATGTTGGAATTGTATATAAAACTAAGTTGTGTTTTTATAATGTTACATATGTTTCTATTACGTTTTAGAAATACAGTAGCAGCTTACCTATTAAATTCAGATATGCTTTCTAAAAAGCTGTGAGGCTTTGGCAAATAACGAATAATTAGAAGCTAGGTATGGTGATGCATGTTTGTAATCCCTGCACTTTGCATGTGCAAGGCAGGAGAGTCAGGATTTCAGGGCCATCCTTAGCATATAGCGGAAGTTCACAAGAATAGCAAAAAAGAAAAAAAAAAAGTTTTACGTGTAGATAGAAATTTAGGATTTGAAACTATGTAAAAATTAGTACTAAGTAGGGCCCACTATGCAAATAAATGCCAGGAGTGAGCCTTTCCCATCTCCAGTCATAGAAAAGAAAAGCTGCCTCTATTCTAAAGGGAATGCAGTATCTTCTTCCTTCTGTTCATTTCTTCCCTTTAGATGACTCCTGGCTTTCTCTCAAATGGTTCTTAGTTGGGCTTTGTTTGTTTGTTTTATAGTGAGTCTAGTGATTAAACTCAGGATTTTACACGTTAGGCATGCACTGTACCACTGAGCTAGAAACTCAGCCCATTCTTTATTTACATTTTACTTGGGTTGGGGTTTTACTAAGTTTCCCAGGTTGGCCTCAAATGTAGAGCCCTTCTGAGTAGCTGAAACTACAGGCCTGAGTGCTAAGTCTTACACCTGGCCTTTTCTAAAATATTTTTGATATCTGTCTAGAACATGTCTTATTAAAACTGAGTTGGGACCCCATATGGGGTCACATTCCTGAGTGTAAGGGAGTCACAGAAAATTTGTCATCAGTAAAACATTTGTGAGCACTCAACCACTAAAAACAAATTCAAAATCAGACAAGTAATGAGTCTGAGCTGTTTGGCTGCAGTCACTGGTGGTGTGCCATGACTTCACTATAGCCTTGCTTAAGAACACTGCCCCAAACTCAGCTCTGCTTCCAGACTGCTTTATGTTATGAAATGTAATCATTTTACTGAATGTAAAATGAAATGTTCTGCTCTTAAATGTAGTGGCTTTTTAAATGGAAAACAGAGATGTAACATTTTCCTATGTATCCTCATCATGTAAGTATTAAATTGGTATGTCTTTGGATTGAATTATGTTAGCATTTTTTATTTAAAATTGATGTTTAGGACTGGACATGGTGGTATGGGCCTTTCATCCTAATGCTTGGGAGGCAGAGGCAGGTGGACCTCTGAGTTCAAGACCAGTTAGAACACATGAGACCCTCCTTTTCTTAAAAGCTGTTAGGATCTGGGGATATAGCTATTTAGAGGCATGCCTGGCATGCACAAAGCCCTAGTTCCATCCCCAGCACAGTACAGCATAAAGTGGTTGTGGTGGTGTATGCCCGTAACCCCAGTTCTCACAAGGTGAAAACAGGAGGGTCAGAAGTCCACAGTCTGCCCTTGCAACATACTGAGTTCAAGGCCAGTACGGGCCACACAAGACCCTTCATCAAGAAAAAAACTGACACGTTCTAAGCTGGGGAGATGGCTTTGTGGCTAAGAGTGTATGGTTCCCGCTGAGTACTTGGGTTCGGTTTTAGCACCCAAGTTAGGCAATCTCAGTGATCTGTATGTCCAGCTCTAGGGAAATCAGACCCCTCTGTTCTTCATGTGCATACATACACACACACACACACACAGAGAGAGAGAGAGAGAGAGAGAGAGAGAGAGAGAGAGAGAGAGAGAGACAGAGAGACAGAGAGAGAGAGACAGAGAGAGAGAGACAGAGAGACAGAGAGAGACAGAGAGAGAGAGACAGAGAAAGAGAGACAGAGAGAGAGACAGAGAGAGAGAGAGAGAGATACTTAAAATAAATCGTTAAAAGCTGCTGTTTGAATTGCTAGCTTGAGTCTTATTTAAAAAAAAAATGAATTTTGCCTTGGGATTAGGACAGAATTCCAGCAATTTCTGAAATGGTTGTACCAGATTTCTGGTATTCTGTGTTATGCATTTATGTAAAATAATGTTCTCAGCATTGACACTTATAAAATTAGAATTCAGATCAACCATGAAAAATGTTGAAGGTGCTCTGTACCCTATATAATGTCAAATATTTGGCCATTATCAATTCTTTATATAAAAATAAACAAACACCCATCTCATTAGTATGAAATTTTACTTTAGTCTTTAATATTATTTATTTTTTTATTTTATATGCATTGATGTTTTGCATGCATGTATGTCTGTAAGGGTGTTGGATACCCTGAAATGAGAGTTATATTTTTGAGCTGCCATGTGGGTGCTATTCTTGAACCCAGGTCCTTTGGAAGAACAGCCAAATGCTCTTAACCACAGGCATTTCTCCAACTCTACTTTAGTCTTTAATAAAAGGTAAAATCCTTTCTATACTAAATTTATTTTAAAATAAATTTCTTTATGATTTGTCAGTAAATCTTTGGCTTGTATACCTATTTTATATGCACCTATATGTCCAAGTTTATAAATATGTTTTTTGCATTTTGTATTTTAATGCTAAGGATACCCCAAATATGTATTTTTATTTTTTAATTTTATGAGTTTTAAAAACAACTTCCAAATAAATAAAAACATCACACGCCTAAATTAAACAGACCCAAAGTCTATATAACTCAAAGAATAGGCATTAGAGCAAAAGCTGTGGAGTATTGCATTCAGTTTTGCACTTTCAGTGTCAGATATATTTATGTACCCATCTACCACCCAAACCAAAACAATCCATAACAGAACTAGAACAACAATTAGATTTATATCCTCTTTCATAACTCATGTCTCATTGCCCAATAGTTAGCCTTTCCCCTTTATGAATATTGTACTCACATGTACATTTGTTTACATATATACATGTATATTACTGGTTAGAGTCTGTATGTGAGAGAGAACATTTGGTTTTTTTTTTCTTTTTGAGAATGTGTGACTTCACTTAAATATTATACATTCTAAATCTATTCATTGCCTGCAAATTTGTGAACATTCATTTTTACAGCTGAGTAATACTATATATAAATTGCATATTTATAATATACATACCTCAAATTTTCATTATATATTAATTATTTTGTAACTAAGAATATTTCTTCTCTGATTATTCTTAAGATCATTTAAGATGAGATCTTGCTATGTAGCCCAGGCTGGCCTGGAACTCTGTAGTCTATCCTCTAACTCACCACCTTCTTCATCAGCCTCCCAACAGATCACAGGTGCGTACCACCACATCTGTGAATTCAGTTTTTAAGTCTCTTATATATTATTTTTTATTTTGATTCCATAAGTAAATTTTTGTTTTGTTTGAGACAGGATCTTTCTAGCTTTGGCTGTCCTGAACTTGATATATAGGCCAAGCTGGCCTTGAACTCAGAGAGAACAACCTGCCCCTGCTTCTGGAGTGTTGGGATTAAAGGCATGCACACCCAGCTTTTAAATAATTTTGCAGTGAAGGTGAACAGTCAGTCTTGCACCTATATAATGAAAATACAATATGGATGCTGTCTTACTCAGGGTGACCAAGGCAACTCTTATAAAGGCAAACATTTAGTTGGGGCTGGCTTACATTTTCAGAGATTGGGTCCCTTGTCCTCATGGCGAGAAGCATGGCATCATGCAGGCAGACTTGGTGCTGAAGGAGCAGGAAGAGACTGTCTTCCACAGGTAGCCAGGAAGAGGGTCTGGATCACACTGGCCAGACTTAAGGATATGTATGAGACCTCTAAGCCCCATCTTCACAGTGATAACTTCCCCAAATAAGGCTACACCTCTTCCAATAAGGCCACACCTGATAATAGTGCCACTTTCCATGGGCCAAGCATATTCAAACCACCACAGATACTTACTGTTAGTGAGTTGCCAGAGAGTTACTTTGGTTTGGGTGGAGTTTACTGCTAAATTTTAAAATTTTAGTTCTGCAGTCAGAATACATCTTCAAGTAACTTAACCTCAAGTAAATTAAAAGGCAGCAACATTTCTTGCTGGTAGCAGGTAGGGTGGTAAGGCTATTGTAGTTAGACTGTATTAAAGTCTTGGTTACTTTTCTTTGCAGCACCAGGTCATAAGCATGTACCTGATTGGGTCTGGATTGTCGTGGGCATCCTCAACTTTGTTGCCTACACTCTAGGTAAGAAACTAGCAAATACCCATTTAATCAGTGACTGGCATATCAGCAAGACTAAACACGAATTAAATTAACATTTTCTCCTATGCTTAATTCATTTTTAACTAGAGTCTATTAATGTTGGGTTCCAGTTGGTAGATTTATATTTCTGAATCTGGAAAGTGATGACACTCGCTGCTAGGGCTCCAGGATAAAGCACGGGTTGGCAGGTGACTGCTTGTAACCAAATTTAGGTAACTGTCTGTTGTTGGAAGTAAGGTTTTCATTGATGGTTTTTGGGGCGTGTGTGAAATTTCATACACATATATTATATGTTTAAATTGTACCCCCCCACACACACACACACATACACTCCTCAACTTTTTTGGTCCCCCTTCCATGTCCTCTTCCCCACTTGAGGCCTCTTTTCTTTTTCTTCTTAACCCACTGAGCCCAGTCAGCACTGCCGCATGTGCATGGGTGTAAATAGGGCCTCCATCGCCATGGAAAGCCAGTAGGAAGGCCATGCCTGAAGACTGCTGACCCTCCAGAAGCACAGCTTCACTGGAGCACAGTGATGCTCATTTCTCTGTGTGCTGTCTGTGGCTGCCTTCCTGCAGTAAACATCCAGTAGAGAAGGGAACAGAGTCTCGTAAAGGACATGCCCCCAGAGAGCCTAAAGCATCTATTGTTTGGCCCTTACTGCAGTATTTACCAGCTCTTGGAGTAAGACATTATTTTTGCTTTAAGTTGGACAAGGAATCCTGACATAGAAAATGATTGAGTGCTGAGAAGTTAGTGATGGAGGACAGTGGGGAACAGATAAGGAGGGGCTGTTCTCACTCGGGAACGGGTCAGGGCCATCCGAGTGAGGCCCACACTGCCTGCAAGAACATCTTCTGCAGCAGGAGCATCTGTGTGTCTCATCCTGTCTACTTCGTCCTTCTTTCCCCTCTGCTGGGCTAACTTAAATATTAAATCTTTAAGAGTGAGTATTCTTGTCTACTGTTGCACCCTAAGTTTCTAGAACATGGCCTGGCAGATAGTAGCAGTTCAGTATTTGGTTTTCAAATATATGTAAAATAGCAAACCTGAATTTCAAGTTGTTTAAGTATTTTCATATAAAAATGATTTGTTCTTACAGAGCCAGTGGTTCACTAGTGCATAAGCAGTTCGTTGCAGAGCTTGTCATGAAGTAACATGAAACAGTTTATATTAATTAGGTGTGACTATGCTAGCATTACAAAATATTAACTTACTTGGCACTATAGTAACTTCTGTAGGGTTGAGAGTGTGTTTCATAATAATGGAATATCCTATAAGTCACCATTCTGAGAAAAAAAATACATTCTGAAATATACTCAGACCCAACATAGGGAACTGGAATAAAGTCACTGAAAGAATGCACAAAATCTAATTAATATGTATTTTGTGAATTTGATGGTTTAACCATATAAGAATTGCACAGAAAATAGAACATTGTTAAGCCAGTGAATAGGAGAAAGGTTTTACTTGTTTTTGGTTTTTGTTTTTTACTTTTTCTTCTGTTTTGTTTTTTGTTTCTTGTTTTTGGAAATATTTCAGCTACATAGAAGCAGGAAAAATCTGAGCACTGTATACCTACCACTCCTGCTGGTCAGCTGACTTCCCTCTTTGTAGGAACAGTCTGCTTCCTGTTCCCAGGTTGGAAACTTGGGCAGTTGTCTTCTTGGGTCTTGCTTTTTTACATATTCTCTCATTTTTCCGTGTTTGGTTTTCTTTGCGACTTTCACTTGTGGCTCAGTGTGGCCACCAGCTTGAGCTCCTCCTGCCTCTATCTCCTGCGTGGAAGTCTGGACTACCACACCGGCTTTTGGTCCTTCTTTGTTAGTGTTCCACTTGCCACCAGTGTTTCATTCCCGTTATCCTCTGTTTGTCTAGGCTGACTGACTGGGGTTCCTGTCTCCAGCCTGCTGTTCACACTGCTGTAGCAAACCTGAAACCATGCATGCATCTTGTCGTAGCCCCCTCCAGTCACCAAACTTTTGAGGTGGCTTGAATCTCTAATTTTAGAGGTTTTTTTTGTTTTTAATAGAGAGCCAACTGTGGTGTTTCACTTTCCTTTTAAATGTATGAGTGTTTTACTTGCATGTATATATGTGCACTGTGTGCATGTCAAATGTCCCAGGAGGCCAGATAAAGGTGTCATGAACTGCCATGTGGATACTACAAACTGAACCTGGGTCCTCTGCAAGAGCAGTGAATGCTAAACCATCTTCCCAGCCCCTCTTTTTGATATTGTCTTCACATACTGGCTTGTAATCAACCCCTAACTTGCATTTTATGAGCATGACTTGCTGCTCTTTGATATCTCGAGGCTTCTAATGTGCACTGTGGTTTTCCATCTCAGTGAATGCTGCTAATAGCACATCTCTCCTTGAAATGCCACACTCCTGTATCTCTTACCTGCTGAAATCCAACTCAGTCCTTAAGTTCCCACTCACGTTTCACTTTGTTCTAAAGGCCAGTTCACCCTTGCCTTTTAGACTCTTTCATGGTTTGTGACACAACCATGCTTTTAATGATTGTCATATGTCCCTTTCTCACTTGTAAACACTCCAAGGGCACAAACTCAGTTAATTATAAGATTCTCTTAATTTTTATTTATTTATTTTAATTTTACATATTTGGGATATTTTGTCTACATATGTATCTGTATACCATGTGTGTGCTCGATGACTGCAGAGCTGGTCAGATCCCCTGGAACTAGAGTTACAGATGGTTCAAAGTCACCACACGAGTGTTGGAAATCAAACTGGAGTCCTCTGGAAGAGCAGCCAATGTTCTTAACTGCTAAGCTGTCTCTCCTGACCTTGCCATTTTTATAGCACCTGGAATAGCAAGTGCAACTGTAAAAGCTCAGCAGATTTATCATGATATTGTCTGACTACTAGACTGTGTGCTTATTCTGAGTGCATTTAAAACAAGGGGAAGACCAGACATGTGAAGAAGGGGGCCCTGCCTGTGTCACAGAGGAGGAAATGAGTGTGGTCACTAAAGTCCTTTGGCTCTTAGTTGGTTACATAATTGTAATGAGCAGCTCTGAGAGCGTGAGAGTTCGTGCCCAGCTTGGAGGAGTTTGGAGTCAGCTAGACTGCTTCTTTCTTAGATCTAAAATGAGACTATCAATGTAGTATGTCAGGGGTTTTTAGATTCAACTTGAAGAACTTGTAGGGCTGGAGGAGAGAAGGCTCGGTGGTGAAGAAGCTGTCAGTCTTCCAACACCATAGCAGGTGGCTCCCGGCTGCTTGTTATCCCAGCTCCGAGGAATTCAGTGCCTTCTTCTGGCCTTCATGGCCTTCTGCACATAGATGGCAGATATACTCACACACACACACAGTATCAATGAATCAATGTAAAATACATATTTAAAACAAGACATTACATATTTTATTTCTGAAGTGTTTGAATTAGAAGATTATAGAGTCCTGACTGGTAGTAACAGGATATTGCTGTTACTGGTTTTGCTTTTTCCACCGGTTTCCTGAAGTTGATTTTCTCCATGCTGGTCAGATGGTGACTCTTTGGTGTATGTTTTGTTGCAGATGGAGTAGATGGAAAACAAGCACGGAGAACCAATTCCAGCACCCCATTAGGGGAGCTGTTTGACCATGGCCTGGACAGTTGGTCGTGTGTTTATTTTGTTGTGACTGTGTACTCCATCTTTGGACGAGGACCCACTGGCGTCAGTGTTTTTGTCCTTTATTTCCTGCTATGGGTAGTTTTGTTTTCTTTTATCCTGTCTCACTGGGAGAAGTATAACACAGGCGTTCTTTTCCTTCCATGGGGATACGACATTAGCCAAGTGGTAAGTATATATTTGCCCTACCTTGTCCACATGTCTTAAAGTTTATATTAACCCTTTTCACTGCTGCTAGGCATTTTTAGTTAGAACTGATGTGTGGGCCTGGAGAGGTGGCTCAGTAGTTAAGCACGGCTTCTTTTGTTTTCAGAGTTGTGAGCTTCAATTCTGAGCAACTACCTGGCAGCTTACAACTGTCTATAACTTCAGTTCTAGGGAATCCAATACCTTCTTCTGGCCTCCTGGGCACCAAGCTCTTAGTGGTGCACATACATCTGAGTTGCAATGGCACATGCCTTTAATCCCAATGCTCAGGAGGCAGAGGCAGGTGGATCTCTTGAGTTTGAGGCCACCCTGGTCTAAAGAGCGAGTTCTAGGACAGTCAGGGTTACACAGAGAAACCCTGTCTCTAAAAACCAAACCAACCAAACAAAAGAACTACAAACATTAAAAAAAAAAAATTAATAAAAATTAAAAAAAGGAGAATTGCTGTGTGCTTTACTGTTTTCTTTTCCTGGGAGGAGGGCAGGGTTGGAGATGTAATGCAGTGCTGAGCACCTGCCTAACATGTACAGGTCCATAGGTTCTGCTCCCAGCATCACTGACTCCAAAATACACAAAACTAAAACATGACAACAAACCCGCGGTGTACCTAGCACTTGGCTTTACCAATTCCCAGCACATGGCCTCTAGCTTCATATGTGTTGTCTGTGTTTTCATAAGTCTTTTACAGGAAATGTGGTTAAGTGCTTTGTCATGTATCTCTAAGTGATAAAAGCTTTAAAAAAAAACATAATTACAATGTCATTATTGCATTAAAATTTAATAACTTGGTGCTATTAAATATGGTTTACTTGGAAGAAGGTGCACACATTTGATGAACTGTTGGCTTTCATCTCCCTTGCCAACCTCAGTGAGGAGAGAGAACTGTCTCTCTGTCCAGCTCGGGGTTACTCTCCCTGCCTTTGAGTCTCAGCTTCTGGTGTAGTCATCTCACCATTTGCCATGAGATTCCATTGAAGAACTCAGAGGCTGAAGTATGTTTGCTAATGGAGTTTGGTTAGGTGAGCAAATCAAGTCATCCTCTGACTTACTCGGTTTGTGGAGCCTTTGAAAGGCTCCAGGTGTTGACTAGTTGCCTGCATTGCCTATGTAGTTGCTACTTGATGGCAATCTTGGAGGGGAAAAGTCTCTTATAGGCAGGAAGATTTGCCATATAGCAAATGTCAGCTTATTTTTAGCACTCACTTTGATGAGTCTTAGTGGTGCATAGATCATCACTGGCTCCCTGGATCTCAGCTGTTAATGCCTCTGTTCTGTCTGTTTCCTTCCAGACTATTTCTTTTGTCTACATAGTGACTGCGGTTGTGGGAGTTGAGGCCTGGTATGAACCTTTCCTGTTTAATTTCTTATATAGAGACCTATTCACTGCAATGATTATTGGTAAGAAGCTCCATGTCGAAGCCTGTTTTAACATCACTTTGTTATAAAAGCCAGTGTCTGACAGTAGCGAGTGGTAACACTCTTCCTTGTTCTCCAGCAGGCAGAGTAACCCCACCACCCTGTACGGTGTCTGCCAGAATGTCAACAAAAACAGGGGGCTTTTGTTGTTGAGCACCACGCCTTTTCTAACCAGAGAGGAGTCCCAGAGTCGCTCACACATGAGCTTTGTAGAACTGTTACCCGGTAGTCACGCCTGTATTAGAGAATTTACATTTAGTGGACAATTCATACCTACTTCAAGTTGAAAACAATTGATTTGAAAGAGTATGATTGATGAAATATGGAGAGTTTATGACCTGTCTGCCTAAAAGATTAAGCCTCTTTTTTTCTTGGATTCCCTCCTTCTTATGTCACTGAGCACTGGTTGTGGTAACCATCTTTTTGCCTTGTCTGTTGCTCTCTCAGAAGTGACCTGTCTCCAGCGTTGTGTCAGCCCTCCTGTCACAGCGCCCCTTCCCACCAGTCACCTAGGCCCCTGGATTTGTTTTCCTTTTTTTTTTTTTTTTTGAGGCAGGATTTTATGTAATCAAGGCTGGCCTTCAATTCCTGATCCTCCTGCCCCCACTCCCAAGTGTTAGGATTAGAGATGTGTTGTCTCCATGACTAGCTTAAATATCATTAAAGCACATGATTTACATTTTTTAAAAATTCCCATACAGTAGATGTTTATATATTGCTTCTGTAAACTCCGTAGGACAAGCTGCCTGGTTGAGAGACTCACTAGTGGTAGGAGAGAAAAGGTAACTTTTCCAAGGTTTAAAAAAAAGAACATTAAGCAAAACCACTCCATACTAAAACAGAGTGATTCCTAAGTGTGTGGCCCAGAACCACAGAAAGGTCTGCACTGACTACAGTAGCCATCAGTTTCTAAGCCTTTTTCTAGTCTACTCTTTAACAAGGTGCACCAGCAGGAGGAGGGAGAGTTGCACTTAGATGAAGGAACAGATCAATAGCCTGCAAGTACGTCTTTTATTCTACACAAATCTTTAGTACTTTTTCTAGGACCCTAAAATAATAACCTAGAATCTTTTGCATTTTACTGCTTTCCAGACTACTGGTGCTTTCCTGTACTGGTCAGCTGTCCTACAGACACCTTCTTTGGCTAAATCAAAAATTAGCATGGCTGCAATAGGAAGCACACACCGTCTAGCTGTCTCGATATAAATAGATGAGAGGGTTCACTCGTTGTATGTTAATTCCAACTTAGTATGTGTTCTTCACCTGGTAGGACTGTAATCGTTGATGGTCTTTGTTTAGCTCTTCATTTGGCAGACAGGTAGGGGACTAAAGTTAGTCTCATGATAAAAATAACACATAAATTCAAAATGATGGTTCCAAATGGAATCTGATAATAAAGGTACCACTTTGTGTTGTGAGATCATTTTCAGATATATACATATGTATTTTACTTCAACTTACAAGCATTGGCTTTTCTTTTAAAATTTTTTCTTATAGAAAGTATTCATGATTACAAACTGAAATCTATAAAGCAATATATTCAAAGATGTATAGTTAGCCATTTTTTGCTTGTTATTTATTTATTTGTGTGTGTGTGTGTGTGTGTGTGTGTGTGTGTGTGTTTAGGTCAGTGGCCTACTCTTCATGGGATCAGGATGGGGCTCTGAGGCTTGGCTGATGATAAAGTAACTTTATTCACTAAGCTGTCTCTCCTCTCTCCAACCCTATTTTTAGCTTATAATTTATGGCTTAGGTTTTCATTATTTCCTTATTGTAAGTAAATGCATGCTTTATTTTCAAACCTTCTTTGTAGTTCCTCCCTCCCCCCCCCCCCCGGCCCCCCAACATACACTTGATGGTGTATCCATGATAGTATATAAGGTTTTCCATGTCTCTTCTTCCACCATCCCAATACTTTCCTGTGTGGATGTGCCATAGTGATTCAGCCAATGTTTTGATTGTCTCCATGCTTTTGCTGTTGGCACATGCTGTTGTAGTGTAGTCTGTGTATGTCTTTTTATATTGGGGGGGGGGGGGGCGCACTAGTGTGGAAGAGATTCCTAGAAGTCGAATAGTTAGTGAAGGACAGATCATGTGGTGGTGTGTTGTGTTGAACACTTCCATACTGTGATTGTGACTGTAAAAGTGCTTGTTTATTTACAGTTTTTCCATCATGGTATATTGTCACATTAGTTACCCTGATGGGGAAGAAATGATAGACTTGTAAAGTTTCAGTCTGCCTTCTCATGAATGACCTCACCCTGGCTTAACAGCCGTTGTGTTTGTTTTTCTGTGTGGCTTATATTCTCTGGCCGGTTTTCCCCAGTAGAATTATGATCACCTTTATTCTTAGAGGCACTTGTGTTTGGGGTGCATTAATCCTTTGGATTGACTAATTTTCTCACTTGTCTTTTAAACTTCTAGATACTTTTTAATTTGGTGGGGCTTTTTATTTTTTGTTTATTTGTTTTTATTGGTGTTTTGTTTCATATGTCTGTGTACCATGTATGTGCCTGCCATTGGAGGACAAAAGAGGTCATTGGATCCCTGGATCTGAGGTTCTAGGTAGTTGTGAGCCACCATGTGGGTGCTGGGAACTGACCTGGGTTCCCTGCAAGAGTAGCTAGTTCTCTTAACTTGAGTCATCTTTCAGCCACGTGTTGATAGCTTATTTTGTGTCTTTTAATTCTATGCATATAAATATTTTGCTTGCACATATATCTGTGTACCACAGAGGCCAAAAGATGATGTCAGGTCCCCTGGAACTGGAGTTACAGATGGTTATTAGCCACCATATAGGTGCTGGGAACTGAACCCAGGAAGAGCAGACAGTGCTCCCAAGAGCCAAGCCATCTCTCCAGCCCCCCATCTTGGTGATTTTCATTACTTTAAATGTTCCTGTATGATAAATTAGAAATATGAGAAATCAGGGTTTTGGTTTTTTGTTTTTTGGTTTTTTTGGGTGTTTTTTGTAGCCATATTATTCTTAGGTTATATTTCATTTCACTTAATTTTTTTTAAAAATAAGTTCTTTGATTTTTCTTTAGCTATTTTACTCTCTGTATTTTAAAGTCTGGCCTTAAGTTATAGCTGTGAAAAGCAGGTCTGCATATGTGGGTTCCATCACTACTGTATACTTGACAGAGTTATATAGGTAAATCTTTAACAGTTAAGTGTTCTTTCCAGAACATAGGATATATTCCACCTGGAGAAGAAATAGACAGTTCTTCCTTTGATAACTTAAACAGAACACAGAGTGCCTACGTGCTTACTGTGCTTAGAACTGTTTTTCTCTCTCCACCAAGATAATGTCTCATTGTGCTTGATAGCAGATTTGTTTCAGCTTTATTCTGGTGACTTGGAGCTACAGTGAGTTAGTTTAGCATTTGCTCTCCTGTGAGCCCCAGCTTAGTGTGGAATGACTGAACACTAAGAGCTCTGAGAAATACAGCCCACCCTCCTCCTCCTGACAGCTCCCTGCCCTCTCAAATAGTCTCATTTAGAAAACTTGATTTTAGTTGGGTTTGGAAGTAGAATAATTAATGTAAAATTATTTATGTATTTATTTTTGAGACAATTTGCTTTTTAGCCCAGCCTGATCTGGAACTTTCTATGTAGTGTAGGCTGGCCAAAAACTCATATTCTCCTTTGTCTCAGCCTAAGTTTTATAGTTTTGTGTACACTCATGCCTAACACATTTCTTTTGACATATACTGGCCAGGTTTATCTTTTAGTATTATTATTATTATTATTATTAATTGTATTTTTTTATTTTTCTCCTTCCCTTGTCCCTCTTGCTCTGGCCCCACTTGCTGTGGCCTTTTTTATTTATTTTATTATTATATGTAAGTACACTGTAGCTGTCTTCAGACACCCCATAAGAGAGTATCAGATCTCATTACGGATGGTTGTGAGCCACCATGTGGTTGCTGGGATTTGAACTCATGACCTCTGGAAGAACAGTCAGTACTCTTAACCACTGAGTCGTCTCACCGGTCCCTTTTAGTGTCTTTTTAGCCAACATTTTAGAACCAGGTTTTTGTTTGTTTATTCATCCATTCATTTATCTGGAGTTATTTCACAAGGATGTTTAATAATTTTGATCCCTTATAAGATCGTAAGTCTATGTAGGATACCAGAAAACTGCAAGGTATTTGGCTTAGAGATTGAAAGAGAGGATCCGGGATTTATACCTCTGGGGGTCGTAAAGCATTCTGGAGGGCCAAAGTGGGGGAACAGATGGAGGAGCACTTGCTAGTATGGGTGCTGGGTTTTCCCTCCCCCAAGGACTGCAATATAAGAAGATAAAGACACTAGGAAAATCATCCAAGCCGTCCCCATTCAGCTGGGCTCTGCAGCTTGGAACTGCTGATTTGTTCAGGAGCATGTGTCTGCTTGCCTTCCAGAAGCTGTGGTTGGTGTTGAGAGAAAGCTCCTTAGCTGGGTGTGGTAGAGCACCTTGTAATTCTAGTAGATCCCAGCCACCACCACCATGGCTAGCAGAGCAAGTTATGAGACTGAGATGCGCAGCAGGAGTCACAGTCACACAGGAGTGAACCAAGTCACCTTCAAAGTCAGAAATGACACAGAACTTACCAGTGGGAATCTCATTGGGTTTCACGAGTATAGTTTGGGGATAGGATAAGTGGATGAATGTTAAGAACTGAAAGCACTGGAACATAGTAAATGCTGGAATGTGATGGGGTAAGCTGGGCCTCAGTGCCCTGCAACAGGGGTAGGGGTTCTTAGAATGGCCACGCATCACTTAGGCCTGTGGGAAAATAAACATGGCATGGATAGGGAGGGGAGGAGAGAAACTGGAGATTCTAGGAAGATTAAAGACAAATAGGAAACAACAGATCCCCAGTGGTCTGCCCTGCATGCTCTGGAGTTCCCATAGATTCCCCAGTTACTCTGCCGGGTGCTGTTGCAGCATCTTCACATGCAATGATCCATGCAGTTCTCAGACCCTGTACTGCTATTTTACTATTGTTCCGCTACAAAAATGAGGAGAATGAGGCACGGAAAGGTTGGGTTTTCTGGGGTTGTGGTTCTTTGACTGGTTGATGATGAACCAAGGTCAATGTCCAGGCAGGTTCTGGTCTGTGCGGATTCACGCAGCCATGGATCGCTCTTTACTTACAAATGCTGTGTACAAAAGTAGTTTTGCTATAGAGATAAGCTTGAATCTAAAGACCACTGGCTCTAAAACACCTGGGCATTTTGCATGGATGCACTAACTTAAAATAGGCACTCTAGAATAATTCATAACAATTTAAATATTTTTTCTTTTAGGATGTGCAGTATGTGCGACTCTTCCAATGAGTTTATTAAACTTTTTTAGGTAAGTTTTTTGTTTTTTTTTTTTTGTTTTTTTGTTTTTTTGTTTTTTTTTTTTTGAGTTGTGGAGAAACAAAAAAAGAGAAAATCTTTAACAGTTGTATAGTTAGCAAAATTTAAAGAACTGTTTACTTTTTGTAATATGGACATTTTGAAGTGGTTTAAAAACCTATATTTCAGATCTAGAGTGATAATTGATATAATTGATAATGATATATATTTATATATATCATATTATATTTATATATCATATATATATAATAAATTAAATAAATTAAATTGACATTATATGCCTTTGTGGGGATGGTTTCTACAGTAGGGTAGAGGTGGAGTTCCTGTTCTGACTTGCAAATCCCATCTTTGCTGGCTACCCTCACTTGCTTTGTTTTGTCAAAATATATTTTGTTCTTTTTCACGTCTCAATCATGTGAACTCAGGATTGATCAGGGTCTGAACTTCAGTTTTAATCCTGGCCCTGGTAGCAATTATAAATTTAGAGCATTTCATCGTAACTTAACCATCCTTTAAAGTGGGGTTAATGGTACTGGTTCTCTGTGCAGTAGACAGGATTGTAAATATGAATAAGAATACATGTGGACCTAGCCTGGAGACGATAAGTGTTAGGAATATGTTGACCAAGCCAGCTCAGTCAGTCAGCAGGTTCTTCAAGGGGGGAGGGAGGATTAAAAAGAAAAAAGACAATTAGACAACACTGTAGCATGACCCCAGCCAGTTCTGAGGCTGAAGCAGGTTTATTTTTTCCCAGTCTGCTTTTATACTGTTTTAAGTACATGCAAATAATATAGTCAGTTCTAGGTTAAGGAACAAACAAGGCAATAAACAAAGTCCCCTTAATGATCACTGTTTCTAGGGGCTTATCAGGATGACCAAGATATCTGAGACTACTTCCGTGTGCTGGCCCAATATCACGTTACTGTCAAGTTTATAGAAGTGGCCCCAAAAGCTTTCCACAATATGTCTTATATGTAATGTTCTGTATTGACTTTTCAGAAGCTATAAAAGCAACACTCTGAAGCACAATTCCATCTACGAAGCCATGGTCCCCTTCTTCTCTCCATGTTTGCTCTTCACTTTGTCTACAGTGTGGATCCTCTGGTCACCTTCAAATATTTTAGAAATACACCCTAGAATATTCTACTTCATGGTTGGAACAGCTTTTGCCAACATCACAGTAAGACCTTATTTTTTTAAAAGTCATATAAGCCAGATATAATAGCTTCATCTATAATTCAGGACTAGCTTGGGCTACATGAGCCCCTCTCTCAGAAAACCAAAATAGCAAAACAAAAAAGAATCAAACCAGCTTTGGAAGGTGTTTGTTGCTGGCTGGAGGTCAGAGGTTGGAGGTTGTGATTCTTCTTCATTAACATGAAGAAACCTAGTTATGCCGAGACTTAGGAGGCTGTTTTGAAATTGTTCTTGACATAGCATAGAATTTTAAAGATAGGAGATGCTTTTTTCTCAGCTGTTTCTGTACAGTGAAGAAACAGCTCCTATAGCATCTGTATTAATACTTTTCTCATCTTAATGGCAAAGTACCTACAGAAGCAGATTAAGGAAGAGTTCATTTTTGGCTTCTGCTTTAAGAAAGGAGACAGTAGCGCACAGCAGGTGGCACCAGGTCACATGGCATCTCCAGTGAGGAAGCAGCGAGGGAGGGAACTGCTTCGCTCACTTCTTTCTCTTGTTCAGTCCAGGACTCCAGCGCGTGGTAGTGCGGCCCTCCTATAGAGTGGGTCTTCCCTCCTCATTTAAAACTCTGGAAGCTTCTCCACAGATACGCCCAGAGTGTGTTCCCAAGATGATTCTAAGTCTAATCAAGTGGAGATTAACCAGCAAACATCCTCACTACATTGTCTTGCTTTAAGGGTGGGGCTGAGGCCCAGTTAGGGCCCTGAGTAGTTGAGAACTATTGAAAATCGATACATTCTTGAAAGCTCTTTAAATGTGGAGGTGGCTAGCTTTAAATGTGTTTGTTAATTAATACCCCCTCTTCTCCTCTTCTTGCTTCCCCAAGTGTCAGCTAATTGTTTGCCAAATGAGCAGCACAAGGTGCCCGACTTTGAACTGGTTGCTGCTTCCTCTCTTCTTGGTCGTGGCAACAGTGATTGTAGGTGCAGCAACCTCCCGCCTTGAAAGTGTTCTCCTTTGCACACTTACGGCTGCCTTCACTCTGGCTCACATCCATTATGGAGTACAAGTGGTGAGTGATGGAGAGCAGAGAGAACTGCCTCTGGGGAATACAGCAGGATGCAGGTGGTGATGGGGAACTGCAAGAGGGTTGCTTAGTGCAACCCTGGAAACTCGGAGGGTATGCTCAAGTTATAGGTGGTGGTGGTTATTATAGCAACCACAAATGGTTTTTGAGTGAGTGATTATGGGGAGTTAGTTCTTATTCTAATCATTATATAAGTGATTTTTTTTTTAATTGAGAAAACACTGTTCTGTTTTTTTCTTTCTGTGGAACCAGATAATCCCATTTGTTTTTGTTTCTCTGCTTCTTTGATCCTAGGACATTTTTATTGCTTACTAAGTTAATTTGGGGAAAACAAATAACATTGGTTTATAGTACTCCTCTGGCTATTCCTAATCTGTAAGAAATTGATCCCTGAAACCACGTGGAGAGAACTAACCTCACAGACTTGTCCTCTGATCTCCACATGTCCACATGTCTGACATAACATACACATGCACAACAATAATACATAAAAATAAAGTTCTCACGGAGCCAGTGATGTAGCTACTTGCTCCCATTTGTGACTACCCAAGTTCAATCTCAGCACCTCCCAATGGAAGGAAAGAACCAGTTCCTGCACTTTGCCCTCTGGCCTCCACATCCCTGTCATGGCAAACATGTGCCCCTCCCCCAAATAAATAAATGTAAAAAGAAAATGGGGAGCAGGGGAGATGGCCCAGTGGTTAAGAGCACTGGCCGCTCTTCATTGGGTTTGGTTTGGTTGCGAGAAGGCTCACAACCATCTGTAGCTCCAGTTCCAGGGGATCGGGTGCCCTCTTGTGGCCTCCACGGCCACTGCACACATGTGAACAGGCATATATGCAGGTAATGCCCATAGACATAGTTAACCTTAAAAAATAAACTGGAAAATAAACGTGCTAACAGAAAGAACATCTTTTTTGTCTGTCTTTGTACCATTTGCTACTTCTAACCAGAAACCACACAAAACTTTGACTTGAACTACTAACATATAAGTGAAAAGTACCAAACAGTTGTCTCCTGCAGGGGATATAGTAGCCAGTGTGGCCCTCAGATCCACAGGTTTCATCCAGGCTAGGAAGCATTGCCCAGCAGAGTTTTATAAGAGGCTAAATAGGACTCTTAAGTTACCAAGGTAATCACTTTCTATATCAGCTGGTGTAGGTCAGGCAGTCCTGTAGTTTTCAGTAGTTTTGAGTGTAGTGTTTATTTGTCTGCTCTAGAAGACTCACAGAAAGACTAGAATTTGGTCCCGAAAAACCGTTCTTGTTTGTGGCAGTTTTTACTGTGTCAGTAAGTTACTGTCTGCAGAGGTGAGTTCTGGGCATGTTCCCAGAAGAATTGGTCCATGTGTGTCACTGTCTTGTGTTCTGGTTTTCCGTAGGTGAAGCAGCTGAGCCAACATTTTCAGATTTATCCTTTCTCATTGAGGAAACCAAACTCAGATTGACTAGGAATGGAAGAAAAGAATATCGGCCTATAATCTTGAGAAAATACTGTAAATAGATGCCTGTAAATACTTCATCCACCACCAGTGAACTAAATGGATCTGCTTGACAGACATGGGCTCTCAGTGTGTGCTATATGGACAGCAAGAACAAAACACGATCTCGGCCTGTGGAATTGTGGACTTTCTAACTCCCAGCTTACTTTATTTTATTTTGTTTTTTTATAGAACCATGAGATATTTGTTTAAACACAGTGTACATTAAACCAGCTAAATGTTCCTAGCTTTATGAGTCCATGACGTTTTGACTCATACAGAGTTGAAGATGATTTACTTTTATGTTTAAGGTCCCCAGATTGATTCCGGAACACTAACAACATTCAGATAGCCACAGCATGTCTTAGTATTTGATACTTTATGGTAGGTCTTTAGCTGTGGGAATGATAGACATAGAAAAGCGTCAAAAAAGTCTCTTCAGCCAGAGATGCCAGTGACTCCAGAACAGTGTACAGGTTGCCAAATCCTGGTTGCTCTCCAGTGAACTGCCTTTCCCACCTGCTGTGGAGGTTGTCTAGTATCCTGGCTCTTACTATAGCTAAATCCCCATAAATGGGTTAATTTTCTTTTAGAGTGAAATGTTCTGCTGTTACTTAGTAGGGAAGGGGTTGCAATTACAGCTGTCCATTGTGGCATAGTTCATTGTCTAATTGTGGCTGTTCCTCTCAGCAGTGCATTGCTAGGATTGGGTGCCTGTGAGCTGTGATTTTTAAGAATACATGTGACAGTCCCAATCTTGTGGTACTTACTTGTGAGGATATAGATAAGGTACCTTGTGAGAGGACATTTAAAATGGAGTTAGGGGTCTCAGAGCTCCACACTGGCCACAGTTAGCACCCTGGCACCGCCTGTCCAGTCTTTCCTTGCTTTTCTACTTTCCTGGGGGTGAGCTGCTGTGGTTTTTATTCTCACACAGGATAAAGCAGAGAGGTAGTATCTCTCCCCTGACTTGCCCACCTCCCTATTTGAAGAAAGTGTTTGATATATATGCCTTACTGAGTATTAACTTCCCTTAATATGACTCAAAATAATTTTTGAGGTTTACTGACAACATGAAAAAAATCCCTTTTACTAGATTGTGGTTATTTTATAAATCATACCTTTTTATGAATGTGGAGATTTTTTTCTTTGGACTTTGTCTTTATTTTGTTTGTTGGTGGTGAAATTTACTTGCTGATTTTATTTCCCACTGAGTAAGGTTTGTGCTTAAATGAAGAGTGTGTCTTAAACCCTTTTGTTGGACAGGTTGCACTTGGATATGATAGGCACCACTGTGTTGATGTGTAATTAAATTCATAACTTATTTATCTATGAATGTGACCATCCTCAAGTATTGTAGCTCATTCCCTTGTTGAATATCTGTCTGCTGCTTTGTTAAAAACAAAACAAAACAAAACAAAAACAAAACCATTGATACTTAACAAAAACATTTTAAAATTCTAATCACTGTCATCCAGGCTGTTGAGTGAGTCCAGGAGCTAATTTACAGTTCTGTGCTCAGGTTTAATTTTTGTAAAGCTTACATGTATTTGGGGACATTTTCTGAGACAAAAAAAAAAAAAAAAAAAAAAAAAATAAAGCAAAAATTGGTGAGAAGTTGATGTGAAAATGGATAGTGATTCTGTGTTCATTAATAAATTGCCATCATGGAGGCCAGAAGGTAGCCGGTCTGCGCCCCATGCTCTGCCTGACTTTGTTAGAAGGAGTCTGGCTAATCATTCTACTGTTTTCTTGACCTTGTACACAAGAATATTCATTTGTATAAAGGAAAATGACTGATAAATATTTATAAAGTAATGAGTTTGGACTCCAGGCTTTCTTCACCTTGTACAGTAGACTGAAGAATCATGTCCTATAATTTTGGGGCTCTTTTTTTTTTTCTTTTTTCTTTTTTAAAATGTATGTTCTCTTTATTGCATCAAGTGGATTTGAAAAAAAAATGTTCTGTGCCTTTTGTTTTTTTAAACATGCCTCTGTGATAGTAAAGAATTCTGTTTCTGGTTAGTTTTGTTGACACTATTGAATGGAAGAGGACACTGCTGGCAAGACAGTGTTTTGGAGTCCTGTGCACTCATGAATCCCTCCTAGCCTACTCACATCCTCCGTCCTTGGCGATGCATCTTGAGATGTCCATATGTTGTAGCAGTACAGCAGCGGATGTGGGGTTTGATTGTCAGGAGCTCTGTGTGTCTCTGTCACACCCCTTCCTGTACACTTTCCCAAATGTAAAAGGTACTGTTAGCTCATGCGCACTATTTGGGTGAGTTTATCCCAGAGCTTTTCCCAGGCGACACAGAGCTACCCTTTGGGGAGCAGCATCGTGGTTGGGAGCATACACGCATGGTTTCTGTACTTGAGGAATAGAGGGCCTCACCTGGCTAGCCATTTGCATTGCTATGCTGTTGGACCTAGCCACATTACAGACACCATCAGAAGTTTCTTTTCAGGTTGTGAAAAAGCCCAGTCAAGCTTGTCAGAAAATAATCTCCCTATATTTGAGAGAGTAATGGATACAAAACATTAACAGTACTTGGATAGAGGCTGCCATCAGATTGCTGATCTTTCAATGATATTTATGATTTTATTGCAGTTCACTGTTTGAAATTGCCATAATCACCGTCTTTCCTTCAAAAATACTAATAGTGTTTATAGGTTTTAGAGCAATAGAGTAACTTTGAAGTAAAAATAGAACCATTCTTCTTTGGCATTTCAATTATTATGATTGAAATACTTCTAATTCCAGTTTTGAAAAGAAAACGTTGAGCATGGTTTAGGGTGTTGCAGTAGCACTGCTGATATGCCATCTGCTCGCTCCTGAGGCCTTGGAAGAGAGGTGTACATCTGGGGTTAGCATACGCCAAATTACATTAAGGGAATATGTTGTTGTCAGAAGGGTATAGAAAGCACCTTGCTTCCTGAAGCCAACTTCAACTCCAAGACTGCTAGAGAATAAACAGGTCATTTGGAGGTGTTTAAGTCCAGGACCACTTTCTCCCTTTAAAATGTCACTTGCAGCCTACTTGTAACTCTTCCTGTCAACGAACCAGCACCTAGGACAGAAACAGCTCGCTGCATCCTGGCTTGGTTGCAGCCAGATGTTGCCACATTCGTATGGTGAATGCCTTTAAATCTCTTGGCTGGTGAAGGAACTGGGACAATGCTAGAGAAAGTTAAACCTGAGGTCTGCAGCTTTGATTCTGGGTCTCCAAACTAGGCAGAAGCAGACGCAGCAATTGAATTGGTTGTGGAGATGCCTGTGTGGGGGAGGGATGCTCTCATCATGACTTACTTCTGGATTTGATCAAGTCCTCTTTAGGAACTCTGTGACGTCAGACCAGAATTTTCTATGTCCAATGAAATGTCATTTTAAGGCAACATGCCCTATCTTGACCACTCATTGTGGGTGAGTGATCTTATTATAGTTCGCTGCCCCGTGCCAGCCTTCCAGAAAGATTGTTAACCTAGCATCTGCATTGAAGCACTTTGCATTTAAAGCAGCAGCCCTAACAGTAATGTGGTGTTAATTAGTCACTGCGAAACGTGAATGTGTGATGCTCTAGGAATTTTAAAAAGCTAGCATAAATTTCTGCTTTTCCTTTATTAATTATGTAACCCAGCAGCTTGTTCATATTAGATGGTTTGTTTTTGTTTCTAAATCGTCTTTGACAGTGGGACAAATGGCTGACATCACAGCAGGCAGTGACCTCAGGGTTTGTGGCGAGTCATGGTGGTCTAACTTTTTAGAGAGAGGGATATGTCTGTGATGAGCCGTGGGAATTGGACTTGCTCAAGCTGACGTATTTCCAGTGTTTTACAAACCAAGTGTAACTTACTTTCTAACCTGCATGTTAGTGTGCTTTGCTCGAGAGATGGTACGCCAGCAGGGTACCGTTTGACTCTTAAGCAGGGATGTGTTCTTTTTATAGATATCTGTTGAGCTCACGTTTAGGGTAGCACAAGGAATTTTGACATTTGCAGCTCTCCCACAGACAGCCCAAGCAAGGAGGTTTGTTCATTCAGTGAGGAAGGCTGGGTTCCCAGCATGGGAAGCACTACCCGGAAGGGTTTTAGAGTATTTGACAGGGGCTTGTCTCTAGGAAAATACCTTTGGGTGGAACAGAAAGGTTGTTCTGGGCTTTTAGAGTATTGTCTTCCCTTTCAGAAAATCATTCTTTCTTAGAGAGCTGGTTAGAGTCAGAGTCCAGCTGCTTTTATGGCAGTTGGACCATGGCCATTGAGAGTCTAAAATAGGACAAGAAACTAGTGTCCTTTCAGCAGCACTAAAACGGAAATCGGAAATCAGAGATAGTGGTAAGGCCAGAGAATGACCAAGTACTGTGGGTGCTTTCTGTCACATTGGCTAAGATCTTTTAAGCAGTTTCTTTGGGTAACAAAGTAATACTTGGATTTTTTTTTTTCTTTTGTAAACAGAAGTAGTCCTCCATGAATTCTTGATTGTGATATTGCTGGTGAGCACGCAGGTTATAGAAGTGGCCTGTTTACTCTTGGCTACATCACTAACCTGTTGAGATTACCGTTGCTCAACATCAGTGAGCCTCAGAGCTGCCAAGTCTGCTGTCTGTGTTATCATTTGAATATCCTCATCAGAGCAGCCATTTCAAAGATACTCCGTTGTGTATAATGGTTAGCTCGTTTTAAAATGTCCCAAGAAAGCAGAATTCAGCATCGAACTCCGAATTTCAGTTAAAAAAACAAAATCCACCCCCCCTTCCCCCCGCCTTTTTGGGCAGAATGGAAGACAATAAGGACCAAGGGATGCAGGAAGCCATGTGCTCTTTCCCTTCCTGCCTAACAACTTTGGATGGCAACTGAAGAAAAGTAAAAGTACTTGCTTTTGTGAGTCAGGTTTCATGTTCTACGCTAAGAACAGGCAGCAGGGCCTGTGTAGCCGGGGTTTAATTTGGTGCCTTTATGGATAGACTTTCTGTAGTCTTCTGAAGCAAGAGAATAATTTCTTCCTGGAGAAACCACCACTAGAGTGGGTGGGGTGTGTTTGCCGCAAAGGATGAAAAAGTATACCAGAGATGAAGAAAAAGATAAAATGTCTCCCCTTTGAAGTACTTTTAGTTGTAGCTGGCCTGAGTAGGACTTACAGTGTTGTGTGGCATTTACTCTGGTTCCGTGCGCTCCGTATATTTACACGTTTACTATGTACACCGTTCTCTATGTATATATGATATGTGGTATCTAATGGAGTTTACTCTTGATTACCGGCCAGGTGGCAACCCTCCTTAGCTGTTGCTTTGTGTGGATAGTGTGCCCATGGCCCACATGTAAAGCCACTTCCCCACCTGGAGTCAGCCTTTCCCCTCCAGGTCATCTCAGCCCTGAGAAAGCCCTGAAAGTATATCACGTTCCACTTCCCTTTCACCGGGGAACTTGTGAGCCAGAAAGACTGGTTTCAAGAATGCTGGCTGCTCTCTTCGGGGTTGAGGTTTCTGGGTCAGCCAGGCCCTCTTTTGGCCAGGAGGCAGCTTTGGGAGCAGTGTGCCTGTGGACACCATCTAGGAGACAAGCTGATCTGGCTGAAGCAGAGCTTCGCGCTTGCTTCACTTTACTGGAATGTTCCAAGTCTTGTGACTCAGTGTACAGTAGAACACTCTGGGATATTTGAATGTGGGCTTTGCATTATCTGTGTTACTGTTCCCCCTCATCCCCCCCTCTTAGTCTGTATAATCAAGACATGACTGTTTCTTGTCACCGGATTCTGGAAACCTCGACCTTTGAACTGGATTTATGTTTGTGTTTGCTGCTTTGGACTCCAACAGTTAAAGCAGTAGGTTTTAGTTTTCAGTTGTTTAATTCTTTATTGATAAATATTTATTGTAATAAAAAATAATTTTTAAATCCTTTTAATTGTTTTCAAGCTGTCTTCCCCCCCCACCCCCCCACCCCCGGTCATGCAAAGGAGGAGGTGCTGGAGCCGGGAGCAGAAGCTGCCAGAAGGGCAGTCATGCTTTATAAACCACAGTAACACAGGTTTGGTTTGGTTTGGTTTTGTGATTTGTTTTTTTTTTTTTTTTTTTAGATAAGAGTGTTACTTAAATCTTTGGATCTGGAGATGACCTTTGATTTCTGGTCTCCTTGTTCCTCCTGGCATTCCATCGGCCTGGTTTAGGATGTGCAGGGGGATACAGCTGAACTACATTGCCAGCCCTAAAAAGGGGGTCGTTGCTGTGGTTACTGCTTGCTTTCAGAGACCATCCTGGGTGTGACTTTCTCTGGACCAGACAGTTGATGGCAACACTTGATTCCTCAGGGAAAGTGGAAATAATCACCACAAACTTGCTTTTTTCTAATCATTTTGCAATCTTTGTTAACTTTTTAAAGACAGGGTCACATGTAGCCCAGGCTGGCCTCAAATACTTTGTAGCTGAAGATGACTGAACTTTGGTCCTCTTGCTTTGCCTTCTGGGTGCTGAGATCATAGGCATGTGCCACATAGCCAGTTTACCTCTGTGCTGGGTCTTGAACCTAGGATTTCGTGTATGCTAGGTGAGCTCTCTACCAGCTCATCCAACTGCTTAGTGCAAGCTTTAAAAACAAACCTTTCAGCTCTTGTCCAAGCTCTGAGAGGGCCCCAGCTCCTCAGTTCCTCTCCTCACACTTAATTTTATTTTTTTAGGACATACAAAGGCTTTAAAAAAAAAAATTTTGTTTATTTACATGAGTACACTGTTGCTGTCTTCAGACACACCAGAAGAGGGCATCAGATCCCACTACAGATGGTTGTGAGCCACCATGTGGTTGCTGGGAGTTGAACTCAAGACCTCTGGAAGAGCAGTCAGTGCTCCTAACCACTGAGCCATCTCTTCAGCCCCTCACACTTAATTTTTAAAGGTCCGTTTGTTGGCAGCAGGGTTGTGACACTGCCCACAGGTTGGTGGCAGGACAACCTGTGGGCTTTGTTTCTTTTCTGCTATGGGAGTCCCATGGATAGAACTCAAGTAACCAGGCTTGGTGGCAAGCAAGCACCTTTCCCTCTGAGCTGTCTGCTGGCTCCTCCCTTCATACTTTAAAGATGATACTAAAGAAGTTTTTAAAATTGTGTTAAAATTGGATAAAGATTCCCTTCTGGAAATCTAATTGGTAAAATTTATACAAATTGCACATCTGCTACGTATAAGCAGGGAGGCCTAGGTCCAGCCTCAGTGGGAGAGGAAGCACCTAGCTTTGCAGAAACTGGAAGTCTCTTGGATACCAAGGGTCCTCCCACTACTCAGAGGAGGAGATGGATGGGGGAAAAATTATGGGGGGGGGGTGTGACCAGAAAAAGGGCAGTGAGCAGAAGTAAGTAAAAATTTAAAAAACAAAACAGATTTTAAAGAATTACACAAATTGGGATATACAAATAAACCAAGATGTTTATAAGGGTGTGGTGCGTTTTCTGACATCCCTAAACTCCAGGTAAGGTAATTTGGTATGCTCATATAGATGCAGAATTGTGATTTGTAAAATATGGCCAATGTATAGTCCCCATGCCCCACCCCTGAAAATAAGCAGCTGGGTGTGGTGCTGCATACCTATAATCCTAGAGCTGGGGGACAGAGACAGGAGACTTGCCTGGAGTTCAAGGCCCACCTTTACCTACAGTATGAGTGAGCGCCAGGCTAGCCAGACCCTGAAAGACCTGCTGGTCTTTCAGGCTGGTCAGTTGGCAGGGCAAAGACCTCTTTATCCCTATATCAACAAACAAAACTATTCTCCGTGTGGTTGGGTCTGCAGCTGGGGATGTAGGGGTTCCGATACTTGTTTTAATCCGGTGCCCACTGCATGGCCAACTGCCCATCCAGGTTAAGACATGGCCCATGTGCAGGTGTCCTTACAGGCAGGTCCCTACACCACACAGGTTTTCAGGATATCCACTGATGTGTTGTCCTTGAGAGTGTGGTGGAAGCCTAGGCAGGCACAGTGCCCTTCATGGAGACTATGTCCTGAGCTGAGATCTAAGAGCCCAAGTATTGGACCGTACCCTTGCCAGTGAGTGTGTGGGGCTGGCAAGGGTGCCAACATCATGGTTCCTACTGTTTCACATGTAGCCTGTGACAACTGGGGAGCAAAACCTTTCTCCTGGCTGTTAACAGATTTAATTGATATAAGGGATGATCATTTGGACATCTAGGTCTTTCTTGAATTAATCTCTGAATGTCAATCTGTTGTAGCAAGTTGCCCCCATGGTGGGACACTAGTCTTAGTTAAAGGGCTCCCAGTTATCCAGTCATCTTTATGGCTGACTAACAGATGAGCTGTCCTGAACCATGTGTGGACTGCCCTGTGTGATGGCCACAGATTCTTGTTAAACTTTAAAGTTTCCTGAGTATTTCCTCCTGTGAATTTATTGTTCAAAGGCATTTCTCAGAACAGGCCTGCCTTTGGAGCAGATACTGGAGGCTGGTCAGTTGGCAGGGCAAAGACCTCTTTATCCCTTTTCTAAAGCCCCTTGTGGGTAGAGCTGTACTCTTGCCTGGCACAATCTCTGTAGGCCCTTCTGTCATCTGCAAATAAAACCCAAAACCATAAGGAGTGAGTTCATACTTAGTCTTACTACAGAGCCCAAGCTGGCCCTGAAATCACCCCTACCTTAGCCTCCTCAGTGTAGAAGGTACAGGCATATATGACCTCCAGCTTTTATTCTGTATTAAACAAAGGTGATTTACGTAAGAGGTGTGTGTACCCTGATAATTAGGGTCAAAGTCTAGCATCATCTGGATAGCCTTCTGGGGCTCAGCACAGTATGGAGGACTCCCTTCATTGGCTGGGCTTCCCCTTTGACCTTGTTTGGGGAGTTCAACACTCCTCCCCAGCCTACCCCACATTTCTACCTGCAGAATGTCATTCAGCCTTAGATTACAGGTTCACCTTCCTTTCTCTGATATGAAACTGTTCAGCTAGCACCTAAGATTCCTGAAATGCCTCCTCATGCTGTAAGCCTTCAGCCAATGACCTTTGTCCACCTCCACCATCCACCAAAACTATATAAGCCTTGAATCATCCCGAGTAAAGTTGATCTGCCTCCCTGCAGCTGGTCTTGCTGTCTTCATTCACCACAGGTACTTACGGGCCTTCCAAACACCCCCGTTTATCCTTGGGGACCAATATGGCCAACGATACCTGAGGGCAGGGACTGTCACAACACAGAATCTACAAGGAAGACCTGTGGATCTGGGATTACATGCAGTTGTGAGCCACTCAGTGTGGATACTGGGAACTGAACCCAGGTCCTCGGGAAGAGTTCTTCATAGCTGAGCCATCTCTCCTGCTGCATCCTGTTGGTTTTTGCTTGTTTGTTTGGAATTCTGAGGGTTGAATCCAGAGCCTCGCACATACTAGGCAAGTGCAATATTACTAAACTGTACCTCCAACCTCCTTTTTAAACAGCTGTCCCAGATACGGAGAAGAATGAGATCTAAAAGTTGTCAGTGGACAAACAGCAAAAACTAGGAGTTAGTCAGGGTTCTCTAGAGCCACAGGACTCAGGGAGTGAATCAGTCTCTCTCTCTCTCTCTCTCTCTCTCTCTCTCTCTCGCTCTCTCTCTCTCGCTCTCCCTCTCTTTCTCTCTCTCTCCATATATATGTATATATGCACATGTACACACTATGGAATGAATCATGAATCTATTTTCTCTATATACACTGTATATAGAGATATAGATATTTTTCTCTCTGTATATAAATATATATAAACATGCACATATATAGAATTTATTGGAATGACTTACAGGCTGCAGTCCAACTAATCCAACAATAGCTGACTGTGACTGGAAAATCCAAGAACCTCGCTGTTGCTCAGCCCACAAGGCTGGGTGTCTTAGCTGCTCTGCTGTGTAAGCTGGAATCCTGAAGGAGCAGGCTCCAGTGCCAGTGAAGAGATGGATGTGCTAGCAAGGCAAGGGCAAGCAGGCAAAGAACAAAAGCTTCCTTCTTCATGTCCTTATATAGGCTTCCAGCAGAAAGTATGGTGCAGATTAAAGGTGTGTCTTAAGATCTGGATCAAAAGCTTGAGTCTTCCAGCCTCAAGATTTGGGTCACAGGCGTGCCCTCCATTTCTTGATCAAAAAGTTTATTCAATCCACTCCTTGTCAACATGACACAAATTATATCTCATATACAAATGAAAGCAACCAGGTCATAATAATGCCTAATATAACTATCTATTCCTCAAATAAACACACACACATTGTAAATTTAGAGTAGGTGACAATGTCCCTTGGGGACATCATTTTAGTGTCTCAAACTTAAATATGATAACCATTGACATTCTCTTAATTGATGTTAAAGAAATTGAAAAAATCTGTTTAAATGCATTTTTTGACAAAATCCAAACAGAAGCACACATGTCAATTATAATCTTTGTAATAATCTGTAACTGGTCACGTGGCCTTAGATGGTATTTATAACTTCCCTTCTCTACTACCCACTCTGTATTTCCTCCACCCTGTGCAAGCACTTCAGAGGGTCTTGGCTGTATTCTTGGAGAAGTGACCAGTATCTTCATTCCTAATGGGCCTGTACCCTTTGTCATCCTGCCTGGATTAAGCTGTTGTACTTTCTCATGGACTTTAATCACAGGACAGTGTAGTACCAAGAGACACCCTAAAGGGTCTCTTACACTTCAGACATAATCCTTCTAACCTCAATTGTGGACCGGCAATGCAGTTTCCCAATGGCAATTTGGATCTATCACCTCCCCAAACACTGTTATTTCTTTCTTAGCTTGTTGGTTTAAGAGCATAAAAAACCCAAAGTGAGCAGGGGGAAGTCCCAGCTTCCAGTTCAATAGAATGTTTGTTGTGACTCCTGGCAGGAACTCTACCTTCTGAGACCAAAACTTCTAGGCCAGCAGAACTTAGGGGTATGGGGGGAAAAGCAAAAAATTTCCTAGTGTGTCACTAAGGGTGATTGTGGAAGTATTCTCTTTTCTACCCTTTGATTCCTGAACCTGTGGGTCCTGGCTATGGGAGAATCCGTACCATACATCAGACACTGAGTCAGAGCATATACTGCCTTCTGAAGAACCCTGCCTCAGCCCTCCATGGGCTGCCACCTAATTGGAGTTATAACTGTGTCTTCAAAAGGCCATTCCATCTTTCTATCAGACCAGTTGCTTCAGGATGATGGGAAACAAGGTAAGACCAGTGGATTCCATGACTGTGGACCCACTGTCAAGCTTCTCTGGCTGTGGAATGAGTTTCTTGGTCAGAAGCAATACTGTGTGGAATACCATGGGGATGGATAAGGCATTCTGTGAGTCCATTTGTGGTGGATTTAGCAGGAAAGGCAAATCCATAACCAGAATAAGGATCTACTCCAGTAAGGACAAAGTATCCTTACCACAGGGGAAGTGCTCAAGTGTTGTCAACCTGCCACTAGTTTGCTGTCTGGCCATCCTGGGGACTGGTGCTGTTGATCTCTGCTGTTGGCAGATGTGGCACCCAGCAGCAGCGGTAACCAGGTCAGCCTTGGTGAGTGGAAGTCCATGTTGCTGAGTTCATGCGTATTGCCCATCTTTGTCACTATGGTCCCTTTGTGCACCCACTGGACAGTGACGGGAATGGCTGGGAAGAGGCTGACCAATGTCTTGACTGAAGTCACCTTTTGATGAGCATTTACATGGGGCACAAATATCTTCATTTTCCTTGCCCATTTGGAGAGCTCTGTCCACATACTTCTTCCCCAGAGTCGTTCTCACCAATTTTCCAATTGTGATTTTTTTCAAGACCCTGACCATCCAGCCAATCTATTGGCTACAGCCCACGAGTCAGTGAACAGTTGTACATCTGGCCATTTCTTCTTCCAAACAAATTGTAATCCATGTGCACTGCCTTAGGTTCTGCCCGCCATGAAGATCCCCCTTTACCAGTATCTTTCAGGATTGTCCCAGAAAGGGGTTATGTTGTGAGAAGTATTTAAAAACAAACAAACAAACAAAAAAAAAAAAAAAAAAAAACAAGTACCTCAGGCTTCCTGTACTGCTGTCAGCCACTCTCATGCCTCCACGGCTAGCCCCAAAGCAGGGACCAATCACTGTGTTCCCAGCTCCGGTTCGCTTGTCCCTGGAGTGGCTAGTTCTCTCAGCCATAAACCCCTGTCGTCGGCAGTCCCACATTCCAGTAACCAAATAGAACTGCCAAGTTCCCACGCTACAACCAGCAACCAGCAGGCCACCTGGCTCCAGTGGGGTATTCTCATCTTGGCAGACCCTCTGACCCACCCCTGCCCCATGTTGGTGTGGTCACTGCCTCCACCGGTCAACTCCACTGCCTCCGCTCCTCTAGGCCTACGCGGTTAGATATCACAATACCCAGTAACCCAGTAAAATCAAAACTCTTAGAGCTTATAGTTAACCAGTCAGATTTACATATCAATAAATTCTCAATACATCTTGTGTATTGAGAATTTAGACACAATTTAGACAAGTTATTTCAACTATTCTGTCCTTTATGATATCATATTTATCTACTTGTGGCTATTTAAAGCCACGCTGGTTCAGGATCTCTCTCTCTCTCTCTCTCTCTCTCTCTCTCTCTCTCTCTCTCTCTCTCTCTATACAATTCTTAGCTCCACTTCCCTTTTCCCTGTCCAATCAGAAGCCTCCTGCTACACTAACATTTAAATAGATTGGACAGGGAAATTCCTGCCACAGGGTTATAATGTTGCAGTTGTCCAGCTCTGGCTGGTGCCTGCATAATGTACCAAACCAGCAGTAAACCAGGTCCTAGTCTTTTCCTCAATCAACCAATCATAGGAAACACTCTGTGAGGCTATAGGTGCATGCTTGGCAGCAGATGGCATTGGAACAAGAGTGGAACCATAGGCATTTGGGCAACTTCTTCGTGTAACTTGCTTGTGCCTTCAGGACCTGCTCGGGTCCAAGTGAGTATATACCGCTTCCATGTGACAATAGGCTGCTGCTGTGCATGTCCTACTTTATGACTTGGAGGGTCTGATAACACCCAGCTCGTGATGGGCAGTTCAGGTCTCATGGTAACTTGGTGTCCTATTGTCACATGTTCAGTTCTCACTAAGTCCCAATAGCACAGCAAGAGCTGTCTTTCAAAGGGAGACTAGTTCTCTGCAGAGGGTGGTAGAGCCTTGCTGCAAAATCCCAAAGGTCTCTTCTGTGATTCATCTATAGAGGCCTGCCAGAGGCTCCAAATGGCATCTCCATCTGCCACCGACACCTCAAGTACCATCGGGTCTGCTGCATCATATGGTCCAAGTGGTAGAGCAGCCTGCACAGCAGCCTGGACATGTCGAAGGGACTTCTCCTGTTCCAGGCCCCACACAAAGCTAGCAGCTTTCTTAGTTACTTGGTACATGGGTCAAAGTAACACACCCAAGTGTGAATGTGCTGTCTCCAGAATTCAAATAGGCCCACGAAACGTGCTTCTTATCTCTCCATGCCCCCATGCCATTGGACTCCTAAGAATTTCACTGGGGTAAAAGGTCTTTGAAAATTTGGGTTGGATTTATTTACCATCTTCTGATATGCTTATGGAACCAGCATAATGTCATCAGTGTAGTGCACCAGTGTGATAATCAAGATCCCTTCTAACTAAGTTATGACACAGGGCTGGAGAGTTAAAGTATCCCTGAGACAAAACTGTAAATGTATACTGCTGGCCTTGCCAACCAGAACCAAATTGGCGGTCTTTATGGACGGGTACTGAGAAAAAGGAATTTGCTAGATCAATAGCTGCATACCATATACTATCAGATATGTTAATTTGCTCAAGTAAGGACACTATATCTGGTACGAAGCTGCAATCAGAGTGACTACCTGAGTTTTTGATATTCAGCTGTCATTCTCCATGATCCATCTGTCTTCTGCACTGGCTGGAGAGAGTTGAAGGGAGATGCTCTGGGAACCACCACCCCTGCATCTTTCAAGTCCTTGATGGTGGCAGTAATTTCTGCAGTTCCTCCAGGGATACAATACTGTTTTTGATTCACTATTTTCCTTGTCAGAGGCAACTCTAAGGGCCTCCATTTAGCCTTCCAACCATAATAATAGCCTCACTCCACAGGTCGGGGAAACAATGTGAGCATTCTGCCAACTTCTAAGTATATCTAACCCAGTTATACATCCTGGAACTGGGGCAATGACCACAGGATGTGTCCAGCGGCATGAGGGACCTACTATGAGTCAGACGTCAGCCCAGACTCCATCCATCACCTGACCTCCACAAGTCCCTATTTTAACTGGCAGGCCACAATGTTTCTCAAGAAAAAGCACCAATTAAGAACCAGTATTTAATAGCCCCTGGAAAGTCTGATTATTTTCTTTCCCCCAGTGTACAGTTACCCTTGTAAAAGGCTGTAAGTACCTCTGGGGGAAGAACTGGAGAAAGACTAACAGCAAAATTTCTAGGGGTCTTATCAAGGTCCTTTCTCAGGGGAACCTGGCCACCCCTTCATTCAAGGGGTTCTGGGTCTGCAAACTGGCTCAAGTCTGGAAATAGATTCACTGGCTGAGACTGCTTTTTGCCAGAATCCAGTATAGCCTTTCCTTCATTTGTTTTGAGATTTTTTTTCTGATACAGCTCAAACAAATGCAGTAGGCTTCTTATCTATTTCATGCCTGGAAACCCTATGATCAGCCAGTTCCAAAGGTCTGTATGAGTCATGCTCTTATAAAATTCATCTTGCCTGTGCTCACCATTACGAGTTACGTCATTATGTACATTGTTTGGTCTACGCTGCCCATATAACTGCAGTCACCTTGCTTCTGGTGACTCAGTGCTACTACTGGCTCCTACCACCTCAGTGCCCATTTAAACCCATTGCCTTTAATTCATTCAGTTGAGCAGTAGCATCTCCAACCCTAAGATGTGGCATAAGACACCAAAGTTCTTCAAATGTGCTGGTGTCCCCTCACCATTTTGCATCTTACAGGGTTAGTGAAGGGCGTGTCTTCTGGGCCGTCCCATTGTGGAGGATCAGGTTTTACACAGCAAACCCATTCTTGCATTGCAACTTCCCTGAGCCATAAAACCACTTCATCAACACAAAGCCAAGGAATATCTAGCATGTGTGAATTCCTAGGTTCAGTCTCCAATGTTACAAAATAAAAGTCTTGAGTGGTTTGCATTTGGGATAGTGTCTTGAAATGTAGCCCAGGCTGACCTAGAACTTTATAGCCTCCCAGAGGGCTGACTGTGAACGACCATGTCTGCATGTCTGGGTAAAAGGGTTTTTATTATTATTATTATTATTATTATTATTATTATTATTATTATTATTATTTAGGACTTTACATTTCTTATTTTAATTAAGTTTAGAGACAGAGTCTCATTCTGTAGCCCAGGATGACCTGTGACACATTCCTGAGTGCTGGGATTACAGGCGTGGTGCTTTCGTTTTGTTTTGTGTGTCCTGTCCATGGTGCTCCCATAAATCGACCTCCTTGCTGGTGAAGGCAAACCCTTTACCATTGAGCCGTACCACAAGCCCACAGACATGGTTTTAATTCTTAATGAGAACATTAAAAAAAACAACAACTTTTTACACCTATGTTTTTGTGTGTTCGTGTGCCACTGCAGCATGTGAAGGTCAGATGACAACTTGTCAGAACTGGTTCTTTTTCTATAGTGTGGGCCTAAAGGACTGAACTCAGGTGGTCACTCTTTTTTGGCCAGAAACAGTAACTGCTGAGCCATCTCTCTGGCCCAACATTATTTTTGTTGGCAAAGGGACACAGGGATAAGGAATAATGTCCTTTTTTCTTCTTCTGCAGACTGATGCTTTGAGAGAGCGGTGGTGTCCAGGGTTCCTCCTCCTCCCCCCCAAACCATTCTCCTGCACCCTCCTCTTTTTCATTAAGTAGCAGCTACAGACGATGAGCGTACTTGGGTTCACACTTCAAAAACCGCATGGGCTTTGGTGGTCTCCCACTCTGCTTGAGGAAAGGACGCCACTGTCTCTAGCTATAGTACAATGCTTTTCAGATAGCAGGTACTCAGTTATTTTGGATGAAAGTGCCTTTTAGGAATATTCATTTGGTAAGTGGATGATGAACTGGGCTTTCCAGTCAGAAAGAGGTGCGCTTTGTTCCAGCTGCCTTCGTGGGGTCAGGTCAACCCTTCCAAACCAACTTCAGGCAAGGGGAATAAAGTCCACATCTGGGGTACAAATATACAAACAACTCATAGCGCCGACAGAGAAGCTGAGCTGGAGCGTCCCGCGACAGCTAGCCCGCGATGAGTCAGGTGACTGCTTTCCCTTGGCAACGGTTTGTTCCTAGCAACCGGGCTGCTGGTCCAGGCGGAGCTGCCAGTGGATGGGAGATCGCCGCCATGAATCCGTCAGGAACCATTGGGGTCTTAGAGCAGAATGGGGAAGAACACTTAGCCACGCCGATTCTCGGGCCCTCGGTGCACTCGGATAACCCGCAGGAGCGGATCCAGGCCCGGCGCCTGCGCATCGCTGCCCGCCAGGAAGCCCGTAGGCGGTGAGCTGGGTGGCAGGGTGGTGCGATGGGGAGCCCAGAGTGCTGTGCAGGGAGTTGGGACCAGGCTGGGTGGGAGCCCTGCGGTGAGGGTGAGGTGTGTGTGTGCCTGTGCGCGTGCGAAAAAGTTTTTCTGGTTTAAGCAGGAAAACTTTTCTTCTAGAACATTCAAGCAGTGTGAGTTTTGGGACAGCTAGGGCTACATAGCGGGACCTTGTCCCAATATTTAAAAATAAAAATAAAAGGTTCTAGGTCAGATTTAATCCAGAGGCTATAATTTGTTGACCTGATGTAATGGACTGTGATCTGTGAAAGAGTCAGTTATCTCCAAGCTACTAAGAATACCTTATAGCAAAGACCAGGACAAATTACCACAGCCAGTGAGCATGTGTGATTGTGTGTTCCACGCAGAGGTAAACACCTTGATCCATTTTTTAAATTAAAAAATAAAATAAAGCCAGGGTTAGTAGCTTATGCCTTTAATCTCAGTACTGGAGAGGCAGAGGCAGGCAGCTCTCTTTGAGATCAAGGCTTGCCGCGTCTGTAGAGGAAAAGCTTGACACCTCAAAATGAAATAAAATAGTAAAAGCTTTCATTCCTCTTAGTGGCCACACTCACTGGGCCCAAGACCATGTCCATCGATCTGCTGAAGCAAAGATGGGGCAGCTGCTTGTTTGTGCAGAAAGTGATGCCCATTGTCTAGAATCCATCCAGGTATTGCAAGTGCCAGAGTTAAGTGACTTAAGTGAGTTAAGAGGGGTGTGATGGGGGCCACCACTCTTGCATCCCACCATGCTCCCTAGGTTTTTGTGTCTTTGTGGCTTAGGTACAGTTTAAGGGACATCCATTTGGCTTCCGCACGATGAGAGCTCTTGTTCGCTGGTCATCGGACTTCATGTGACAGTTCTTCAACTTCTAAGTCGTTCACCCCATTTTTACTTTTGGTGGTCTACAGACCCAGCAGAAGCATAAGACAGATAGTCTGTGTGTCTCCATCCTAGTAGGGTATGGTTAGCATTTCTAGGTACTGTGGTAACTCAGATCTGCTTTTAATTGTCCTAACTCTGTCTGGGTGTCTCCTTCCCTAACAGTTCCCTGATGACCACCAGTCCCCTTGGGGAAGGGCTGGGAGCATCATCACACTGTGCATTTGCATTTGCCATTGTGTTCCATGTTCTTCCTCCTAGGGTCCCTGCCACCTCTTTAGTTAGGAGGTTCTGGGATAAGAACTGGGGTTGTTTCGGGAACCGAGCAAGGCAGAAGCATCCTTGGTATGTCAGTCTGTTGCTGCTATCTTTGGCTAACAGATAACTGGCCTCTGTCTGTCCTTCTACTTGGCTCCAAATGATGCCACATTTATCCATCTCCAGTTGTCTATGGATCATGGTCGTGGTTGTCGCTGTGGCCTTTAACAAGGAGACTGGGAATTCAGTGATGTTCAGGAAGTTTATATTCTAATGAGGAAGAGAGGACACATTAAAGTGAACAAAGTGTCACTATAACTATGAGCTATGACAAGGACATCAAGGGGAGAGGAGACTAGTGGATGTGGGCCCTAAAGCCAGGCAGCTAGAAAGGATGGCCTGAAGATTGAGAAAGAACCAGCTTCATAAGGAGGCTCTGAGCTAGGTTATATTAAGACATTTATTGTCAGGTGTGATGGCACACACCTTTAATCCCAGCACTTGGGAGGCAGAGGCAGGTGGATTTCTGAGTTCGAAGCCAGACTGGTCTACAGAGAGAGTTCCAAGACAGCCAGGGCTACACAGAGAAACCCAGTCTTGTAGGGGTTGGGGTGGGGGGACATTTATTGATTGTGATAACAGTATATGATAATGTCTAAACAAAATTAAGGCTACTCTCCTGATGGGCAGGGTGTCACTTTCACCTTCAAATTACTCAGCTCAATGTTTGGGGAACGGTGTGAAGGGGCTGACCTGGGCAGAAGGAGACAGTTACTCTGGTTCTGATGAGGCACAGGATTGGCCTGGACTCTGTGGCAATTATTTAGAGAGAAGCAGATAGACTCAGGACAAATTTTGAAGTTGAATTTGATGGATGCTTCTGATCAGCTGTTTGAGCAGCAGACAGTATGACCTCTATGTGTATGCCATGGTTTGAGCGCACACACACACACACACACACACACACACACACACACACACCCAAATGAATAGATAAATAATATTTTTTAAAAAGATAGGTGTCATCAGGTATGGTGGCATATTCCTATAACCCTGCTCTTGGGAGGCAGAGGAAGGCAGGCATCTCTGAATTTGAGGCTAGCTGGGCAAAATAGGGAGTTTCAAGCCAGCCAGGGCAGCAGCATAATGAAACCCTGTATCAAAAATAAGACAAAACAAAACATGAAAGAGGCGTGGAGAAATGGCTTAGCAGTTAAGAGCAGTGACTGTTCTTTTAGAGAAACTAGGTTTGATTTTTAATGCCCCATACCAGTTTACAACTGTCTCTAACTCCAGTTCCAGGGGATCCAATGCCCTCTTCTAGCTTCTGTGGGCACTAGGCAGGCACATGGTACTCAGACTTACATGCAGGCAAAACACCTGTTCACACAAAATACAACAACAACAACAACAACAAACTGTTCAGCACAATGGAGGGAGTGGCCCTACTCCAGGCGTTGGGGAGGTGTGTGTTTCAGTAATCTTTCATTTCATTTTATGCCAATTCCCAGCACAAGAGGAAAGAGGGGAGTGGAGGGGAAAGCAGAGGGGGGGGGGGAAGAAAAAGGAGGAAGAAAGAAAGGAAGGAAGGAAAAAAAGGAAGAGTGGGTGAAGTGTAGAGCAATTTTAATCCTGCAACATGACTGTTCTGGCAAGGGATCACACCCAAAGACCTAGGTCTGTGTGATCCAGCTGGAATGCAGACAGGCCACACATCTTTAATCCCTTTGGCTGGAATACAGACACAACCTTAGTACACATCTTTAAGGTAAAATTAGTTTTGTAGAAGGAAACAGCCATGTTTGAAAGTGATGTCTAAAGTGGTGAATCAGAGAAAGATTTGACAGAATGAATCAGAGGTAGGATACGCCCAACTCAGCACAGGAAAGAGAAACTACTAAAAAGCAGTGCGGGGGGGGGGGGGGCAGCTGGGAGTCAGTGCAGTGAGTGCAGTGCAGTGGAGTTGGGTTTGTTGTGAGTTCATGCCATTCAGTGCAGGTCAGCAGAGGCAGCTGAAGCCAGAAAATAAGAAGTCAGAAGATTAGAACGAATTGCCAGAGTTAATTTGAGGCCAAGCAGAGTAATTCAGTGAGAAGCTGAGAGAAGCCAGATGGAATCAGTCAGCCTGGAGAGGAGTCTGAGACAGAAGAGCCAAGTTGAACCAGCCATCCAGAGTTCAGAAAGAGCTAAAAGGGGTGAGTTTATTCTGCAGCAAGCCTCCACGTGGTGACAGTTACATCAAGTGAATAAAAGTTACCTTTACAGGGAAGAAGGGAGGGTCCATCTCAAAGTACATCACTGCAAAAGTTCAGAATACCAAGAGCAAAGAGATTTGCCTACAAACTGAGTGAAGAAAACGAGTCAGGTGCTGTGGTCCAGGACAGTACCACTGATGCTTAGGGAGCTGAAGCAGATGGGTCAAGAGTTCCAGACCACCCTGTCACAAGGAAACCAAGAAGAGTAAAACAGGGTAACCGAGTGCCACCCTGTCCGGGTGTGGGTGCTGGAGGCTGGGGTTCAAACACAAGTCCTTACATTTCTGTTTGCCCAGCCCCTAGTGGGTGCTTTTTGTTTCGTTTTTAGATTTATTTTATCTTACATGTAGGCTGACTTTGCCTGAATGAATGCATGTGCACCACACACATGCCTTGTGCCTGAGGTGATCAGAAGAGGGCATCAGATCCCTGGAACTAGAGTCCTGAATGGTTGGAAGGCATGTGGGCAGGGAGACCTGAACCCAGGTCCTCTACAAGAACAAGTGTTCTCAGCTACTGAGCCATCTCTCCAGCCCTGAGTGTGTGCTTTAAACTCATAGCTCATGTTAGTCTGGTCATACCTCATTTCAAGGGCCTATTAGATATGTGTGGTCTAAGGCCACCATATTGGCTAGCACAGTACCCAGGTGGGGGTGGGGTGGGGAGAAGATGAATGAAAGCAGCAAAAGAATTGAAATAGAATTTGTAGCAGATCTGGACCAAAGTCACTTTCCTTCTGGAACCCCTATCTCTGTTCCACGGAATAGCCTGGAGTATTTGGACAGACTTGGTTATTAATTAACTGTCTGACAGCCAAGGCAGGAAGTCTGAGGTGGGGGTGAGAATACAGCTACCTTAGCCTGGCAGTGTCTTAGTAGAAGGGGGCAACAGTGTTCTTTCCAGAGGAGCGAAGGGTAAGTTCAGATCAAGAAATTGAGTGAGAAGACACAACAGAGGGTGTTTAGGTGAGGGTGGCAGTCCAGAGAGGCTGTCTGCTCTCTTATCTCCGAAACTGGGCTGCTGTGGACTTTGAGCACAGTGGGTGGGGCCGAGGCCAGTGAAGGGTCTCCTTGTTTCCTGATGAATGCTGGAATCCTGGCAGCTTCTTTCCTAAAGCTGCTTAGGAGCCGGTATGACCACTTAGGCCTTGGGAGGAAGGCGGGCCTCTTAGAAGTTAGCAGTGTGGGGGTGGTAAGCTCATTGCCTGCTGCTTCCTTAGAGAATTCCAGAACTTTCTCTCTCCTCTCCTCTCCTCTCCTCTCCTCTCCTCTCCTCTCCTCTCCTCTCCTCTCCTCTCCTCTCCTCTCCTCTCCTCTCCTCTCCTCTCCTCTCCTTTACTTTCTTCTCCTCCTTCCCTTCCTCCCTCCCTTTACCATGAAGCCTAGGAGGCAGGTGGCCTGGCACTTTCTGTTAACCCACACTGCCTCTGAACCAATGCCTCTCTGTCTTACTTTCTCATCAAAATATGGATTATCGTTACTGCAGCTTTGGGGCACAGACCTGTCGCTAGGAGCCCCAGCATGCTAGATTCTGGCCACCAGGCTCAGTATACCAGTTAAAGAGAGAGCAATTAATGGTAAGAGACAGAGAAAAGAGGTTTAACCAGTATGACCACATTGGGAAGTCCTTTGACCCCAAGTTTAGTATCAGTTTTGGTTCTGAAGGCTGAAACCCCATCAGAGGCTGCCACGTGTGCCACTGTTCTCGAAGATAAAAATAAGAGTGAGAACAAATGCTTGCTTAGGCAAAAGTAGTTGGTCTGTTAGTTTCCATCGTTGTTGACACAGTGTCACACGCTGTAGCCCAGGCTGGCCTGGAACTCACAGTAATCCTTCTGGTTCAGCCTCCCAAGTGCTGGGATAACAAAGCTTGGCTGAAGCAGTTTTACTCAGAAAGAAAAGTCATGGAGGAGTCAGGCCCAGCACTGACTTGGGTGGAAAGGTTCAGGTTGCTGCCAGTAGGAAGAGTAGGGTGGCAGAAGGGTCTGACATGTTAGTGATGAGGATAGCTTAAAGAAACCTCTTTTTCCTGGTTTAAGGGAATTTCCCCATGTGACACATGACTCAATGGCCAGTTTGTCCTTGGAGACATTATCTGGCATTATCTGGGACTGTTGGGTGCTTCTCTGATGATGATCGGATAAGGGGTGGAGCTTCCACAGGTTGCTAATAAATAAGCAGAGATGCCAAGTAGCTAACAGCTCCAGTGGACTAAGGGTATGGTGGCTTACGCCTCCTGTCCCCAGCAGGGTCCTATTGTCATTTAGTTGGAAAAGTCGTATCTTCCTAGCAGATAACCCCTTCTCTGAGGCCAGGCCTGCCATTGATGATGGTCCTCCTCACTGCTGCCTGGCTTGGTTTTAGTTCCTTGTCTTAAGGATGTTTATCTACGAGTCTTCCCCAAAGCCAGGGTCACAGCAGGTTTGGGTGGCCTTTGAAGGTCTGGAACAGGACACTGTCAAAATGGACAATAACTGCAGAACTCAGGACTTGCCTGTTTAATGCCATTTAAAATACTATGCAGCAACAAAGTAAAGCAAACAAAGAAGTCCTCGGAAATGGAATCACTTTTCTTAGGCCACCTCTTCCGTGTGTCTGTTACACTGACAGCTTCGGCAGGCACGCAGGCACAGCCCCACTCTGGCTCAGAGGCAGCCGAGAACAGAGTCTCTCTTTTTTCTTTCAGAGACCGGCACTCAGGTAAAACCAGAGGCAGGAGGGAATTACCAGTATGAGTTGGAACTGACATTTCAAAAGATCTTAGGGTTGGTGAGACGGCTCACTGGGTAAAGGTACTTTTGATCATGCCTGCCCACCTGAGCTTAGTCCCCCGGATGAGGTAGGAGAAGAGGCCTGACTCTTCCAGACTGTGACTTCACATGCACACTGAAGCATGCCTTCCTGTCAATGGAGAAACAAAAAGTAATTTAATTACTTTATGAGTGTTTTGGCTTCTTATGTGTATATACACCACGCGTATATCTGGTGCTCTTGGGCTCATCGAATCCTCTGGAACTGGAATGGATGAGGTGGTTGTGAGCTGCCATGGACGCTGGGACTCTAACCCAGGTCCTCTGGAAGACCAACGAGGACTCTTGACTTCAATTCTCAGCACCTATGGGTGGCTCACGACGAGCTATGACTGTACTTGGGAGATTTGACACCTCTTCCCTTCCTGAGTTCATATGTACACACCCATGCCCACACAGAGGCACATACACTGAAAACAATAGATCTTTTAAAAGATTTTAAGATTACATTTTAATCACAAGGGTTGAGAGGAATCGAGATCTTTGCGAAGAAGGTAAGACCGTCCAGGTGAGAGCTGATTGTGGGTGTCTCAAGGAGCGCTTCCCTCAAGCGGTGGCATATTTGCCACTTTGGTGCCTCTCAGATTAAGCCTCGGGCAGCTAGGGTCCCTCCCCCCTCTCTTTTTGACAAGTGAGACAACAAAGTACCTCATGAGACGCCTTGGGTGGGTTGTAACCTGAAGTAAAACCAGGGGTCACTAGGGTTGCACCAGACTTCAGGATGGGTCTTGGCACTGTAAGTGGGGTTCAGATGCAGTTCTCAGGAAACTGTAGGTTCGTATCTGGTAAAGGAGAAAGGCCTTAAACAAATGCTGTTCATTATTGGGGGCTGTTCTTCGTTCTCAGCAGGCGAGAGTTTCAACCAGACTCCTGGGTGAGGCATTCCTTTTCCCTTTCAGGGTTGTAAATTCTCCTGTCTTTTGGCCTGTCTCAATATGGCCTTCCAGAATTTGTTGTTTTGCTGTGTGTGTGTGTGTTTTTTTTTTTTTTCGTTGTTGTTGTTTTGTTTTGAGATACAGTCTCAACAGCCCAGGCTGGCCCCAAACATACTATATAGCTCAGGTTGGCCTTAAACTACTGATCCTTCTGCCCCTACCTTCCAAATACTGGGATTACAGCTGTGCACTAACCTGCATCCCAGCACATTTTACTGAGACTAAGACCTGCAAAGGGGACTCTCTCTGCCTCTGCTGACAGCACACCCCAAAGCCCTTCCCTTCCCTCTTCCTTTGTCCACACCCTCCCTCCCTCTGTCTCTTCCCAAGTAGCAGGGAATATAGGTGCAGGTTAGGGTACCTATCTCAACTGGCCTCAGTATGCAGCTCAGGCTGACTGGCCTTAAACTGGAGGTCCTCCTGCCGTGGTCTGCAGAGTGCCAGAATTACAGGCCCGAGCCTCCATGCTCGGCTCTCCACATTGCTTGAGGTTACATCCTTCCTTTTCTGAGCAACTAAGCAGCACATTCTATTGATGTTGTATAAGTCACTTAAGTCAGCTGCTAGGGCTGGAGAGACAGCTCAGTGGCTAAGAATGCATGCATACTGTGCTTGCAAAGGACCACAGTTTGGCTGCTAGCATCCACACAGGGCATCTCTGTCTAATGATTACCTGTAACTCCAGCTCCAGGGGATTCATAACCTCTTCTGGACTTCATTGGCACTTACACTTACACCTGTTCTTATAGATGCACATACCCCCCCCCCCCCCAATACACACATATACACACATATGCGCGTTAAAAATAAAAATTAATCCTAAAAAAATTAAGTTGCTGTGGCCCTGAGTTCAATTCCCAGCAACCCCATGGTGGCTCACAACCATCTGTAATGGGATCTCTTCTGGAGTGTCTGAAAACAGCAAATATATATGTATGTATCTTTCAAAAAAAATCAGTTGCTGCTATGCCCAGGAATATTTCATATTCCTGTTGGTACAGGAACTGCAGGCATTTGTGCTTCTGGATTTGTGCGCTCAAGAGAACTTTAGAAAACTCATGAAGGTGAAAGCTGACAAGAGAGTAAACGAGTTTCAAGTTTTTATCAGTTTTACCAAACTGTCCTTTATTCGGATTGTTACACGCTGTGTAAACAGTGCCTGATAATTCCTACATTAAAATCTTTTCTAGTCTGATGGAAAATAGTGGTGTGTGCTGGAGGATTTTATGTCAACTTGACACAAGCTAAAGTCATCTGAGAGGAGGGACAACCTCAATTAAGAAAATGCCTCCTTAACATTGGGCTGCAGGGCATTTTCTTAATTAATGACTGATGGGAGAGAGCCCAGCCCATTGTGGGTGGTTTCACCCCTGGGCTGGTGGTCCTGGGCTCTATAAGAAAGCAGGCTGAGCAGGCTGTGAGGAGCAAGCCAGTAAGCAGCACCCCCCACCCCCGGCTTCTGTATCAGCTCCTGCCTCCAGGTTCCTGCACTTGTTTGAGTCTCTGTCCTGACTTCCTTTGAAGATGAAGACTTAGAATCTTAAACCAATTAAACCATTTTCTCCTCCTAGTTTGCTTTATGGCCATAGTGCTTCCTCACAGCAATAGAAACCCTAAGACTGGTTGCACCCAGATTCCCAGGGGTCTATGCTGAGGGGTCATGAAGGCTCCGGCCCAGCCACGCATTGGGAAAGTCAGTTGACTGACAGACAGTGATGGTAAAGCAGGACATCCGTTCTGAGCCCCAGAGTTTTGAGCTTGCGTAGCTGGCAGCTCTCAGACTGCAACTGTTGATTGTTATCTCAGAGCCAGTCAGTAAGGCAGGACCTGCCAACGATAAGGAAGGCCGAGCTGCCCTGGGCTGACTTTAGTGTCTGCCCATTTACCAGCACACCTGTTCCCTTCTGGAACCCAACATGAGGCCTGAGGGCAGGATTCGAGAAAAGTAAGGCCATAGAGGTGGCATCAGCTGGTGTCCACACTCGCTGGTCTTGGTGTAGACAAATACCACACAGAGGAGGTGCCAGCTACCAGGTGTCATCTTGGTTATGTTTCCTGCTCTTGCAACAAAGGCAACTTGAGAGAGAATTCATTTCAGCTCACAGCTCATAGCAGGGGGTCAAGGCACTTGGACCGCAGCCAGGGAAGGTGTTTTCGACCTCGGACACTGGGTCTTCACATCTCAGCCACACCCTCAAGATAAACCCCATATACAGCCCAGATACCTGTCCCATGGGATTCTAGATTCTGTCAAATTGGTGGCTCCAACTTCCAAGGGGACTTGGTAGCGTCCAGTCCTCTGCACCTGACTAGATTTATTCAGAGATGGGTTTTGTATGCTAAGGTTCTTTATCCTCCTTCATTTGCTTCTAGTGTGAGGTCTTGTTGTTTGGTTCTAGATGTAGCCCTGGCTGTCCTAGAACTGGCTTTGGAGACCAGGCTAGCCTGGAACTCACAGAGATCCACTTTCCTCTGCCTCCGGAGTGCTAGGCTTAAAGTTCTGGGTTTAAATACAGAGCACAAACGCTCATAACCGCACTGTCCTGCTTTGGTTTCTTTCTGCTGCAGGGAAGCCCTGGGAGAGTATTTGGATGGGAAGAAGGAGAGTGAGGAGGAGCAAAGCAGGAGCTACAAACAGAAAGAAGAGAGCCGACTGGTAGGAGCCAGTGGCTGCCGAGTCTCTTAGCCTGGTCTTCATAGGCAGGACGTATACCTTCTGCAATGCTGACTCTAGACGGGGCGCGTTCCCTAGGAGTGAGCTTTCAGATTGTAGGCTCCTGTCAGAAAAGGTGGAACATAAGTGCCCAAGAGATGGGGGCCGGAGTGCTCTGCCTGAAGACGGGCCTAGGATACAGTATGAGCTGGTCTCAAAAACAAACAAATGAGAAATTGGGGCTGGCTGGGGGTGACTCAGGGATGAAAGTGCTTGTGTCAAAAGCACAAGTACTAGAGTTTGGATCCCAAGCCCATGTAAATGCAGAGTGGGCAGGGTGGCAGAGACGTGGAGCCCAGAGCAAGGTGGCTTAGAATTCACTGTGTAAGGCTGGCACACACCTTTAATTAATCCAGTACTTGGGAGGCAGAGACAGGCAATCTCTGTGAATTTGAGGCCAGCCTGGTCTACAAAGGGAGTTTAGGACAGCCAAGGCTACACAGAGAAACCCTGTCTGAAAACAAAACAAAACAAAACAAAACAAAACAAAACAAAACACTGTGTAGACCAGGCTGGCCTTAAAACCAGAGATCCACTTGCCTCTACCTCCTGAGGTGTCATATTAAAGGCGTAAACCACCATGCCCAGCCTTTTTTTTTTTTTTTCCTTACATTTAACTACTTTATGTGCCCCAGGTTGTATGTGCCATGCTGCATGTGGCAGTCAGAGGACAGACAATTAGTGGGAGTTGATTCCTACAGTGTGGGTTCCGGGGCTTGAACTGAAGTCTTCAGGCAGCAAGGACACTTACCCAGTGAGCCATCCCAGAATGTTCTGGCTTCACAGCTTGCCACCTGTCTGTTTTCCAGAAACTGACTAAACTACTGCTCTGCGGGACGGAGTTGGTGACAAATATTCAGGTGGCTACAGACATCAGAGAGATCCACAGGAGAGTTGAAGAGGAGGAGACCAAACGGCAGAGGTAAGGGATAGGCCGCATTTGTGTGACCGCCGATGTGACCGTCCTCCAGCCCTCCAAGTCCTTGGAGTGAAAATTTATCTCAACTTTGTCTCATGGAATCCCTTCCTGCTCTTAATGAACCCATCGCCCTCCCTTCCCCACCTCCTCCCTCCTCCCTCCCTTCTTCAAGTGTGTGGGTATTAATGGAGGGCCAGTCCCTTGCCTCTGACAACACGAAACACTCAACCGTGGTCTGTTCTAAAGATGAGATTACTGTCAAGGATTGTAGGAAGTCACAGGAGGAGGCTGTTGGCATGTCTGCAGAGGTTGGAGAAAACTCAGCAGGAATTCTGGGTTGTGCTGGGAAGGCCAAGTAGGGCTTAGGCTGTTGTGTAGGCATTTTAGGCCAAGGTGTGCAATCATGGAACATGCCTGGGAGTGACAGGTGCGGCTCAGATGGTGCCAACAGCCCTGGGAATGACTCTTGCAGGTGAAACCTGTTGAGTAGGAGTTGGTGGCCGAGCGTGTGATGACTAGGGGTGGTAGTGGGCTGTGCACATGCGCCTGAAGTCAAAGCTTGCCTCTGCCAGCAAACTTTTCTGTGGCTCTAAAGCTGCAGCAAAATTGATGGAAACCTGGGTTTGGCGCGCCCTCTAGTGTTTAATCTGCAGAGGTCACTCCAACCTCAGATAAGGCAAAGATAAAACCCGAATTTAGTGACAAAGTGACTCTTTGTGAGGAAAACACTGGGTTTTCTTCCTCTTATCTGGAATCATGGAATCTCTGGTCTTGGTAAACACACTGGGAAACACTGGGGCTTGTTTTCTTCTGTTTGGCATACAGGTCTGTTACCTGAAGTCATGCTGTAAGACGATGTTACTGTGGCTGAGATTTAGAGGTGTTGTTTAAAGGCCACATGATAGTGAAGATTTGGAGGTGAATGGGGAGGCCAAAAAAAATCAACCAAGAAGCTCTATATTTGAGTCAATTAAATGACCAGACCCACAGATAGCTCAGGGCTAGGCACATATGTAGCAGCATAGCTTAGAAAAGAGACACTGTAAGAGGTCCTGTGCTCTCGACTGGACAGCCGAGGGACAGGGTGTGATCCTATTCATAGTGTGCCTCCTGCATTAAAGAAGTTTGTAGCCAGGCGGTGGTGGAGCATCTCTTTACTCCCAGCACTTGGGTGGCAGAGGCAGGAGGAGTCCAGCCTGGTCTGCAGAGTTCGTTCCAAGACAGCCAGGGATACACAGTGAAACCCTGTCTCGAAAGAATAAAACAAAAGAAGTTGTGGTCTTGTTTGGTGACAGTTGTATAGAGTTGGTAGCATTTGGTTGCTGGTGTGGTCCTCGCCACCATTTTCAGAAGAGCTCCTGTCTCAGCTCTGATGCCTTCTTCTCTGACGCATCCTCAGGGGCACAGGGCCTCTTTGGAATTTCTAAAAGGCATTCCTGATTTCCTTCTCATTAGTCTCGATGGGGAAGAACAATCAGACACCCAAGCCTACGCTGTTAATAAAAAACATTCATAAGAATTTAAGAGTAGCTTATACTCAGTACTTGGAAAGTTGAGATAGGATAGTAGCCTCAATATTGAAGCCACTCAGGGTTGCCTGTGGACTCTCAACAGAATGAATGTAGGTGCCACTTATGATGGGACTGCCAGGTCCTGAAACACCCCCCCCCCCAACTCCCTGCAACAGTTCATCATTTTATTAACCCTAGCAACAGGTGTACAAAGGTCGCCAAGGTAGATGCTTCATCCTCTCCACTGTACAGAAGAGGAAAGTAAGACTTGCAGGGGTCAAGTGTTGAGTCCACCCACAGTAAGGCCAGCATTGAATCTAAGCTGTTTATAATAACTGCTGTGTGTCACCATCCCACTCAGCCCAGCTGGCTTGATGTGGACGCATGGATGTGTTTTTAATGCTGACATGTTCTTAAATTGAGGTTGGAGTTTATGAAGAGGAGGCTTTGTGTGAGTCACTTGTCTTGATGCTTTGACAAAACACCCTACAAGATCAGCTTAGGGAAGGAAGACTTTATTTTGGCTCACAGTTTGGGGTTATAGTCCATGGTGGCATGGAAATCATGTCTTAATCTTGACACATAGCTTAATCTTGACACAACCTCACAGCCTGCCCAAAGGCTCGCTTCTGTTGTGATCGAACTGTTGAACAATGTTGACCATTGCAGATTTCAATGTAGATTTGAGCAGGGCATGAAGAGCTGGGGGGTGGGGGTGGGAGGATGGCAATCTGTGCTTTAGTGTGTCTGTTTGTCAGGGGACAAACTTGCTGTTGGTCTTCCTTGGCAGGTGTTTCACTTGGTGTGAAGCACTGGGACCCAAATGTAGAAGCAGAGAACTGACTGCAAGTTGTCCTCTACACATGTGTGCCTGCACATGTGTGTGCATGCACACGTACATGGCCAGACACACCAAATAAATAAATAAATAACAGGCAATACAAAGTTAAGCTAAAAAACAGTTTCCCGCCAGAGTTTGGCTTTGCTCTGGGTAAGTGTCTGAGGGAAGAGCCTGGACCATGGAACCTGGACCGTGCTGCTGGGAGAAGCTGCCTCTGGAAGGCAGGACCCCCAAGAATGCAGCATGTTTCTGCCTGCAGACTGGAGAAGCTGGAGAATGAAGTTAAGACCAGCCAGGACAAATTTGATGAAATCACGGCGAAGTGGGAGGAGGGCAGACGAAAGCGAATTCCCCAGGAATTGTGGGAGATGCTCAACAGCCAGCAGGTGCACTGTGCTGGGCTCATAGAAGACAAGAACAAGCTCATCAGCGAGCTGCAGCAGGCAAGGGGCGACGGCGGGCGCGGGGCGACGGCGGGCAAGGGGCCACGGAGGGCGAGGGACCATGGCGGGCGCGGGGCCAGCCTCCATCCAGGCTGAAAGGGGGGTGGTGTGGCAGTCCTTGGCTCTTCCTGCCTTACTCTATCACCTAGCCTGTGACATAATTCGAGCCAGGAATGGAGATACACACCTGTAATCCCAGCACTCGGAGGCTGATGCAGGAGGATAGCAAGTTCAAGGCTAGGTGGGCGATAGTAGTGAGGTGGCGTTGGAAAAGAACGAGAAATCCACTGGACTTTTTTTTAATGCTGAGTTGAAGCTCCTTGTGGACCATGCATGCCAATCTCTCAGGTGGATGGTTCCCAGTTCTGCTGACTCATTCCGAGAGCTCCCCTTACTCCGCTGGCTGTTTCTCTAACCTCTCAGAAGGGTTTGAGTTTGGCACAGTCCCACTCGTCTGTTTTTGACGTTGTTCCCATTGCAAGTCTACTGTCTCAAGGCTCTTCCTGTTTTCTTCCGGGAACTTGCTATTTTAGGCTTTGCGTTTAAGTTTTCATTCCATCTGAGTTAATTTTTTATTTTTATGACATAAGGAGCGAGCGCTATTTCATATTTTATGTGTGAACTGTCTGGCTAGTTCAATAATTCTTATTCTCCTCCTCCTCCTCCTCCTCCTCCTCCTCCTCCTCCTCCTCCTCCTCCTCCTCCTCCTCCTCCTTCTCCTCTTCCTCCTCCTTTTTGTCTTTTAGGTTTTCAGTTTCTGGCCACAGACTCATAAAGTCCAGGTTAGCCTTGAACTGTACTTGTAATTGAGGATGGTCTTGAATTTCTAATCCTCCTGCCTCTGCCTCCTAAATACCGAGATCACAAGCACATTGCACTGTACTGGGTTTCTGTGGTGCTACAGATCAACCCTAGGGTCATCTGCATTCGAAGTGAGCACTCTACCAACTGAGCTGCGTTAACATCAAAAAGACTTTCCCCACAGTGCAGACTTGTTGAAGACTATTGGGCTGAGACTAGGGATGGAACCCAGTGGTAGGGTGCTTGTCTAGCATGCCAAGACTCTACTATGCACAGCCTACCTCTGTCTCTCAGGTGTTGGGATTTAAAGGTGTACACCACCACACTTGGATTTTTCTTTTTAACCAAGTCTTGCTATATAGGCTAGGCTGGCCTTGCGCTCACTATGAACCCTAGAGAGGCCTCAAACTCAGTAACCAAGGCTGACACTCACATTCACAAGCCCCTCATATCTAGAGCCGCATCATTGTGCCTGGCTTAATTCCTAGTGTTTACGGCTTCAGACAGAGATGATTGTGTGTGCTTGGGATCTCTGGCTTCTGTTTCTGACCGACTCTGCCTGTTCTCTTCTCAAGGAGTTAAAAATAAAAGATGACCAGTATGTGAAAGACTTGAAAAAACAATCGGAAGACATCACCCTGCTTCTGGAGAGGATGGAGGAGCAGGTGAAGAATGTGATGAAGAACTTCCGCCAGGAGCTCATTCGCATCGAGGTGAGGGTTCCCGGGGACACCGGTCCTGAGAGTCCAGGTGGGGCCCGATAGCGCCATCCTCTGATTTCTGTCTCTGATTTTAGGGTTTGTTTGCTCATTCATTCATCTATTCAACAGTAGCCCAGTGTGTACTGTATGCAGGGCACTGTTCCAGGGGCAGCAGAGACAGCCATAAACAAAATAGAGCCTGCATTCTCAAGGGAGGCAACTAGAACAAAACATGTAAGCCCCTAGGTATCGGGTTTGGCTTGTACAAATAAGTATTGTGTAAGTGTAGTCAGTTCCCTGTCACTGGGAGAAAACAGCTTAAGGGGAAAGCCTCACTGTGGCTGATGGGTTCAGAGGACTCAGCCCATCATGATGGAGAGGGCATGGGGCTGAGCAGTTCCCGCTGTGAAGGCAGGAAGCAGGGAGGAGTATGCCTAGCTAACGGGTGTCCCTCTCCCCCTTATCTCCCCAGACCCCCAGCCTGTTCTAGTCAGGCTCCTAATCTAACGTACCGCCCACACTCAGGACAGCTCTTTTCCTTAGTCTCGGACTGTCCAGGAGGTGTGCCCAAAGCAATTTCTCTGGAGCCTCTCAGTTCAACCAGGTTGCCAGTATAGGCGAACCACGGGGGAGAAGTGAGGGGCATTAGCATTCCAGAACCATAGTCAAATGCAGTGGGTTGTTGCTGGTACATGGCCGGTGACATGAAGGGGCAGGGGACAGGAAATGACAGCTGGGAATCAAGGATCAGTGCCTTGAACGTGAATGACACGTTCAAGATTAAGATTGGGTTACTGGTCTTCCAAAAATGGAAGAGACACAGGACAGCTGGGCCCTCTTCTGATTGTCACTTCATCCCTGCAGTGGGAGGCCTTTTCTCTTCCTCTTCTTCTTCTTCTTCTTCTTCTTCTTCTTCTTCTTCTTCTTCTTCTTCTTCTTCTTCTTCTTCTTCTTCTTCTCTCTCTCTCTCTCTCTCTCTCTCTCTCTCTCTCTCTCTCTCTCATTTTTCAAGACAGAGTTTCTCTGTATAACCCTGGCTGTCCTGGAGCTTACTCCGCAGACCAGGCTGGCCTCGAACTCAGAAATCCGCCTGCCTCTGCCTCCCAAGTGCTGGGATTAAAGACGTGTGCCACCACTGCCCGGCAACAGGAGGCCTTCTCAATCTTCATGTTGTCTTTGTTTCATGGGGGCCCAGCCATGGGCATGCTATTCAAGGTTGAAGTACTTGCCAAGCTTGTCCTGTGGCTGCCAGCTAAGACTCTGTCACTGGTACCAGGCCTCTGATAGACAGAGCCAGTGGTTCTCAACCTGTAGGTCTCGACACCCTTTCACAAGGGTCACATATCAGACATCCTGCATATCAGATATTTACATTACGATTCATAACAGTAGCAAAACTGCAGTTATGAAGTAGCAAAGAAATAATGTTATTGTTGGAGGTCACCGTATGAAAGGGTCGCAGCATTAGGAAGGCTGAGAAGCACTGCACTAAGCTATGGGACTCTGGGAAAGCTTCCTCTCAGAGTTTATGGGAAGTACACATCTGTCCGTGCAATTCTTCCATCAGCCATTTGGCCACATGGAATTTGGGGCGTTCCTGTTTGTGTGTGACTTCACTCATCTGTGTGACTAGGCTCTTGTGTTGTTACCTAAAAGTTCTTGGTACTGGTGGGGCCCCCTCCCCACAACGGGTGCAGACACGAGGGTTGTTTCCTGTTTGGTTGTAGAAAGCCTTTGAGACAGAACGACAAGAACTGCTATCCACTAATAAGAAGAAATGGGAACGAGCCCTGCAGGCTCACAATGCCAAGGAGGTAAGAGGGGGGCGAGCGGGAGGGGGCCGTCCGGGGGGACCCGTGAACCTGTGGGTAGTGATGGATACCGCTAAGCCTTGAGCTTCAAGTGCCCCGAGTAGGACCTGTGTGCCTCATGCCCCTTTCTGAGCTTCATTGTTATCGGTGTGGTTTTGGAGGATGCACCTGTCTGATGGGTAGGTAACAATTTTGCAGCCTGTTGAGACTGTCCCCTCAGTATCCACCAAAGTCATAGTATTTGTGGTCCAATAAAGTGTCTTGATTTTTCCTTCTTTCTCTGAGAGAGGGTCTCATGTAGCTTCGCATGGCCACATGTAGCTCAGGATGGCCACATGTAGCTCAGGATGGCCACATGTAGCTCAGGATGGCCACATGTAGCTCAGGATGGCCTCAAAATTTCTATATGTTCAAGATGACTTCGATCATTTTGCCCTTCTGCCTGCATTCCCCCGAAGGCTAGAGCTCTGCAACATTAAGTCCAGTGTGTGAAGGACAAGGGCCCGACCCAGGGTTCCCTTTGTGCTAAGTGAGTGCTCTTCCAGACGAGCTGCCTCACCAGCTCAGGACACTTTTAAAACAGACCTTACTTACTTGTTGTTGTTGTTGAGATGGTCTCACTGTGTAGTTGTATCTTGCCTGAAACTCCCTGTATAGAAAAGCCTGGTCTCGAATTTGTGAACATGCTTCTGCCTCTCGATTGTTGGAGTTGCAGGTGTGTACAAACCAATTTTAAGACATATTTAAAAAATAGCATGGGGATATTGCATTCCTTTATTTCATATGTACAAAGAACAAAGAAATGACATAAGATACACCATCACCACCACCACCACCATCGTTGTTTTGCAGGGTAAAGGCTAGGTGATAAAGTGTGTTTGATTTCTTTTAAGATCTGTTTTGTGTGTGTGTGTGTGTGTGTTTTAATGTGTAGGTATGTGAGCATATGTGAATGTGTGTAGGAGCCCACACAAACAGAAGAGGGCATTAGATTTCTTGGAGTTGCAGTCATGTGGATGCTGGGAACCAAACTTGGGGTCTACTAGAGCATCACTCTCTTGACAGCTGAGCCGTCATGCCAGCCCCAGTTTAACTTTTCGACAGAGCATCTCTCCGCAGTTTCTGCAGTAAGAACCTAGCTAAGGCTCCCAGAATTCAAAGCCTTGGAGTGTGGTCCTTTGACTGCTGTCCAGGAGAGCACGGGGCTCTAGGGGACTGAGCTGGTCTGGAGGCCCGCTCATCCTGTTGTCTGCCATCCTTAGCTGGAGTACCTCATCAACCGCATGAAGAAGGTGGAAGACTACGAGAAGCAGCTCAACAAGCAGCGGGTCTGGGACTGCGAGGAGTACAACACAATCAAGATCAAGCTCGAGCAGGACGTGCAGGTGACGGGCTGCTCCCCTCACCTGGGATCAGAGGGCAGACGTCTGTGGGTCTCAACCTAGCTACTACCCCCAGTGTCTCAGAGGCAGCCATTCACTGCCAAGTGTTTATCTGCTTTCTTTTACTTATTCATTTTTATTTTTTTCTGGGCAGGGGTAGTGTCTAATGTAGCCTAGGTTGGTCTTGACCCTGAACTCCTGAACTTTCTGCTTCTTGCCTTCAAGTGCTGGGAGTTGTAGATGGTTGTGAGCCACCAAGGGAGTGTTAGGAACAGGACACACACACACAAGTTCTCTGCAAGAACAGACAGTGCTCTAACCACTGGACCATCTCTCTCCAACTCATAGTTTAACTCTTTTAAAAAATTATTTGTTTATTTATAAACCTTGAATAGACTTTTGTTTTGTGTTTTGGAGATAAGTGTTTCTCAGTGTAGCCCTGGCTGTCTTTGAACTTGCTCTGTAGACCAGGCTGGCCTCAAACTTATAGAAATTTGCCTGCTTCTGCCTCCCTAGTGCTGAGACTAACGGTGTGTGCCACCATGCCTGGCTTAGTTTAACTCTTAATGAATGAAAAAAATGCTTTTATTTTAGGCACTCATGCTCTATCTATCTATCTATCTATCTATCTATCTATCTATCTATCTATCATCTATCTTTCACCTATCTATCTAGTCTACTGTTTTGGGGAATTATGGCCTCATGCACATTAAGTGAATACTGTACCACTGAGCTATGTCCACAGCCTTCTTTTTACTTTTCATGATAGTCTCAAGTTACCTATGCTGGCCATGAAGTCACCTGTAGCCCAGGCTGGTTTTGTGACACACCTGCCTTAGCCTCTGAAGTGGCTGAGGTTGTAGCCTGTGTCATTAGGCCCAGCTGGTCTGTGTTCACTTAAAATTGTAAGTCCAGTTCTCACTAAGAGCAGCTGCTGTTAATACTAGGATGCTAACCACACAGCACTGAGTATGTGCCAGGCACAGTGGCTGGGGAATGGAATCAAGGATGGGTGCATGCCTGTATCCCAGACTTTACAGTCAAGGATGGGTGCATGCCTGTATCCCAGACTTTACAGTCAAGGATGGGTGCATGCCTGTATCCCAGACTTTACAGTCAAGGATGGATGCATGCCTGTATCCCAGACTTTACAGTCAAGGATGGATGCATGCCTGTATCCCAGACTTTACAGTCAAGGATGGATGCATGCCTGTATCCCAGACTTTACAGTCAAGGATGGATGCATGCCTGTATCCCAGACTTTACAGTCAAGGATGGGTGCATGCCTATATCCCAGACTTTACAGTCAAGGATGGATGCATGCCTATATCCCAGACTTTACAGTCAAGGATGGATGCATGCCTGTATCCCAGACTTTACAGTCAAGGATGGGTGCATGCCTATATCCCAGACTTTACAGTCAAGGATGGATGCATGCCTGTATCCCAGACTTTACAGCCAAGGATGGGTGCATGCCTGTATCCCAGACTTTACAGTCAAGGATGGATACATGCCTGTATCCCAGACTTTACAGTCAAGGATGGGTGCATGCCTGTATCCCAGACTTTACAGTCAAGGATGGATGCATGCCTGTATCCCAGACTTTACAGTCAAGGATGGGTGCATGCCTGTATCCCAGACTTTACAGTCAAGGATGGATGCATGCCTGTATCCCAGACTTTACAGTCAAGGATGGGTGCATGCCTGTATCCCAGACTTTACAGTCAAGGATGGGTGCATGCCTGTATCCCAGACTTTACAGTCAAGGATGGGTGCATGCCTGTATCCCAGACTTTACAGTCAAGGATGGGTGCATGCCTGTATCCCAGACTTTACAGTCAAGGATGGATGCATGCCTGTATCCCAGACTTTACAGTCAAGGATGGGTGCATGCCTGTATCCCAGACTTTACAGTCAAGGGTGTGATACATGCCTGTATCCCAGACTTTATAGTCAAGGATGGATGCATGCCTGTATCCCAGACTTTACAGTCAAGGATGGATGCATGCCTGTATCCCAGACTTTACAGTCAAGGATGGATGCATGCCTGTATCCCAGACTTTACAGTCAAGGATGGGTGCATGCCTGTATCCCAGACTTTACAGTCAAGGATGGATGCATGCCTGTATCCCAGACTTTACAAGGTGGAAGCAAAAGGAGTAACAGTTCTAGGCCATCTTTGGTTACATAGGGAGTTGAAGGCCAGCCTAGGCTACATGGTTCCTCCTCAGAAAACAAGCAGATAAACAACAATAATCTATGCTTGATACATATCAGTCAAGGATGGTTGTGTTGAGACTAAAACCTGAGCTGACTGACAGTCGTACACTGGTGTTAAAAGTTTGTTAAACATAAAGAGAAAACTAACAACCAGCTGTGTAACCCACGTCACTGTGCTCTGCAGATGTGGACTGTGGGAGACAGAGGCTTCTGTAAGTTGTGTAGGGTCTTGGGCTACACTGCCAACAACCCCCATATGCAGTTGCCCCGGGACCCCAGTGGGAGCTGCCTTGCATCTAAGATCTGGTGAAGCCCAAAGGGCTCAGGGCTGGTGTTGCACACTCAGGACACTGGCTTGGCCAAGGCATCTGTCACTGACGTTGCCAACAGTAGTCAAACATGTGCGGAAGCAGAGATGCAAATCAAAATAATCAGACAACAGGCTGCTGAATATCTGGTTGCTTGGGGGCTTTGCTTATAGAATCAGCATTGAATTCTTTCAGATTTCAAAGGAAAAACCTGACCCAAGGCCTTCAGCTCCAAGGTTTCTACACTGTATTCAGTGAAGTGAAAGACTGCAAATGGTTCACGATGCTAGCAGTGTGGTACCAGGGGCTGTAGAGATGGCTCAGGGGTTGAGAGCACTCACTGCTTGGTTCCCAGCATCCCATGTGGTGGCTCACAGTTTCCTGGAACTCAGGTTCTGGCCTTCACCTGCACGTGGTACACATACATACATGCAGCCACTCACACATACACATCGAAAAGGTGGTGCTGTAAATGTTCCTCTATGTGTGTGTACACACACACACACACACACACACATGCCAGTGCATCATGGTATAGGCATAGATACCAGAGGACATGTAGGACCAGAAATGACTTCCAGAAGTTATTTCTCTCTTTCTTTCCATTACCCTTTAAATATAGCTTAAAGGATGCCCTAGTATGTACAAGATCCTGGATTTTTTAAAAAGGAAGGTGACTTAGGATTTTAGACAGCATGACAGGACAACTCTTATAAGGACAACATTTAATTGGGGCTGGCTTACAGGTCCAGAGGTTCAGTCCATTATCATCAAGGCAGGAACATGGTAGCATCCAGGCAGGCATGGTGCTGGAGGAGCTGATAGTTTAATATCTTGTTCGGAAGGCAAACAGGAGAAGACTGGCTTCCAGGCACTTGGGGAGAGGGTCTTAAGTCCACCCCAACAGTGACACACTTTTTCTAACGAGGCCACACCTACTCCAACAAGGCCACCTCCTAATAGTGCCACTCCCTGGGCCAACCATATTCAAACCATCACAGAAGGCAAAATATATTTTTAAATGTACATAGTAAAATACATTTTTTGATACAGTCTTCCTTTAAGAGTGTTATTTGCATTGAGCTCATGTGATGATTTGAATGTGAAGACCACATGCTCATTGTAGCATGGATATCAATACACACTGTGACTGGAGGGGTCTGGAGAGTGCTGTCCTGTTGATCGGGGCTCACTGCAGAGTTGTGGGGAACATGGTGGCCTCTGGACATCACCACTCAGACAGTCTGCACTTGTCCCAGAGAGGACCAGAAGAGCCATGGCTGTCACCTCTAGTTCCAAGTGGCTCTAGAGGCCTTCCGCCCTGTGTGGTCATGCCTTTCCACATCCCATGTGAAACTTTTCTTTTGGACTTCTGTGGTGAGCTAGTCTCACTAGTCCCTGGCCAGCCCCTGAGCACATATGGCTTGGATTCTGATCCAGACTCCTGGACTATGCCCCCAAAGTCATGTTTGGAACATGGCTGGTTTCCATCAGAGAAAAAAGGATTGTTCACTGGAACCACACTGGATTACCCTTAGGAACAGACTCAAGGTCATCACACCTGAACTGATCCTGCCCTGAGCATCTTCCACGGGCCCTTTGGGTTCTTGTTCATATTAGAAATCTCAACATCAAATGTTAGATGTGGTTGGAAGAGGAGATGTAGCCCCTGGCAGCTCCCGGCCTGTCACTCCAGTCTTCTCTGAGGCTGTTCCGAAAGGTGCTAAGTGCTGACAGGGCGAGGTGGGTGGGGACAGGACACCCCGCCTGTGGAGCACCGACCACACATTGCTCTTGGCAAAGCCATTTTCTGAGAATAATCATTTCACTTCTAAGAAACAAAGAGGTGCTGGGCGGTGGTGGCGCACACCTTTAATCCTAGCACTCGGGAGGCAGAGGCAGGTGAAACTCTGAGTTTAAAGCCAGCCTGATCTACAGAGCAAGTTCCAGGACAACCAGAACTACACAGAGAGACCCTGTCTCAAAAAAGGAAAGGAAAGGAAGGCAAGCGAAGCAGGGTGTTGGGATGTTTGGCAAGTGAGTGCTTGCCTAGCATGTAGTAGGTCTGTGGTTCAATTTTTGAGGTGTATTTGTAGAGATTATGTTTGACATGGTGACTCGTGCCCATAATCACAGCACTTGGGAGGCTGAGGCAGGTGAATTCCTGTGAATTTGAGGCCAGCCTGGTCTATGCAGTTAATTTTAGGTTGTCATAGGCTGCAGAACAAGGCCCTGCTCAAAAAGTAAATATAAACGACCCCATGTTGTATGTATAATTTATACTAGCATTATTTTATTGAGAATGATCAGACAGCATACACAGCTATAGGGAAGTGGTAAGCACTGTTATATGGTGAACAGCTATTTACTATGTGATAAAAGAATATGTAAGATGATTATTATTATTATTATTATTATTATTATTATTATTATTTTGGTTTTTCAAGACAGGGTTTCTCTGTGTAGTCCTGGCTGTCCTGGAACTCACTCTGTAGACCAGGCTGGCCTCGAACTCAGAAATCCTCCTGCGTCTGCCTCCCAAGTGCTGGGATTAAAGGCATGCGCCACCACTGCCCTGCATGTAAGATTATTTTATAATGTTAATAATAATGTTTTTGGGGAAAATTTTTTTTATCAATATGGAAATTCCTCATATTACTTAAAATATTTGTATTGTATTTTCAGTTGTGCATGTGTGTGTATGCCTGTGTGTGTGCGCGCGCGTGCGTGAAGGCCAGAGGCATTAGACTGCTGTAGAGCCGGAGCCACAGGCTGTTGCAGGCCACTGGACTTAGATGCTGGGAACTGAGCTCTGGCCCTCTGTTCTCTCCCACAAGCCTCACTGAGCAGAAGAGACTGGTTGCAAACATGCCGTATCCTCTTGGCTTTCCCTCCCTGTTACCCCCTCCCAGTTAGCTCTCCTTGAGGATGACTGGAGGGAGGCTTTGTAATGACCACCAGGCATCATGTCCTCCAAGTTCCTTGAAAGGAATTGCAGTCTGGTGGAGAGAGACAGGAAGGAGGCTGAGGAGATCACATGGTAAATCGCCCCTTCTACTCAGAAGTGCGCTAGCATGTGCATTTGCCATTTCTTCAGCCCCTCCCCCCTCCTTAAAAAATAATTAGCTGGGCCAGGGAAATGGCTCAGTCAGTATAAGTGCTTGCTACTAGCATAAGGCCCCAAGTTTGGATCCCTGACACCTAAATAAAAAGCTGGACATGATAACCCGTCCCTATAATTCCAGTGTCAGGGTAGTGGAGGCAGGGGGATCCCTGTAGCTCACTGGCCAGCCAGCCTCACTTAGTCAGTGAGCTCCAAGTTCAGTGTTTCAAAAACTAAGACAGTGACTGAGGAAAAAAAAAAAACAACTCATGTCACCCTCCACACATGGAACCCACATGCATGCAGTCCTGCTCACGCGTGTGAGCACATAATACACACCACATGCTTGCAAGCAAATTAACAAATTCGTTGAGGATTTCACCAGGTAGACCAGGCTGGCCTGGAACTCACAGCCCCTCTCCCTGAGCCTCTGGAAGGCTCTGATTGGAGGTGTACCCAGCCTCTCTGATGATTTCCCCACAAATTTGCAGAGTGACCTTTCTGCAGGGTCGGGACTCCTCTGCTGAGCAACAGTAGGGGCACTCCCTTGACTTCTGAATGATGTTTTAAGTCCTCTGCTTGGTGAGGCTTAGCTGCTCGGGCCGCCTCATCCCTAGCCATCCTTGCATGATATCCTGCATTGCCAACCACCTGTGGCTCCTCTCCACGCCTCCCTCCTCATCTCTGCTTCTCGGGTATCACTTCCTCTTCCCGGAGCTCGGAGCTCGGAGCTCGGAGCTCTGTGTCAGCTAAGTCCTGCTCATCCAGGTTTCAGCTGAGATGAGGGTGCCACCTCCTCTGTCGCGGGGCTGTTTCCTGGGTGAAGGGCTTCTGATTGAAGGAGAGTGTTCCTCTCCATGTCCTCCCCGTCCCCATGCTCACCGTGAACTTAACATGGGTGTGTACTCGTCTGTTAGGCCTAGACGGGGTCTACACTTTTCAATAGTGGTTTCCCAGAAACATCTAGAAAGATGTCTGACATCGGTCATTTGGTATATATGGACCCATAAGATGCCTGTCCCTTCTCCATTTCCTGCTCATGGGCGCAATGTGAACAGGCTGGCCTATATTACCACCGATTTGGAGCTACCCATCAACATACCTTCCACCACAAAGGACTGAATCCTTTCTCTCAAACAAACAACAATGATGTCCGTCCTTTTAAATGAACATGGGCTGGTTGCTTCCCGATAATAATATTGCTACTCTGGAGAGCAAAATTGAGGACATTTTAAGCTTTTGCAGTACTATTATTTTATGGCATTTTTTAAAGACAGTTTTTCATTCCCATTAATGGGTTTGGAGCCAGGGTTCATTGTACTCGACCGTTCTGGATGTACTCCTGCTCTTTGAATATGCAGGGGTAGCTGCCACAGGACTGGTCTGTAGTTTATTCATTATTTTGCCTTTACTGACAGTTTCCTCTTCTAAGATTCATTATGTTTTCATTTGTGTGTGTGTTTGTGTCTGTGTGTATGCACATGTGTGTGCAGGTTTCTGCAGAGACCAGAAGAACACATTGGATCCCCTTTCCAACATATGTGCTGGAAACCTAGTGATGGCCACGAGCGCCCTTAACCACTGAGCCACATTGCTCCAGTCCTATGGTGATAGAATTGATAATTCAGGTTGAGGTACCTGTCCCCGAGATCCCTTTGGAACATGATTTGAACAAACCATTAAGGTTCTCAGGGACAGTATGTTATACTAGGGTCAAGTAGCTATGCAAGCATAGATGTGTGTATTCATGCATGTATACATACATGTACATATGTGTGTAGGCATGCATGCATGTACTGTGTATTTACTTTTAAAACTTACACCAGATTCTTGAGCAACAGCTTCAGCAGATGAAAGCAACTTACCAGCTAAACCAAGAGAAGCTCGAGTACAACTTCCAGGTACTGAAGAAGCGAGATGAAGAGAGCACCGTGATCAAGTCCCAGCAGAAGAGGAAACTCAACCGGTGAGTGGGCGGGCGGACGGCGAGTGGGCGAGTGGGCGAGTGGGCGGGTGGGCAGCAAGTGGGCGGGCAGGTAGAGCATCTTGCTTTACGGACCTTTTGTGGTGGCCCCCAGGCAAGGGTAAATGCTTTTTTCTTCTGAAGGGGGAGAAAAAGTCAGGCGGTGGGAGGGGACAAGGGAGAGGGACCACCTTCGTCCAGTGCGCTTAGCTGCCCCACTTTGCTTTCCTCCTCTCAATCAGCCTGCACGATGTCCTCAACAACCTGAGAACAAAATACGCCAAGCAGATAAGGCAGTTTCAGGACGACAACCAGTCCATGACCTCAGACTACAAACGGCTCGTGACGCAGTTCAAAGACCTACAGAAAGCCTTGAGGTGTCAGGTGTCCTTAGGACCTGTCTTGGAATGCGGGGGACGGTTGCGAGGGCGACTTGGCAAGAGGTTCAGTAGCAGTGATTTCATTAGATTTGACCTCTGCAGGTCTTTTGGAACCAGCCCAGGGGGCTGGGGTATCACTCAACCATCTTTATTCCTTGTTGGAACAGCTGCATTTTATCCCAGGCAGGGTGTTGGGGATTTGAGATTCTTCCTCATGTTCTCGTCCTATGGACAATCGGGGGCACTGGGGCTAAGACACCACTGTTTGAGTCTCCAGCATGTGACAAAGTGACACTCATAAGGGATGACATCAAAACTAAAGTCATAGGAAGGTCCCTCTGCTAGAGAGCTAGCCAGAACAGGGTGGGAAAGTTGGCAGGAAACAATCCAGCAGGACACCTACAGCTCACCGGATGTGGTCTGAGAAGGCAGGGAATTGTTGAGGTCAGCGGCTGTGCTCGGTGCCTTTCCTTCACAGACATTTCATCATCATTGATGAGGAGAAGTTTCGGGAGATCTGGCTGATGAATGAAGCCGAGGCAAAGGTGCTGGCGCAAAGAGCCTTTGATGTGGACAAGATCATCCATTCCCAGCACCTGGGCTTGCCCTGGAAGATGCCTAACCTCGGCTTCCTGAACAATGTGGGGCCGATTTCCCTGCAGCAGCAGAAGTCAGTCACACAAATACTGGAAGAACTGCTGCTGCAGACAGGTGACTAGAAACGGTGTCATCGAGACGTAGCATGGAGGGGCCTCTGAGAGCATAAGTCACTGCACCCATGCTACATGGGAACAGGGGAGGTGCTCAGTACTCAGCTAGCGAGAGGGTTCAACCAGTAAAGGAGCTTGCTGCCAAGCTTGACTCTCTTGTGTTCAAAGCTGAGAACCTACATGATGGAAGGAGAGAACTGACTCATGCAAGATGACCTCTGACCTCCACACTTGTGTGCTCCCCACATACCATAAATACAAACATACTCTATCCCCACCTCCAATTTTTTTGTTTGTGGGACCCAGCACCTCACACAAGTTAGGCACGCACGGAAGTCACTGTGGTACAGCTGAGCCCTCACTGGATTTCCAGTCCACTGACCACTTATCTTACTGTAGTAAAAACTGGCTTCCTTTTCCCACGGGGCTGGGTTGACTCTACCTGAGCTCACTCAGGCAACCCTCCCTGATCACCCCTGGACTGTTTGCAGTTGTGTGTTTACTTTGGTGATTATGTGTGTTGCTTGAATGAATAGACTTGCTCTATTTACCTTTTCATTTTCTTTGTTGGAAAATTGTTGGGACAGATCGCCCCGAGTAGGTTTGTTGCATTAAAGACCTTTGTTGGAAATTACTACACAGAGAGAGACGTGGTCGTTTCCATATTCTCAGCAGTGTGTGCTATCTTAGACACTCAGAGTCTCTCATGTGGCCCAAGCTGGCCTCTCAAACTCCGAGTAGCCAAGTCTGGCCTTGAACTCCTGATGCTCCAAGTTCTAGGATTATAGGCATATGACAGTTCATAGATATCATCATGTTCTTTGAATCACTGTCTCCACACGGTAGGCTTTCTTCAACACTCAGACATGGGTGGCCGTAGAGAGGCAGCAAGAGGCCCGTTTGTTCAGTCTTGGGTAATACATGACTTTTAAAGGATTTATTTATTTGTGTGTGTGTGTGTGTGTGTATGTGTGTGTGTGTGTGTGTGTACGCACACACACTCGCCAACGTCACAGCACATATATGGATCAGAGGACAATTTGCAGGAATTGGTTCTTGCCATCTACCACGTGGGGCTCAGGGATCTAGGTTAGGTTGTCAGGCTTGGTGGCAAGCATCTTTAGTTACTGAGATATCTTACCAGCCATTACAGGATGATTTGGACTTCCATTTTCTGATTAAGAATTAAAGGAGTAAAACATTTTTAATTTTTAAAATTTTAGTTTCTCTCTATTTTTTTGGTATGTTTTTTCTTTTTGTATTTTTTCCTTCCTTTAATTACAAAAAAATTATGTGTGAGTATACGCTGCACACGTGAGCCTGAGGAGGCCAGAGGGTGGTGTTGGGTCTCCTAGAGCTGGAGATACAGGTGGTTATGGGCTGACAGATGTAGGTGCTGAGAACTGAACTCAAGTCCTGTGCAAGAGCAGTAAGTGCTCTTAACTTCAGAGCCATCTCTCCATCCCTTTTAATTTTAAAAGATGTTGTGGTTCATTTGCTGTCAGTGTTCCCCTCGGAGGCAGCCTTTTTGTCCTTTTATTTGGCTGCTTCTAAACCCTGTGGGTTTCAAAATCTTGTAACCTTCCTCCAAAACTATCTCCAAAATGCAAATAAATACATTCCCTTCTCACTTCATGGCTCATGGTAGGATGCTAAGCATGGAGCCTCCAGGTAGATGAAGTCTGGGGAATCCATCATCCGGGCTGAAAAGGACTCTCCAGTCAGTCTTTGATCCATCCCTGCAGTCTGGTCCCCACACAGCAGGTTTTGTTCATCACTCGGACATGGGTGGCCACAGGGAGGCAGCAAGAAGCCTGTCTGCTCAGAAAAAGCCAATGGCTGTTTCTCAGAGTCCACAAGGACAGGAAGTCATCCTGTTAACACCTACCTACCTACCTACCTTCCTTCCTTCCTTCCTTCCTTCCTTCCTTCCTTCCTTCCTTCCTTCCTCCCTTCCTCCCTTCCTCCCTTCCTCCCTTCCTCCCTTCCTCCCTCCCTCCCTCCCTCCCTCCCTCCCTCCTTCCCTTTCTTTCCTTGACCCACTTGTAGAAGATGAAACGACAGAGGCAGCCATGTCAGAAGATGAGTCTTACATGGACCTGCCCAATCAAGTTTCAGCAAAAACCACCAAAAAGATCCTGATGCTCCTGTGTGATGAGTCGGTAAGGCCTCTGAGGCCGTGTGGCCTGGAGCCAGGCCTGCCCAGAGAGGGGGCTGGGGAGTGAGCTTGCAAGGCAGTGCTTGCAGAGGCCCGGTCAGCAATGGACTGATGAGGTTCATTCTGGAAAAATCTCCAGCTGGTTGACAGTAGTGCCTTGCCTGCCACTAATTCATCTGCTGGATTTGCCACTTGTGTGGCCTTTCTCCAGCTGCATCAGGTCTAGGATACTTCCATGGTCTTGGCAACTAGAATCGGGCTTCAAGCAAGGGTGTGTTGGAGCTGGCTCAGCTGGAGCTGGGTTACTGCAACATCTTGTATGTCTGTCTGTCTTTCTTTCTTTCCTATTGGATATTTTATTTACATTCCAGATGTTATCCCCTTACCCTATTCCCCCCCCCAACCAGGAACTCCCTATCCCATTCCCCCTTCTCCTGCTTCTATGAGGATGTGCCCCCACCTATCCCCTATTCCCATTTCCCTATCCTCAAATTCCCCCCCCCCACTCGGCATCCAGCCTTCATGGGACCAAGGATCTCCTCTCCCACCTATGCCCAACAAGGCCATCCTCCCCTACATGTACAGCTGGAGTCATGGGTCCCTCCCTATGTGCTCCCAGGCTGGTGGTTTAGACCCTGAGGAGCTCTGGTTGGTTGGTATTGTTGCTCTCCTCATGGGCCACAAACCCTTTCAGCTCCTTCAGTCTTCTCTCTAACTCCTCCATTGGGAAACCCTTGATCAGGTCAGTGGTTAGCTGTGAGCATCTGCATCTGCATCTGAATATGTCAGACTCTGGCAGACCTCTAAGGAGACAGCTATATCAGGCTCCTGTCAGCATGCACCTCCTGCCATCTACATCAGTGTCTACCTTTAGTGACTGCACATGGGATGGATACCCAGGTGGAATGGTCTCCAGACAGCCCCTTCAGTTTCTGTCCCACACTTTGTCTCCATATTTGCTCCTTGTGGGTGTTTCTAAGACGCCAGCATTCCGAGGTGGTAGAAGGAGCTAAAACAGCTCATCCCCAATGGTCCCGGGACAGTCAAGGCAGTTTTCTTTGTTATTTCTGGAGCCAGTCCTGCTGAAGGAATCAGCTGGCAGGTCCTCTGTGTCATATGCAGCCAGACAGCATGACCAACGGTCCTTGGAGCCCTTCCTGAATTCCTCAGCTCAATGTGGGGCTTGGCTTTTCCTTACCCCACCCCCATCTGTGTCACACACATGCATTCTGATGTGGCTCAGGTCTCCATCACTTTCTCTCCCCTCTTCAGTGCTTGCTCCTGGGCTCTGTAACTATTCGGGGGGTGGAATATGGGTGCATCGGGCACTGAGGCCCAGTCTGGTTTAAAGTAATGTGAAGACTCAGTTGTTTGCCCAGTGGCTTGTGAGTGATGTAGAGGGCAGTCTAAACCCAAAATGGGATCTAACTCTGTCTTTGGTCTTGTTTCCTGAGACTGGCTTAGGTATCTCAAGATGGCCTTCACTGAGGACCCCACCACCCAAAGGTTCACTGTTAGAGATTGTGTTCTGTGGCAGTGTCCCTGGAGAGTCATATTATGGATGGTTGCAGACCCCATACCTTGTTCCTGAAACCTGGCTCTTACTGGGGACACCATCTTTCTTTTCTCCTCAGGGTTTCCTCATAGAGAGCAAACTTCTGAGTCTGCTCCTCCCCCTGGAGAAGAGCGAATGCTATCTGCTGAGGTTGGACGCTATCTTCTCTGTGAGTCCCACTGGGCAGAGAAGCCATGGGGTAGGGGTGGGGCAGAACCTGTTTTCTCAACATTACCTTAACCCTAAGACTATAGCAGTCTCCCAGGCCTCCCTGGGCTCACTATCGATGCCTGCCTTCAACTTCAGATTGGCTCTGGTGTCATGCTCTGTGTGGGGCGCTCCTGACTCTGGGCGTTGTTCATGTTCTGATGGTTCCAGTTCACTGCAGCTTCCTAGACTCTTTATTCAGCAACCAGGGATGCTAAGGGGGAGCATCTGAATGTCTGGTTCAGAGGAGCCCGAGTTCAGGGCCTGTTTGATGGTTTGATGAGGCGTCTGAGTGGCCATCTTGTTTTCTCCTCAGGCCCTGGCAATTGAAAGCGAGGATGACTTGTACAAGCTGGTGAACTTCTTCCTTCGATACCGAGCCCACCGTTTATCCTCTGCCCAGGTGAGACAGGCAGCTGGGGAGAGCATTAGATGGGCAGGGCAGCTGGGGAGAGCATTTCCTTTCGTTTTATTTCTCTACAAGTTTTGCTTCCCCATGGGATCTTGTCTCTCTTTCCCCTCTGTCTATGACACAGGCCCTGTGTTCTGATGTGGCTGGCACCTCGCTCTACCATATCTTCTTCTCTTGTAGCTGTTTGAGCGATGTGCTGGAGTTAAGCACTGACCCTGGACCTGGGGGGGGGGGGTTGATGGTGTCTATGCCAGGAATGGCTAATAGCATCAGCTTAGTTATTATTTTTTTTTCTATTTGCAAAGGGCAGAATGACTGTACAAGGGATGGAATGCTTCTATATTGAGGTCCAAGGGCTCTTTTCCTGGGCTTTCCTCAAAACCAGGCTTTAACCATCATGAAACATAAATGCACTGCATTCTGCATATTCCAATCCATCACACTTTCCTATGAAGCAGGACTCATTTGCAACACCGTGAATATTATGTTGTAAATGACTTCAGAAGGAGATACAAAGAGCAACTTTGTGGAGAGTCACAAAGTCTTAAGTTTTTAATTTAAAAATCAAGAATAAAAATGGTTTTAGTACTGTTAGCCCAGGGTGAGTTTCCTGAAAGCCTTCTTGGGGGTGGGGGAGGGGGAGTAGGACGAGCGCTGGGATATAGCTTATCTGGAAGGTACTTGTTTAGCATGTGTGAGGTCCTGGGTTTGAGTCACAGCACTACATAAACAGTGTGTGGTGATATAGGCCTAGATTCACAGCACCTGGGAGGAGGTGGCAAGAAGATCTTAAAGCATACATGATGTCTGAGGGAGAGTATTTTCAATTCATATCAGTTTAAGAATATATTAGTTTCCTTAGTATATAAAGAGCCCACATAAGCCAATAAGAAAACAAGACTGTTAGTGCAAAGGAAAGAGTGGGGTAGTCCTCAAACTCTTACAGTCTTTCTCCCTCACCATCCTAAGTCAGGGGATTACAAGTGTGCATCACCATACTTGGACTAGGACAGGCAGCCTCTCCCTCCCCCACATCCCCTGAGACAGGGTTACTCTGTGCAGTTCTAGCTGTTCTGGAACTCCATCTGTAGACCAGAATGGCCTCCAGCCCAGAGATCTGCCTGCCACTGCTTCTGAGTGCTGGGATTAAAGGTGTGCATCACCACCCACTGGCTATGCGTGTCAGCCTTCCCTGTAGAGAGCGGAGCACAAGTGAGGCCTGCACTGCAGCTGTCTGTCTGTCCGGTTGGCAGTAGAGGATGTCCACTCAGTGTCCACTCACACAGAACTGATGCTCACACACTCCAGGGCATACTCATACCCTGGTGGGAGTGTGACGGCCGTCCCTTCAGTGAGGACAGTTTGACAGCATCACTTTACGACGCTCCTAGGATTTTGTTCTATAGATAGAACACAGTTGACTTCCTTCGTTTCTCTTCCTTTTTTCCTCTCCCTCTCCCTCTGTCACTCTGTCTCTGTCTCTTTATCTCTCTTGGATTCTTGAGATAGGCTCTTATGTAGCTCAGGCTAGTCTCAAACTCTATGTAGCTCAAGGATGGCCTTGAGCTTCTAAATCTCCTACCTTCCCAAGTGGTGGGATTAAGGCATACCCCTGAATACTCTGCTTAATGCATTTGAAACTATATGTTTATTATAGTTTGTTTTTAAAATTGTAGCATTATTTGAAATAGAAGACTGGAAACTGCAGATTTCCAGGAATGTATTTAATAATTCATGATGTCCTCTCATAATGGGACAGGAGGAAGATGATTTAAATTTGAAAATGTTACCAGGATTGATTCTCTATTTTGTATGAGCCAAACGGGTATTTACAGCTTTGGAGCATGTGACTAGCAGAACAGTGAACACCTGTGAACTGGATTTAGAGACGGAACACAAGTCTCATTTCAGAGCCCTCCCCGTCCTTACTCACCTGCCTTCTGTCATTATGTAAATGTGTCTGACTTAGTTAGGGTTTCTAGTGCTATGATGAAACACCATGACCAAAAGGCAAGTTGGAGAGAAAAAGAGTTGATTCATCTTACATTTCCCCACTGTAGTCTATCAGTGAAGGAAGTCAGGACAGGAACTCAAAGAGGGCAGGAACCTGGAGGCAGGAGCCGATGCAGAGACCATGGAGGGTGCTGCTTATTGGCTTGTTCCTCATGGCTTGTTCAGTCTGCTTTCTTATAGAACCCAGGACCACCAGCCCAGGGATGGCACCACCCACAGTAGGCAGGCCCCTCCCTCATTGATCACTGAGAAATTGTCCTATAACTGGATCTCATGAAAGCAATTCCTCACCTTAGGCTCCTTCATCTCTGATGACTCTAGTTTTCGTCAAGTTGACACACAACCAGTGAGCACAGCGTCCACCTACAGGATTTTTAGGAACTTTGCTGGTTCCTTCTCTTGTTTCTCACTGTGTGTTTGGGCATATCTAGACCACAGTCAACCCTGTACCTCTCTCCAGGCCAGTACCTCCATTCAGAGCAACGTGGAGCGTACAAGCCTGATGTCGGCGCTGGAGCGTTTGAGCATGATGTCCCAGGTGGACAGGAGAAGCACTGTGTCCAAATCAGAGCAGGAGTCCACAGAGCAGGAGGACCTGCAGGGAGGGGACTACGAAAACCTCGAGGGCAGGGAGTTGGGAGAGCAGGAGGACCTGTCTTCACCCAAGTTCATCCACCCCAATGATGTCCTCAAGATACTGGAGGCCTTTGTCATGGGGCTAAAGAAGCCTAAGTATGCAGTGGTACAAGGGTGATGGAGGACTTGCTGGGGACGTGGGTGCTGGGAGGCTGGGACACAATGTTGAGGTAGAGGAGAAATGGCTGTACACATACACACACATACATACACACATACACACATGCATATACATATACACATGTGCACACACATGTACATACACACATACATACACATACACACATACATAAACACATACATGCACATACACACATATATACACATACACACATACACATGCACATACACATACATACACGCATACATTTGCACACATGCATATGAACACATATGGACACATACATACATACACATGCACACATGCACACACATATGTACACATGCACACATGCATACACATACATATATACACACATACATACACACATGCACACATACATGCATACATACATAAACACATACATATACATGTACATGTGCATATACACATGCATACACATATACATAACACACATATCTATACACATACACGCAAATACACATAGACACATAGATTCATACATACATACATATACATACCACACACACACACAGACACAGACACATACACAGATACACACATACATACACACAAATGTGACTGGCATTGCCTGGGTGGCACGTAGAAACAGGCACCACTGCTTTTAACTTCCAGGGATGCTCGGCCAGTACAGAAATTGAAGAAAGAGACTCGAGATAACTCGAAGGACACAGAGTACTGGGAATCCCTGGCTACGGTTATCCCTTTCTCCAAGCAGAACCTCTGGGATGCGCTGTACAAGGCCTTGGAGAAATACTAGTCAGCATCAGGGCTTGGAAGGACGGAGCTGGGTGGTCTGTAGGGGCAATCCTGTCCAGGGGCGTAGTTGTGTCTCCTGTGCTCACACAGTCTGAGGGGGTGGGTGGTGGCAGATGGTGTTCCCACTCTCCTTGTCTGTCCCTGTTAGCCTGGGAGGAAGGGAGGTGTCTCAGGTCTTCCCTTGAAGCCAGAGCAGAAACACCAAGCGTCTGGCTTCTATCAGTAGAGGATGGAAGACCAAGCCAGTCTTTACCTAACCTGCTTCCTGTGTCCCACCCCTAGCCTTGTGCTGACCGAGAGGGCCAAGCTGCTCATGGAGAATGACTCTCTGGAGCAGCAGAATGCAGAGATGCAGTCCCTGCTACAGCAGTATCTCCAGGCCAAGGTGGGTGCTGGGGCATGGGCCCAACTAAGATCAGAAACCACACCTCAGGAGGCGGCACCTGCTGGCAAGGCCGTGGTACTGCTGGCAGTCCTGCCAAGGCCCACAGGACTGTGACTGTCCCACTGGGGTCATGGCCTTGGGGTCACTCTGCTCTGACCGCTCTGTTGTTTTTTAACTTTAATTCTTTGAGCTAATGTGTCAGGTAGCCTAGGCTGGCCTCAAACTCTATACGTAGCCAAGGATGACCCTGCACTTCTGATATTCTGCCTTCCCCTGGGACAGTTGGGATTACAGGCATGAGCCACCACGACCTGTGTGTGTGCTGCTGGGGAGCAAACCTTGGGCTTTGGTACATGTTGGGCAGGAGCTCTACACACTGAGTCACATCTGTGTCTCCCTCTTCCCCTCTCATGAGAGCCTGGCACGTTGCAGTGCAAGCTGGCCTCGAACTCATGGACATTCTTTTTAGTCTCCCAAGTACTGGAGTGACAAGCATGCGCATCGGTGCCCAGCTGTGGACTCATTCTTAATTTTTCTTAAGCATGCATGCACAAGTGTGTGTGTGTGTGTGTGTGTGTGTGTGTGTGTGTGTGTTCTCCCATGCCATAGCACACATAAAGACAGCTTTTGGGAGATAATCTTCTCCTTCCACCATGTGGATACCAGAGACAGAACCAGATGTCAAGCTTTTTGGCAAACACATTTCCTGCAGAGCAACCTCACTGGCTCACAACCAACTTTTTTTTGCTGGTTTGTTTCTCTCTCTTCTTTTTTCTTTTCTTTCTTCCTTTTTTCTTTTCTTTTTCTTAAAAAAATGAGACAGTATGTCTTTACATAGCCCTGGCTATCCCGGAACTCGCCTTGTAGACCAGGCTAGCCTCAAACTCATAAGAGATTCATCTACCTGTGCCTCCTGAGTGCTGGGATCTTCTTCTGTGGTGAACATATTCTTCACCACACTTGGCCAGAATTATTCTTTTAAAAAACAATACCAAGTCCAGAAGTAGCATCTAGGCCCCAGGCCCCTCCCCACCTCTGACAACCTGCTAGGGGGCTGGGCAGAAACTCTCCCCGCTGGTTCACAGAGAGAAGCAGGCTCGGAGACTTGGTGAGGCTCCTATAGCATCGAGCTCCCCCGTCCTGCCAGACCAGCTTCCCAGAATATGACTGAAGGTCCCCGTCAGTGGGGAGCAGATCCTGTGCTGTCCGAGGTGTCCCCTCCAGTGATGACTGTAACTGTTCCCACGGAGTGGCCAGAGGAGGAAGGAAAAGTCCCTGTGCCCTGGTTGCACACTGGTGGGATGCTTCAGGGTCAGGCTGAGGTGAAGATGGTCGTGACAGTCTCTAGTCCCTTGTCCAGCCACAGAGGACATAGGGCTCCAGGCTGGTCTCACGTCCCAGGCCACACCTGGAAGGTGGACGGGTTCTTGGCCTGTGACAGGACTCAGACGTTTGGGGACATATGGCCCCTGTCTGTGCACAAGAGGATGGAGATGAGGGCTGGAGGCAAGACTAGACTGAGAAAGCAAGGGGGGAGGGGATTTAAGGGGAATGAGTGGGGAGCCTAAAGAACGCTCCTGGGAGCAGTAGCTGGAGCCAGACAGGAAGCCCTGGCATCCTCCAGGGACCCTGACGCCCCTCTGCTATGGAGAAGCAGTGCTTGCAGGGAGTGGGACTCTAGGAAAGTCAGCATGTGAGCCCTCACAGAGGGCAAGAAAATGACCGTCACCCTTTAATTTCCAGGTAAATTCGGAACTGCAGATCCCTCCGACTCAGGGCTTCCGGATGCCCTCAAAATAGAGACGGATCTGCAAAACCTAGTGTCATTGAGTCTGTACCTGTCGCCTGAGAGACAGGCCCACCCTGGGTTTTTCTGAGCTGTATCTCCCAAAATGGGGCAGTGATGCTCCCCAAAGTTCTAATAAAGTCTTTGAAAGCTTAGGCTGAATGCTGTGAAAGAGGCCAACTACACGGGCAGGGGTCCCCCTGCTCTAAGTGGTATTACATAGCTTTGTCCCTGGGCTCAGACGTGGTGAGACCAGCACCAGGGTCTCTTCCTGTCCTTGAGAAAATGCTAGTCATTACGGGTGGAGGCTGGGGCTTTGGAGTTGTATAACTTCCCATCATCCCCAAACTGAAGGAAGTTCTCCATGCTTTGGGGCCTTTGGGTCCACCATGGTGTGCCCTCTGGGCTGTGGAGGTAGGCGGTTCGGTTTGCCGCTGAGGCCGGCAGCCCTGTGCCTGAGGCCCACCTTAAATGTTGCTTCATAAGAGGTTATCCACAAGAGTTTTACCATTTCCCCCCCCCCCCCCGCTCCACACACGCAAACCTATCCTTCCCTGCTCCACTTGTGTCTCTGAGTTTGATTTATTTTATTGAGAGAGAGACAAAAAAAAAAAATCACACCCAAGAAAGGAAAAGCAGCCAGCAGACTCGCAGAGGCAGAAGGGCAGCACTCTTAAGTGTACACTCGGGTGTGGCTGCCGGCAGGCAGGACGGAGCAGTCTTCAAGGCAGCTAGTACACCCCATTTACTCTTGGAGCTTGCTTATTAGCTGGCACACACTGGCCTAGGCAGAGGCAGCCCTGGGAAGTGATGGGAAGCCCAGGGATAAGCAGCCAAGAGGCGGGGGTGGTGGGGTGGGTGGGGTGGTGGTGGTGGTGGGGTGGTGGGTAGGGTGGGGGAGGGGCGGAGCCAAGAGGAGAGCATGCGCAGGAGCAGCTGGCCACTGCTGAGCCGCCTCTGTCAGGATGCTCTGCACAGAAGTGTGTCGCCTCAGCTGGCATTTCTGGTGCTTTCCACGTGTTCCTACTCATCAGAGCCTTGGACACTGCCCCGTGTTCCTAGGTTCACTTTTCTGGAGCCGTAACATAAGATTTAGAAAGCACAAGGGAGGGTCGGGCCACTACCACTCTCAGGGCTGGGCAGAGGAACCTGGTACCTTAGAAGGTGGGACAAGAGGGTATCTGGTTTTGGAGGCCAACTGTGCCCCAAACCCCAGGCAGGCCTGAGACAAGATCAGGCAAGCAGCAGTTTGGGTGTGGGGTGGGGATGCAAGCCCAGCAAGCAGGTGTCTTGCTCAAGGCTGGCAGGCCTGGTAGGGCTCCTCAGGGAGTTGGGAGAAAGTCCGGGTGAGGGAAGGCAAAAAGGCAGCAGCCCCTGGAGGGGATGCTGGGGCGGGCTGGGCGGGGGCACGCTTCATGCCCCTAGGAGCTTCTTGACCATGTAGCCTGGGAGGCTGTAGAGGAAGAGGGCCAGCATGAGCAGCCCGAGCAGCGCCAGCACAATCTTGATGATAAGCCACTTGTACCGGGTGCAAATGAGGTACTTGATAGATTTGAGTGGGTTCAGGAACCAGACGAACGCCGTGTCAGGCCGGCTAGAGTGGGGAGAAGATGGGAGGGGCTGGTTAGATAGCCAGCATGAGCCACCCACACAGGGCTCCCAACTTTCTGTCCTTTCATAGTGAGCACTAGAGCCGAGGTGGAGTCCTTAACTAGTATCAGATGGACAGCTTCTAGACCCTGTCTTCTCTGGGAGACCACTGCTGCCCCAGCTCCACCCTGTGCCTAGGTGGCAGTTTTGTCAGGTACTCAGCCGGATCGCTTGCAGTGATAAACTGAGGCAGACTTTGGTATTACAGACCACACACGTCCTTCCTGAGATCCCGTACGTAGTACATCATGCAGGCTCTGTCTCCCCGTATTCTCAGGAAATCAGAATTGCTCAACTTACTCACTCACTCTCTTCCTTCCTTTCTTCCTTCCTTCCCTCCTTTTTTGAGACATGGTCTCAATTAGCCTAGGCTGGCCTTTTATTCACCATGTAGCCAAGGATGACTTTTGATTTATCTGCCTGCTTCTACCTTCTGATGGCTGGGATTCCAGACATGCATCACTACCCCTGGTTTATGTAGCCCTGGCCACTGAACCTAAGGCTTCATGAATGCTGGGGAGGCATTCCACCCATTGAGCTACGTTCCTGACCCTCAGACCCTCCCTTTATGATAAACCCACAGATAATGTCTACAGCATCCAAACAGCCTGAGTGCCGTGCCTCACTCTCCACGACTTGCCGGCCATCAGGGTGCTAACCTGCCCTGCCTTTTGCAGAATTCCTTGGTAAGGTCTCCTTGTCAGCCTCTACTGTCTGCAGTTCTGTGTCACAAGATCATCAGGTTCCATAACATGTCACAATATAAAATTAAAAGTGTTGGATATACTCTGGTGTGTGTGCATGCCAGTGGGCACGCCTGTGTACACACATGGAGACCAGAGGACGTCAGAGGAGGTACTGCTGTGGAATTCTACTTAAGCTAGGGTCTCTCACTGACCCGGTGCTAATCTGGCAGCCAGGAAGCCCCAGAAATCCTCCCATATTTACCTCCAACGGTGCTGGGGTCCCAGGATGAGATACAGCCATGCCCTACCTTTTTTGTGAGTGCTAGGGACTTGAACTCGGGTCCTCATGCTTGCTTTGCAAGCATTTTTGACTGAGCCATATTCCCAGCCTCTGGATATTTTCCAACAACTGGCCCATCATCTTTCAGAGGATGGGGGCCATACCCCCATTGTAAGAGGGGTATCAGGGCAGGGATGTGGGTCTAGATTGCCTGAATTTCTATCCCCAGATATTGTGGGCAGGTTAGACTCCCTTGAATCTCAGTTTCTTCATTTGTTAAGATGCTTTAACAGGAATTCCTACTTCCTGGACCTAGGGAACCGGTGAACTGAGAACATGCTGGCCAATCTCAAAGCCTGCAGGGACATGGTCCTCAGCTGATGTCAGCTTGACTGTCTTCCCTGGTGGAACGACTTGTCCTCGGGGTAGGAACCAGCTGTGCCCAGGTAGGTCTCTTACTCAAGGAGGAACTGTTTCAGAAGAATCTGCTCACCCTAGACAAACCCGCCCTCTGCCCCGCCCCGCCCCCTGTACCGCCCCACTCCTGTACCGCCCCACTCCTGTACCGCCCCACTCCTGTACTGCCCCGCCCCTGTACCGCTCCGCCCCTGCACCGCCCCGCCCTGCACCGCGCCCCGCCCCCTGTACCGCCCCACTCCTGTACTGCCCCGCCCCTGTACCGCTCCGCCCTATACCGCCCCGCCCCTGCACCGCGCCCCGCCCCTCTGTACCACTCTAACCATGTCTCAGCTTCCTCCTGCCTGTGGAACTGGAGTGGAGTCTGAGAATAACGTTGCTGTAGCTGTTGGATACTAGAGTGGCACTTTGGCACCTAGGCTGGAGACCCAGTGCCACCTAGCTAGGTGACCTTGAATAAGCTATGTCACCTTTCTGGCCTAATAATATAAAAATATAAAATAGCCATTTCTGGCTCTGATGAGAGTATGATTACATTTAAAGTTTAAAAGTTTGCAATGCATGTTTATGTGGATGCACGTATGTGTTGGGTTTGTCTGTGTATGCTTATGTGCATGTGTGTGCTTCTGTGTGTGTATGCACTGTGCGTACACATATGAACTTGTACATGTGTCTCTGTTGAGTATGCCCCATGTGCTGGCCAGCCCTTGTCCAGAGGCAGAAGGAAGAAGTACCAGGCCCAGGAGGCTGCAGGGTTCAGGCCCCGAGGATCTTCTTGGCCAGGTAGCCAGGCAGAGAGTAGAGAAACAGGGCGAGCAGCAGCAGCAGGAGGAGGAGCAGGAGGAGTTTGAAGAGCAGCCAGCGGTAGGTATGCCACAGGAAGTAGCGGGCAGACTTGAGAGGGTTCAAGAACCAGATGAAGCTTGTATCGGGCCGACTGGAGCATTGGGAAGAGCAGACAAGCACAGGGAAACGACAGGAGGGTAGGAAGGGGTTTGGTGAGAGACCTTCACTCAAAGGAAAGCCCACCTGCACCAAGCAGTCTCTGGCACCAGATCTGGCCACCTTTGGAGTGCTTGCATTGCCCTTGTCAAAAACTAGGGCAAACCCATATCACTATTGGACTTGGGGGCTGAGCTTCCTGGGAAAGGAACAGCTTTCTTTGCAGATGGGCTTTCTTTGGTTCAGAGGAAAGAGGTAGCTTCAGAGTTGAAGGAAGGGGCTCCCCCATGGGGCTGTGTGCCAGGAGGGAACAAAGTAGTTGCCTGTGGAGTAAGGGCAAGACCAGAAGGGTCTGGGCCCTCTTCTTTTTTCTGCTCCCATGGTGTGGTGTGATTGGGGGGTCTAGGCAGGCGGGAACTCACTTGGGTTTTTCTAGAGGGTCAGGTTCATTGCGAGCTAGGCCCACCGGATTCTTCTCCGCTTCCTCTGCTGTGAGTAGATGTAGCTCCGCCTCCACTTTGCCCTGAAGGAAAGAAAGGAGAGTTCCAGTGTCTGAACCAGTGGGCTAGGTATCCCAGCCCTGGCCCATGTAGGTCATACCCCAAGTAGGAAGTGGTACCCACCGTGAGTTCAAACTCATCATTCTCATTTCGGGCCAGGAGGGGCCACCAGCCTTTGACACGCTTCTGTTTAAAGATGGAAACCAGGGGTACATCCACCTCCCCAGTGGCCATCTCCATGGTGCACTGCTTGGCTGTTTTAGCGCCCCTTGGGAACCGGTTCAGGTCCAGCTCGATGGCCCCTGTGGTAACATTGGAGTTAGTTTTGAGTAGACATGGCAGGGGGGTGGGGATTGCCCTGTTTCCTTCTTTTCCTTTCCCACTCTTGGTTTTGCTAAGGCCTTTCTTAGCTTAGAGTGTCTCTTGGCATCTTTATTCTGGATATAGTGCATCTGCTGATGTCTCATTAAACCCAGGCTTGCAGACGCAGATAGAGTTTGGTGCGATCTGAGACTCAGGGAAGTCTGCATCCCTAGAGAGTCTTGCTGGTTTCCCACCAGCATTTACCTCGACTACCTGATGTGCCCACTACACCTTGTTGTTCCAGTTATGACCCTGACAAGCAACTGGGAAGATTCTTGGAGCGGCAAGATCCCCATTTGCTATCTCTGGCTCTGAGAACTATGTGTACCCTTCCCATGGACTCAGCCTGCCCACCCCGCCCCTCAGCTCTGGGCCCTAGGCCTTTCTCTGCACCCAGGAAGTCGTCAGCAGAGAAGTGGTCAGCGTCCCAGATCTGCAGGGTGAGCCGTGCAGGGATCTTGTACTCCGTCTCATCCCAGGAGAACATAGACTCCTTCTTGGACATAACGATCTTTTCTTCGGCCGCCAGGTAGTCGAAGGGGAACAGGTATCTCCAGTTGAAGTTGCCCTCACCCGTGAGGGAGTGATAATGTACGTCTGTGTCCTGTTTGTCCTCCTGCTGGCCCTTCAACCACCTGTTGAGAGGAGTCACCTGCTCCGGCTCTATGGTCACGCCGCAAGGGCCTCTTCCCAATCCAGGACCCCCTTATCCATTCTCCCAGGAAAGCAGGCATGCTCAGCTCAGCCTCTCCCAGGGCAGTGACTGTCACCCACCCCCTCACAAAAATATCACTGGACTTCTCTCCCGTGAAGAAATCGTCGTCTTCCAGGACCACCTCATCTGTGTTCCACACGATGACCCGCAGCTCGTACCTGGACAGGTGTGGGGAGGCTCATCAGAAGCCTGGGGTAGGGCCTGACCCAGGTTCTGGGGACAGGTCAGGGCTGGGTCTCTAGTGTACTAACAAGAGAAGCCCTGGGAGACTTGAGTAGGTTGGGAGAGTTGGGGAGGAGACTAGAGGGAGTTCTGTCTAGTCAAAAACGAGGTGCCTCAGTTAGGGGAAAACCAGCCAGTCTGGAGCAGACACCCACGAACACTCATGGGCTGTCAGGCTAAGATGGGGAGGAAGGAGAGAGGAGCGTGGCCATGCCCAGCCATCCCCATGCAGGGGGCGGCTACCATGAGGCAGGGAGCATTGTTCTATTTCTAAGAAATTCCGAGTTAAGCCCAGTGGCCTGAAGTGGAAGCCCACGAACTCTGGATTCCTTTATGTCCTTGTCCTCAAAAAGGATGTCCCCTTTGAGTTTTAGTTGAGATTACAAATGAGGGGGTTACATTTCAACCATTATGTATGAGGTTCATGGGTGGGAATTCGGGTCTCTGGAACAGAGTTGGGTTACTCCTTCGTGGTCAAGCCTGGACCAGAAGGCTGATAATAGCCTCAGGCTGGCGGCTGTTACAGCCAGAGCTGGCGGCACCATTTGCTTGTGGCCAGAGTAAAATGGATACACTGGCCCCAATCCCTGGTTAAAAATCCTCAAGAAACAAGGGGTAGGGCCATAGCTCAGGGGTAGAGTATTTGCCTACTGTGCATGAGGCTCTAGGTTCAATCCCCAGTATTGTCAGAAAAGAAAACCATTAAGAAATTGAGGATGGCAACATCAGGGCTGGAAAACAAGAACACAGGCAGCTTTGTACGTCCAGAGGGTTAGCCCGAACCCAGGGACTGATGATATGCAATGGGCAGTGACTATCCTGACCCCTTATTCAGGGTGACACTCAGCTTCAGGAGCCAAGACCCCCTAGGTGAGACAGATGGCTTAGCTCCAGACTGGAGCTCCCTCCTCCCCACCCCCTCTGCTCTTTTTCAGGCATTTGGTCTCCTATGATGTGGCAGCCACCCGGAAGAAAGGCTGGTAGAATGTGACACTGTGACACTGGTACAGAACAGGCTCCGATGGGTTCTTCTGTGTGCCTCTAGGATTTTGTGTGTGTGTGTGTGTGTGTGTGTGTGTGTGTGTGTGTGTGTGAGAGAGAGAGAGAGAGAGAGAGAGAGAGAGAGAGAGAGCTATGTGAATGCAGGTGGTTGTGAGGGGTGGCTATGTCTTTGTGAGGGGTGATACCATGTGTAAGAGGGTGCTGGGATGTGGGTCATCTCATTCAGGGCAGAGCAGGTGGTGCCCCACTTAGAGCAGGCCCTAGAGCTCATGGGTTGGTCTGTTTCTCCCCTAGAAGGGCCCGGCCACACCTGAGGCCCCGGGAATAGTGACTAATCCAGGCTGCCTTCTACTGGAAGGAAGATCTGGGCTGTGGTGGGAAGTGGAGTGAGGGGACAGTGCTGGTGGCCAGGCAGCTCACTTCTTGGGTTTCCTGGGGGAGATATCCAGAGGTGTCCCAGGGGCTGGCATGTCCATGGGGAACATATCCACCCACAGCTCCAGGCGGCCCTGAGGAAGAGAGGGGTATGGCAGATGTCTGAGTGACCCTTTCCCCTCTGTTCAAGCAGCTCCATTCTCCTGGCCTATCTAAAGCTGCACATTTCTAGCTCTGGATGCTAGGATGTCTTATGATGTCACCAATAGCTGGTAACAGCTTCTGGGGCGGGGAGCCAACAGTCTGATGTGGCTCTCAGAACCACGGCATTGAAGCTGGCCTCAGGGGGGCGGTATGTGGGAATACGGGGGGGGGACACAGGAAATATTGTGAACCCCATTTCTACCCTTAGGATCGCAGCCAAGTGCACATCACCTGCTCAATGCCTGGCTTGTCAGGGTTGAGCAGCGGCCTGGTCTCCACGTGTTCCGGTACAAGGCGGCAGCCCACCCGGGGGATGTCCTCCCAGTGTCTCAGAGCAGACAGTGCCACGTGCTCATCTGTGGGCTTCCTCTGACCTGTGAAGGCCAGCACATCAGGTGCATACACCTGGTCTCTTCAGAACCAGGGGGCCTCTATGGGGCCATGGGCTTAGGAGCACAAAGCCCCGCTGACCTGCCTACCTTACCTTTGTTTTATTGCTGGGGAGACAGATACGGAGGAAGGTCAAGTCTCAGCTATACTTCAGACTCCAGAGAGACCCATGACCCTGGCTTACCAGGCTTAGAGAAGTTGAATAGAGAACCCTAATGGGTTGTGAAAGGGACAAAGGAGGCGAGACCACTTCTGTGGAGGTGTAAGTTCTCCAGCACAGACCCTTCTCTAGCCTCTGGGAAGTGCCTCATGGACAGAGAGGAACAGGGTGGGTGTGTAGGGTGGGTGGGGCTTGGGGCCAGAGACCTGGGCCCACACCATTGCTTTGTCTCTGTAGAGATACATGAACTCGGGCAAATCAACAAGCTGGAACTTGTTGGGTCTCAGTTTGCTCTTCTGTAAAATGGGGTTATTTTCCTGGCCCATGGGGATGAATGAGATAGAAAGAGGGGAGAGACAGTGTGTGAGATACAGGAGAAGGTGTCAGGAATGTGGCTGGGCAGACTGGAGGGGGCTCTGGGGTATGGAGCACAGGCTCACTAAAGGACATCTAGAAGTCCCCCAGAGTGGGGCCAGTCAGATTCTTTCAATGTCCCTTACCATTCTCATCCTCTATCTCTGAAGGCCCCGTGAAGACACGGTTAGCGACCTTCACTCTCCCATGCGGGCCAAAGTGGGGGCCGTCCACTTTGCCCTCTTTGCAGAGGCGGGTCAGGATCTGGCTGGGCTTCATGGGGTCCCTCCAGATATTGTAGCCATGACTGTGGGTGGGAGGAGACACACAGGCATGAAGCGGTTCAGGTCATCCCAGGTGGCAGATCCTTCTGGCCAGTTCTCCACAACTGGCCGTTGCCTACATCAGCAATGGGCCTCCTAGGGCTGCTGGGGTCTGGTCCTTCTACTTTGTCTTTGTCTCTGACATCCAGTACTTCCCAACCAACCATCACCCCATCATCCTACAGCAGCTCTTATGAGGCATCAGGTAACCAGAGAAGATGGGGACCTGACCAGGGTCACTCAGCCTGTAAGAGGCAGAGAGACCTTTCCAGATCCTCTCAGAGCTTTATCTACTGCCTGGCACCATTTCTTTCTTCTTTATCCATTCTGCCTCCTTTGTGTTGGAATCCATTCCCTACCCTATCTTGGAGTCTTCAGGCCTGACCCCTGCAGTTGCACTCAGAGTGTGTAGGATGGAGGCACACCCCAGGTCCGAAATCCTAGCATGTTTACTTTTCCAAATTACCACTGGAGCCTTGTCTAAGATATGCAGCCATGCAACAGCCATCCAGTGCCTTCCCAATCCCTGCCCCAGCCTGTCCCCAGCCCCTCCCCCCATTGGTCCCTCCCTGTCCTCGCACATGGAATAGGTCTGCGCGATGCCGCAGGTGGCGCGGTGCTTGCTGTAGAAGCGGTTTTCCAGGTCGATCTTGGTTTCTCCGATGAGGTCATCAGTGCCCACCAGATCCCAGTCGTACACTGCCACTGTCAGCATGGACTCCATGGGGAAGGAGGCCTCGACGTCAAAGGACCTGTTGGAGTGGGTATTAGCAAGGGGATACAGGTTGAGATGGGCAAGAGGTGAGGACTGGACTGAGAGCCAAGGTGGGCAGAGAGGGCAGCTCGAGGTCTTACTTTCCAAAGACAGGGTTGAGCTGCTTGGAGATATAGTTCTCCTTGTCTCGGATGTCAGTCTTGCCTAACTTGATGGCGATGTAGGGGTCGGCTTTGCCATTGATGTCGGCCGGGTGCAGGTCTGTGGCCTAGGCAGGGTAAATGGTGCCTAAGCAGACTCTTAGGTGCTCTCACCCTGTTCCTGAGGGCCCCACAATGTTGAGAGGCATTAGGTTAGAGACAGAAGTCTCTCTGTGTGGCACTAGGGAAGTTGCTGCCTCTTGTCACCAGGGCTAGACTTGTTCTCTAGAAATATGGGGACTAGACCAGTGGATCCTTCTAATGTCTTGAAGCAGTCCCTCCAGCAGGAGGCCCGGGGGACTGCAGGGAGGGGATGCAAACGGAGTCTTACCCGGACCACATAGATTCGGACCAGCACATTAATGGGGTCATTGCTTGGGATGCCCTGGAACATTCCATAGGTGGCGTCATAGCCAGCTTCTCGAGATACATCCTCCGGGAGTGGCACTTTGTACACACAGAGGGAACCCTGGAGCAAGGCATGAGGTGGGGTTGTAAGCCTGAAGGTTCACTTGGACATGGCCAACTAGTGGAAGTACATGCTGTGACAAGGCCTTAACACTTCAGTTGCTGGACCATGGAAGGTACAAGGAGTGGTGAGGGACGTAGGGAGTGAGACTGTGGGAGATCAACGGCTGGGCCATGCTCCTTGCCTGACCTTGAATCGCCCTACTATGCGTTCCTCCTCTGTGGAGCCGTCCTCATCATCCCCCGTCTTGCCCCGCAACAGGTTGAAGGTGTGCAGCCAGTCCTCAAAGTTGTCAAACTCCGACTCTAGCTCCTTGGGGTACACCTGGACAGGACAGGCTGTCAGGCCTCATGCCAGCATCCTGCCCATCCGCCGCCTCCCACCCTACATCTGGACAAGGTCTACTCCCAGACCCTCACCTTAAGCTCATCAATCTTGGCTTTCTTCTTCTCAGGAGTCTCTGATCCCTGGCCAGGGCCAAGGCTCTGGTTTTTCTTCTTTTTCTCCTCCTTTGCAGCTCTGGTCTTCTCCTTGCTCTTCATTGGCCCCTTCAGGCCTGGACCAAAGTAGAAAAGGAGGCCCTAGTCAGTCTAAGGCACCGTGGGGACAGAAAGCCAGAGCAGGAAGGCCTGAGACCCAGACCCAGCTCCACCACTTTTTCCCCATTTAACTTTGGAATCTCAATGCATTCCATGAGATTCCTGCAGACAGCAGGTCATGTCTGAGACCTCTCTCTGCCAAGAGCAGACTATTGTCTGCTCTTGGCAGAGAGAGTAGGGGAGGAGTTGGGTCTGGAGTCAGGAGCTTGTCACCGAATGGTCCTTTGGTTCTTTTTCTTTTTCTTTTTTTCTTTTTTTCTTTTTTTCTTTTTTTCTTTTTTTTGGTTTTTCGAGGCAGGGTTTCTCTGTGTAGTCCTGGCTGTCCTGGAACTCACTCTGTAGACCAGGCTGGCCTCGAACTCAGAAATCCGCCTGCCTCTGCCTCCCAAGTGCTGGGATTAAAGGCGTGCGCCACCACCGCCCAGCATGGTCCTTTGGTTCTCTAGGTATATGTTAACAAGGTCATTTCCTATTGCATTTCCCAAGCTGAAGCCTGTGGGATCCTAGGGCTGAGTGCCACTGGCATGCTTGGACCAAAGGAGGAATCATTTATATAGTATCTTTCTTTGAAAAATTGATAACACCAGTGCTCGGGGGGTGAAAAAGCTAGCTATGTAAGTGTGAGGACTTAAGTTTGAACCCCCGGAATTCATATAAGAGTTGAATGGTAGCATCAGTGTGTATAATCCTAGAGCTCCTATGGGGAGATGGGAGGGAGAGACGAGAATCCTTGGAAGCTCCCAGGCCAGCTAGCCTGGTGCACACAGAGGCACCAAGAGTCTGTTTTAAACACGGTGGAGGATGAGTAACATGTGAAGTTATCTTCTGAGCTCTGTGTGCATGGTGTGGTACATAGGTACTCACGTTCACACACAATATGCACACATACACACATACAGACTCACACACACACATACACACACAGATACGTAGATACACAGTCAACACACTCAGACATACACACAGACACACACACACACAGATATTCACTCATATGTACACTGACACACACCCAGATACACATGGATACAGAGGCACAGAGACATACACATTCATATACACACACAGAGACACACAAACCATACACACACACACACACACACACACACACATAGATACAGAGGCACAGAGACACACATACTCATACACACAGACAGATACACATGCACACACATACACATGAACACACCCAGAGACACACAGAGATACACACAGAGACACACAATCACAGTGCAATACTTATATAAAGGCTCTGAGAAGTTGTGCACTGAAGGAACCTGCTTAAACCAGCATTTCCTAGATGGATCTGTTGTCCCCAGAATCCTCTGTCCCTTCCAGAATAGTATTAATGTAGTTCCATGGAAAAGGTTGTGGAAAATGTGGAACAAGCTAGGAGGTCCCCTCCAGCTCAGATGTTCTATTGTTCTCCATGTCTACGATTGCTGAATGGATCAGAGTGGAATCTACTGTAGCGGTCCTTAGCTTGATCCTTGGAGCCCAGACCAGGGCTGAAGAAGCAGTTATTGTTATGAGTGCAGGGATCTAGGGATCCGGATGCTGGGGGGGTCCAGGGCTCACCCTCAGTGCTATCCACTTCTTCCTTCTCTTCCAAGTCAATTCCAGAGGTCTCATGTTGTCGAAGTTGCTGCCAAAACATGAAGGGGTTTTCCTGACTTCCCAGGTATTGATGTCTCCATAGCCCGTGGTGTCTTCAGCTTCTAGTCACAAGACTGGAGCTGCTCAGGGCCTTTGTGGCACCTATCTTTGGACTCACACTGCATCTAGTATGGCACCTGCCTCATCATGAAAATGTCAGAGATCTTTGTGGAACACACAGCTGACAAGAGAGGGACTAAGCCAGGAGGTGAACTACCCATCATCCCGAGGAGGAGGGCTCTGAAGGGAGAGCTCAGGGAACTGACGCTGAGGATTAGGGTAGGAGCTGGAGAGGAAGGTGTAACGTATAGCTGGTTCAGCAACAGCCCACCCTCTCCATTCCTCTTTATCCCCAGACCCTGCCCAGGCCTCACCTCCTTCATTGTGTCAATGGAGGCGAAGTACTTGGACCACCAATCCAGCATGCTCTCATCAGGCTCCTCTTCCTCTGGCTCCTCTGAAGGGCCTTTCTTTTTCTTCTTCTTCCTTTCCTTCTCATCTTCAGCCTGGGGGTTGGCCAGGTTGACCATCCCATCGTCTCTCCTAGTCTCCATCCCTTCCCAGGACCCCAAATGATTCCTACCTACTACAGCCATCTGATCCCAGAAAGCACCGCCCCCCACCCCAGTACTGTGAGTCCATCAATGGCAAGTCCTTGTGGGAGGAGCTACAGCCTGCCACTGTGAGCCACAGTCCAAGGCAGGACTGGCACTCAGGGAAGGATGGCTGGGTCCATGAAAGGTCCTTCTGGCCTGGCACTGGTGTCACTGAATGGTTCTCTTACCCCAAGGCCCTTGCACTGTTCCCACACTTACCACATCCACCTTGACCACAGCGTCAGAAGTCTGCAGAGGGAAAGAGCCGAGGAGAAAGGGCAGGATTAGCCACTGAGAACTAACTTGGAAGGGGCAGGCAGTGGGCCAGACCAAAGGACAGGAGCCACGAAGGTGCACACAGCTGTGAGCCCCTTGCTTCTGACGACAAAGCAGCTTCAGAAGAGCAGGCTACCTGCTAATGTGACTAAGGGCCTACTCGAGGCTCCTTCTGCTGTTCCCACTGGCTTACTAGATCCATGGCTGCTGGACCTTAGAGTCACTTTTATGGACAGCCAATGAATCTGTACTGGGGAGGTGATGGGGAGCTGGGTAGCAGAATATTCAAAGCCAAGCATCTGGGCAGTGAGCCTTCTAGGCAGCGCCACCAGGAGCTGCAGGACCCAGTGTCTCATGCTGTCCTTTGTAGAGACCACTGGCAGCCCCAGGTCTACTCATGGGCCAGGTCAAGGGAAGATCATTTTAGCCCAGGCCTCAGAAGCTAGGAAATGCCCCAGGCTGTGTGAAGCAAGTGAGGTAGTGAACAGGAGGCTGGACATGTGGGAGGGAGGAAACCCCTTCAGGGCTCTGGGCAAAGACTAGACCTCAGAAAGGCCAGCTTGAGGCTGATCTATCCTGCCCTCTCCTACAGGGCTTTTTCTATGAGGCCTTTCCTACAGGCCTTCTTCTTGATCCTGAAGCCAGAGGAATAAATCCTTCCCCATGGAAATCCCCAGCCCAGGCTCACGGGACAGCACTTGGCATCAAAAATGGCCCTGTACAAAAGACACCTGTCCCATAAGCGGTCCATCACCTAGGAGGTCATTTCTGAAGTGAAATGCCACAGGTTATCGCCTCTAACCATTACTATTCCATGTCTTACCTATACACACCATTTGCTCCCCAACCCTCTAATAACCTGTTCCAGACAGTGCTATGTGATCAAGGTTGGCTTTTGACAACTACACAGAGTGGCAAGTCAGGGCTGCACTCTCAGGACAGGTCTACCTGGCTCTCCAGGGTGCTATGTGTGCTGTGTGTGCCCGGCCAGCATTGAGCTGGCCCCTCGCCTTACCGCATCCAACTTCACCATGGTCTCCAGCTTCTTAACTGGTACCTCAGGCTCCATGCTCACTACCACCTCCCCTGTGGGGCGAGAAGAGGGGCCCCCATTGCGCAGCCTGTGGCAGCCCCGGAGAAACCTGACTGGACAGAGAGACAGACAGAGAGAAAGAGAGAGGAGGAACAGAGTCACAGTGAGAGGCATGAAGTAAGGCGAGAAGAACATGATCTGCAGTGGATTCTGGGACTTTCTCAGGGCGGAAGAGGGACAGGACATATATAAATAAGAACAAGACGGTCATGAGGAAGGAATGAGCTAGAGAGAAGGGTGGGCCATTGTGCATCCAGACAGCAGAACTGAGGCTAGACCTGGAGGTGAGGTCTGGAGGCCATGCCCAGGGGAGGGACCAGGTCTCCTCCAGCACCTGATAGAAGAGGTCATCTTCCTTCAGCCTACTGAGAGCCTGTCCCTCAGTACTGAGAGTACTGGCTCTGGGCTGTAGTCCCATGCAGCCTTCTCTGTTCCCAAGGAAGTTCACCCTCCTTCCCCCCTCCAACAGTGTCATGCTGCCCGGTAGACAGATGCTCTAGACAAAAGAGCCAGGCCTTGGCTTTAGGTGGCCATACCTGTGGTGTTCCAGTTGGAGGCTGAGCGGTCTGGGGGTCGGTAGATGAAGCGCCTCAGCGAGCTGACAGCATGGGAACCCACCAGGGTGTATCGTCCAAAGGCCCGGCAGTCTACCACTCGGATGTTCAAGGGTGGGTGTAGGAGCTCATTCTCTGGGAGGTCCTGATGGTGACATTTTACAGTCTACATCTCAGAGAAAGGAGCTGAGGAGGCTCCGGCTAAGGCAATCCGCACTGGTCACACCTAGCCCTGCCCGGATCTGTTAGCTCCTACACTCACCACTTCAAACCACTTGACCAGGGTGTTGAAGTTGGGGTTCTTCTTATAATTGTGGATCAGGGATGATTGTACCCCCTTTCCGGCACACTCGATGTCCACCCGTGGTCGGTCCACCTGGGCCAGGTTCACCCTCTTTAAGTCCCTCAGGCCCCAGAACAGCACCTGGTAGCAGGGGAAGGGTGGTTCTGTAAAGGGAGCCAGTGGTGGCTGGGGAGGGTCACCTGGGAGAATCTGGGTGGGAGTAGAAGTGACACTGTAGTGGGCAGGCACAGTGTGACAGTGCCAGGAGACTGCATGAGACAAGTGTCCTCAGAAGACTGAGGTAGGGTCTTTGGGGGTAATGATCACTATGGAAGGCAGAGGGCTTAGAATGGTTCTGGGCACAGTGATGTGACTCTGTCAGAGAGGTCAGCACTAGCCTGGGCTGGGGCCTGTGTCAGTGCTGCTGACCTAAGGAGTGATCTTGGACAAGCCCCCTCAACTCCGGGCCCTCCCTATCTTTTTCTGAAAGTAAGAAGTGTCATGAAACTAGGAGTTTGGTGGCTCACTCAGAATGTGCACTCATGGTGCTTCATGGAGCAAAAGGGAGAGGAACAGGTGACTTGGGTGAAGGTCACAGGCAGGGAGGTGCACAGAGCCCTCACACACCTCCACACGATACTTGCTGAGCACTGGCCGGATTCCCACAGGCACAGGCATGATGGGCCCTCTGTCCATGTCCACTGGGCCATTGATGGGTGGCAGGTCAGCCTTCCCTGATGGCCCAATCTAAGGAATGAGGTCATAAATCTCAGTGGCCAGCCCGAGGAGTGGAGCCCTTTCCCCAGTGAGTTGGTGTCAGAACAGAAGGGACAGGCAGGCCACAGAGCCTAAGGCCCCCTGAGATCTGACTCTTAGCCCTGCTCCCTTTGCCTGCCCCCCAAACCTGCAGCAGCTCGAAAGCAGCCAGTAGGTCTCCGGCTGTGGCGTTGCCTCGGTAGATCTGGTAGTACTCAAGCTGGGGCGGGAAGCGAGGTAGGCAGTAGGCCTCATCTGTCATCTTCACCACGGGCTTGGCGAAGGTCCGGCCCATGAAGTCAGCTTTGCCCTACCACAACAAAACTCTAGGGTTCCCTTGGGCATCCCAACAGTTGGGTTGGCTTCTAGGCAGCCTTGGCCCCTCCTGATCTTTCCTCCCTACTCCAGAACGTCCATGGAAAGCAGCGAGATTGCTACCGATTGTGATCGTACATAGGGAGGGATCAGAGCCCTGGGGTGTGGGTGGGGCTGTGACAACTGGGCTTCCTGGTACATCTCTGGAAGACTTGGCCTCAGTGTGTTTATCCAGGAGATGGGAAACACTATGGTTTGCACCTGGCCCCCAAGAGGCTCATGGTACTGGAAAAGGATCAGGCTGTGATGGCTGGGCAGGAGGCACCTGGAAAGCATGGTGAGCAGCCCATTTCTCAACAAACCCAGTAGCTACAGAGGCAGCCAACATAAAGCTTTAGGGGGAGCGTGGGGAACCTGCAAGGGGAGGGTCTGCTAGAGGTCGCTGGTGCCAGTGCCCACCATACCATGCTGTCCTGGTCGTAGATTTCAATGACAATGATGGGGGGGTCATCTCGTAACTCATGAGCTTCACCATACAGCTCCAGGTTGTCAAATACCAGCATCTGGTCCCAAGTGGGACACAGTGTCTCGTTCAGGACCTGATCACAGAGTGAGGGACAGGGAAGAAGTGTCAGATATTACTGTTCAAGGGAACCCTGCAGGCAGGAATGGTTGACCCCCCTGCTATTCCAGAAATCCCCAAATCAAAGCTTCTATGAAGTCTATTCTCAGGGCCCTTGCCTTGTGGGTGTAGTCCAAGCTGGTGGCCTCTACTAGCCTAGCCAGTTACCTGAAGGGCTTCCCTCTGAAGATCTGGGAACTAGCAGGCCTCCCAGTGCTCCCAAAGCCAGAGCCCTCTCCTCAGGTCCTTACCTCCGTGCACTGGCTCTGATTGATGAAGAAGACACGGGCGAAGGGATCAGAGAGCCCACTGCTGTCAGCGGCAAAGAGGCTTCGGGCCTGATACATGTGGGCTCGGAGCTGGAAGGCTTGCTTCTCTGTGGGGAAGAGTGGGCTAAGCCATGCCATGTAGCCCCTGTGGCCCTCTTGGGGTACAAGCTGGGAGAGTAACCCACCCAGGATAAGGAGGCTTCACTCACTGGTGTAGACCAGGCTGATGGGTGGAAAGGAATGTAGGCCCAGGCCTTGGGCTGCCTTGACCTCCTCAAAGCCACAGGGCAGGCCACACAGGAAGTCCTTTCGCTGCTTGCTGAGGCCCAGCCACAGGTAGAGCTCCAGCTTGGCCTGTACTGTCCAGCCTGCCGAGCCGAAGCCCCTTTTCCCTGGGAGCTACGGGCAGGCTCAAGGTCACCAAGAGCCTGAGAACCTCCAGGACCCACAGGGTAAGGAAGGCTCAGGGTGGTGCTGACGCTTTAGGCAGAGTTAAGAGTTTTGCCTACCCCCTCACTGGACAGAGCTGGGTGTGAAAGACTAAACGGGGAAGGCCGGTGAGGACAGGTGGGCTTCAGACCTGCTCGTTAAGGGCTCCACCTCCTCCTCTTGGGCTTGTCAGCCTCAGTGGAGTCTCTAAGGGAACCCGCCCCACCCAACCTTGGCTCATCCCCTGCAGCACCTTCAGGAAGAGGGTCTTGACCTTGGCACAGTCCTTGCCCAATTCCTCCTCCACAATGGAGAACAGTAGGTCTTTGGAAGGCACGCGGGCATAGGCAATACGCTTGTTGTTGCTCACCATCCAAATGAACACATCAGGAATGCTGTGCTGGGGCTGCAGCGGAGGGTCGAGGGCATCAGTCATGTGACCTCACTAGAGTGGTACCCTGAGCCTGCTGAACCCCACTCCTGGGAGCTGGGCCTGGGTAAGAAAAAGCTGGGGGCGTGAAAGGGAAGGGCCCTCATCTTGGGTCTTCCTTTCTCTCCCACTGGGCTTGCTCAACCTTATCAACAATGGCTATCGGCGTGCTAGAGGCTGCCCAGGGGACCTGGACAGCCTTTCTGTGCTGCCCTGCCCTCTTATCAGGCCACATACCTCATCTGCCAGGAAGCGTAGCTTCTGCAGAAAGTTCTGGCATAACCTCAGCTTGTCCCGTACAGTGTGTCGCTTCACCTGAGCCCTCAGGCTCTTGGCCTGCTGACCCATGCTCTCCTGTTGGGAAAAGTGTGGGAGGAGCATTCAGCTTTTGGGTGTCAGCTTGAACCATGACCTTGAGGACAGGTGTCCCCTGTTCATTGGCTTCCTTGATCCCAGGGTCCAGCTGCGGCCTCACCAGCTCCCTCATACAGGACTTGAGGCGTTCCCGATCCAGCCTGGTGCGGGATGAGTGGCCCTGGTCCTTGTCCGAGAGGGAGAGGAAGCGGCTGCAGAGAGGTAGGGGTAGGAAAGCCAGGTCTTAGCTGCCTCTGACCTGACCTGGCTAGAGTGTCCCTGTCCCACCCTGCCCTCTCCATCGGTCTCACTGGCAGCCACAGCTGAGCTCCTCCAGCACACCCCGCAGACGGCGCTCGGGGTAGGACTTCTCCGTTTTGATCATCTCCTGAACATCATTCAGACCTTCTTCCTGGGAAGCAGGTTTCAAGCATTCTGGGCCTCAGTCCCCTCCTACCAGCTATTTCTCATTCACCCCAGGAAAGAAGAATCTAGTAACGTAGCCCATTCTATAGAGATTATGAAGGAGCCACCAGTTCCCCAGGGCCTGTTGTAGTCACTGGGGACTCTTGGTTATGCATGAGTCCTCAGCTCCTTCAGGAAGAAGCACTCTGAGCTATGACCATGGTGGACAGAGCAGCACCCAGGACTGGAGAGAGGTCTAGTGTAGACCTGAAATAGCTGGCTTGCCCAGCTGTCTCTGAGAGCCCAGACCTAGAGGGGTAGACCCTTAGGCTCTGTTCCAGAGCTCTGGGACCCCGTGAGTATCCCCATTCTGCATTTCAAGACAAGCCTCCGGAGAAACAGCCTGTGTTTTACATGCGCCCTCTCCCCCAGATCCCATCACCCGTAGCCTGGCTGACCAGCTTGTCAGCAATATGATCCATGATGTTCGCATTGTAGAGGCGGCGCCGCTGGTCAGGCCACCAGCTCTTGATATAGATGCAGGGCTTGCGCTCCAGGTAGGGCAGGTGGAAATAGTTCCTAGGGTGGGAGGCAGAAGGAGGTTGAGGGGTATTGAGGGCAAGAGCCCTGGGAGGTAAAGCTCAAGACCACTCGATGGGCACGTGGCAGGGCTCACCTGTCTGTGATCTGGGGCCGCATAGGTGGGGTGGAGGACACCGAAGCCAGGTCCCCGGCTTCGTCACCTTCATCATCACTGGAGTTCTGAATCAGGTCTACCTCTTCTTCATCCCCCGGCTCCTTCTGGGGCCGAGGCCGAGGGGGCCGGGACACACCATCGACTTCATTGCCATAATTTCCTGGACAAAGAGCGGCTTGTAAGAGGCCTGCAGTCTTTTCCTCACTCACAACACCCTCCATGTATTTCTCTTGGAGAGGCAAAGTCAGAGAACAGGGCTGAGATAACACCACCCAGGGAAGGGTCCCATGTCACCCTTAAGGGAGAGCTCTGACGATGGCTGTGCCCAACCCAGAGCATAGCCTGGATGTCTCCTCTCTCTTCTCCACCACAGGGTATTGGGGGAGGTCCCCCTACTTTCTCTGATGTTCTAGTCCTAGTCTACCCCTTTGGTAGAGTGATGGTTGACCTCTCTTAAAGTCAAGTATACTCTCAAGGACGGGGGCTGCTTTGTGGGTATTTGAGGACAGTCATGGGAAACACATCAATGTTGCCCGCTCTTTGTAGCCTGGGGCATGGTGACAACCAGAAGCCTGAAACCTTCCCCATGGTCTCTGCACTCACCTATGGTCACCTCAAAGGTTATTGGCTTGTCCCCATTTTTCCGGTCAATCATTGAGGCTTCCAGGAAGGCTCCAAACAGAAAAAATTCTTCCATTCTCCCTGTGCAGCTCTGAGGGGGAGGCAGTTAAACCCAGTGCTGAGCTTTTGTGGGGCAACAGGCCTGGGTCAGGTTCCTAATGTCATAGCTAGGCTCTTGGCTGACAGTTGGGGTATGGTCTATCCAGCTTTGAGGCTAGGCAGTCTGAACTCCAGCCATAGTTGTTCCTGAGAGAATGGCTAGGACAGTCACGGCTGAGAGGAGGGGCAGAGGTGGGTACCACTGGTCGCTGGTGGCTATAATGGGATCTCTAGGTAGGGCATAGGTCAGCAGTAGATGAGGACTGAGGTCTTGAAAAGGTCAAATGAGGGCCTCCGAGTAGCAGGGCAGCAATGGGGAAAGACCAGAACTCAGTTGCATGCTGAGGAGAGAATCGTGCAAGGGATCTGGACATAGCACAGCCTTGCTCTCACCTCCGACACAGGTGTGGCCTGCTCCACTTGCACCTCCGTGGAGCTGGTGAGCTCTGGGTTAGAGGTGTCCAGGATCTCCACAGCCAGTCCCAACATGAGGCGGGCACGGAAGGACACACCCTCCCCCAGGCCCTCATTCAGGTCCTGGTGCTCGTCCAGCAGTGTGTAGTTGCGTGTGGAGCCGTACATGTTTACCCAGGCTGGACCGAGGGTAGGCAGGAAGCCTGCAGCAGTGAGGAGAGGCAGAAAGGCTGTCATAAGCAAGGCTCACTCAGGATGCAGGGATCTTTGTGACCTCTGGGTGCTGAGGTCAAGGCTGTTTGTCTGCTGGGTGCCAGGCAGGTGTGGATAGCTTTCTCACCCATGTCTACACAGAGTGCCTTCTGGCTTCTCCTTAGTCCCTGTGGGAGCCTTGGCAGGGTGTGTAGGAGGGAGAGCCAGGCTCCTGCTTCCCCTGCTGTAGGCCCCTCCTTGGACAGGTGCCAGTTCTTCCTGAACCCCACAGCATGGATCTACTCTTTTTGTTCTGTTTTGGGATGTAGGATGTCCCTCTACCACTCCTCTCCTGCTTAGGGGACCTTCCCTCCTCTCTATGTTTCCTTGGTTATTTGTGGGTCTTCAGCTCCTTGAGGCAGAAGCACCCTGGGCTGTGACTATGGTGGGCTGAGACTGGAGAGGAGCCTTGTTCCCTTTCTCTGACGAGTCTCTTCTTTCATGCTTAGGCTTCATGGGGCCTCAGTCAACAAATCTTGCCTTACGTGAATCTAATTCTTCTTTATGTATTTTCTTTTAAACAATTATTTTTGTCAGAATCTGGATATGGGCACACACCTTTAATTCTAGTAGGAAGATCTCTGTGAGTTCAAGGCCAGCCTGGTCTATATGGTAAGACATGAACAAACAAACAAAACTATTTATTATATGTGTGTGCATATTTACAATGTGAGTGTATGGGTGCCCTGTATGCATAGGGAGGCCAATCTCAGATGTCTTTTTTGTTTTGTTTTGTGTTGTGTTGTTTTGTTTTTGTTTTTGAGTCAGAATTTCTCAATGGCCTAGAATTTGGCAAGCTGGCTAATCTGGCTGGGCTTCAAGGAGCTCCAGAGATCCTGTTTCTGCCTCTCTAGTGCTAGGCTTACAAGTGCCATCATTCCCTGCTTTTTTGGGGGAGGGGAAGGGGAAACATAGGTTCTGGCATTTAAACTCAGATCCTCATGAACCATCTCCCCAGCTCCTATATTTAAAATTTTTTGTTAGTTTTGTAAACACAGCATTAGAACAGTTCACATATAGAATTTGGGTGGCTATACTATGTATGTTCAGTATGTTGCACACCCATCATACCCCATCATACTTCTGGCCACCCTAAAGAAGCCCCACTCCCCGAGCAGGTGCTTCCGACCACCCTCTGTCTGTTCCTGGAAGCACAAGCTTATTTTCTGTCTGGATTCACTTCTGGGTATCTCCTATATCTCCCAGGAACTGGGCTTTTGTTTCTTCTGCCTGCTGTTCTGGTCACTTGGTATCATGTCTGTCCGGGAGTATCAGGAGGTATGGGAGTGGCGTTTGTCTCACTGAGTTCCTGGATCCTGGGTTACAGTCAGTCCCCACAGGCCTGTAGACAGGTGTTACTGTTCTCATCAGTTACTAGTGAAGACATGGAGATTACATATACAGAGCATGAGCATTGTACTGTGTGACAGCTCTTATTTGCAGTCAGTCAATGGGAAAACAGGTGCAAAGGCAACAGAGCTAATCACTAAATCCAGTCAGCTCCCAGGGATCTCGAATTATTACATCCCCTGTTTCCTTGAGGCAGGGGTTACAATGAGACCCTGAAGAGCCCTGTCTGGCTGAGGTCAGAGGTGGTGTAAAGGAAAGGGGCCTCATTCATTCTTCCCATCATGCCCCACTCTCCCCTTGATATGTCTGTGCTGTGCTGCTGACCTTTGTCTCCATCGTTGGAAATCTTGCGCAGGTCAATGAAGTGGGTGCCGATGGCCACGTCATTGACCTTGTCGGAGTCTCGGATCTGCACCTTCATACGTTTGCAGAGTGGGGGGAACAGGTCTGTGAAGACAACCTGCTCGTTCCATAGCGGCTCGTAGCTGCTCTTCTGCACTGACGTTTTGCCCTGGTGGGATGAAGTCACAGCATGTGTGTCAGTGCGTGCGTGCGTGCGTTCGTGAGTGTTCCCTGCTGGAGTTTACAGACTCCTCCTGGTCTGCCCTCCCCCCATCCATCACCTTTACTCCAAGCCTGCCATCCCAGCCTTCAGCACCTCCATCCCCAGTACCTTCTGTCCAGCAAAGAAGACTTGCACATAGGGGTCGACCAGGTCCTTGTTCTCTCCGATGAACGCCTTCTTCACGTTGGCCATGAGGCTTGTGTTCATCCGGGGCAGTCCCTCTGCTCGGTAAATTTTCACATAGAACCGGGCCCACTGACGTTCCGGAGGCACACCCTCGGGGAGCAGCAAGTTCCTGTGAGCACAGGCAGCATGTCATCTCCACTATGGACAGGCTTAGACCGAGAGTCATGCAAGGATTATGATGGGAGGAGAGGCAGAGAGGATGGTGGTCAGGGAGGAGATGAGACAAAGCAAGTGCATGCTTGCATATGTGTTCTCTCTGTGTCTGTCTGTCTGTCTGTCTGTCTGTCTCTGTCTCTCTGCCTCTCTCTCATATACACACACACCATCTTAGCAGCTGCATCCCTCTGGGGCCTGGCATAATCTGTGAGGGACAGCTTGAGAGGGCCCAGACTTTGATTAAAGATACTGCTTCATGACGCTTATCCATTTTTAGAATCTGGGAAAGGCTTCCATCTCACCAAGCTCCAGTTTCTTCCTCGTTAAGGTGGCAGTAATATTAGCAGCCACATCTCAGGAAAGCAGTACATAGGCTCCAGTGCTTTGTAGACTGTAGTGCCAGATGCTAGTCATGGCATCAACTTTCACAGTTCTGTGCCACCTTCTTCCCTGAGACAAGAACTTCTCAGGAGCTGGTCTCCTCTCCCAGCCCATCGGGGACCAGGCCCACTGGATCCAGGCACATTCTGAGAGTCCAGACAGTGTCCTGGAGTGTTTCTTAGCAGTCATTATCTGTGGCCCAAGACTGGCGCCCTGAGTGACATCTCTTTGCTGTCCTGAGTGCCTGGCACTGGAGCCTGTGATCCCTGGCAGTGAGAGGACTCCCAGTTGCCAGCATCTCTTCTGCCCACCAGCTTTCTCAGTTGGAAGTCTGGATGTCAAAGTACTACCTTCTATTAACTCTAGTGACTACAGTGCCCTGGGCCCCAGAGGAGAGACTGGCAGGGTGAAATGTGGAAGTAAGGAGTCTGGTGGTTCAATTCTGAACAATTCTGGGTTCAGACCACTCAAGGAGCTTCCTTTGGGGGAAGAAAGGGTTGTGTTCAGGTCTCTGGGGGAGATGGAGACTCACCCTTCAATGTCATCCTCATCTGTCTCATTGGCCTTGTGGGGTGTCTTGATGTTGTCTCCCTTGCCCACCACAGCGACATCACACTTTACATAACCCTTCAGCCCAGCAGAGATGTCATCAGGGTCTGACAGGATGGCCCATTTGTGATGGAACTGGTGTTCTGCAGTGGTGAGGAGGGGCACTGCATTTATCATCTCTATCCCAGGACTCCACAGGGCATCCAAGCTGAGTACTTGCTAAGCCTTGCAAGCTCAAGGTTGCATGCCCTGAGACTCAAGGCCACAGCTCTGGATGCCCCACCCAGTGAAGACAGAGGACCTCTGCAGGCAGAGGGCTGGTCGAGACCCTGCCCAGGAGCATGTGTCAGGACTCTGAATTGCTTCCAAGTGAGTTTCTCAGCTTGCAGTCTCTCCTACCTGCTACAGCTGGTCCCACATAGCTGCTAGATAGGACCTGCTACAATAGAGGCTTCTTCTCTTACCATGTTCTCCCTTTCAGTCCTGAGTCTCCCTGTGTCTTGAGGTGAAGCCCAAACATCTGGCAAGGGGATCCTGCTACTCTCTTCCCTGCTTGGTTCCTAAGCTTGCACAGAGCCAAACTCGAGGCCACTGTGTCTGCTCCAAATGTCCTCACCTTCTTTCTCCTCCTTGGTTAGCTGGAAAACTGATCACTTTATCTAAGAGTCTCCTCTTCCATGCAGCTTCCCTTGACCCCTTCAGAAGAATAGGCCCTGACCACTTGGTGCTCACAGGGCCCCGTGTACACACCTCCCATATCAGAAATCATCTATGTAATGCCTGTCCCCATGTTTAGACTGAAGCAGAGATTAGCAGTGTGCCTCCCAGTGTCCCCAGGACATGGGACAGTGTGGAGAAAGGTACAAGTGTCAGCAAAGGAGGTGTTTTGGGAAGATCAGCTCCCCACTAGGCTGATTTTAAAGTTAATGGTAAGGTACGGGGTGAGAAGACCTTCCTTAGTTGCCTACAGGTATTGAAGTCTCCAGGGCTCAGAACTCACCCAGCTTCCCCACCTTCCCACCTGTGTCTTCCAAGGTTCTGAGCCCAGTGGCCCCCTTGAGTTGAGGTTGGGGCAGGGAGCAGAATACAGCCTGTGTGTGGGGTCCAGCTGGCCCAGGTGTCAAGACAGTCAAGGCCACAGCTGTGTCAATGAGAGCCAAGAGTGACGAGGGGCCAGGAGACCTTAGTGTTTGGAGTCACTGGAGCCCCTCTGCTAAGCTGGTGGCCTTAGGAGGAGGGTGCCACAGATGCCCAGGACCTCACGGCTCTAAGCAGATACAGGTAAGAAGGAGCTGGTGAGATGGACAAGGGCTGAATGTGGCTGCCCGCTGGCCTTGGGGACGTATGGGTAGATAGCAGGGTCTCTTATGCTGCAGACAAAGGAGTGGGTATTTGTGTGAGTGTGTAGATTGACAGGCATATACAAGGTGAGTTTGGCAAGGAAAGATCAAGATTAGGGCAACACAAAATTTACCTTTAAACACAAAAGCGATTGAAAGATAAACCTGAAAATGTGGCTGAAGATTATAAGTGACAAAAACTACAGGCAGCAGATTTGGGTCTGACATAAATATGGGAGCTGTCTAAAATATGGGTGTGGGTGTCCCACTTCTGGCTGGGTGTCAGGGATGCAGCTGAGGGGCACTTGTATGGGGTGCACACCAGGTTTATGGCCTCTGAGGTCTCAAGTCTGGATGCTGTGATCTCCAGCTGGAGAAGCAAAAAACAACTGGAGAGCCAGCTCCACAGCAGTCACCTCTGCAGGCTCTGACACCTGTGACAGAGGAGGGCTAGCCAAGGAAAGGTTAGCTGCTCTGGCCTCTGCAACTACAACTCATTTCCAGCAGAGGGCAACAGTGAGCAATTTCCTGCACCTGCAGTCAGGCTAAACTTGGCCATGCCTCTGTGAGGTTACCAGGGTCAGAGGCAGACTTAAGAAGAACAGTAAGTCTGGGAGTGGGTTACTCTAGTGGGGAGACTGTATCTGAGGACCGCAAAGGCCTGAGCTCAAGGTCTATCTGCCCATGACTCCACTGTAGTGTTGGACCCGGAGAGTCTCGGTTTCCTTTCTGCCAGATGGGAACAAGCATGCCTACATGGATTGGGAAGTTTGACCCCCTGGGATGTGTCCAGTGTCTGACCTCCTCCATAACAGCAGCGTTTTCTCTGTAGACCAGGCTGGCCATGAACTCAGAGATCGCCTATCTCTGCTTCCCGAGTGCTGGGATTTAGGAGGTACTCCACCACTGCCCTCAGCATCGTTTTCTCAACCAGAACTCAATCACCCTGGGTACTTACTAAGCTCTCCACTGGCTTCAACCCCTACACTATCTTGGATGAAGGTCTGCTGACGCTCAGCCTAGGGAGGAGGCCATCGCCAGAGACCCTGGCAGCATTCAAACCTATGGAGCATGGCTGGGCATGTCTCCTGGGAAGCAAAGTAGCAGATGTCCAGCTCAGTTCTTCCCTTGAAGCATCCATCCTGTGCAGGGCAGTAGGAAGGTCTGGGTACCAGAACAGGCTCTCCTTCTTACTTTAGGTAAGTCTCCTTATCACCCCAGACCTGGCCATCTTTCTTTTCATGAATCACAGTTACAGAACTTCTGATTCTCCAGCATCTACCTCCCAAGTGTTAGGATTATCATTGTGTGCCACCACACCTGGATTACAGAGTGTTGAGGATCTAACTCAGCACTTTGGGTATGCCAGGAAAGTACCTCACTAACTGGGATACACCCCCGGCCCAGCTGTCTATATCAACAGATACCTGACAGATGTTTTGAGGCCTCACACATCTGGAATATCTTGACCTGTGCATAGACCTAGACTCCTATTTCCTATACAAGCCATGGTTACCGTGGGCACCAGCTGAGTGCTATTACAGCCATGAGAAAGTGCCAACTGTTTCATCTACTTCTTAGTGGCTCCTCCAAGCCCCTCCCCATACCTCTCTGTTTACTGGCTCCCCTGTAAATCAGGAAGGGATGCTACTGTGTCTTTAGTTACTTTATGAGGATTAAATATGACAATTTGGGATGAAATTGCATTGTCATCAACAAAGAGCCTTGTAGGGTAATTACTGACTTCTGAGCAGTTTTACTTCAAATTCATGGATATCCCCAAGTTGGCCATGTAGTGACAAGCCCTCTAGACCAGTGGTTCTCAACCTTCCTAATGCTGTGGCCTTTTAACATGGCACCTCATGCTGTGGTGACCCCCAACTATAAAATTATTTTCATTGCTACTTTATAACTGTAATTTTGCTACTGTTGCAAATCATAATGTTTGTGTTTTCTGATGGTCTCAGGTGATCCCTTCGAAAGGGTCATTCAACTCCAAAGGGGTCACAACCAACAGGTTGATAACTGCTGCTCTAAACCGTTACTTGGGGCACTAATGCCATCTCTATACAGTGTTGGCCATAGGTACCTGTGGAATTATAATCAGACACAGCCTCTCTTGCCATGGCTGCTCCTAGGAGGACTGAGGACTCTTGTGAAAAATGATATTAGAGACCAGAGTCCCCCAAAGTTTCACACTACACTTGCCATTGGCTGTCACCATACTTAGATTGGGTGGTGTCACTTGATGGGTATCCCTGGTATCCCCCTGACTAGCTGATTGGCTGGGCTAAACTCTGGCACATCTGTGAGTCTCAGGCCTCTTAACTGCCAGAGGGGGTGACAGGAGTATTGTAAGGACAGCAGGGTCTTTTCTGCTCAGCAGGTGCCAGCCAGAGGCAGTGGGTAGGCATAGCCCCTCTCAGGCCTCTCCTTGCTCTCCATATAACTGTTCTCCTATGACGCAGGAGAGGTGATGTTCTCCTGTGCTACGAGCACTTAAGCTACCTCTCTGTGCTGTTATTCCCAGATTCCGTCCCCCATAATGAGCAAACACCTATCAGACATGGCACACATGGCTCCTACATACATCTGTGTGTGGTGTGTACACTACTTCACTGCCTACTCATGGCCAGTGGGTTGTGCCTTGGTTGGGGATTGGGCCTGGTGCTGTTTGTATTATAATGCTAATTCTGCTCTCTCATGGGATGGGCTGTCTGGAACAAGGAATGAGTCAGTACTCAGGACTTCTTGTGAGCCATCCCCTAATGAATAAAGGAGCCAATCACCGGGCAAGTAGGAGGTGAGACTTCTGGGTTGGACAGAGGAAGAGAAGGAGCAGGAGAGAGGTAGGAGGAGGTTCAGACAGGATAGCAGTAGGGCAAGATGTAGCTACAAGTGTCTCCTGGTTTATGGTGAATCCACTAGGATTTGCCATCAGAGGATTTAGATTTAATATGGTTCACAAGATTAGCATTCTAGTTGTTGCATCCAGAGATTGAGTTACCATTGTCTTTGAACTAAGTTTGTGTGGTGTTTTTCTTCTCGAGGTGACCCGACTGAGTTCAAGAGAGAAAGGTATAGTGGTAAAGTGTGGGTTTGCCTGATGTGCCCCACAAAGGACAAGGGGGTTTTGAAGCATGGAGCTGGCGTGGTAGTGACCCAACAGAGGGAACTTAGTGAGCTGGGTGGAGAGATTTTGGAGCTCTGGTGCCATGTGGCCCACTGGTACCATGTGGCCTGCCTGTACTGGGCATAGCATGACCAGCCTCTGTGGGGGCTAGCAAGGGACAAAGTCAGGGGACCACTCCGGGCCAGAGTTGGAGGCAATGAGGCAGGAACTGCCGTTCATTTTTAATACTTCCTGCAACATGTCTACGCTTCTTGATGGATGAACCAGGAACCAATATAGCAGGAATGACCTGATATGTTGCTTCTGGAGCTGCATGCACCAGCCCATTCTTAAGGGGTTACTCACCAGGCTGGGAATACACGGTCCCCACATCCATTTTGAAGGATCCCACCAGGGTGCCGCTTCGAAGCAGGTTCTTAGAATGGATAACCTTCCAGAGCAGAATCACAAACAGCCAGTTAGGCTGGGCAGGGAGAAGCCTTTGGGGATGGGAGTGGGAGTGGCAAAGGCAGGGCAGGGCCCATTGATGATACTGCTACCTCCATCTTTCTTAGTAAAGTGGAAAGGTATTTGGCAGGCAACAGGGCTGGTTTTCAGAGGTTCAGCGTCAGCCCCTCCTGCCCAACACCATGTCCCCTCCCTCCACTGTTGTTATATGGGTGAGTAGGTTTTATGTTCTACAGAGGATTCCAGCTGAAGGGGCAAAGTGGGGGGGGGGAATATCTATTTTCTGCTACCCTTTGGCCAGCCAAGGATCCAGGCACAGGGCTGCTGTGTTATGAGCAGCATATTGCAGGGCTGTGCCGAGGTCCTGCATAGGTCAGTGTGGGCCCTGTCTGCCAGCTGCAGCTGCTCTCCACTCACCGAGATCTTGATGATCTTGTCAAACATGACATCAGGAGAGACGTGGAAGTCGAAGACGAAATACTGGAGGGGAGAAAGACCAGAGTGCTGTCGCTGGCGGCCCCTCCTTCAGAGCAGTGCCTGCTTTGTGTCTCTCATTTCCCCATGAGTCTCAAAGCTCACATGGGCACTACTGGTGACCCACTGGGTACTGAGAGTCAGAATGGGTAAGGAGTAGGGCCCCATCTCCTACCAGGGGAGGGAACAGTCTACTTACTACCTATGTTTATGCTGCAGGAGACTCACCATGTTTGTAGATGATGTCATGCTACAATGTCAAGAGCTGAGTAGTCCTTGTTTATAGTCTGTGTCTAGAAGAGCCCTGACCAAGAAGCCAGCAAATCTGGGCTCTCAGCCAGTTCTGTCCTTTTTGTAGTATAGACTCAGACATGTGTACTTTGACACAACCCCCCAGAGAACTGTAAAATAGGGGTGTGGACATCAACTACCACATTACAGAATCAAGCAAGCTATTGACTGTGAGGTACACCATGGGGTGAAATGGCATACCGATAACCACCAAACCACACTTACCTGGGAAATACACCCTAATCCAAGAAGTGTTAAAAGAGAAAACACAAGGGGTCTCAGAAAGATGCACTCAGGGCGAGACCGCACTTCCTTAGCCACAAAGAGAAACTCGGCTCTGTGGACTGTTCTCATCTGCTGTGAGCCCCCATGCTCACTCAGAGTCCCCATCCTTGTCCTGGGTACACCAGGATGGGGAAAGATGTGGGCAGTGAGCACAGTTACTGCTGTTTTGATGAACTTGTGGGCAGGGGAAAGAATCTAATGTTACCGCAGGGCTTTGGTTAGAGTAAATATCCCAAGAGCAGGTATTTCTGGCTATAGTCAATAGTCATTGTCAATAGCCTGCTTAAATCTATGACATAGTAATCTGTCTATCTATCTATCTATCTATCTATCTATCTATCTATCTATCTATCTATCTATCTATCTATCTAATGTATACCATCTTCTGTCTGCATACCAGAAGAGGGCATCGGATCCCATTATAGATGGCTGTGAAACACCATGTGGTTGCTGGGAATTGAACTCTGGACCTCTAGAAGAGCAGCCAGTGCTCTTAACAGCTGAGCCATCTCTCCATTCCCCATATCCCTATTTTACAGCTAACACTCAAGCCCTGTGAAATGATGTGCTGTCTATAGAGCCGGTGACATCTAGTTGTTAGCTGCTGGATCATCACTTCCTTTCCCGAGTCTCAGTTTACCCTTTTGTTATGGGGATAGTGACATTAGGCTGCCACGCTGTCCTACTCCAGGGCCATGACCACACAAAAGCAGGGAGGCATGGGTGTAAAATGACAGGACTCAGTTGTGCACTTGGTAGGACACAGTAAACGTTCACTGTACATGGCTGATAAGTCCCAGGGGTGCTGGCTGGGCCAAAGGTCTGCAGCTCTGGGGTCTGGATCTGGGAGTGAACCACCAGCATGAGGATGGTGGCAGAAACTCTGAGATGGAGGAGACACCGAGAAGAGTACCAGAGGAGAAGCCTGCTCCAGACAGGGCTCTAGGAAGCAGCAGACTTTCTTGATGGATCGAGGAAGCCATGGCAAGTTAGGAAGCTTGGGGAAAGGTTCTGGAGAGACCATGAGGCAGGAGAGTGTCATGGGAGCTCCTGGGAAGGAGGGGCAACAAGATGAAGGATGTGACAGGGATGTGACAGAGACTGAGAGGATGGGGACAGCTCATGTGTCTACTGTGAATGGAGGAGCTAAGGGAGCTCTCTGGAGACCCGGCTGGAAGTGAAGGAAAGCCATGCTTGGGTGATGGGTGACAGACTCTGGTCCTGTCCTTGGGTGTCCATAGGGTGTGTCCTGGTTGCGCTTAGGATATTCTGCAGTAAAGTGCCACATGGACAATGAAGAAGGAAAGAGTCAGAAAAAAGGGCAAAGGCAGAAAGAGTGTCATAGGTCATAGCACAAGGCTGGATCCTTTAGGATGAAGAAACAGAAGAGTCCATGGCAAAGGTGATAGGTGGACATTGGTTGGGAGGAGAAGCATGGTCACCGGCTGGCCAGGTAGACCACATGTGCGCATAGAGAAGGAAGCTTGTGTTGGTCCTCATGGGGCCAGGTTATTATGGACAGACAGACAGACATCAAAGGCCTCTTATTCCCAGGCAGGCTTAAAGTCATGCTGATGAGCCACCAGGCTAGGCGCTTGGGAACTGGACCAGCCCATGGAAGAAACTGGCTAATTGGGGCCAGAACCCTGTGTGCTCTGAGCTGGCTGGAGTCAAAATCCTCGTATTTCCTGAGCATGATTCATTCTTAGGATTTCTTATCGATTTGCTAAGTCAGTTGATGGTTCCCACCAGCCTTTGCTGTTCTGGTGGAGCCAAAGGAAGAGTCCTACTTCCTAGAGAACTTTCCAAGAGCAATACATATTCATATTCATGGAGGCGTGTTTGTGGTGGTTTGAATGAAAACGCCCCCCCCCCCACAGGCTCATAGGGAGTGGCTTTATTTGAAAGAATCAGGACATGTAACCTTGGAGTAGGTGTGACCTTGTTGGAGTAGGCATGGTCTTGGAGGAAGTGTGTCACTGGGGGCAGGCTTTAAGGTTTCAAATGCTCAAGCCAGGCCCAATGTCACTCTTTCTTCCGGCTGGCTAGGAGGTGACATGTGAGGCTGGGGGCGTGCTTTGGTCAGCTCTGCAGCTCCCACGCTGCCCCATGCACCATGGCCTCGCACCCCGCAAATGCTCCCTCGTTTTAGTAAGAGTCCACTCAAGTGTTTTTGAGCTTTCCATGTATCTGCAGGCTCTGAGCTGGGAGACTGGTGGGGGAGACCTGCAGCCCCTCATCCTCCAGGGAACAGAAACATGAAAGACCAAGCACAGTTGAACACCCCAGCTGGAAACCATTCCCTCCCCTCTCTGACTGTCTTCCGGCTCATCCTGGTAACGGGTATGCTCTTTTGCACAAAGCCAAGTAGCCCTGATTCTGTTTCTGTCTCTTTCCTCTAAACTAGGGTTTCTTAACCTTTGCCCACAGAGGATGCTGACCTCTAACTTGGGGTGGGCTACTCAGCGGCAAGGTCATTTGAGCTGGGTTCCTGCAGAGAGAATAGGAGTTTGCTAGGTGCCCTCAGAGCTGGGAAGTTACATTGAAAGGCGTAAGAAAGTTGACTGAAACATGAGGTACACAGATCTGATGCAAGCTGAACCCCCAAGTCAGCCAAGTGTGGCTTCACCATTATCAAATAACCACAGAGAGCCACTGGGATTTGTCACCATAGTCATCAGAGGAAGGCAGACCCTTATTTAGAACAGAGGCTTTTCAGTCAGGAATGTGCCTGATATAAAATCAGAGATGTCTAGGTTGAATAATCTGATTGCATCTAGGGTCAGAGGGCCCTTGGGCAGTTATGTTCTGTCCCGGGGGCTAGTGGGACACATGGTAAGCTGTGGCTATACAGAAGTTTGTTCAGCTTAGGCAGAACTGTTCTGGGTCCTGCAGGTGCACAGTAGGAGTCTGCACAGCTGCCCAAGGATACCCTCAGCTCTCCCTACACTGAAAGGCCCAGGAAATGGATGCAGCATTTAGGCTAGCCTGGTCCTCATTGCTAACTGAAGTCGTTGGGGTAGATAGACTGGGTACTCCCTCTAGGACAGGAAGCTCAGGACATGCAAGTTTTTAGACAGTTGAAATGTGCTCAGGCATCAGGGAAGGCCTAGCTACCTTCTTCAGAGCCAATCATGATGGGGTTCCATCTGGAGCCCAGTAGTCAATATGGGCCTTATCCCATCAACAGCTCCCTGGGGGCAGTGTGAAGGTTCTTTCTGACCTGAAGCCTCAGTTATCTCCTCTGTAAGATGGGGAGGTCAAACTATTTAGTCTCTGAGGTCCCTCACCCCTCATCCCTCACCCCTCACTCCTCACCCCTCACCCCTGTGCAGTCATTTTATTTCTCACAGCTGAAGTCAAGGTTGTGTTCTGGAGAGAAGCCTTTTGGGGCTCAAGAGACCAAGAAAGGAGCATAGTAGAGGGGAAGATACCCCCTGACATGACCAGCAAGGTCCTGGAGTCTCAGTGTACCTGCAAGTGCAGTGGGCGACCATATCCACCTATGATGGGTATTGATGTATCTACAGGTGTAGGAGCGATTTGGTGTCTGGAAGGACTCATATACCAGTGGCACCTGGGCTGGGCTGGGGTGAGCTGCACTACCCTCAGGTTCAGACCTGGACAGCAGCAGTGACTGCTACCAGGGATTCACAGGCATTGCTGGCAGTTCATGGTTGCCTTGTAGCCATAATAGATCCAGACAGGGGTCCATACTGGGGATGCAGAGGTTGTGATATGCAGTGTGCTGGGTTGTAGGAGGTTGGGTCAAGACCTTGGGGCTGGTGGCTCTGTCCTCCCAACTGCCAGTTGCTCCTGTTCCATGTCAGGAGGCCCCTTTCCTACCTTAAGTCATGGGGGCACTGACCTCATTGTAGTATGGGCAGTTTGTAGACTCCTTCATAGACGTGTACTTCTTGTCATCGCCCACCTCCACACACACCACAGGGTCCATGTTCAAACCCACCAGCTGCCGAGCCTCAATCACTGTGATGCTGACCTGCAGGAGGAGAAGGGATACATGGGGCACTGCAGCCATCCTAGAGTCTAGTCTTACTGGAACATGGCGACAGGCAGCAGGGCTAGGAACTGCAGGACCCAGTCCAGCTTGGAGTGAGACCCCAGGCTCCATGTTGACTATAGCCCCGGATATCCCGGGTGGTCTTGGGATATCTGCACTGAGAGAGGTGTGGGGGCTGGTGACCCCTAGGCCAGTGTTGCTGAATCACCCAAGGGAGAAGCATTACCAGATCCTGGTGCTCAGGCCATGTCCCTGATCTCAGCCATGTGGAAGACAGGTCCGGCAGCAGTTTTCCTAAACTGGCTGGTCAGGCAGGCCCAGCCTACCATAGGCAGCCTGGGACAGCCATGGATGAGGCATACTGCCATAGAAAACTAATACTAAAACATTATAATTTTTTTTTGTAACCTGATTGAGTGATTCTTTATGAACTTAAAAGATGACAACATACCCCTAAAAACTCCGGTTGATTCTTGGGTTTCAAGTTCTCCTCAGTGCCATGGCTCTGCTAGGGGGGGGGGGGGGCACCACGCCTGCCTCACCCATTCCCCACCCCCTGAAACAGGCCAAGCTGCTCCAGTCTCCCTGAACTTGCTCTGGGTCCTGTCCAGGGTTTCTTGTTTATGTTGCTAATGTCTAAGATGTCCTTGACTTTCTGGAAGCTGGGCGCTTTCCCATGTTTCAGTCCCCTCTCCCTCTGTAGAAATTCTTTGAGTTGCCAGAGCCTAACCTTTTGGTCTGCGTAGGGAATGTTGTGTGAGTTCTACTGTGGCATTTTTCAGCCTTTAGCTGGGATCTTCTACCCTGGGAAGCCCTGTTTCAGCTGTTTATTCTGTCAATAAATATTTAGGGACACCTGCTGTGGACAGGCACAGAGGAGGTCAGAATAAACCTCCTGCTCCTCAGGCATCTTACTATAAATGATTACTGGCTTATAGATTTTAAACTAGTATATACATATTTTAGCTTATAATATGCATAAGCAATACATTATATGTTTATATGCACATCCATAGCTAAAGGATGTATAAAGACACATATATGTAAAAATGTATTTGTTTATATGTACATATATAAAACTGAAAATACAAGACTATATATAGAGAAAGTGAGAATGGGGGGAGGACAGGAAAGGGAGGGGAGGAGGGGAAAGGAAAAAGAGGGGGAAAGGAAAGAAGGAGTGTGAGTTTTGAGGCAACTGTTATACTTCCTGAGTCTTCATTTCAAGTCATTAGTTCTTGCCTTGGATTTGGGGGGGGATCAGTCCCCATTAGAGTGGCCACAGCAAAACACAGGCAAGTACAGATTTGGGTTGCTGGTCTTGGAACTGAGCCTCAGCTTGACATATGGGCAGGAATGGACATGGAGGATCCTGTGGGTTCACTGAGCTGCACATCCTCAGCTCCAAGCTGTATCTAGTGAGGGCTAAACAAGACGATGCATGTCTAAAAGCACAGCTCGGGAGAAAACGCCAGGAAATGAGAGCATATGTGGCCTCTTAGAAGCGGCTGGTGGGATGTCTCAGGGAGCTTGTCCACAGGATGCTTGAGCCTGCATTTCCCACCCAGTGCCTCTTGCGGCTATCAGCACTTCCAGCTAGCGAACCAGGCTGTAAGAGCAGCTGTCGGTGCTCAGCTGGGTCTCTGGCACTTCAGTTGTTACGCTTCAATGCAACTTCCAAATATGATTTTACTCAGGAGAATTATATTCCCCTTTTAGATAGAAATAATCCTTACTAAAATTACCATCTACTGTGTTCCTCAAGGTCTTATAAATAGCTTGAAGACCAAGAAAAATCCACGCATCAGAAATGATGCTAGGAAAATAGAAACCCTAACACCAATAAGACCACTGCCAAGAAAGCACAGAGACGCAGAAGCGATTGCGCTGAAGGGACACGTGAACTCAGTGCGCAGCCACTTCTATTCTGGGGTGTGAGAGGCCAAAGGGGCCGATGAATGCTTAGAGTCCACGCTTGAAAGAGTCTCAATAGTCACCACTTCTTCAGGGAGCCAACAAGGAAACAGGGCTAATTAATTTAGCACTGAGAGGTTTGCTGTGAAGAGACACTAGGAGTCCTTCTGGAATACTCTTTGCACAGTAGTGCACAGGGTTTTAACTTCCAGAAACATTTTAAAAAACATTTATTATTTTTATTGTATATGCATTGGTGTTTTGCCTGCATTGTGTCTTGTGAGGGTATCAGATCACTTGGAAATGGGTTACAGAGAGTTGTGAGCTGCCATGTGGTTACTGGGAATTGAACTTGGGTCCTCTGGAAGAGCAGCCAGTGCTCTTATCAGTGAGTGACCTCTCTAGCCCCATAAACCTTTTTATGCAAATGGTTTAAAAGTTCATTTACTGTTTTCCTACAACCAGCATCTCTATCCCACCCACCCTCAAAAAGAAGAGATTTGCTGTAACTCAGGCCTGGGAAACAGACAAGCGTGGTTTTGGCCAGATGTGCCAGCTGAGAGTAAATTCCCCAGCCAAGGTGGCTGGTTTTCACGTGTGCACATTCCATATTCCACAGTCTGTCTTCTGTCCCCTCCTCTGTTCAGGATTCACTCTCCCATCTTCTGCAGCGCTAGCAGCAATGACCCAGTCAGGAGCTGACAGTAGACATGGGAGGTGAACTGAGGAGGAGAGGGAGGGTGGGAAGGAAAGAAGAGATGGGAGAGCAACTATCAGAGGGGGATGTGCTTTGCTGGATGATGATGGTCCCAGGGCAAGCCTGGGAGTGTGAGGTAGAGGTGAGGAGCATGGTACTGGGGCCGAAGGGAAGCCCACTCCCATGGCATTCCCAGCTACTGCTTCGTGTGTGTGTGTGTGTGTGTGTGTGTGTGTGTGTGTGTGTGTGTGTCTGTCTGTCTGTCTAACACTTGAAATTAAAACAATGTGGTCATCTTCTATACTTGGCAGGAGGCCATCCAGTCATCAGAATGTTGAGAAAACAGAAGCTACAAAGCCAACGAAAAATTTCAGGAAAGCAAAGAAACTTCCATCTCGTGCACAGCGTTTCCAGGATGAAAACTCAGAGAGCAAAGGGAGCTACAGGTAGGACCCTGGGACCAGCTGGCGCCTCCGGCTAACCCACCATCTCTCCTGTTGAGGCAAGGACTAGTATTCCCAAAAGCTTTCTCCAGAACAAGGAATGATGCTGAGGGGTGGAGGGAAAAACTACTCAAACATCCTGAACGACTTCACAAATAATGGTGCCCTGTGACCTGCTTTGGGGGCCTCTGTTCATGTGTGCATCAGAATGCCAGGGGAAGGTAGAGGGGAGAGGAACGGGGATGCTTGCTCACACTCATGGAACTGCTGTTCTACAGCGTTCTTCATCGTCCTTTGCCTCCAGCGCCAGACGTATGACATGACCAGATCACTCTGGTGGTGACATGCAGGGTAGAGTGGGGGGGTGAATATGAAGACATGGAGGCCAAGGGGAGGGAATGCAGGAACACAGCAGAGGTGAGGGTGGGGCTTGGGTCTGGCCTGGGAGACCCAATGATGCTGGAACCTGGAGATCTGATTGCAGGTGACATGTTAAGACTTAGTATCAGGAAGAGAGATCAGGGGACAGATTCTAGACTCATGAGTATTCCCCAAGGACAGCTGCCCACTCTGCTGGGTAAAGCACATAGTCCCAGGCAGGTAACAGTGGTTTGTCCCCTTGAAAACGCCAATAATCAGGAAAGAAGCATGTAATGTTCCATCTGTTATAAATTGACCCCAGTATGCTGCACACTGGGGTCTCTCTCACAGGCCTCCTTCCACTGGTATGTGCTTCACAATCAGCCTGGCTCTCAGGCTCTCATCAGGACCTGGGTTCTGCTAGGTTGTCTACTCCCCTCTTCAGTGCCATGAGGTCTTTCTGATTAATTAAAGCCAAGTTCCTCAAAGGAGAAAAGCTGCCGTTGGCTTTATTGGTTTGTACTTCTTATTTATCAGAAGTGAAATATTTTGCATTTCTATCCCCTTTGCTCCCTCTAGCACTGTGGATAAATGGGCACACGCGAGCTGTGGATGGCCCTGTCAGGAGACAGTGCTGCCAGGTGAGCTGGGTTAACTAGCTGGTGCAAGTCAGAAGGTTTAAATGACTTTGGAGAGAGAAATATCTGACCTGGCACACAACAGTCCCTGGCAGGAAGCGGTTTGGGAGGAAGATGTAAATACTGAGCTAAGTAACCAAGGGGTCAGGAGGGAGTGACTGCTACAGAGAACAAGCAGCTCTGACTGCTGTGGCTTTGAACCCCGCCCTCCGGCCTTGATTTAACCTTGATCGCTGGCCCTGTAACTCTTGGTTCATGTCTTACTGTAAAAGTGGAGTAACCATTATGTTTGGATGGTCGTAAGGATGACAAAATCTCAAAGGAAACACATATAAAGCTCCTAGCACAGTGCCTGCTTTATAATCAGCCTTTAAAAAAAATAAATTACATGAACAACAGTTTTGTGTGCTTCTGCACAGCAGGCCAGTGGAATGGGATCAGAGTGGGGTCTCTGGGATTTCCCTGGTCTCAGCACATAGGAACACCCCACACCCAGGTTTCAGTCTCCTGGAAACATCTCCTAATGCCTCAGGACGTTGTGTTTGGGTTGTGATAGGGTAGAGGGCAACACTCCCAAACCTTCATGGGGCTCCAAGGCTTGAGGTTATCCTAAAGTTCCAGGGTAGCACATGTGACATGGCTTGGGGCTACTTTTTAAATACCACAGAAAATAGTTACTAGAGGGAAACAAGTCAAAGCAAGCATTAAGGGAGGCAAGGTGGATCTGTGGGAAACATGACCAAGAGTATTTTTCAGTGGGGGTCATCTAGACTTTATATTATCTCCTGAGGGAGGTGAGGTGCGGTTGTTCATGCATAAGGGTAGTTAGTGTGCATGGGGCCTGGGAAATGGACATCGAAAATAAAGCTGTACTCACAACAGTTTCTGACCTATAACTGGGTCCTGTTAACTGTTAGGGGAGAGTCTGGAGACATGGTGGCTCACTGGGCCTGTCTTGAGAGATGCCTTTTCTCAGTTTTCTTCTCACTTTGTACATAAGGACTAGGTATTTTCTGTTTGGACACCTGTTTACTGTGAGCCCTTCTCCACAGCTCTGATCTCAGGCTGGGATAAAAGCCAAGACCAAGGATCCGGACCTGCAAAGTGGAAGCCAACCACAGCCTGTGTCAGCAGCCACCGGGGGCACCAAGCCCCTGTTCTGTCTGTACTATGGCTACATCCACAACCCTCCTGGTCAGAGCCTTTTTAAATTTAGTTTCAGAAACAAAGAACTACTAATCTAAGAAGATATAGAGATGAAAAGAAGAAAAACGGGACTGATGTTACTTCCAGTTTAAAATAAGCTGGAACAATTTAAAAACACACCCAACATTCTTCAAAACTTGTGTGTGTGTGTGTGTGTGTGTGTGTTATTGTTTTTCTGGGTTCCCTTTCCTTAGGATTTTCAACAATGGACACAGAATCTTTAAGGAGCTTTAGCTGTGCAAACAGAGATCTCACATTCTTTTGGTTTGCATTGCCTTAATGCTTCTAGGAATGCATCTCAGACAGAAGCCTTCTTTGAGACTCTATACTCAGATGTGACTCTATGATGCCCTGGCTCTTGTCTCTGAGTCTCTCACACACATCTGGCTGGGACACCACACTCCAGCAGAATCTGTAAGTCCCAGACATCCAGGTGCCCACCTACCTGGTAATCCATGGGCCTCCCAGCACTTGGCTCCATCTTAATGTCTGGCTTAGACCTGAGGAGAAGAATGTACTGTCAGGTTGATGTGAGAGATGGAAAGGCCAGAGGGACAAAATTGTGGCCTTCGAATACTCAATTCTGCCAACAGAACTGGGGGTGTATGGGATGAGGGGTAGGATGTCTTCAGTGGCACCAACAGAGAAGACTAAGCAAAGACAAAAGTAACAGAGAGATGGCCATTGGGTGAACAGAGTCAAGTGTAGACTGGTCAGCTCTGTGATGTCCCTTCACCCACAGAAGCTCAAGGGCCTGATCCACTCTTGCCTCTACAGGGAGACAGCTCAGAGGACATCCAAGAACAGTAAGAAAGGGCGAAGCTGGGGAGAAGCTACTCATAGCCCTGATTTCTCTGCCCCCAGTTTCAAGCCTGGCAAGCAGGTCCTGCTCAGGAGGGCGGTGGCAGATGGGATGTAGGCCTCTGGCCCACTCACCGTTTGTTGGAGACATTGCTGGTGAGCGCGGTGATCGAGGCTAGAGACACTGAGTCAGGATCCAGCCCATCCCCCAGCCGGATGGCTAGGTGGTCCAGGTCCTCCATTTCTAGCACTGCTGGCTCATCTGGGGAAGAAGGGAAGGGTGGGTGGATGGATGAAGGGCTAGGGACTGTCTCCTAGGAAGGAGAGTTAAATTTCTTGTTTATTTGATGGCACTTGCTTAGAATACTGCCACCCATATGTCTCATGTCCTCTTAATTACAACAGGGTCCCAGGCTAGCTTGGATCTCTCTATGTAGACCAGGCTAGCTTCAAACTCAGCTGCCTCTGCCTCTCCAGTCTTGGAATTAAAGATGCACACGGTCATGCCAGGGTCTAATCTTAGTCCTTAAAACGTTTTAATTGCCATTATGTCTAGTCTTATTTTCTTCTGTAATCTTAGCCGATTTTTTTTTCCTTAACTCTATTCTCTAAAGCCCTGAATAGCCTTTGTGAAAGAAAGAAAACATCCTGAGCTTACTACATGCAGCTCAGCACAATGGCTACTTTTAAATGGAGTGGCTACTGGATGCAGGTCACAACACACACACACACACACACACACACACACACACACAGGCACACACACACGCGCACACACACGCGCGCGCGCATGCACAGACACACACACAGACACACACACAGACACACACACACACAGGTCCTATAGCTAAGACCCGTCAACGTGGGCATTATCGCACACAGATACTTCTTACCCCGAGGTGTAAGAAGTAGCTTATCACTGTGAGAGCCACAGTGGAACGCAGAGCTCAGGCCTGCACCCCTGAGTATGAATCCAGTGGGATGAAATCGTGATTTGGAAAAGTCATCCAGAGATGGTAGGTTTGGGTTTCAGCAGGAAGCTGTTCCCTCCATCTAAGAGGAGTGCAGCCAAAACTGGCTGGGGAAGAGAAAGTTCTAGGGCCAATGGGCCACGAAGGAGAGCCCCGATGGTGGGTGAACATACCTCCTCACTCCACCCCATGAACTCCTTTATTTTTCATCTGTCCTTCTTGCCTCCTTCAAACGGCTGTCAGATGCCCTTCTAGCCTCCTCTCTTAGGGGAGACTCCGGAGTGTCGCCAGGCCCAGTGACCTTTTCCTGAGGTGGGTGTGCTGCAGCCGTCAGGCACAGCATGGCATGCTTTCTTGCTACTATCTTTTTTTTTTTTTTAATTAAATTAAATCTTTGGGCTCATGTGAAATTAAATACTCAATGTAGGGAGAAGAAGCCCATCCACCTGGCAGAGGCTCAATGTCCTATGCCTCCCGCCCCTAACCTTCAGACTAGCCAATGGGAGTCCAAGCCTTGCCCGAGTGGCTGTGGGAATGTCCAATGGGGAAGGAGGGTTATTTGCGCCTAGTCCGGGGCAGGCTTAAATGATGGTGATAGTTCAAAGTGGGTGCTGCAGCTGTGTGGATGGTGGAGAGGACCACGTTCCCTACCTTGTCTTTGGGGCTCCTCTTTGTGGGACCGAGTCTTGCCGAGTTTCATGGCCGAGAATACACTTCTTCCCGCTCTGTAAAAGGGAGACCCTGAGTGAGGTGGGGGCGGGGACAGATACACGCAGGAAATGCACAAACACACAAGAGGCAGTCCCTGAGGGACTCAGAGAAAAAGGAGATGGGGCCCTCTTCCCTCGTTTACTTTTCCCAAGATACAATACAAATTAGGGACCATGAGCCCCAAAGGACATAGGCTACTTCCTCCCAGGTTAATGAAGAGCAGGTGGGAGTCCCAGCTCAACAGGGAAGTGGCCTGTGGTGGGGCTGGGCCTTGAGCGTCTCACCTAAGCCCTGTCTTCTCAGAGTTCTGAGATATGCAAGGTCCCTCAGCTTCCTTCTTGTCCATGCACCCCCATTAGAGCTAACAGGAAAAGAGGCCAGATGCCCAGAGACAACATCAGAACAGATACAAAGGTCCGGGGGACTCAGAAGGACAGACTGAGGCTGAGGCTGAGGTAGGAGCCATAGATGCCAGCTATTCAGATCTCAGGTGGCTTTGGTACACAGAGCCTGGCCTGTCTTACTCTAATCTCTGTGCCAGGAGAGTTTCCCGAGTCCCCAGTGAAAAGGGTCTTTCTCTTATCCTGGTTGCCCCTCTGCCTACGTCTTCCTATGGCAGACCACCATCTCTTACCTAGCCCCTACCTCTTCCTCTGGTGTGGTGTGGCCGTGTGCTCAGGCAAAGGGTCTTGCAGTCAGTGGGGATGAGGGAAGGGGCAGGGGTCCCCACAGCCCTTCAGAGATGTTCCTGCAGCCGAGCCTGAGGTCCCCAGAGCCAGGAAAGACCAGGAGTAGGATCCGTGGGGGGAAGTACAGTATTCCATTACCCCATTCATATTGTATAAGAGGGACATCTGACTCCCTGGCTTCCCATTCTCCTCCTCCTGGGTGTGGCTGCCACACCACAGGCTCCTGTGGGGGTGGGTACAGGCCCATTCCTCACCTGCTTCTAGACGTGGGTCAGCCTCTTTGCAGAGGCTTGGGCATGGCATCAAAGACACCCAGATCCTTGCTCTGCAAGCTGTTCAGTGTGAGGTTGGAGAGAACCTTTCTGTCCTTGTGATAGCCAGGAAACCTCAAGCCCTTCTACTTGGGATTGGGGGATCAGTGTCATTCCCCAAACCTGGTTCTATCTTAAACCCAGATATGGAATGAGCCATGTCTGTATCCTGTGCTGGATGGGTGGACAGGGACCACTTCTGCCATGTCGTGTCAACTCACGGATATGTTCACTGATCCTCGACACAGGTCAAAGAGGCCAATGGCCCTGATTTGTCTGCTTCCCTTGTATTATGGGTTTAGAATGAAGAGAGGGAGGGAAGGGACTCTGTAAGGGAAAGCTGGTGTCCTTGGAGTTATTATTATTTGGCTCAAGTGTCTTCTCTGTTGTTCTCTAGTCTCTCAATGGGTAACCTTGCTTTATTTTTTGGATTGTGTGGTGTGTATGTGTGTATGCATGTCCACATTCATGTCGATACTCAGGTGTGCACCCACATGTGGAGGCCAAAGGCTGACAATGGATGTTCTTCTCAATTGCTCTCCACTTTGTTTACTGAGACAGTGTCTCCCGTTGAACCTAGAGCTCAATGACCAGACTAATCTAGTTAGCCAGCGTGCTCAGTAGATCCCCTCTCCTCTTCTGGAGTCCTGGGATTACAGGTGGGTTGCCATACATGACAAGCATATTATCCAGTGGGCTGTAGTCCTAAGCCCTCAACTGCAAATCCCATTTCTGTGGTTCTAACTATTAACTCAAAGCACAAAATGGCTCTGAGCTGTCTCAGCCTCCCAATGCTGGAATTAAAGGTATATGCCACCAAATTACACTGGCAGGCATTAAACCTGGGTGCACGCAAATGAATACACACACACACACACACACACACACACACCCCTTTATTCAGCCAGGGAAGAATTAAAGCTCAGAGAGATAGATGACAATCATTTTAGTATCCTATAGGAAGTGGAAGAACGGAGGCTGAAGGCTGAAGTTCATGTCTGTAGGCCTGCAGGAGTTCCGCTGTCCTGGCCACATTGCCTCCAAGGTGTCAGGCCCTCTCTGAGCATGAATTCATTGTGACCAAAAGGAAGACTCAGGAAAAGGGAACAGGGAAATTGCGGCTATGGCAGTGGCTCCGGTGTCATTTACAGACTGGGATGCCACTTACACAGAGTCCCTCATGCATTAGAATGGGCTGTGTGGAGGCAGGAAAGGGGTCATTCTGCCTGGCTTTGCCTGAAGTATCTTGGGGGGCTTTCTCGCCAACAAGTGGCTTAAAGGGCAGGGTGCCAGCTGTACTCAGACTCCTGCTGTAGTCCCAGCCTCAGGCTCACGTGAGCGCTCACACTGGCTCCAAACTGTGCCACCACCGAGTCACAGCCTCGGGATTTTTTTCTGCCCAGGCTCACTGTTCTGTGGCTTCTGTTATGGATGACAAAAGACTCTCAATGTTTGCCTTTGTACAAGCTGCTCTTGGCTATTTCTAGATCCTAGTCATGTGTATGTGTGACTTATACAATGGTATAGCCATGGCTGCCTGCTGCAGCCAGAACCTCCTCAACCCTGGTGGAAGGGTTCTGAGGCAGCAGATCTGAGTGCTATGTGGATCAGAAGAAGTCCTGCCTGGAGAAGTCAGCTGTTTCTGAGGCTGGAATCTGGGCTGTTTCCAGAAGCCCAGAAGGACTGTGTGGCTTTCTAAAGCTGGTTCAACACCTGGGGTGCTCTTGGACAGTTATGGGCTTTTAATTAAAATACCACTTTATTCTTTGGTACGAACATTTTATAGAGTGAATATTGGAACTTTTAATGACCATACTTAAACCCAACTACTTCTACAGTACCTTGAAAAAAAATTCCAAGAAGAAAACCTTTCTCCTAAGACTGGGTCATGTGACCACTATAGTCAACAGACTTGCAGGCAGCACCACATGCCTGGGGATGTCTCAAAATGGTGTTTGTTTGGTGAATAGTGCAGATGTGTGTAGTGATGGACACCGTCTGTCTCCATGGTCCTTATAGTCCAGGCTCCACACCTGTGGTACCTTCTACACTGGGGGTGGCAGAGCAGGATGCCAATGCTACCGCTGCCCTTCGTGATCTCTCAGTCAACACATGGGGGACTCACTATTGAAAAGGCCCTTTCGCCGGCGATGGTGGCGCATGCCTTTAATCCCAGCACTTGGGAGGCAGAGGCAGGAGGATTTCTGAGTTCGAGGCCAGCCTGGTCTTCAGAGTGAGTTCCAGGACAGCCAGGGATACACAGAGAAACCCTGTCTTGAAAAATAAACAAACAAACAAATAAACAAACAAAAGAAAAGGCCCTTTCTACTGTGCTTGTCCCTGGAAAGCAGTGCACTGTAGGCAAAGGGCAAAGGGCAAAGGGCAAAGGGCAAAGGACAATTTTAAAAATAACGTTAGTTTAATCAGGGCACTTTAAAGATTGTCAACTTATATTGGAGACTTTTTTTTAAATTAGCTTGTGATTTCAGTTTTTATTCTAAGATTTTTAATTCTGCATTTCTTCTAATGGGGTTTTATAACCACAGAAGGTAGGATGGAGTGAGAAGCAGGCACAGAAACAAGGCAGTAGTCAACTCTGTGAAGAGAAACCTTCAGTCAAGTGTGTCTGTACTCATAGGCACAGAATGCTTGAGAGATAAGAGATTGAGCATTTTCTCCAAGGGATTCTTTCTAAGTGACACTCGATTCTACAGTTGACCCTGGCGCTTGGGCCATAGCTACGCCCGAAATTGCTGGAGTTGACTGACACATACTCTATAGAAAACAACAGCAACAAAGGGCTGCTGAGCTGGCACAGTGGGTAAAGGGGCTTGCAGCCAAGCCTGATGACCCGAGTTTAACCCTTGGGATCCACACAGTGGAAGGGGAGAACTGAGGACCATAAATTGCCCCCTGATTTCCATAAGAATGCTACACACACACACACACACACACACACACACACACACTCACACCTCCCCAAACGAACAAAATTAATGAAACAAAAACCAAAATAATCAACAACAAAAACCATGCACACATAAAAACACAAACAAACAAACAAACCTGACAGTTAGGCGTGTAGGGGCAGTAAAGATAGAAACTCACATTTACTTCCAGTGGCTGGATTACGATGGCCAGAATAATAGATCTAGACTGACAGTTCTCTAGACAAAAGACTTTTAAATCAGTGTGTTCACTGTAATGTCTTCCTTTATGTACCTAACAGTTCCCTCACTCATTCCGAGGCTCACTTTAGAAGCTCTGTCTCGGTAGCACACAGGGCTCGAGGGTGGAGCTGCATATTCCTTATGACCTAGGGCATGCACTGAGGGAAATCCAGCAGCCTGACGGCTTCACTGGTTTGCTCTATGAATTTTTCTGGAAGCGGTGGCTTAGAATGCATGGTTGCAAATGAACTGTAGACAGAGCCACTCACTGTCCAGCCAGGGCTTCTCCTCCACAAGCACTTTAGACCGGAAATGTCCAGGCTCACCGCTCAGGCCTCAGGTAATCAGGATACATGAACTCTGCACGAGAGGCAGGGTCTACATTGCTTCTTTGTATTGTTTACACTGCCAGGTTTTCCAATCTGAGGGTGTAGTTTTCAGCTGCCTCAGATGGGCTCATCTCTTTTGTTTTCCATGCCCCAGCTACGTTATTTTTTTTCCTTCCTTCCCCTTTCTCTGTCCTTCCCTTTTTTTTGTGTGCACTCACGGGAGTCAGAGGACAACATTGAGGAGTTGGCTTTCTCTCTCTACTATGTGGGGTCCAGGGATCGAGCTCAGGTCATCAGTCTTGACTCCAACTTGCTTGTTGTGCTGTCTCACAGGCCTTTTTTTATTGAACTTTTAAAACAGGTTCTCAACTCAACCAGGTTGGCCTCTAACTCAATATGAAGCTGAGGCTTGCCTTGAACTCCTGACCTTTCTGCTTCTATCTTCTGACTGCTTGGGTATGTATAGATGCTACCTGTCCCTGTGGTTACAGGCAATTGTGTAATTTTAAATGTATTTGAAACTGTGTTCAATTTTAGTTTGTTTTGAATAGCTTTCTGCATGGGTGAAGGGCAGGCATGTGTGTGTGTATGTGTGTGTGTGTGTGCATTTATTAATTTATTCTTTATTATTTAAAAAATTAATTTTATATGGATTTGTGTTTTGCCTGTGTGCATGTCTGTATGGGGATGCTGGATCTCCTGGAACTGGAGTTGCAACAGTTTCAAGTTGCATGTGGTTGCTGGGAATTGAACCTGGGTACTCAAGAAGAGCAGGAAGAGCAGCACGTGCTCTTGACCCCTGAGCCATGTCCCTAGCTCCTGATTTTTAGAGCTGAAGAATTAATCCTGGGGCCTCGCACATGGTAGGTTCTACTTCTAAGTTACATCCCTGGACCAGACTGTCCCTTTATAGAGGGACTACACCATCTCCATCTGGCCTGTTTGTATATGTGTCCCTCTTGTACCAGAGAGACTGTGAGACCCTCAAATGTTCCTCCAGACCTATGCGTGCCTGGGAATCTGGCCCCTCCTTTCTTCCTGGTTGCCAATTCTTTTGCAAAGCTTCATCAAACACTAACTTGAGAATCGATTTCCCATCTCCCCATGGGGGAACACTTGTTATTTCTTAGGTTAAACCTATTTCTTCTGATCTCCCTGCAGCCCAAGTATAAACCAACCATCTTGGCCACATGGTTGTCATGATCTGCAAACTCTTCTCACAGTGTTCTTTTCTCAGGCTGAAGAGGTTTCAATCTGCTTAATCACATCTTAGAGATTCCATCCCCAGTTTCTGGACACATTAAAATAATATTAAATCCTAGCTGACTTAATCTCATTTGGTAATGGGACAGCAAGAAACAAGATGAAGTAGGGCCAGGGAGGTCACACATCTTGGGGACCTGCCATGGGCCTGCATTGTGTGGCCAGTCTATACCAGCTTCAGTCACAGAGGTCAGGCCAGTCTGACAGACTGGGTGCTGGATGGGCCTTGAGGCCTGGTAATCTCAGAAAGAACCTGGGGGAGAGAAGACATGTAGCTGTGCCTCGCAGGTAAGCCTTTGACATCTCAGTGGCCATAGAGAAACCTAGGGCCGTGAGCCTTCTCACTAAGAAAGGTCCCCAGATCAATGTCCCTACCACCTCTTACCCACACTGGGACTCAGATCCCCAGATCAATGTCCCTACCACCTCTTACCCACACTGGGACTCAGATTCCAGATCTCTCTCTCTCTCTCTCTCTCTCTCTCTCTCTCTCTCTCTCTCTCTCTCTCTCTGCCCTACCACACACTCTACTCTTCTCAGGAGCTGGCAAATTGTTCTATCTCTCCATGTGACACTCTCCACAAGCAGTGCGTTGCTTCTGTTGACCTGTGGTCATGGTTATAACTGGTGCAATTATTACAAGCATGAGCAGAACTCAGTATGATTTGGGCAACACAAGTTCCCCAGGATCTTATGCAGACACACTCATCAGGATCAGCTCAGACTACTACAGACACAACTGTAAATTGTTTTTTAAGGTATTGGGACCACAGTGTTAAGCAAGTCTTTTGATATTTCTGGAGTTCAATTTCTAAAGATAGAACATAGACTACATCTCTGGGTTTTCAGCATTTGGATATTAATTGTCTTTGAGTCCAGTTACGTAGTTTTAACTTCCTGGGTCCATCCTGAACTTTGAGTAGGAAGTTAGAGTTCTTGTTTTCACCCAGCTAGTCCCTGCTCTCTGGAGCTGACAAAGGTCAGAGTTCCTTTGAACTGTGATCAGCCCTGGAGACCTAACTACTGTAATTTCTGTGACACTTGAGACTCCAGATGACAGTGTGGCTTTGGGGAGCCTACAAGGCCATCACCTCAGACCTATCTGTCTGGGTCCTTATGACCAGTTCACCAGATAGCCCTGTGCCTCCCTACCCTAGAGTGTACTTTGGGGAATGGAGCTTGTAAGAGTCCCAGAGAGTGGTAATCTCTACTCAGCTCTTTGTACTTCAGATTTTGGCTACACCATGCAACCACATGCCCAAAGACTGTCTTCTTTGGACCTCCAAGTCTGTATGTTCAGCTGCACAGTGCTGCCTAGACTGAAGGGTGGCCACTGGCTTATTTTGTTCCCCACTCCTTAGCTATATCCACCCTCATGGGAAGCTTAAGGGCCTGACCTATAGGTACAGAGGTCAGTGAAGTAAAGAAGGAACAAGAGTAAAAGAAGGGAGCATCACCCCCAAGAACCCACAGGGGAAAGAAGAGGTCCGGCCACTTCCCCGGCCTGGGGCACCTACTTGTGCTCGTCATCTCTGCCTCCCTTGGTCTTCTCTCTGCCTTTGCTGAGGAGCGGGAGAAATGAGGAGACAAGGGGTGCAAGTGAGAGTGGGGCCAGAGACCCTCACGACCTCAGCCCCTGGCCCTGCTGACCCCCATTGTCCTCCCCAGGGGCTTCCCTATCCCACAGATTCCTCATGTCTCAAGACTAAACCTTTGGCGTAGGATTATTGTGACCCCAGCCCCCCCCCATCTCCTCTTATCCCAGGAGAAGGCCCAGTGATTCCAGAGTTGTAGGGACCCCAAATTTCTTCCTCTCTCGGTCCCCTCCAAGGAATGTGTCCTGCCCATGCCATGAGGTCCTGCAGGGACACAGTGGGTTGAGCCTATTTGAGAGATGGGGACCAGACTGCTAAAAGATGGGGCAGCAGGCGGTGGTGGCGCACGCCTTTAATCCCAGCACTTGGGAGGCAGAGGCAGGCAGGTTTCTGAGTTCAAGGGCAGCCTGGTCTACAGAGTGAGTTCCAGGACAGCCAGGGCTACACAGAGAAACCCTGTCTCGAAGAACAAACAAACAAACAAACAAAGAAGATGGGGCAGCATTCAGGCACTAGAAGAAAGATGGCGAAGGGGTGGAGGTGTGCTGTACCCAAGCCACCATTAAAGGGCTCAGAGGTACAGGAGAGGTACAGGAGAGCTGTACTCCCATCTTCCCTTAGAGAGGCTTCCAGAAACTGGAATGTTCTTCCAAAGCCTCGGCAGGGCTGAGTCAATGGGCATGAAGAAAAGAAAACAAATAACCTTCATAACTTCTCCTCTGCTCACACACTCCCCTGGCTCAGACCTGGCCCAGGGGAGGCCGTGGAGAGCTCAGGCCTGGAAGCCTCTGTACAGTTACAGTGCATGTCTAGATTTGGTTGGCTAGCCTTTGTGTTAGGCAAGTGAGTTAGTCTGTAATTCAAAGAGCCCCACAATTGCCCCATTTCTGGCTACCCATATCAGCCAAGACCATTGAGCAGAGAGGGAAGAGGAAACTTAGTTATTCTGTTCCAGCCCAGCCCAGCCCAATTAACCTTAGGGCCACTGTTAGGGACCCCCAGGGCTGTTGGGGTTTGTATGAATAGAGCTGGGGTTCCTGGGAGCTATCAGAGAACTAAAACTGCTCTCAAGATTTCTGGTCTCCACCCTCACATTTGTCAACTTAGGAGAGTTCCCTTTCTTTCTCACTAGAGTATCCAGCTCTGAGGGGTTGTTTCTGCTTTTGTTTTTTTTTTTTTTTTTTAAAGACTTTTGTGACCCTGGAAACTATGTCAGCCTCTGCAATGGACTACAAAAGAGACGTGTGTGGCCTGGGGTTGGCAAGGGTCAGCAGGCACCTCTCTCTCTCTCTCTCTCTCTCTCTCTCTCTCTCTCTCCCTCTCCCTCTCCCTTCCCTTCCCCCTCCCTCTCCTTTTCTCTCTCTAAGCTTTGCTCTGAACTCAGGTGTCACGTCTATCGATGTGTGTGTTCTCTCTCCTGTCTCCATACTCCAGGCCTCAAGGCATGAAAGGTTGAAATGGAACAGGGCAAGCGCTGTAATTTTACCACATCCACTCTTGCTGCTGCCACCCTCCTTAAAGAGGAGAGACGCAAAGCTGGGGCTCAGACCTTCAGCAGGCACCACCATGGTCCAGCTATCATCCCATGAATCGGCCATCTTTATCATCACCTGCTTCTTAAAGACGGTTGTGGAGGCTCGGCTGCCCTCTATCACTGGGCTGGCAAGCAGTGACCTCACCTTCTGCCTGCATTGCCACAGAACATCCTGGGAAGCCCCAGATAGGCCTGGGTTTCTTCCTAGTGCTCACATTGCTCTTCTGGCGCCTCCTGCCTGTTGGGTAACTCCTGCTCCTCAGCCGCATCCTCTTCTGAGAAGCACTTTCAGCCTCATCGAACAATTCCTCTTCCTTAGCTTCATCCCCATCACTTCCTGAACTGATAAAAGCATCCACAGACAGGAGGAAAAGTGGACTGCTTTCCTGGGAACACTAAGGCCCACCGAGACCCAGGCATGTCTCAGCACTTGGCCTCACTTGGGTTACTCAGCCTTGGGCTGAGGGTGGGAGCCCCAACCTCAGATAGGAGAGAGGTATCCTGAGAACTGTTTTACTCCTAAACTCCCACATGGCTCTGACTCTGTTTCCCCTGGTTCCTTGGCAGCCATTGCAGCACTGGATCCCATCCTGGTGAAGGGAGGCAGGTACATATACTGCAGCAGGTACACACACACATATGCAGACCTTTTAATGCATACATGCACCTCTCCCAGAGCCACTGCTATGCATACATGGCCAGCTGCTCTCTGCTTGAGACACCAGAAGGGACTTCCTGATTCTTCCAGGTTTCCACTGGAGTAGAAGGATACCCAGGGAAGGACAAGAAGAAAGGCCCTGGTCACAAACTACCCCTAAGAAAATGATATAGTAATTACCTAGACATCCCCAGGGACACCAGAGGGGCCAGGGAAGCTGAAGGTGTTGGGGGCTGTGGAAGCTTGTAAGGCTAGGGAGGCAGAGAAGATGAGATGGAAAGAAAGCCTCAGAGGACAAAGGGTCTTGGGGAAAACAAAAGGCTGTGTTGATTAGCTGCACAATTGAAGCTGAGCTCCATTGTACGATGTGACTCCTGCTGCAAAGGCTGACATCCAGGGACAGGGAACTCCCTAGCATCAAACAGAGGATGGGTGTGTAGGCAAATGTACACAAACATACAAGTGCATGTGTCTGTTTTCAGAATCTCCCTGTGTCCTGAGACCAAGACACAGTTCCTGAGAGTGGAAATGCTCATGAGATTAATAATTCATTTCTTTCTTACAGCAAGGACATTGGTGTGTGTGTGTGTGTGTGTGTGTGTGTGTGTGTGTGTGTATGTGTGTGTGTGAGAGAGAGAGAGAGACAGAGACAGAGACAGACAGAGAGGGACAGAGAGACAGAGAGACAGACAGAGAGAGAGACAGAGAGACAGGAAATCCTGTTCTTGCCCAGGACAGCTGAACCTCTGGTGCGCATCACTGGAAAAGCCCTTAACATAGGTTGGGATGAGAATCAGATTGGTAATATGCCTAGACCAGAAGGTCAGGTAGTGCTCAGAGCAGAACCAGGTGGGGCCAAGGTAACATGGAGTCCGCCGAGACAACGCTGGATGAGAGCCTATGTTCCATGTACAACGGGTATCACGTATAGTAAGTATCTCATGTCTTCACTAATTCTCTCTTATGAACACGGGTGAGCCATCTTACAGTTGGGGAGATGTGTCTCCAAACATCAGAGCAGACACTTGGGTGCTACTCTCTCCACTCAGCCGTGCTGTCTCTTGACGGCACTTCCCCTACTCGGGGTTATCTTATAAAGAGTGGGCAGAGACAAGGGGCTCGTGGATCAGCGCGGAGACTTGAGAAGTGGGCAGAGGAAGTCACACGGCACGTGATGGACTAGGGGAGATTAAACCACATGAACAAAGGGAGTCCTGCTGGCTACAAGGCTAGGTCCAGAGGAAAGAAGGAGGAGGTAACATCCATCTGCAAGATGGCGTCAGCCTAGACTGGCAGCTCCAAGAGGCAGCTGTGGAATAGTGTGTCCTCATACGCTGCTTTACCCGGATGGTGGCAACTGCTGAAATCTAGGTGCTCTGGCTCTTACTCAACCCCCAGCCCCTATGATGAAACCTTTCTCCTACTCTTTCTTCTGGCCTGGGAGAGGTCCAGGGAGGTGGAGAGAGGAGAGAACACCAGGATACTGTGAATAAGTATCTCTTAGCTCTACCTTCCTGGACCAGAACTCTCTGGGGGGTCTAAGAAGTAACCTTTGTATCTTGTTTTATCTGAACTACACCATGCTATCCAGCCTCCACTGCCTCTTTGCTGAGGGCAGCCTCCGGGGGAAGCTGTTTTCATGGCTGTCTCTAGTATCCTGCACTCTGCTGGGGTCACAGTGGAGGAGAGCCAGCATGTCTACTTTCTAAATTCACTTATTCCTGTTATTGACCCACGAGGGTTGGTGATATGCCGGAGTCACTCAGCTGATGAGGGCAGAGTTGGGGTGGACCAGATGGAGCTAGCTTTCCTGATTCCTTTCTCTACAGTGGAGGGGGTGCTGCTTCTCAGAACTTACTTTGAATCAGCCCCACACAACTCTTCCTCGCCTGTGCGGGCAGACGGTGACAGGTGGCGACCATTGTGTTACATATTACCTAGCTGCTGTCCTTCCTCCGGATTCCCCATCCGGGAGGAAGAATGTTTTCATCAACCCTTTCGTGTGCAACACTTGGCTCTCCCTTTATAACCTCCAATAGCCCCTTGGGTCATCAACAGGTTGGTGGTTGGAGCAGGGCTTGAGGTGATAGCTCCCATTTAGGTAGGCCGAGAGGAGTTATGCAACCTTCTGGCACTCGGGCTTGGGTCTACACTAAGGGACCTGGTATTTGTGTGGCAGGGTACACGGTTGGCCTGAAGCGCATATTCCTGGCTGTTAAACTTGTGTTTGGGAGGTAGGTTGGTGATGCAGAGGTGTCTATTTGACAGAATCATTGCGATTCCAGTTCACTAACTGGGAGCCTGTGTGAACATCGCAGGGGCTGAGTAAACACCAGACTTTCAGGCGTGGGTTTAAATAAAGCGTCTTTCGTGGTGTTCTCAGCATCCTAGGTATCTAGGGAGATTTCTCTGGCTTCAGTTCTGCCCCCTGAGCTTCAAGTAAAGCAACTGCATTTTCTCTTTGGTAAAAGTACTGTGTGTGGGGAGGTGAGGCCTAAGCTCTCTGTCATCGGTAAGGGGCAGAGCTCTTATAAGATGTGAATCTTAGACACAGGAGAGCCTGGACAAATTTTCCACAACAGAGCAGTGGCCAGGTCTTGCCCAGGACTGAGCTTCACTAGCCACAGCAGGCTTCTGGCTTAGTGATCTTCTCGCTGGGCCAAGGCTGAAGGCAGGCTGCCTGGGCCTGGCTGACACTGTTGGGTCTTAGACAGAGAAACCAAGGCCTCCCCTGTTTCCTTTTCCCATGTCTCTGATGAGGGCAGGAAATCCAGTTTCCCCTTATATTAGAACTCTCTCTTTCAGACCTGTGCTTCCCTCAGGCCTGGCCTTTCATTCTGACTAGAACCGCAGGGTTGGGAGCCAGGTGAGAGATGGTGTGAACATATTTCAACTCTTAAATATTTCTACCACAGCTCAGCCCTGCACTCTGAGCACAGCCGGGCCTGGAGGGCTTCCCATGGCATGGGCTCCAGGTACGAACTTCCCAGGCCTTTTGAGGGTAGTGGGCAGGAAGAGGGGGCCAGTCTTACCTGCGAAAGCTCTTCTCTCCAGGTGTTCTGGTGCTGGGTCGGGAGCCAGGTAGCAGCCCATCTGTCTCCTGGCTGTCCTTTTCCTCCTCCTGAAAGGATTCATCTCCCAGGAAGTCTCCATCATCCCAGGGACCCATGCTTCCATCTGTGGCCTGATACCGGACCTCCATGCTTAGGCTGGTCTGAAGAGAGAGGAACAGTGAGCAGCTGGCAACAGTTCTCCCCTGGTGTCTGTGGCATCTGGGAGACACTTTTGCTCCCTATGAAGAGTAGGTGAGGACTTCCCACCTCAGTTTGCAGATGAGAAAAAAAGGCTGAGTAAGATGGATGACAAGGGGTCAGCCAGTTCAGTAAGACCCAGATTCTGTTGTACCTGACTCTCCTCTCCCCAGGTACCCAAAGTCAAGGGGCTACCCCTGATCTCTAGACTCAAGCCTAGCTGTGAGGTCTCTGGATCCTCAGTATATATAATTAATAGAGTCATTTGGTGTCCCCAAAGATTAGGTCGTCTCCCCATCCTTAGACTCTGGGCTGTGTACAGGCACATGGGGGCTTCTCTGACAAAGTGACACAGTTAGCTGAGCATGTCTCCTCAGAGAAGACCCAGCCCTGGGCTTCCTACAACCTTGTATAGTTACCACGTCTCCAACTCTTCTGACGATTTAGCTGATAGCCTAGAGGGGGTAGTTTTAGGGAGTTGCCTTGGCTCCCTATGGAGAAAGTAGAATGCCACATCTGGGTGCAGATATTAAAAGAACCCAGGTAGAGGGACCATGTCTAGAAGGTATAGCCATAATTTGCATGTGGTAAAACTAAGGTAGGAGATAAAAGCTCTTTGTACATCATCCAACATCCTAAGCACTTTCTTTGTATGTCCTTTGACCCCTGAGAACAAGCCTGAGGACAGGCCGATATACTTTTGCTCACTTTGCAGATGCTATACAGATTTAACCAAGAATCATATCCATGGGTCAGGCTCCTCACCACCATGCCAGCTGCCTGTGAGTGGCCACAGATGACCTGGAGGGCAACTACGAGACATGTATGCCCATGCTGATTTGAGCAGAAATGGACAAATGGAGCAAAAACATTTTCTGATCCTGATTCTGAATAGAGGTCCCTGCCCTAGAAGGGCTGGCAAGGGTGAGTCTAGCCACTGGATGATAAGCGGCACCTCTAACCCACTCCAGAGCTGGATCCAAATGGAGACACACATCAGTGGAGGGGAGACAGCACCCTCCTAACCTCACCTGGCACTATCACTGTGGGAAAAGCTGAGTATGCACTTGAGACAGATCTCACACTGCAGGGTCAAAACACCAGCCTTCATACTGAACAGCTCTGGCAGAGCCTCCCTGGTGCCCTCCTGCTGCCTCCCTTGTTAGTCATGGAGCAATCTCTAGACCAGTGGTTCTCAACCTGTGGAGGATGAACCCTGGGGATGTCAAAGACCCTTTTACAGGAGTTGCCTAAGACCATAGGAAAACACAGATACTTACATTACAGTTCATAAAAGTAGCAAAATTACAGTTATGAAGTAGCCATGGAGATAATTTTATGACTGGAGATCACCACCACATGAGGAGGAACTGTACTGAAGAGTGACAGCATTAAGAAGGCTGAGAACCGCTGCTCTAGACCCTTCTCTGTGGAGGATGCAGCAGGCTTCTGTGTGACTGGGTGATGAGGTGTCCGGGACTATCTGACACACTTACCTTGATGATAGCATTGTTGTCGTCGATCAGCGTGTCGGTCACCTCTACCCGATTTTCTTCCACCACTTTTTGCAGCACCATGCGGAAGGTCCCGATCAGCCTGTGAGTGGCAGAGGGGACGTTGCCAGAGTGAGAGAAAGGCTGGTACCAGTGTCTGGCTGGCATGGAGGTAAACGTGAAAAACCCCAGCCTGGTACTGGAGACAGTAGCCCAGGAACCTGAGGTTATGAGAGTACCTGACCCCTTGCAAGTGTGGATGGTCTGTTTCCCTGGGAAACTCTGAAGAAGAAAGAATTCTAAATGGTGTTCACAGACAGAGACAGGGAACTTAGCACTGTGACTGCAGCTGGTCCCCTGCAGTATGGAAACTTCCAGATGCCATGATGGAAGGTGGTGAGAAGGCAGTGAGACTTATGATGATGATGGTGGTGGTGGTGGCAGCAGTGACAGTGTGTGTGTGTGTGTGTGTGTGTGTGTGTGTGTGTGTGTGTGTGTGTGTTGGAAACTGAATTCTGGATCATTCTGGGCTTTGCCATTGAGCTAGAGCCCAGCCTAGACCTCTGGCTACATAAGCACTCCTTTCTTCTACTTCCTCTACCATCACCACCACCAACACCACACCTCCACATTTGCTGTGTATAAGCTCCTGTGACCACAGAATCCCCCTAATTCACTTGCATAGCCGGGACAAGCACAAAGAATTGCACCTGAGGCAGTCTCCACACCAGAAACCAAGCTCTGACCTTTCATGGGTGGTATCTGCCCAAGGAAACTCACATAAGCTTTCCTCTGTCTTAGTTTTCTTCTAAGCTAAGCTAATGGTTTCATTTTTATTTCATGGATGACACACTTGTCCCCAGCACACATGCCCTCCGCCTGATACTCCCATTGTTACTTGTGGCCCTTCACAGAGCAGCCTGTGTATTCCATCAGTGAGCCTCTGGTTCAGTGAGAAAACCGGTCTCAAGAAATCAGTAGACAGAAATAGAGGAAGATACCCAATGTTGACGTCTTGCCTACACACATGCAACATGTGCACACATGAGGGGTGGGGAGAAAGAGGAGACACACCTTCACATACACATGTGCACATATACACATGAACATGTATGTCCCCACCTCCACAGTCCCCCTCTTGACAGCTGTGTCAAGAGCACTTGGTGGGAGTAGCTGTAAGAGATGACTATGAAGTGCCTGCCCCTCAAGCTCACGGCCTCATTGGGTCATACCTCCCTGAGGGCTATCCGTCCACTGTGCTAAATCTTAATTGGGACTTTTAGATTCTTCCCAGAGAAGCTCTGTAGAAGCTCCCAGTCCCATCTTGGCTTCTCTTCACCTTGCAGATGCAAATGGTGGGTGGGGGACATTGAGTACTGCGCTGGGATCTAGTAGATCCCAGGCTACTGCTGGGGAGTTTCTGTTCTATCTTTATAAAGAGAAGGAGTGGGACACTGAGTTGGTGACATCACAACAGTCAGCAGTGGGCATGAGGGAACGCACTGGTGTTGTAAAGGCCTCGAGTGCTTGGTTCATCAGTGGCATCAGTGGACTCTTGGTGACACCCCAACTCCTCATCGACCTGCTGTCACTGCTGATTTGCAGCATTTACCAGTTCCACAATACAAACACTCATAGCACACCACATTTCAATATTCTAATAGTGTATTCCCTAGAGGAATCTGCCCAGTCTGCAGGCTGCACCTTCAGGCTAGAGGTGGTAGTGAGTAGGCCCTGGGTTGTGTACTTCCTAGCACCAGTGGCTGGCGCTGCTACTGCCACATGGGGCACACATGGAGAATCGGTCCTACCCTGAGCCTTTACTGACAGGCTCTTCCAGCTACTGTCACCCCAGTAAGCCCCACCAGGCGACTGCTGAGTGCTGGAACTCAAGCACATTTGTTCTCAATCTGAGATGCCCAACAATAGCAGAAGGAGATGCTTAGGATCTAACAAGGTGCTGCAATGTTACAGAACACCCCCCAGGGGGCAGGAGGGAGCCATTCCCCTGCAGTTGCTCAGAGAGCCTCTGGTATCTTCTACATTTCTTTCCTCTTACAATCTGAGATCCTAGACTAGGGAGGAGCTTGGGAGGAGAGCTTGGCGTGTGTGAATCCCTGAAATGACCCCTCTACCAGGCTGTCAAGCCTCTTCCAGACATGAGGGGGATGGCAACACCAATATTAATACTGCAATCTGTTTCTGCTGCTAGTCTACACGCCACTGCCTGCAACACGCAGCAAACCGCCCTCCTGGCCAATCCCCCATTCCTTACTCCCTGGGCCAAGTTCTGTGGATATGTGATCTGTCATTCCTTAAGGGAGGAGGCATAGAGAGTGGAAGAGTTCTGCTCTGGAGTCAGATGTGGCTTCACCTAGTAGTCCCTCAGGGGTCCTTTACCCCCTGGTAGCTATGTGATGGTAGCTAGTTCTGCAACCTCTGCAAGTCTTGTGTTTTTTTCTTCTCTCAAAGATTGTGATGCCGCCCCCCAACCCCGCTCCCAAATGCTGGTGCGAAGATCCAGCTTAGTATTGCTGCAGGCTCTCTGCCCCACTGTCTCTTCTCCTTGCTATTATGTGTGGCCTGCCTTTAGAGGCCTCAGCCAGGGCTGGTCCTCTCTGTAGGCTGGGTGCTAGCAACAGATCCAGGCTGTCCCTGACCCTTAAAGCTCTTAAAGTGGCAGTGGCCTTGTGTGCCTAACAGCTCCCCTATCATCAAGTAATACAAACAAACAAACAAATATGTAAATAAATAAACAATAGTAACTCATAAAACAATAACTTTTGAAATGGACAACTGATATCTCAGTAAAGAATGTTATGAATCTACTATCTAGCTGGGCTTTGGTTTCCCAGGCTGACCACACATCCCTTATGTGGCCCTAGAAGCACACCCATTAGAATTGGGTACCCCTCATGGAGGCCCCACAGAGGAGCCTGGGAGAAGCCAGAATTATCAGGTAGGTGGGGAGTGGGGAGGAGGCCTCAGGTGCAGATGGGCTCACAGACTGGCCACAGCAGAGAGGCCACTGGGCACCAGAATCCTGTCAATAATTTATCATCTTCCCCTGGGAGCTGGTGTCAAGTGCCCCAAGCCCAGTCCGGCTGCCACTGTGCTCCTGGCTTCTGAATTATTCAGGGCATCTGGCATTCTTGGTGGAAGGAGCCATTGCTCCTTAAAGTCTTAGTGAGGTTACATGAGATACATAAAACCTCATTCTAATATACTTTCATAGAAATTCCAGGTTCCTTGGAGAAAGCCCTGGTTCTAGGTGGCCAAGCACACTTGGGGACCTTATGGTCCCTGGCCAGGAGCTTTCCTCCCTTGTACCATGTCTCTACCTCCTGGTAGCCCCTAACCCCACTGGACAGAACCAGGTAGGCCTCTTCTTTAACTCCAAGGTAGGAAGCCCTGAGTCAAAGCACCTTACTCCAAGGTTGACCTGTGTCTCTTCTTTACATCCTAGATCTTGGTCAATAGTGGCTTGAATGATCATCCTTCACCAGGCCTGGTCCCATGTGACTTTCCTGCTTTCCCTTGGGCAGGGGAAGGGAGGGCACAGTTAGGAGACAGGTTATATACACTTCCTCTATCTTCCCTCTGTTTTGCATGTAGGAAAACCTAAAATGAACTTTAATGCTTGGACCACTGTGTGGTCATCCATTGCCCCTGAAAATGTCTAAATCTTTCGGTTTATCTGTAGCAGGGACCCTAATGGGTCCAGGCTCTCTGCACTTCAGCGTCTGCTCTGGCAGCCTCCACTGTGGCAAATCAGCAACTTCTTCTTCTGTTTCTTCTGGAGCATTCATGTGCTCTGGGTACTGGGAGTTATGGAAGATTAGAAGAGGAGGCAGAGGACATGTGTCCTATCCCAGCTCTCCTGGGGTCTTCTCACATGACCTCTATGTGCCTCTGAGCCTCAGTTTCCCTTTCTTCACAGTAAGGGTTTTACTGATGAGCTTCTGGGAGCTCTGGCATCTGTAGACAGGTAGAGTTCTTTGGTACCCTCTCTGGCTTCTGATTCTGCTGTCCTCCAAATCTACTCAGCCTGCACTGGGCCCTTCTCTTCTCCCTGTTTCTCCTGCCTTATTAACCACAGGGTGACTCACACAAGATAAGAAAGCCATGTTTTATCTTGGGGTTGGTTTTCCCTTTTTTTTTTTTTTTTTTTTTTTTTTTTGTAACACCAGAGGAAGCTGACTGAGTGCTGCAATCCTTTGGGGACAAAGAGAAAGCTTCTGTGTCTTAACCATACTTTCTGTGGTCCTGCCCCAGGCCTGCTCTATAAGGTTTACCTATTTGGCTCACCTCCCCCAGTGGTAGGCAGTCAGCACTTCCTGAGATAACACAGATGTTTGAGAGTTCTGGCTCTTCCAGATGTCTGCTCAGCAAGTAACACAGCCTGGTCCTCATGTGCCTCTCCTCTTCCCATGACAAACAACTTCTGAAGGACAGAGACTCGCCTTCATCCTCTTTATAGCAACAGTCATGACTAACACAGAGGGGTAGGTGAATACATGAATGAGTAGAAGAGTGAATGGATGGAATTGATGGATGGGTTGAATGGATGAATGGATGAATGGATGGGTAGGATCCATGAATAGGCAGAATTTATGAATAGGTAGGATGCATGAATGGGATGGGACAGATAGATGAGTGAAGAATAATGGATGAACAGATGAATGGACAGGAGGGTAAGTAGCTAAATGACCCTAGGATTTCCTCTGGAGGCTTACATTTACTTGTCATAGGAAAGCATTAGAGTGTCCACTCCAGACAGCCACAGCTACAGGAGTTCTTTATGACTGATCCCAGAAGAGGAGACCCTTTGCCTCCCCTGTTGAGATTGCACTACCTCTAACGTGACCCAGGGTTAGGTCAGCTTTCCAGGTCTACACTCCCTTCCCACTGCTGAGTCCCACGGAGCCTTCAGTGAACTAACACAGTCACATCCTTTGGCAGCCTTCATTGAATAGGGCTGTCACATTTTGGGGGACATCTTGCTGTTCAGCCATGATCTTCATGTTACATAAGAGCAATGAATGTTTGACTCCAAGGCAGCATATCTCATTTCACTTAATGCTTAGCACCTTCTAACGTATGTGTGTCACCCACAGAGAACGGGGCTACTTTGATCGATCAGCTTGTAGGAGAACACTCATGTGGCAGGTGACTTCATTTACAGAAGAGAAGCTCCATGAGGGTAGGTAGGCATCTCTCTCTTTAGTACCTAGTTCAGTTCATGACATACAGTTTGCATACCATAACTGTTTGTTGAGTGAATGAATGAACAGATCTATCTCATTTAAATCCCAAAGCTGTTTTGAGACAAATTCTTATCTTTTCCACATAGAATACAGTGAACTCAGAGAGTTATGTAAGCTGTTCAGGCTCACACCTTAAATCAGCAGACCAAATGTGTAATTAAGACCATGTCTGCCTCCTAAACCACAGCACCGAACAGCCTCCGCAAGACAACTTCATCCTCGGGGCCACAGATATAACAGACATTTGGCTTTTAATGTCTCTGGTGGGCTACCATCTTCCACTATGGATAAGGGAGAGCCAAAAGGAGGGGCATGGGGTTTTAATGGGGAGAATTGAGGGGTGCACAGGAGGGTGAGGTGCTCTTGGTTGACAATGATTGGAAGGGCTAGGGTAGTTTGAGGACCCCACAAAGGAGCAAAATGGGTAGTCAAGACCAGCCTAAGACCTCTTAGGCCTTTAAAGATGGCTTCAGAGTACAGGGTTTCTGTTTAAAGCCTAAAAAGAGGAGGCATCCAAGAATCAGGCCAGGCTCCCAGTAGAGCCCGCACTTACTTGTTGCTGAAGACTTTGCTGTAGTTGAAAATCTGAATCTCCAACACTTCATTCCTGTCAATGCTGCTGGCCACTGGCCACCGGAACGTCTGGGGAGAGAAGGACAGCTGTGGCCTCGGGGGCAAATAGCAGGGAGTTGGTATCTCCTAACAGATCCCTCCCATGGGATCCCCAGGGACAAAGCATCCGCATCCTTACTCAGTTGCCATAGCTGTGTATTCTTACCCACTTGTCTTCCAAAGATGGTGCTAGAGAGGTTTGTCAGGCTGCCAAGGCCACAGGGTAAGTGGAGGACCCTAGGCCTAAGAAGGGCTTCTGACTCCCAACTGTGTGCTCCTTCCCCTGTCTCCCAGATCTGTGAGAGCTGAGGAAAGTGGTGTGGCCAGGGGTTGGTTGGGCTGCAGTAAACACAGACCACCCGTGGGATGGGAGCCATTCAGGATAAGCTGACTGGAGTCCTGGTTTGCAGCGCTCATAAGTCATTTGGATCATCAGTGCAGGCTCTCCCTAGCCATCCTCCATCTTGGCGGTGTGAACAATGGAGACACCTTCTGCAGCTCTCTCGTGTTATAAGGGTCAGACCTACAGGCTGTGCCCAACTAACTGTTTTTTCGTTCACTCCCCCAGAGACGTCTCTAAGTCAATAGTAAAAATGGATTAGAAATTTAGAAATTCAGTGAATCTTTTCCTAACGCCTGAAGAGTGACAGCTAGAAGCCAATGCAGACCATAAAAGAAGTCATTCTCTAGGGAAAGCCAGTGATGGGCAGAGCCAGGCACCTTCCTAGGGATTCCTCAAGGCCCCGTCGTTCCAGTCCTTGCCTAGCCTCTCTCCCTTTCGGAACAACAAAAACAACTGGGGAAGAAGAAAAGAAGATAGAAAGAATTTCATCTTGTGTGTAACATTTGTTGTTCTCCCTATGACAACTAGTGGTCAACTTCAAGAACATGCAAGTTCCTAAGGGATCTCTGCCTGCCAGTAAGTGAATGGCCTGCTTTGCTCCCCGGTCCTCACTCCTGACCCCAGAGACCCTGCCTTCTGAGCAGGGAGAGGCCTGACATGGCTCTGTTGGTAAATATGGAATTTATTCTCGGTGAGCCAAGCTGGGCAAAGCCACCAAAAGGAAGCTCACTCGAAAGGCTGCCGGCCAGGGCAGCTGTAGAGCTGACCCTCCAGTAACAGGAGACAGTGAGATTAGAGCCAGGGCTCCAGGTTGGGATGCATACCATGACATAGGCCACTCAGGTCCCTCGCAGATCTCACTACACAGCATAATCAAGGAAGCCCGCGTTTGTAGACTCCCCACGCCCACCCCCTGCATGCTGATGGCACAGCAGGTCAGAACTTTAAGAAAAGCCATGTCACCACAAGGATGAGCCACATCCATTGTAGAGACCTCACCCCTATGTCCCGTTAAAGCTGGAGGAAGATAAGAGGACCTGAATGGGACCCACGTTCATTTCAGGCCTGGAGCATCAAGCATGAGGATACACGGGGCAGGGAGCAGGCCTGGAGTAAGAGTAGGGTTGAGGCGTGTACAACCCTGGAAATCGCTACCAAAGATCATCAGGAGTCTGTGTCCACATCTCCCCTCCTCTCCCGCTTCCCTGCATGTCCTGGCTTACACAGACCGTGTGCCTCCACCTTGGCCTCACCAGAGGAGGTCACAGGTAGCCAGGTTAAATTTTCTTTCCCCTTACAAGGTCTTGTCCAGCAGCTCCCAGAATTCCTCCTTATGCAAATGAGGCGTCCCAGAACCCTGGCCCAGCCCAATGATGTGCACTCACCCCGAAAGCCTCTACCCACTCTCCAAAGGTTTAAATAGCCTTTGTTCTTCCCAATTAAATGAGATGCTCAGTGAAGCCTGCCTCCCTAGACGTCTGTTTCTCTTTGTGCTAACCCCTTTGTGCCCTGCGGTCTCCATCACCTCCTTCGGCCACGCCCCACATTCCCTCTCAAGGCCATCTGTCTGATCACGGGTGATCCGGCTGCTAAAGGAGAGGGAACAGAGTGGGAAGAACCAGGATAGAGGAATAGGGCAGAAAAAAACTGATGTGGGCTGAAATCTATATCCTTCTGGGCTTTGCTTTGTTTGCTTTGTATCCCAGGCTGACCTAGAACTTGAACATCCCCCACTGTCCCATCTGCTGGGGATTGAACTCACTCGTGCATACTAGGTGAGCACCCTACCCACTGAGCCACACCTCCAGTGCGGCTGGACTTTGGGTTAGCAGAGTGACCAGCATCAAGAGCTGCTAGGAGCTATTGAGCGATGGTACCGGGGGTTTTGACAGACTAGATAGAGCACAGTGACTTCAGTTTTAAATGTTTCCTATGTTCTCTACCCAGTTCAGACCAGTCAACAGTTCAGGGATAATGGCGATAATAATGACTGTTGTGTACAGAAAACTTTACATTTCGCAGGAGGCTGAAGTCTTTATGCACATTAATTTATTTAGCTTTTTCAACAGCCCAGGAAGCTGGTTTCATGGCTAGAGGAGCCACGGCTCTGAGAAGTAGGGATGAGGCAGAGTTCTGCTGATGACTGAGTGGGCACTGCTGAACAGAAGCTTCTGAGAGCTGGCCCTGTAAGCCTGCCATTCCACAGCTGGACTTCCTTCTCCCAGACTGGGGACTTTAAGGGATGGGGCTTACAGGGCCATCCTGGCTGCTCAGTGTTACCTCCTTTCATGTCATCTCTCAGGATGGGCCAGGTCCCAGGGAAACTGTGAGGGCGAGTTAGCTTTAGGTCAACTTGATCCAAGCTAGAGTCTCAAAGAGGAGGGAACCTCGATTAAGAAAATGCCTCTAGGGGCTGGAGAGATGGCTCAGTGGTTAAGAGCACTGACTGCTCTTCCAGAGGTCCTGAGTTCAATTCCCAGCAACCACATGGTGGCTCACAACCATCTGCAATTAGATCTGACGCCCTCTTCTGGCTTGCCTGAAGACAACTACAGTGTACTCATATATGTAAAATAAATAAATAAAATCTTAAAAAAAAAATGCCTCTATAAGATGGGGCTGTAGGTAGGCCTGTGGGGCATTTTCTTAATTTGTGATCAATGGTGGGGGGGGGTTGCAGCCCATTGTGGGTGGTTCCTGGGTTCTATAAGAAAGCAGGCTGAGCAAGCCATGAGAAACAAGCCAGTAACCAGCACCCCTCCATGGCCTCTGCATCAACTTCTACCTCCATATTCCTGCCCTGCTTGCCTTCCTGTTCTGACTTCCTTCAATGATGAACAGTGATGTAGAAGCATAAGCCGAGTAAACCCTTTCCTCCCCAAGTTGCATTGGCCACAGTGTTTCATCACAGCAACAGTAACCTGATGTGAGCATGAGTCGGAGAGAGGCTGGGGGTGGGGTGGGGGGCTCCTGGAAGCCTTAGGACCTGTTTCAGCACAGCTCTGGCTCCTGCTGTCTGAGGCCTGCAGTGCTCAGTTCAACTCGGCTCCATAGAGCATGTTATTTTCTTAATGAAGTTGCTTAGACAAGACTATAAGGAGGTAAAGGCCTGACTCACTAGCCGTGGGCTCAGGGAGGGTCTGGAGGGCCCGCTGAGGCTGTGGTTAGGGGGTGAGGCAGGCAGGGCATTTCTTCCACTTGGGGACAATGGGTGGCTCCTGGCACTGGTAAGAAAGAAGGAGTGGGGGAAACTGGTGGTGACCCTAAAAATGGCACCTCAGAGAAGGGTGTTTTAGACACATTGGCAACAGTGGGGTTGATGGAGGAAGTGATGACCTGATACAGGAGACTCACAGAGAGACACTGCGGGCTTCTGCTTGTCCCCCACTGGGGTGTAGTTCAGTGGGTCACAGAGTGATAGGACATAACAGCTTGCCTCTCTGCCTGTGTCTCTGCCTCTGCCTCTGTCTGTCTCTGTCTCTCCTCTGTCTCTCCTCTGTCCCTGCCTCTGTCTGTCTCTGTCTCTCCTCTGTCTCTCCTCTGTCCCTGCTTCTGTCTCTGCCTCTGTATTTTATTGGTTCTCTTATATTTTTTGTTGTGAGCCATCTCTCCAGCCCCTCTCATTAGTCCTCACTCCTGGTTGCTCATTAGCCTGATTTCTGATTAATGATTTTTTGAGGCTCCTGGTCCACAGCTTTGATCCTGATGGACCTAGAATCTGTATGTGGGATCCAGGCCCTATGTGGTGCGTGCGCTCCACCTCACTGTGTGATGTCAGACGACATAGTATGATGCATTAAGGAGACCCTCACCAGATGCTGAACAGATGTTGGTGCCACGCTCTTGGACTTCCAACCTTGAGAACAGCAAGCCAAATAAACTTCTATGCTTTAGAAATGACCCTGTCTCAGCTATTCTGTTATAGACACAGACGACAGACTAAGACAAATATACATCTCACAGAGCTGCTGCAAAAACCAAATGAAGTCGCACCAGCAACAGGATTTATATGGAAAGAGAACATTGCACGGCAGAAATGAAAGGCACTATTCTGTCAGGCTTGTCCCCCTCCCCCACCTCCTGACCCCCACGGGGCTCTGTGCACTTTGTAGCTAATATGTCTCCCTGTCCCTCCTCTGCCCTGCTCTACCTGCCTCACACTCTATCTGCCTTGGCCTTTCCATGTCTTCCTCCTTTCTTTGGCTTGTTCTCATCCTGATTTCACTTCTCGATGTCTCCCTTTGGCTGACATTTCCTTCCTTGTACCCATTACAGAGATGCACACATATGTTGAGGACACAGTCAGATACGATGGGAGAGTTTAGGGGTTTGGGGGCTCCCAGGAGCCATCGCTCACCATATCCCCCATGACCAGACAATGCTACTCAACTCCTGAAGTGTCTGGCTGAAGGGAAGGGGTTCTGAGGAGAGGTTTCTGTCTCGCTAATAAACCTCTGGCCACTATTCTCTAGCAACATGGCAAAGATGCCCTTCTGCTGAGAGGACTTGAGAGAGAAGCATCCAAGGGCACACAGCTGATTGGTGACAGAGGCAGCACTAAACTCCAGTCTCCAAGCTTAGCTCAGGTCTTCCTCCCTGACACTGGACTGTCCCCTGAGCCAGGTAGATTAGAGAAGGGCTGATTGCCCTTCTAGATTGCCAGCTGCGAAATCATTCGTTTATTGAGTGCTGACCACCTACCGGGCACCTGCTGACCACTTGACACATAGTGTACTAACAATTTAACCCCACTTCACAGATAAGGACATTGAGATTCAGGATTTGCCCAGTAATGTAGCTTATTAATTGATTTTTATTAATTAGATCAATCAAGTGTTATTAATTAAGAGGCAGAATGTGCAGATTCAAATCCTGGTGCTGGTATTTAGCAACTATGAGAAATTGGACGAGTTAGCACACTTCCCAGTACCCTTATTTGTAGTATGGATGGTACACCACCTTACCTTAGCTCAAGCACAAGGTAAACACTGGGGAAGCATGGCCCTGCTGTTATCTGGGGGTGCCTGCTCCCAGTGGAAGTGGGGTTAAATTGTTAGCACACTATGTGTCAAGTGGTAGCAGGTGCCCGGTAGGTGGTCAGCACTCAAACAAATGATTTTGCAGCTGGCAATCTAGAAGGGCAATCAGAGCCTCTGTCCTTTTTCTCTGTGACATTTCTTCTCACAAGATGGGGTCTCTGCTGCTGCTCCTTGGGTCTAGGCTGGCCTTATGGCTACCTTTCACGAGCAGAAGGTGGCAAACATGAGGCTGTGTGGCACCTAGAACTGGAAGCTTCTGTTCTTCATTGTCTTAGAAGTCAGTGGTACATGAAGAAGTCCAGGACATCCTGCTGGAAGAGAGGCTGTGGAGAAGGATGTCCTGAAGGAAACAGAAAGGACCCAGATGGATGTCGGGACACTATCACTACCACCCAGCAAACAGCCAGTGCCAGCCTCAGAATCAGAAGCTACAGTGAAGTGCAGAGGTTGTCAGTCACTGAGGGCTTGTTACCCAGCAGTAGATAGCTGTGACATTATTCCATTCTGCCTGTGACTCGCTTTGTCAGGTCTGGGTCAAGATCACTTCTCACCAGCAGCAGAGCTGGGCTCCATGCTCCTGCCTTGGTCTCCTGCTCTCCCTCCTTCCCATTGGCTCCCAGAATGTCATGATGGTCACTGTGAGGGTCGTCAGAGCAGGAGCAGAGGTGAAGCACAGGTGACTGCCTGGTTCACCTGGGCTTCCCCACACTCTTTTACAGGGTCTGGTACACAGTCAGCAAACAAGTCTCAAGTAATAGAAGGGACTTTAGCATAGATACCATCAGGTGATAGCAGGAGTGTGCTCTTTTGGGGCTAACCATGAGGCTGGCTGGGCTTTTGACAGACAGCCAGAACACAGGAAGTGTTCAGTTAATGGGGCCATTTATTATAATTGTTATTACTGTGCTGTTTGTTCCAGGATTTGGGCAAGACTTGGCTTCTTGATGACAGACACTTGAGGGCTGCAGAGACTTCTGGGGACATAGGGCACCTCTCCAGCTTGGCAGCATTAGCATAAGTCTCTTTCTGTAGCTATTGCAGGTGAGGGTAGTGGATTTTATTTCTAGAAGTGCCCAGAAAAGTGGTTGCCAATGAAAGCCAACTCACTGTCTAATATCCTGCTTCATTCAACCCCTAAGTCTGGGACCCTGGCCCTGCTAAGCCAAACATTCCTGTCCCAGATGTCATGGGCCACCACATCCCATTCAGGGGTACATGTTTGCTCAGCATTCTTTGTGTATCAGACCTGTGAGTGGCTTGGTGTGGGATATAGTGTTGTAGGGATGCAGGGATGCAGGGATGTAGGGATGAGGGGATGAAGAAATGCAGGAATGCAAGAATGCAGGAGTGAGGGGTTGCAGGGATGAAGGGATGCAGGGATGAGGGGATGCAAGGATGCAGCGATGCAGAGATGACAGGATGCAGGGATGTAGGGGTGCAGGGATGCAGGGATTCAGGGATGAAGGAATGCAGGGATGCAGGGATGAAGGGATGAAGGGATGAAGGGAAGTAGGGATGCAGAGATGAAGCAGGGATGCAGGGATGCAGGGATGCAGGGATGCAGGGATGCAGGGATGCAGGGATGCAGAGATATGAGGATGCAGGATGTTTTCAGTTATGGAGAAGTACCTAGATGGCTCTGAAGACAAACTGAACTGAAGCAGCATGCAATGGGTCTGTTTATAGGAGCTGGGGGATGGGTACGAGTGGTGGAGGAAGAAAAGGTTATCTCTGTTTAGAACAGTCTTAGGAGCACTTGAGTGTCCAGTTGTGACCCAGTTCACCAGCTGCAGACTTGGGCTAACCTGGCTGGTAGTGACAAGAGCACAGTGTTCTGTATCCTATCAGCCTCAGGGATCTGGGACTCCACAGTGTTCCCTGATATCTGTGGGAGGATGAACTGAATTATCCCTGGCTTGCTCACTGACTAGGTGTGGAATGTCCTGTCAGAAGGCTAGCATCTTCAAAAGGCACAGACCCTCCCTCATGCTTTGTGTGTGTGTTAGGGGGGACTGGAGAGTTGAGATTGGTCTGTAAAGATTTGGGGTATAATAGGAACAGTCCTGGGTGCTGAAATACCTGGTTTCTAGTTTTATGTTTGTGTTCATCTGGAAGTCTCAGGAAGCCCCTTCCCACCTCCCCATAGACCCACTTCTACTGTTGTAAAATAGTGAAGTTACACTAAGTGACCTCTCAGGTGCCTTTAAGTAATCTGTGCCTTGCCTACTGCTTATCCTAAAGGCCTGTGCACAGCACTTGCTCCGTTGAGCACTTCAGATCTGGATACAGGCCTGCCTGCCATTACAGGTGCCAGACTAGCAGGCATCTGTTTTCCTCCATGTTGTCAGCGCTTTGTGTTAAACCAACGATAAGGAGACAGACACATTCCTGTCTCCTCAGAACTTAGCCTATGACTTCCAGGTGTAGGCAGATGTGGGAAGACAGGCTCAGGTCCCTTGGTAAACCATCCCCAGGCTGAATATGGTTCCTTATTAGAACTCAGGAGGCATAGTCTACTTTGGCAGGTACTGAGCACAGGAGTGAATCACTATTCACCTTACAAGTCACCCTTGGCCCTGGAATCAGATAGACTAGCATGCAAATTCTGACATGGCTCCTTGTGACCTGGGGACATTGTTCTTCAAGCCAGTTGCTCAGGCAAAGCTCTCTCCCCTTACACTAAGCGCCCAAGTCTTAGCATTGAGCAGTTGGGAAACCTGGTTCACTTGAACAAGCCAGCCAGAATCTTGAAGGCCTTGGGCCTACTCAGGGATGGGGGATGGGTGGGAGGTGGGGGTGAAGGAATGGAGGTGGGGTTGGAGGTGTGAGATAGGACAGGGATTAGAGTAGGGGGTGGGGATCCAAACAGTGCCTGTGTTAAAGCCAAACCAGGCTGGGCTTAGACAGATTTGGCATGCTCCCTCAGTGCCCCCAGCATTGCCTCCTGCCTCAGCTTCTCCAGAGCTACCAGCTCAATGAGGGATCTCAGGTTCCAGCCTCTAGGAAAGGGGACACCTCCTGGCTCTGTTTCCATTACTGTAGGAGGGGCATTGGTTTTCTTCCCAGCTACCTCCTGCCCACTCAGGTTGCTCAATCCAAAGTGGCTCTCCTACCCATGTCTGAATCAAGCAGGCGCCCCTCCCTTGATTAGAAGAAGCGCATTTACCTTCCTGGCTTTACTTCATTTGCGAGGAGAACGCCCCTCCTCATTTCATAGAAGAGGCCAAGACCCTGAACATTGTCTCCTGAGAGAATGAGAGCCCACGTCTCCTGACTTCCAGGCTCCACCCCCCCCCACCCCCCCATCTATCTCTGCCAGTTCTCAAAGGCCCTAAGCAGAATACAGGGACAGAGAGACCCTTGGAGGGTTCATAAAAGATTTCTTTCCCAGACTTGTTCTGGAACGTCTGATGGGTAGGTCTTATTAGGGATAGCCAAAGGGATGTGGGGCTTGTCTACCTGAGGCAGGGTTATATCTCCATGATCTCTTTAGGGGTTGAGGAGTTGTCCTGCCTGCCTTATAGGATATGGCTAGTGGTAGCCAGGCTACCAGACCCTTTATAGAGGAAGGAGGAAAGCCTGGTTCCCTTGAACAAGCCGGCCTGAATCATGAAGGCCTGGGGCAGGTTTTACTGGTGTACCCAGAGAGGTCCTTAGATCTAGTCTTAGTGTTCACTCAGAATTCTGGCTTGGCTACTTCTATTCTGTCACTTTGTAAGAGATACTTACTCTCTGGGACTAAGTGTCATCATCTATCGGTTATCATAGGGAATAGATGGAAGAGGACATCTCAAATATTATATCACCACTGGCCCCATCTCCACACACACCAGTGGGTCTCCATTACATAATAACCAGGAACTTCCTGGTCACCACCCTCACTCCTAAAGGCCAGGTAGCAATGTGAGCAAGCTTCTCCCCATCTGGTGGTGGCTCTTGATCCTGTCAGTGTCTGCCATAGCTCCCTGGCTTCTGTCTCTTCTCTGTGGTCACTGAGCACTGTCCCAGAGGCAGCCCTATGTAAAGTTCCTATATGGACCATCCCTGTTGACCCACTAGCTCATGGGCCCTTCCTTCTGACACTCAGAATATGCCCCATGCAGATGTCTGATGGCATCAAGGACATCCTCTACCTGATCCGTGTTGGGCTTCTCTGGAAAGAGGAAAGACACGGTGATTAACTTTGAATGTCGTGTATTATCTGTGGCTCAAATGTCCTGGGTGCAGGGCATGGAAAGGGGTGGCATTGTCCTTCAAAGGGGCATCAGGTTGCTCACAGCCTGGGACTTGGGCTGATAGGGCCCCTAGGAATCTTGAAAGGGGGTGGTTAGGTGCTTGCTCTATAGGAAGGCAAGCCTGTGAGAAACTGATCCAGCACCCCTGACTGAGACAAGGAGGTAAGGATAGAGGCCAACAGGTGTGCAGTGGGGCTGTGGCCTCATGATAGCTTTCTATGCAGCGGGGAATCTTTATCTCAGCTGCCCTCAGAGAGAATGTGTATCTGTCCCCAGTATGATTTGACAAATGTGGCAACCAAAGGTAAGCTGAAGTTGAAAGCTACACAGAAAGGAGACAGCGAAAACAAGGACAGACCACCCACAGTATTGGTGAGGAGTCCAGCTGTTCCAGGATGGAGGGACACGCTTAGTGGGGAGGCAGTGGCCTTGTGGCTGTGGTGAGGTAGCACAAGACAAGACCTTGCTTTTCCTCTCTGCAGCCCTGGGTCTGAACTCCCAGTTCTCCCACGTGGTATTGGCCCAGGAGGAGGAAAAATAACTGGGTTGGGTGACCCCTCAGCCCAATGGAGCAATTGGACCTCAAATCTACCATGAGGTCCTTCTCAGCACAAACAAAACTAGGCACGAGAGGCAAATACCAAGAAGGGCAGGCTGCTCTGGGGGCCACACCAAGCTTTTGGCTTAGGCCAGGATGGTGACTTAGGACTGTTCTCATTCCCAAAGTCAACCATGGAGAAACTACAGTAGCAGGAGGGACAGACAGATTCCAAGCAGACAGAAGAAAGGACAGAGACACCTGAAGTGTCCTAGACTGTTTGAGCTGATGGCTATTGGAGCTCGGGGGCTCCCAATGTGAGGTGAGAGGTAAGGGAGGAACCGGGCAAGGATGAGACCGAAGGCTGTGGAAAAGTTTGCTATGTTGCCATCTTATTTTTGATAAAACTGTGGCAAGAGCCTTCTGGGATGGGAAATCTTACAAGTAGGTGTTGCTAGATAGGCCAGCAGCTCATGTCTCTTGAATCCCAGAGTAATGGCCAATGGTGTTTCTCTTCAAAGGTTCCAAGAGGAAACCCTGACTCTGATGAGGGGTTGAAACCCTCTGTGGTGACTTGGTGTAATGACTATTCCTGGTTGTCAACTTGACTATATCTGGAATAAACTATAATCCAGAATCAGAGGGCTCACCTGTGATCTAGATCTTGAGGCTGGAAGACACAAGTTTCTGACCTGAATCTTGGCATGGAGATCTTGAGGCATAGTGACTATAAAAAGCTTAGGCCCAGGCAAGGTAGTATACACTTTTAATCCCAGGAGACTGAGGCAAGGAGATCTCTGAGTTCAAGGTCAGCCTGGGACAAAACAAGTCCCAGATCCAGGCGTGGCGGTACACACCTTTAATCTGGGCCACACCAGAAGTGTTGAAGACCTACATAAGGCCATCGCTCTTCTTCACTGCTTGCACTTACTTGCCAGCACATCTGTTGGAATCCACTTCTACAGAAGACCACCTGAAACAGCTAGTCTTGTGGGATTGAGCAACTACTAGATTCTTGGACTTCCCATTCACAGCTGCCCATCGTTTGGGAGTTGGACTAGACTGTAAGTCATCACAATAAATTCCCTTACTATACAGAAACTATCCATAAGTTCTGTGACTCTAGAGAACCCTGACTAATACGCTTGGGTCCACTCCTTTCAAACCAAAGTGTCTCTGTCTCAACTGGCCTGTCACCAGACACTGTGGCCCATACAGGGACCCTGCAGAGAGGGAAGCAAAGCACTTGAACAGTACATCTTTTGTGAGAAAAAGAGCACACTGAGAGCTGTTGCCACCACAGCAAAGTTAGCACAATACACGGACCATCCAGCGGTGTATCAGCAGTAAAGAACATGGACAAGGAAGCATTGCAGAGAACAAATCGTGCTCTGAAGGACCAACTGCAAGCATCTCCTCAGGAGACAGCACGAAGGGATCAAGACAGACAATGGGAAAGCCCACAATTCAAGTCTCAGGAGAGAGAACAAAGGCTAAAACCCCATAGATTTGCAAAGACCCACAAAATCCCGCAAAACAGAAGCAAAAGAGAAAATCCACAACTAGCTCCAGCATAATAGAACATCCAGGGGATGGGGCTTGTGAGACACTCAGTGGATAAAGGCACTTTATCCAAGAATAAAGGAAAGTCCAAGAATCTAGTGGTGAAAGACTGGTGACTTGAGTTTAAATCCCCAAACACACCCACCTGGTAGAGGAAAAGAACTGTCTCTTACAAGTCTTTCTTAGACTTCCATATATGTTGGTGTGAGAACTCCCAACTAACTAACTAACTAACTAACTAACTAACTGTAAAAAATAAACAAAGAATATCTAGGACAGGCTGAGATGTAGCTTAGTGACAGGAAACTTGACTAATGTGTGCAGGGCTCTAGGTTCAATTCTAAGGAGACACCCACACACGCACACCCACACATGTGTATTTATAAATTAAATATATATTTATATATCAAATATACTTGATATATATATATATATACCTCAAATGCAAAAGAACATGACATATATATGAGATATGAGATTCATGGTTTTTTTTTTTTTTTCTTGTTTTCAAGAGGGAAAAGAAGATTGTCCACAGAGCTTTAAGAATCTGACCGCCACTGGGGTTTTTAACCATAGCATAGAATTCTACTTTTTCAGTTATGAAAAAAAAATCTTAAAGTTAGAATTCTTGATCTAGTAGAACTCCCAAATTTGAGTAAGTAAGAAAGATATTCTCAGATGTACAGAGCTTGGAAAGGTGTACTGCAAAAAGACCAAAGGACTCCTTTGGATGAAACACCCAAAGAAGAAGAGGACAAAAAAGAAAATCCAAGGGATTCTTCAAGATATCCAAGAAATAAAGATATCAGATATTTATATTTTAATTTTATGAATATGGGTATTTTGCCTGCTTGGATGTCTATGCACCACCTACATACAATGCCCACAGAGGCCTGAAGAGGGTGTTAGGTCCTCTAGAACTGGAGCTACAGATAGTTGTGAGCTGCCATGTTGGTACTGTTAATTTAACGTGGGTCGTTTGAATAAGCAGCCAGTTCTCTTTACCATTGATCCATCTCTCCAGCCCAATCAGAGACTTTTCTTTTTTTTTTTGTTTTATAAGGACGAATCATCTTTTAAAATTAAAAGAAGGCCCAGGCAAAGAAAGGTCAAAGAAACTGTGCATCCTCAAGTCTAGACTCCAGAATCTAACCAAACTGGCAAAGCTGAGGTTGGGCCCCTACATGGGAGTCACACAGCTTATGCTGGGAATGGACAACATTGTCAACAGTCAAGGTTTCTGAACATGCTGTGACCAAAGCCAGTTCAAAACCAAACATGTAGCAGATGTGAGGTGTATCTGGAATCGCTCATCTGTATTGCAAGCTACGACTTCCCTGAAGCTTTGGTGCTGAACACACAACACATGTGCTCATGAACACTGTCCGAAACACTGCTTTAGACTGAGACCCTCTACAGTATAGATTACAATGTTTCTACTGTATATACAAAGTTTTCTGCTCTCAGAGAAACAATGCTTTAATCATGGAAGCAAAGACTTAGTATTTTTCCTCATGGTATTCCTCAGAACGTACCAAATCAGCATATTTTTGGATAGTGTTGTGTTAGACCAACAAACACATCCATCTCATTAACATGTTAATTAGCTTTTTCTGTAATAAATAGTAAAATTATATGGATAAAAGAGACTTATCTTAATAATTTTTATTTTATGTGCATTGTGTTTTGTCTGCATATATGTCTCTGTGAGGGTGTCAGATACCCTGTATCTGGAGTTAATGACAGGAGTGAGCTGTCCTGTGGGTGCTGGGAATTGAACCCCGGGTCCTCTGGAAGAGCAGCTAGTGCTCTTAACCACTGAACCATCTCTCCAGCCCCCCACAAAGTCTTACTTCAAAATAAAGGTTTTGTTTTCATTAATTATCATCAGTGAGTGTTTTATTGTACAACTACCCTATTTAATATAAATATGTGCGTGAGGCAGCATAAAAATTTCTTGGGTAAAAAGAGATCTGGAATGGACAAGATTAAAGGATGCCTGATGGAGACAATACTGCCAGCTCAAAGGGTGGGGTGAAGCAGAGGAGCCAGAGAGGCGCCAGGAACCCCTAAAAATCTGATACGAATGAGAAACTAATGATTTCTGCAAATTATTGATGGGGACATTTGATTTTATAAGGGAACTGCATACAAGGCTATAACCTTTCAACTAAACCTCATCAGGCCGTGGTGAGCTGATAAGGAGTGGACAAAAAGGATGGAAATGGGAATATAAAGCAAGATGCTGTTGGATGCAAACCTGGTGGATGGTGGGTGTAGCCATGAAAATAAATGGCAGTGGGAAACATTGTCACTCATGACACAGAAAACCACCAGGGCCGGAGAGATGGCTCAGAGATGAAAAACATTTGATGCACTTGCAGAGAACCCAGGTTCGATTCCCAGCAACCACATGGTGGCTCTCAACATCTGTAACTACATTTCCAGGAGATCCAACGCCCTCTTCTGGCCTCTGTGGGCACTGCATGATGTGGTACACATCAGGTGTGGTACACATCATGTCAACACTCATACACGTTAAAAAAGAAAAAATCCAGAAACACTCAGATGGGTAAAGAGATCTAAAAATCTTAAGAAGATCCATCTGAACTTAAACAAATTGACATAATGAAAATAAAAATTAAAAAGATAGTTTAGAAAAATAAGCTGAAATTTGCTGTGTGTGTGTGTGTAAAAAGGAAGTTCACATTGGTTTCATGTTTGTAGTCCTCCTGCCTCAGTCTCTCAAATACTTGGTTACAGCCATGTGCCACAAATACCTAGGTATCAATCTTAGTATCTAATAAGATAGAAATTAATGCAAAAATATCATGGGGACAAGAAGGGAAATCTTATGTTACCCAGTGCGAAAAGGAACCAGCAGAGAAAGCCGTTATGAAATATAGCAACTAATACCACAGTTTCACAAATAGTACCCACAGCTCAGAGCACCAGGGAGAAATCCACAAAGCAACAGTTGGACCTTGGACCTAGTTCATAGACAGTTGATAGACTTGAAAAAGGTCTCTCTCTCTCTCTCTCTCTCTCTCTCTCTCTCTCTCTCTCTCTCTCTCTCATTCTACACAGGATCTTATCTAGCTGAGACTGACCTTGAACTTGATATGTAGTTAAGGATGATCTGAACTTCTCGATCCTCCTGCCTTCACTTTATAGTGCTGGGGGTGGACTCCAGGGCTTTGTGCATACCGGGCAAGCACTCCTACCAACTAAGCTATATCTGAGGCAGACATTTTTAGCATCTAAAATCAACAGAGATTGTTACCCAGAATATACTAACAAGATCTGTAAGTCAGAAAAAAAAACCAAACAAGCAAACTGGTAAAATGGCTAGGAAGGTGACAGTTTGCAAAAGAGGAAAGAGACCAAAGACATCCTCAAGAGATGCTCACACCCCCTAGCAGTCAGAAGAGATCTCTGTTGGACTGGTGAAAACCAGTGGCCTGGGAGGGAAACCCCAACTGTAGGCGAGGATGTGGGTGGAGGAAGTGTCACTCTGCTGACAGAAGCGCAGGCCGTGGCTGCACTGGGTCACCTTAGGTGTACGCCACCCTGTGAGTCAGATTCCTGATTCTATCGCTCACCTTGGGGGGGACAAGCACACAGGTTCAGGTGAGGCCTGGAGATCATTTTCTGTATTTCTAGTGGCATGAGCTAGGAACCTACCCTGGTAGAGGGCACATGACCAACTAACTCATCCTGGCTTGCTCAGGACCTGTCTGTTTTAGTCCTGAAAGTCTGTTTTTCTAGACTCTTCTCCATCTTGGGCAGACCAGAATGGTTGGTCACCCACTGTTGGCTGTGTCCCAAGCAGCACTTTCCAACACAGATGGAACTTAGAAAGAGTATATAGTGGAAAATAGAACAGAGAATGTTTAACACATTGTCATTTAAGTAAACAAACATACATAAGCTTACAGCAGTCCAAATCTTGCCAGAATGTATAGAACACCAAGAGGCGTTTGTTGACTACATTAGAGGTGTGGTAGAGGGGAAAGAATGAGAATCAGGGAGAAAACACACATATATAGGTTCATACTGAAAGACGGGGCGGGGCCTTCTGGGGGCCAATGAGATGACGCACCATAAACAGAAGTAAGCAGTTTGTATACTCAGTGGTCTATAGTTCAAAACAAAAACCTCAGGACGACCACTGTGCCTGTTGTTCCCACCCAGGAAGTGTCTGAGAACGTGGGCAGGAAAGGTACCTTGATGCTCTTAGAAAGAGAGAATCTTGTGTGAGATGGGCACCCTTGAAGCTCTGGTGGCCTGGTTACTCCAACGATACCATGAGACCCTGGGGAAGGGCCCTAATGGCAACCCCGCTGACCCCCTAGACAGACTCACCCCAAGGTTTAGAAATCTGGTGGGTATTTTCTTTACAGGGGTCAGAGGGGCTCAGACCTGGCGGTAAGCCATTGCTCAGCTCTGTTACACACGTCATGGGTTTCTGCCGAACGGAAGCTCCTCCACAACCACCCACTACCTCCTCCCAGGAAGCCACTCAGAGATGAGGCATGCTGCACACGAGACACGCGGGGTTTAGGACCAGCACGCTGGGGGGCAGAGAGGGGTGTTTGCTGGAGAGGCGTGAGGACAGGGACTCAGACATCCTACCTCATCAAAGTCGGCCACATCCTCACAGTTCTCCAGGACACGGGAGTAGAAGGACTGCCCTGTGGAAGAGGAGATCCTAGGGTCAGACTTATCTAGATAATGAGCTGGGGACACTCTCATCTTGAGAGTGTCAGAACAGCACTTGATCCTATGGCTATGCAGCTCTTTCCAGACTGAGTGGAGTCCCCACATACAACCTCTTATCTGACCTTCTAGCAGTGAAAGGTCATTAACTCAATTTTATAAACGGGACACTAAAATTTAGGAAATCCCGGGCTAGTCAGGGCACAAGGGTGGACCTGGGCTCTGTTCTCACCTTGCCACTTACCTGAAGGCTCCCTTGGTCTCCTTCTACAGCCCTCAGCCCCGCTGCCCCAGTGGAAACCTGGTCCATAGGGTAATGAGGCTCTGTGTACTGGCTAGGCTTTGGGGAGTCTAGCCCACTTCTGTGACCACATCCACAGCCACCCCAGGATCTGCTGGGGCAAGAATAGGTCCCAATTTCCCCTAAGTCTGAGGGCCTAAGAGATGACTGAGGACTGCTCTGGGAGAATTTGCTAAAGTGCCTTGTGTGGTTCCAAGTGACTCATGGCACAGCCTCTCGGGTAACCAGCTCCTTTAATATCCTCATTTGGGTTCTCAGGCAGCCCAGCTTCTACTCCTGACAGCCCAGCCAGAACAGGCAGACCCATTATGTCTGGGCAGACTGGCATGACTCTGTAGATGTCTGCAGTTACAGCAGAATGCTGAGCATGCGTCTGTGAGCCCTTCCTTTTTGTGTAAGCAGCACTGACTGCCTCTGCCTCCTGACTAAAACTGCATGCCACCATACTTGGCCTAATGGCTTCTCTCTCTGTCTGTTTTACTTTGTGTGTTGGTGATTTCTGCTAACACATTGAGCCTGCTCATTGCACCATTGGCTGGTTACACCAAAGATGGCTGGTACTGAAAGTGGCCAGGAACCAGGGCTGGTAACTCTGAGAGCAGCTGGAAGTCGGAACCAAAGCATGGTGTTGAGCCATGGAGAGCTTCTAGGAGTTGCAAGCTTTGCAAACTGAAGAGACTCTCCAAACCAGCTGGTAGTTGTAGGGGGAGGGGTAGACCAGTTGGAGCTTCAGACACTAGGGGAGCTGTTGCTTTGTCTACTCAAGATTACTGTCTGAACTGAGCAGAACCTTCTGCCAACTGGTAACACAACCACAAGTCCTAGGTTGTAGTTCTCTGCTGGACCCATGGCCATGGTCTTTCCTTCTCCCGATTGGTCTCCATTCCCATTTCTGTGTCCCCGTCCCCTCGCAGAGAAGACAGACTCAGGTAGCTTCTTGCTTGTGCCCTGCACATGGACCCTACCTTCCTGCTGGCTCATGTAATAGATGACTTGAAATGGACATGGGTGTCTCAGACTACCCTCCCTACCCCACGCTGCCTCCTTGGATGGGGATTGTTGAGTGGAAAGGCTGAAATCACCTTCTTTTCAGACCTATCCAGTCTGGGCCAAGCTGCTGGAAGAATCAAATTAAGAGAGCAGGGGCAGGCGGAGGGGCATGGGCTGGCAATGACTGAAGACACTACTAGTCCAAACCACACTGAGAAAGTGTCACTGGAATTGTTGATGTGCAGAACTATAGAGACTCAAGGTAAGAGGATGGACAACATCCACAGGACCCCACCCTCAGGGGACTGTAAAGGGGAAGCCACAGGCTTGGAGCAGACCTCAGTCAATATATAAAACATGTCCAAGATAGAGCGCATATGACATATAAAAATGATACAGACAAAGGGTGGTGCTTTCTGTTCTGGAATGGGATGGGATCCTATGAAAAGGGTTGTAACTCTATCAGGAAGACACCAAGCAGAAGACGTTAAAGTTATTACAATTAACTTACTATTCAAAAATGGTAGCATTATGATAGAATACTGTTTCTTAAGCATAAGCAACTCTACAGTATATATACACATATTTTATACAACCATATGGAAAAACCATATCGCTAAACGACCATCTCTGTGGAGCAAGGGGTAGATACTGCAAAATGTATACATGCTTCAGGCTTTTACTGTAATATATATACATATGTATATATATAATACGTATATATATACATACATATGTATATATATATAATTTTTTTATTGTTTAGTTTTCTGCTTGTTTGCTTGTTTTGCTGTTTCTTGGAGATAGACTCTATCTGTGGCTCAGGCTAACCTTTACCTCTCAAGACTTGACATAGTCTTCTAAACACTGGGATGTCAGGCTTGTGCCATCTCGTCTGGCTGTGTGTGTGTGTCTAACAATCAAACAAGGCCCTTGTATATACCAGACAAACACTGTCTCTGATTTGTATCCCTGGCTATATGTATGACTTTTTTCTTAAAGATTATACTTTACTTTTGTAATCAAAAGGGAAATACATTTAAATCCTCACCAACTTCAACCAGCAGTCTATCTTATGGAAGCCTTTTCCTAACTTGAACATAATTCTGTCTTGGAGTTAGCATCGGCTGTCATTGGTGGCCATAGCTGGGTGGCCAAGTGACTTGGTATTAGGGAAACATTCTGTGCCCTCCTCTCCCAGAAGATTTGAAGACCCTTCTTGACAAGCACTGGGCCAAGGAAAGGTGGGATAAGCCCCTGGCCCTCGCCATGACACAGATGAGGGAGATGAGCAAAGAGGCTTGGCCAGGCTTGTTCCCTTTAGGAACGAACTCTGATTCTCTGGCCTCAGTGGCCTTATCCTGTAGGTTTTGAACAGTGTGGCACTATAGCCTTGCTTTGAACACTCAACTGTCCTCTAGGTGTGAGCCACCATGCTCAGGACAGAATGGCTCAGCCATTATATTCTGTTTAATAAGAGACTTCCAAGAGCTGAATAGCTTTTATGACACAGGAGGGAGGGCTGGCCCCTGACCAGGAAGCCAGGGGTTTTGAGGTTGGGTTCACATAAACATCTCTCTCTCTCTCTCTCTCTCTCTCTCTCTCTCTCTCTCTCTGTGTGTGTGTGTGTGTGTGTGTGTGTGTGTGTGTAAGACATGTACTAAGTGAGTGTGTATTGTGATGTGTGTGTTTATGTGTATGTGTGATGTGGAGGGGGCCGGGACATGTAGAAATGGTTGCCTGGTTGCATCTGAGATAAAGACAACACGCTGAAACTCAGAGAAGTTGTATACACAGAAAATAGATAAATAGACAAGACAGGAAAGAGTCTTTAGCACTATCCAGGGACAAAACAGAAGGGAAAAAAAATCGAAAAGAAGAAGCTCCACCAAGCCTTTGAAGGCAGGCAACGGAGGGGAGGGACACGTGAGTGATCACACCTGAGCTTTGCGCCTGTGTTAATTTCTCCCTCAGGCCACACACTCACAATACAACTGCAGAATCAGGTGAGTACTGGTGTGCATTGGGCTTCCCCAAGGACCCACTGCTCTGAATAATCAAAGACCTTTTCATCCAATAAGGCCTTACGAGCCTCAGATATGGCTGTTCTCTGGGGTCTCCAGGAATGAAGAGCTGGGGAACTCGGCCATGGGAGGGCCGTGAGGTCTGAGAGGTGCTTTTGGGTTTGAATGTGCATGAAGCATTCCTCTGTTGTTTCTTGTGGCCCTGTGGAGGGGACGTGAAACACAGTGAAATTAGTCACTGTGGAGTGTACGCATCATAGCTCAGTTCCACCTGGAGATGCACTAAAAACCTCATTGTCTTGGGCTCTGGGGATGCAACTGTGAGGAATAGTCTCCGGCAGGAGAGCTGAACTCTCTCTCCCTCCATATACCTGTAATACGTTCATGGGAAGATAAATAAATATTTGCTTAAACAAATCGTGCGGAAACAGTGCAGAGAGAGATGCACCGAGAAAACAAAACACACTTTGGAAGAGCTATGTTTCGGAAGGATTAGCAAGCAGTCTTGTCTTCGCTGGGGGAAGCCAGGGGCCCTCCGAGGTATCACAGGAGACTGTGAACCTCATCACTCTCAAGTTCATTCCCACTCACCACCCACTTCATCACCGCCAGTCTTAGAAACTGACATTTCAGCTTCATTTTAAATGGTCTCAGACAAAACCATTAAAAATTCCTAATGCCTGATCCCCGTTCTTGCCACAGAAAAGATGGAAAATAAATCTTGAAAGAAAATGGCCTTTTCCTTGAGTGGAGAGGGGTCAGGTGAGAAGGAGGTTAGATGGAAAATTGAACAGCACCCCCACTTCCTCCTATTTGGTTTGAAACAGTCTCTCCCCAGCCACTCAGCGTAGAGCTGAGCTCAGAATGTCATTAAGGACCATACCATCGGATATTCCCATCACGACTTGAGGGTTCAGGATCTTGATACAATAAAACTTTATTTCATTTGCTATTTAAAAATCCCCACCCCCAAGCTACCCTCCTATATGCAGATGAGCTGAGTGTTCAGGGTGGCTGATGTCCTAGCTTCTCATGGGATGTGATTTTACCGCCCAGAATATGCCACCTGCACAGACTGAGTTCTCTGTTTCAGTTGGCCCTGCTAGAGGCAGACCTTTGAGACAAGACAGGCACGAAGGGCTGCTCCTTCTTTCCCACAGGTGACAAGAGGTCTTCCCCTCCCGGTCTGTGTCAGCCCTGCCATTCAGCCCTCACCGAATGAAGGTGAACTGAGATAATTAGAATCATTAGAAGCTTATTGCAAGCCACAGGGAGAGACACGCCAGCCTCAGAGAAGCTTTTATGTAAGGTAGAATTAGGCTGCTGGCATGAACTGTGAGCACAGAAGCGGGGGAGATGAAGTCTGTCTAGCAGGTCAGGACGGCAGTTACCCAGGCTTGAATACAAATAACAGAAGAATAACAGGTTCTAGATCTCCGAGCGCTTGGCCAGTGAGCTGGGAATTCCAGGAAAGAATGTATATACATTTTCAAAGAATGTAGAACTAAGGAAGGGGTCCTGATGTAGCTGGGAGTCCCGATGGTGACGGGAGAAATATAGTCCCGAGGACGTAACCATTGAAGGAAGAACTAAGTAGGGTCCAGAGGAGTAGGGGTTCAAAGCCACCCTTGAGCCACTGTATTAGTTTGGTTCTTCATTTCTGTGACTAAAACACTGGACAAAAGAAGCCTGTGGAGGAAAGATTTTGTCTGGTGTACAGACTGCAGTCTGTCACTGAGGGAAGCCAAGGCAGGACCTCGCTTGAGGCAAGAATCTGGAGGCCATGGAGGAACACTGCTTACTGGTTTGCTCTACATGGCTTGCAGAGCCTGCCTTCTAATACATCCCAGGACTACCTGCCCAGGGCGGCAGCATCCACAGTGGGCTGGACCCTCGCACATCAATCACCAGTCAAGAGAACACCTACAGACATGTCCACAGGCCAATCTAGTGGAAGCAGTTGCTCAACTGAGGGTCCCCTTTTCAAGGGACTCTAGTTTGTGTCACGTTTACAAGAACTAGCTGGCACAGATACATAGAGAGTTCAAGGCTAGCCTGGGCTACATAAGACCTTGCATTAAGAAAGACAAAGAAAAAGGAGGAGAAGGAAGAGGAAGAGGAGGAGGAGGAAGAGGAGAAAGAGAAGAGGAGGAGGAAGAGAAGAGGAGGAAGAAGAGGAGAGGAGGAGGAGGAGAGGAGGAGGAAGAAGGGGAGGAGGAGGAAGGGGAGGAGGAGGAAGGGGAGGAGGAAGGGGAGGAGGAGGAAGGGGAGGAGGAGGAGGAGGAAGAGGAGGAAGAAGAAGAAGAATAGGAGGAGGAAGAAGAAGAGGAGGAGGAGGAAGAAGAAGAATAGGAGGAGGAAGAAGAAGAAGAGGAGGAGGAGGGGGAAGAAGAGGAGGAAGAGGAGGAGGAAGTCTAGTGCTGAGAGTCCAGGTTGGGTTGGTCACCATCTACAGTGCAAGATAGTCTCAAGACAAATTCCAGCTTCAACCTGATCTTGCTAGGAGCTAGCCCTCGGGTCACTTCCTCCATATGGCCCAAGAGACTGAACAGAATACTCTTTCTCACACAGTCCCTTCTTAATTCTTTTCTTGCATGCTTTAAAAGCAACACCGCTTCACTGTGCATTTCCTGAAATGGGCCCAGTGGGGTTCTCCAACCCCCTCTCCCCTCCGCTGATGCTGTGTGCTTCCTGTTACTCCACAGCAGCCCTCTGAGCAGTCTCTGCTGCATCCTCAGTCTCTCCACACCATGTCAGCTTGCATCCTTGGAGGGATAGCTGCCTTCACAAGCTGCGGGAAGCAGGGCATGACAGCTCTGAACGCAATGGAGAGGACAAGACTTTGGCAGGGGTGGGTGGGCCTGGCTAGAGCCCTGGAGCAGGGGTCCCATTCACAGGGTCTCAGGCCATGGAGGAACACTTCCTCCACCATCGTCTGTAACCTGGGAATAACCATGCTGAACCAGTCCAACGCCTTGGAACCTTGGGGCAGTCAGGAAGAAGATTCTCTGAAGCATGTCTAAGCATAAAGCCAAGTCTCCATGAGTACAGGGCCGTTATGCAGATATTGAAAAGGTTTTATTTAGTATTACTGCGTACGAATGCATGATGGTTGTGGGGGTGCAGCCCATGAGTATATGTGGAGGTCAGAAGACATCTGGAGTTTGTTCTCTCCTTCCACCTCAAGAAGGATTCGAGGACCTGAATTCATATCCCCAGGCTGGCGACAGAAGTACCTTCACGGGCTGAGCCATCTTTCTGTCCTGAGTGGTGTAGACAGATGTTATGGCTCTGGCAACAGCCTTGCCACTCGATAGACACATGCCTCCACACACAGTTACTTCTCTTTGGCTTAGTCTTTTCATTCACGAAACGGGGAGAGGGCAGCGTTCAGAGCAACGTTTGTGTATCTTTTATTACTAGGCGCAAAACTGCCACCTTTCTACGGAACAATTCTGGCGTTGCTTTAGGCCTTTAAGTCACGTGCTAAATATAAACGTTGTCTCCTCTACTATGAATCACATTTATGGTGTAATTTTAGCAGCATATAATTAGAAACAATTTTTCACTCACCTGTAATATTATTCAAGTTTTAGGTATTTTAAGTGTGATTATGATTTTTTTTTTTAACTAGGTAAAATTTACATCCACAGATCTTAAGGGTATATTTTAATGAGTCTTAATAAATGCTCATACATGTTTTAATTACCACACAGCCAAGATACAGAACATTTTCAGTTCTCCAAAAATATTCCCAGCCCTCTTCCCAGTTAATGTCTACCTGGCACTGTCAGCTTTAACCTGACAACACTGGAGCTGCTCCGATTTCTATCATCAAAGGTTGTTTTTATTTCATCTTAATTTTTAAAAATTTACTTTTATTTCACATATAAGGGTTTGATCTGCATGCCCAATGCCCCTGGAGGTCAGGGAATGACATCACATCGCCTGGAATTGGAGTTATAAATAGGTGTGAGCCACCATGTGGGTGCTGGGAACGAACTCTAGACCTCTGCAAGAGCAACAAGTGCTTTTAACCACAGAGCCATCTCTCCTGCCCCGGTGTTTTTCCCATCTTAAACATCATTTATATAGTCTCCTATAGAAGGTGCTTTTGTGTATGTGTGTGTGTGCCTGTGTGCATGTTCATGTGTGTGCATGTTCATGTGTGTGCATGTTCATGTGTGTGCATGTTCATGTGTGTGCATGTTCATGTGTGTGCATGTTCATGTGTGTGCATGTTCATGTGTGTGCATGTTCATGTGTGTGCATGTTCATGTGTGTGCAAGTACTTGTGTACACGTAGTCAGGAGAAACAGCCTTGGCAGTTGTTCCTCCAGTGTTGTTCACCGTGTCCTTTGAGACAGGGTCTCTCATCATCCTGGGACGTGACAAGTGGGCTCCAGTGGCTGACCTAGGAGCCTCCTCAGCACTGGAACTTTAAGTACTTGCCACTGTGTGGTGGGTTCTAGGCATTAAACCCAGGCCCTTGTGCTTACCGAGCAAGCACTTTACCAACTGAGCTCTTCCTCCAGCCCCTAGGTGTGCTTTCTGTGTGTCTGGCTTCTTGGTCAATGTTTTTCTGACTCATTCATGTTGATGCATACATCGGTATAGCTGTTCTCAGGGTCTGAGGGCTCTGGGAACCAGTGCCCTATGGATATTAAAATCTATGGATGCTGGAGTCCATACACAGGGACTTGTAACATTTGGATTTAATTCACACATATCTCTCCATGTACTTCCCTTTGCTAGACCACATATAACACATATAATGTAAATGCTTATAAATGTAAGTAGAGTATATTACATAGGAAGTTCTGACCGGAGGCAAGGACATGTTCAATATAGATGCATTTTCCCTTTAGTCCTCTCAACCCTCTCGTATAGATCTCATCCATAGGGTGGGGCAATCTATTTTCACTGTTGGGCAATATTCTGTTGTATTGATAAACCTCTGTTTGCTGGGCTGTTCTGCTGATAGATGGGTCACTTCTGTGTTCTGTTCATTTGTTTTGTCAACGTAAGTCGTCACACTAGAGTTTCCTGGGAAAAGAGGACCTCAGTTGAAGAATTACCTCCATCAGCTTGGCCTGTGGTAATGCCCGTGGGCAGTATTTTCTTGGTGAACAATAGTTACAGGAGAGTCCTGCCCACTGTGGACGGTGCCACCTCGGCAAAGGTGGTCTTGGTATGTATAAGAAAGCAGACTGGGCAAGCCACGAAGAGCAAGCCAATGAGCCGCATGCCTGTCTTGGCTTCTCTCAGTGATGGACTGTAACCTGTAAGCCAAGCAAGCCCTTTCTCTCACATGCTGTCTTCGTTCCATGTCTCATCACAGCAATGGAGAGCAAACTGGAGCAGCTGATATCAGTAAATCTGCTGTGAATAAAACAACAACAAACAACTCTTCTTGTAGATATGTAATTTCACCTTTCTTGGGGGAAAGCCCAGGAGCAGAATTGTAGGTGCAATAGATAGCTATCTGTTTAAGTTTATCAGAAACTGCTAAGGAGTTTTCCAAAGTGATGGCTGTATTTCACAAACTTATCAGTAATATAGTTAAAAAAAAAAATCCAGCTATGTCACAGTCCATAACCATTTGGTCAGTGTGAGACTTTTGCTTTTCTGGTTGTTTGTAGTGCCTGTGAGACAAGCAGCTTCTGTAACTTTGATGCTTGGTCTTTAGTGATGTTTATTACCATTTTGGGGTTTGGGGCTTAGTCTATGAGAATCTGCTCAAGTCTTTGGCACACTTTAAAAAGTTTGCCCATTTGACTTTTGATTGATTTGCATTTGGTGTGTCTTGTTTTCATCCAGTGTGTGCCTTGACTTCTTGTATTCTTAACTGCATTTTGTGTTGAATAGGAGTTTTTAATTATTAGAAAATCTCATTTATTGGGTTTGTATTTTACAATGTGTGGCTTTTGTATTTTCTTTAGGAAAATTTTGTGTAATCTAAGAATATAACAAATGCATTTTAAAATTTCTTCTAGAAGCTTATAGTCTTTTTGTTGTTTAGCTTTATTTTAAATTTTATTTTAATTTGTATGTGTATGTGTGTGGTGTGTGCACATGCCTGTGTTCATGTTGCATGCCTGCGTGCATGTGCAGAGGCCAGAGAAGAGCACACTGTGCCCCCTCCAACACCTCCCACGTTACTCCTTTGAAGCAGGATCTCTCAATGAACTTAGAGTTCATGGCTTTGTCTTTGTTTTTTTTTAAATTTGTTTTCACTAGATCGACAGCCAGCAAACTCCACCCATCTTCCTGTCTGCTCCTCTCTGTCTTGGCTTTCCTTGCAGGTGCCTGTGAGACCACATCCATCCTTGTCACACAGGTGGGGGGATCTGAGCTCTGCTCCTCATGTTTACCCAGCAAACATTCTACGTCTGAGCCATCTCCCCAGTTACCCTGCCCCGATTTTTACAAGGAACTCTCCACGTAGCCTTAGCTGTCCCAGTGCTCACTACAAAGATCAGGCTGACCTCAAACTCACAAAGATTCAGCTGCCTCTGCCTCCCGAGTGCCGGGATGAAGGTGTGCACCACTCTGCCCAGCTCTGTAGCCCCCTTTAATGTTTAGCTTTAGCGATCGATCCGTCTTAGATTCATACGTGTGGGTGGATGATGTAGGAGCATAAATTTATTTTTCCCATGTAGGTCTCTAGCCCTTTGAAAAACCTATTACCTTACTTCGAATCATTCACATGCTCATGAGACCCACCTCTGGGTACCGTGTTCTGCCCCATTGACTGCAATCTAGTCTTGGGCCAACGCTACACTGACTTAGTTCCTGTGACGTCATAGACTTTTAATCAAATAGTGAGACTCCCAGCCGTGTCTGTTTTCAGGGTTGTTTGTGCTATCCTAGATCATCTGAATCCCCACAGGAGTTTAAAATAGTTTCCGGTGTCTACAAACCAGCCCGCTGTAGATTTTGTTGGGACTGAGCTCATTCTAGAGATCAGTTAATGGCGATCTGGTGCCTTTACCATAAGAACTTTCCTCTCACTGACTAATACGTCTGCTCTGTGTTTGATGTCCTTTCGTTTCTCTCAGTGTTTTGTTTATTTTTTTTTTTTATGCCAATGTCCTTGGCAAACTGATTTCCAAATATTTTATACTTCATGCAATTGTAAATGCAATTACTTTTTTATTTCTTTTTTTGTTTTGTTTTGTTTTGTTTTTCGAGACAGGGTTTCTCTGTGTAGCCCTGGCTGTCCTGGAACTAACTCTGTAGACCAGGCTGGCCTCAAACTCAGAAATCTGCCTGCCTCTGCCTCCCAAGTGCTGGGATTAAAGGCGTGTGCCACCACCGCCCGGCTACTTTTTTATTTCTTCACCACAGCTGGTTCTTTCTATAGAAATATTTGTACGTCTCCATCCCATGTCCTAAAAAGTTGCTAAATTCCGCTCATTGAGACCGTCTTCACACAGGTTTCTTGGGCTTTTCCACCCAAGCCAGTAAGGTTTTCATGAAAAAAGGCAATTTCCTTTCTTCCTTCCCAAGCTGTGTGAGTTTTGTTTTTCCTGTCTTGTTGCACTGGCTAGAGCGCCGCTTAGTAATGGACAGATAGATAAGCGGAAGACAACTTTGTTTCACCTGTGATCTTAAGGTTCGGGGTTTGTGGAGTAAGCATGATGTTTACTGGATATAGTTTTGGGGTAGTCCCTTATCTGATTAAGAAGTTTCTCCATTTCTACTTTGCTGAGTGGGTATTGAATTTTGTCTAATGATTTTTATGTATCTGTGGGTAGAACCATGTAGTGTTTCTTATTTATTTTGTTTACATGGTAAAATGCTTTGATTTTATAATTTTAAATACAACTTTGCTTTTCTGGGATAAAACTTGTGTGTCATGATACACTGTCTTTATTACTTGTCTGTTGGCTGATATTTTGTTAAGTGATTTTTATATTTGTGCTTATGAGAGCCATTGGACACACAAGTGTGTGTGTGTGTGTGTATGCATGTGAGTGTGTATAAGCATGTGAGTGTGATTATGTGTGTGTATTTATGCGTGAGTGTCTGTGTGTGTACATGTGAGTGTGTATGTGAGTGTATCTAAGTCTATGTGTGCGTGTATGTGTGTGTGTACATGTGAATATGTATGTGTGAGTGTGTGCATGTATGTGTATGTGTGTAAGTGTGTATGTGTGTGTATATGTGAGTGTGTGTATGTGTGACTGTGTATATGTGTGTATAACTGTATGTCTGAGTGTGTGTGTGTATGTGTGACTGTGTGTGTGACTGTGTATGTGAGTGTATATGTGTGTGTGTATGTGTGAGTGTATGTGTGAGTGTGTATGTGTGTGTGAGTGTGTGTGTATGTGTAACTGTGTGTGTGTGTGTGTATGACTGTGTATGTGTGCGTGTGTGTGTGTATGTATGACTGTGTGTGTGTATGTGTATGTGTGACTGTGTGTGTATGTGTGACTGTGTATGTGAGTGTATATGTGTGTGTGTATGTGTGAGTGTATGTGTGAGTGTGTATGTGTGTGTGAGTGTGTGTGTATGTGTAACTGTGTGTGTGTGTGTGTATGACTGTGTATGTGTGCGTGTGTGTGTGTATGTATGACTGTGTGTGTGTATGTGTATGTGTGACTGTGTGTGTATGTGTGACTGTGTATGTGAGTGTATATGTGTGTGTGTATGTGTGAGTGTATGTGTGAGTGTGTATGTGTGACTGTGTGTGTGAGGGTTTGTGTGTGTGTGTATGTGTGACTGTGTGTGTGTGAGGGTTTGTGTGTGTAGGCCGGAGGTTGGTCCTTCCTCAGTTGCTCTCCCTTTTATGTGAGGATTCAGGGTCTATCCTGGAACCTGAGCTTGCTGATCCCATTCAGCTGCTCTGCTCGACAGCTTTCCCAGGGATTGTGTCTCCACTTCCCGAGCGCTGAGATTAGAGGTGGCCTCCATGGCCGCCCGGCTTTTGTGTGGGTGTGGGGTGTGGGTCCTCATGCTTGTGTAGCACACACTTTTCCAGCACTTCTCTCTGCTTTTGCAAAATTAGAGCTTGTGAGGAGGAGGCAAGGGTCAAAGCCAGAGCTGCACGCCATGCGCCAGGCACGCCCGGTGTTACTGCCCCAGCCACGGATGGTTCCTAATGTCTCATTGGTGCTATTTGTCCACAAGTTAGGAGACGATTATTTAATTCTCAAATATTCTGAGCTTTAAAAGATATCATAATGCTACTGATTTTATCATGAATTTCATTATAGCCAAAGACCATACCGTGTGCAGAATGTGCCCAACCTGAGACCCGTGGGCCGTCTGTGCTCCACAGTAGCTATGAATACACCACACATTTGTAGATGACAATATCCCATTTTTAAAAGGTTGGACCTCCCTGTGAGTGTACAGGATGTCAGTCTATTTTTTCTTAATTATCTATGTGTATGATATGCATATGTGGTTGCACATGCCACGCACACATGTGGAGGTCAGAAGACAACATTATGGAGTTGGTTTTCTCCTTCAACCTCTGTGTGGGTTCTGTGGCTCAAACTCTGGTTACCAAGCTTGTTGAACCATCTCCCAGGCCTGGGTGTCAGTCTTTTGAAATGTAGTGGCACTTGAGTCCTGCCACATACTGCCTGTCACAATGACAATAACTTAGATATTTAAGACAAGTGTTCATTCTTCAGTTCAGAAGTGTAATACCTCAAAAAACCCTGTTAGAGTGATGTTGGAGGAGGGATGTGTCAGGTCACCCATCTCCCTAATGACTCTCTTGTCTGCTTGTTGGCAATTTCCTTTGGAAATAACCCATCATTTGCTGATACAGAGTGCTCTTCTCTTTCTTTTTGACAGGTGATGGCACAGTACAACAAAGAAATTCAACTCAAAATAAGTTGCCCCGCCTCCAAAAAAAAAAAAAAAAAAAAAAAAAAGCGTAGTCCTCAAACTCCTTAAACCATATCCTAAAATCCAGCTGCTCACAGAGCTGGGCTTGGGAGACTGGAGACTTCCTGGGGCTCCAACTCCCGGCTAAGCGAAGGCCCCTCAGCCACTATTCTTTATTTCCTGTTAGTCAAGGGTCATTTCCCTTTCCCCTTCCTCACCCTGCTGACACCCAGAAAGTCAGACTCAGACAGAGCTCATCTGAGTGGTGGGATAGGGCAAGGATCTTAGGCCATATTTGAACTTACTGAACTGCATTTTTCTGATGCAGCTCTAACCTTCTTTCATGCGTTGATGTCACTGGGTCCCATTTTTTAGACAGGATCATGGAGGCAGACAAGGAAGAAGGACCACAAGCTGTGCAGAGAGCTCTCTGTGCCAGGTACTTAAGGCACGAAGGGAGAATGACTGTGTTCACATTTTCGAACGGAGCAAAAGCATCATTACAAGCAAAATGCTGATTTCATCCTAAACTTTCGAATTAAAAAAATATGCAGGGGCTGGAGAGACAGCTCAGTGGTTAAGATTACCAGCTGCTCTTCCAGAGGACCTGGGTTCAATTCCCAGCAACCACATGGTGGTTCACAACCCTCTGTGCTGTAACTCCAGTTCTACTGCATCTGAAACCCTCTTCTGGCCTCAGTAGGTATGAAGTATGCAGATGGTACCTAGAGTTACGCCCAAACAAAACATCCATACACACAAAAATAATAAAAAATAATAATAACTAAGATGGAACCATTAATGGGTGAGAGTATCACAGGATATTCTATTGAAGGGGATTTTGCTAGAACTGTCAATCATGGATCTGTGTGAGATCTGCATGCCTGTGCAGCAATATGACTACCTCTGCCTGTGTGGTATGGGGTGGTCTACCTTCTTGCTATAGTGTTGTTTGCTGCTCCCTGAGGTGGGTGACTAAACATTCAACTAAGGCTGCGCCATCTCATGGAGCAGTTTTGGAGGATGTGCTGGCTGGTCTGTGTCAACACGACACAAACTAGAGTTATTTGAATGAAGGGAAACCTTAATTGAGATAATGCCTCTGTAAGATCTGGGCGTAAGTCATTTTCTTAATTGTGGGTGGTGTTACCCCTTGGCTGATAGTCCTGGGTTCTATAAGAAAGCAAGCCAGGGGAAGCAAGCCAGTAAGCAGCACCTTCCATAGCCTCTGCATCAGCTCCTGCCTCCAGGTTCCTGCCCTGTGTGAGTTCTTATCCTGACTTCCTTTGGTGATGAACAGCAATATGGAAGTGCAAGCCAGATAAACCCTTTCCTCCCCAACGCTATGCTTTTTGGTCATGGTGCTTCATTATAGTAATAGAAACCCTAAGACAGGGGGAATCCAGGGCATCTATCTTTCTCTGTGGTAGGGAGTGGTTTACCTTCCTGAAGAGTGGTGCATAGGGATACCTTGTTAACACTTAAAGAGCTAGGAAGGCATGAGGGTCTCTCAGGGTGGGATCATCACCACCCTCAGGCTGCACAGAGACCACCCCCAAGATCTAGAGCAGTGTTTGGCACATGGATGGTTCTCAAATACTATTTGTGGATGAATGAAAGACTGGGTGAGTGGATGATTAACTACTTGATTCACAAGACACAGTAAAAGAAGCTTTCCCTGAGCTGGAAAACAATTTAGATCATGGAGGAGACAAAAGAAACTGACATGGACTGAGTGCTTGGAAATTGCTCATTTTTAAGGAACAGTAAAATATATGTTTTTTAAAAATATCTATAACTTGAATATTTCTAGATAAAATAATAGATGGTTTTTTTTTTTCAGGATAATTGGCATGAGGGAATTAGAAGGGGGATCTTGAACAGAATGGGCCATGAGCTGAGGGTGTCAAAACTGCAAGGGATTATGTTCCCTCCTCTTGCATATATTTGAAGCTTTTTGTTATAATTTTTTGTCTGACCAAGGAGTGGGTGTAGGTAGGAGAAGGTAGCTTTTTTGTTGCCAGTAGAGATGGACGTGATAAGTGAGCCTTCACGCTCTGGGGAATCATTTGCAGGTCGGCTCTCTCTCTGTACATTTCCAGCAGCGTTCACTGCATGCCTTTATAGCAGAAGATGATTTTACAGTCATTTTCATAGCATGAAAATACCTTCTTCTATCAAAGCAGGAGGGCCTAGGGAATGTTCTGGGTGGAATATCTGCTCCCTACCAGGTCTGCATCTGCTTGGGCTTACTCAGGGGAAGGGGGGAAGGGGGGGGAGGAGGAGGAAGAAGAGGAGGAAGAGGAAGAGGATGAGGAAGGGAGGAGAGAGGAAGAGGGGAGGAGGAGGATAAGGAAGAAGAGAAGGAAGAAGAGGAGGAAGAGGAGGAGGGGAGGGGGAAGAAGAAGAAGAGGAAGAGGAGGAAGCAGAAGGAGGAGAAGAGGAAGGGGAGGAGGATGGAAGGAGGAGGAAGAAAAGGAGGCGCTCTTGACACCCTGGGGTTTAACCCCGTGTGTTAGAGGAGTGAGAGGATGCTGGAAATATTTTCCTTGTAGCTATGTCAAAAGCCCAGCACTGTGCCCACACTGCAATAGTTGCAGCTGCTGTTCCTGGGGAGCCCCTCTGTCTTCTGCCTTCAGAAAGAGAAACACCTGCCCATTCTTCAAAAGCCGAGGTGCTAGGATGGCATAGGCATTCGGGGAAATACAGAGGATGGGGGCCTTGGATAGTCTGACTCCCTTGCTGGGGATGGCAAAGACGGTTCCAGAAAGAAGTCATATTCACAAAACATACAAACCCTCAAGGGTAAATCTTGTCCACAGTGCACACTTACGCCCGTCTCCCTGCCTCTGACCACGGGGCTGGCTTCCCAGCTGTTCTTCTGGCTGGGAGTCCACTTTGCTCCCCCATCTAGAGAAGTTTTGTCTCCAACAGCCCATCCTCATGTCTCCTGTATCTACTTATGCAGAGATGCCATTCAAGACCCAGCTAGAAGCTGCTTTTCCAGGCCATTTTCTCCTCCCTTACAGGCAGCACTCCCTGACTGCTGGGGCTCTGAGTGGCATGGTTACTGGGTTGGACCACCCCAACATTTCATGAAGGATAAAGTCAGCCTTCCTCCTGGACCCTGAAGCTTCTCTGAGCTAGAGGCTGATAGAAAGAAAGTGAGCCAGTGTTCTTGGCTCTTGGCCCCTGAGACCTCTTTTCATCTGGGTATATCCTATAGCATATAGATCTGCTGACATTTACAGCTGAGCTAAGCCAGGGGGTGACAGGGCCACAGTGGAAGAAAAGTATGAAAAGTGTGGTACATGGTACTGTGTGTTTGTAATCCTGTCATCCTCAACTACAGAGAGTTCAAGGTCAGCCTGGGCTACATGAGATCCTGTCTCAAAACACCAACAAATAAACAAAAATCTAGAGATCTCAGAGAAGGAGGTCATTTCTGCTATTATGCTGGCTGCTAGCGGCTCAGCTGAGTTCTGCTCTCTGCCTTGAGGGTCCTCAGGAGGTAGCATAGCTCACAGAGTGTGACCTGTGCCCACTATGGCAGAGCTTCAGGAGGATGTACAAATATGGAAGGGAGAGGGAAGGCTTCCTGGGGGAGGTGGACCTTGAAGTGTGCACAAGATGGAGATTTGTAAGGCGGAGGATGGGGGTCATTCTACAACAAAGAAGTACACAGTCTCAGGCAAGAAACCCTTGGTATCTCGGGAATCAGCATTCAGTGTAGTGGGGGCAGAAGCTGGGGTGTGGGTGTAAAGATGAACCCCCACATCTGATGAACCTCTGCCTCACTACAGAGGACCTCCGTACCAGCAGGCAGTCCAGGTGAACAAGTGGACGACTGGAAGGTTCTCAACCTTGTGTTTTGGCAAGAAGGCTCAGGAGAGGAGTGTAGAGAAGACAAGCTACCAGTGGGATCTGGCGGGGGGGGGGGTGAGGGGGAGGCGGGATCACAGGGGCTGAGCACAAGGCAGAAAAGCAGACAGACAGGCAGACAGGCAGGCAGACAGCTCCCGCCCTGCATTCTGTGGCTCTGGTGAGTTCTAGAACAGAGAAACTGGAAGCCAACAAGCGTCCTGCACCCGACCTGTGCCTGAGCGGGCTCCTGCAGGCTGGAGGCCCCTCCATGCAACGGGGGCTACTGGATCCCAGCTACACTGCTGCTGGGAAGCCCAGGGTGGCCATGCCTGGTGAGGCAGGGTGGAGCCCATGCCTCTTTGTTTCCTTGCAACTTTTCAGGGCAGGACCTTCCTTTCCTTCACCCCTAGGTCCCACACTGGCCCCTCACCCCATCTGTTGCCGACTTTATTTGAGTTTTGAAGCAATGAGGGTGGCACAGTAAGTTCTATTTCCTATTTTTTCCCCAGTACAGTGTGGTTTGAACATGGGTGGTAGATGTCAGAAAAGCATGTGATACTGGTCAGTTCCCTCAGAAATGGCAGTGTTAGCTGGTGCTTTGGGGGTGCCCGTAGTTACCACCTGCTGTGTATCTGGTGAATGTCTGAGCGTGCTCCTTTTGGAAGTCTGACTGCAGTCTTTCTTGTTCCTGCTGCCCATTCCTCACCTCTTGCTCCAGGAGTTCCGCCTCTGACTATGAGGAGAGCGTGTGTTACAGACAGCCTGATTCCTGGGGGTTTGGCTTGGCAGCTCAAAGGAAGAGGTGAAAAGCTGGCCCTGATGGGCAGGCCTGTAGTCTCAGCTATCCGAGAGGCTGAGGCAGGAGGAGTGTAGCTCAAGGCCTGCCTGGGCTATAGAGTGAACTGAAGGCTAGAAAGGGGAGGTACACGTATGGTTCAGCAGTGGAGAGCTTATCTAGTGTGCGGGAGACCCTGGATTCAGCTTCCTAACACTGCCCCCTGCAAAGAGAAAAAGAAAAAAAAAAAAAAACCCACAAGTCTCTGATGGACAGGATGCCCACTCCTTGTGGGCTCTGGAAGAGACAGACAAGAGTATAGGACTGGGGAGCCAGGATGAAGACATGACAGTTGGGCCGCTGTACCTATCCCTCACTAACTCACTGGCCGTCTCTCTGGACACTGGTTTCTCTTTCTGGGAAGGAGACAGGCCCTGCTCAGCCCGGTCTGTGGTATTACAACTGTAACCCCCGAGTATCCTAGGCCAAGAATCAGGCCCAGGGCTATGTGTGGAGCATAGGATGTACTTGTTCTTCTAAAGCCAGCACAAGCCAGCACAAGCCAGCACAAGCCAGCACAAGCCAGCACAAGCCAGCACAAGCCAGCACAAGCCAGCACAAGCCAGCACAAGCCAGCACAAGCCAGCACAAGCCAGCACAAGCCAGCACAAGCCAGTAGGTGGCTCACGGAGAGCTAGGCTTCTGCAGAGAAAGCAACCACTGGGGTGGCCAGCAATGCAGTAGGTGGTCCAGTCCACTCTCTGGTCCCTTCTGCTGGCCTTGCTCTCACCAGTAGACATAGTTGGAATTTCCTCCTGCTCTGCAAACAGCAGGCTGCAGGTGGAGAGCCCAGGGTCTGAGTGGGTAACACAGGATCCCTGAAGACACCTATTGGAATGTCTAGTGACTTGCCCTTCTCATATCTCCCTCCTGGCCGACCTGTAGGGACAGTGTACATCCTGGGCCATAGTTCCTTTCCTGTGACCCCTGTTGGGGAGATGACGCCCCACTGGAGAAGGGCACATTGACCCTGGTCAAAGAGGCTAGGCAGGCTGAATTTTTACAGAGGTGGGTGGGCACAGAGATAAGCTCGATCTTGTATTTCCCAGGGACTGCCAGATGCCCTGGATAAAGCCCAGCTTCAGCTACTCACCTCTTTGGAACCAAACTGCTACACCCTCTCTGAGCTCCGGCTCACATAGCCTCTGCCTTTCCTTTCTCCAACTCTGCTCCCAGCCGTGGGGGACACTGTTCCCAATGCCTCACATGCCATCCTTCCCTTTGCTTGCTCCCTCTGCTGATCTCTCTCAGCCAGCAATGGAACATTGCTTCCTCCTGGAAGCCTTCTCTGACTGCTAGCTCCCAGTCTTGGTTAGCGTAATCAGGTCCCCTTGTGCTCTGCATCATGCTCTTGTGCCTGCTTGCTAACTGCTTCCCCTACCTCATCAGATGTGACTCTTTAGGATAGGGCCTGTCTCACACTCATCTTCACATTTCTGGCCCCCAGATTGAGTACACAATAGGTCATAATACACGAGCTGAAGGAGGAGGCTAGGAGGAGTCCACGGAGGAGCAGCCGGAGTAATGTCTCTGTCTAGAAATGTAGAAGGTCTAGAAAAGCCAACAATATCCTAATCACACTGGAAGGCAAAGTACCACTGGCTGCCATGGCTTCTACCAGCCACTCTGGTCTTTTCAGGCACAGACTCCTATTTAGCAGACAGAAGCCAGTCTGTGGGTAGTGGTAGAAAAGGGGTCCCAAGAAGGTGCTGGGCTGGGACTGTTAGTCCTGGGTCTGTGTGACCACAGGGATGGAGCCCTCACTGAGCCAAGAATCTGCACTCTGCCAGGACCCTGGCATGCTGGCCCAGGGGGATCATATGGAACCTAAAGGCTGGCCAGGCCATGGGCAGGTGGCCACTCTTAAGAAGCCGTGTAGCCACGGTTCCTGCTAGAACTTTGCCATCCCTCCTCCCAGTCCTCTCTCATCCCTAACAGCTCACAGAATATGGGCTGAGCCAGCTTGCAGAACTGGTATCCTCCTGAGACAGGGGCTTCCTTACCTCGGAAAGTGACTTTGGCGATCCGGTCACCTCTGCCTCGAAGCTCTGAGACAGTCTTGAGGTGGACGATCAGGGCCATGCTGCTGGGGAGAGCCTGGGCAGTGCCAGAGTAGCGGAAAGAAGCTCTCGCTGGTGGAGTATGGCTCACACGCCTCTCTCTTCTCTGGCTGCTGCCGCCTCCTCCTGCTGCTGCCCACAGAGACCAAGGCAACCAAAGCAAGCTGCTCCTTCAGCTCATCAGAGCCGCGCAGCCCTGCCAGCCCCGCCCCTTTGAGTTGTCAGCCCAGCGTGTGTGTAGTGTGCATGTGTGTGTGTGTTGTTGTTGTTGTTGTTCACCCAGCTAGTAGCCCAGGAGTGCACAATAAATTCATTAATCAGCAGCACCAGCCCCTAGATAAAGCCCTGTCCAGCTTCAGGTGTCTTCTCCCAGGTCCTTGAATGGAAGCCCCTGCCACTTGGCAGGGCTGAGAAAGCTATGCCACTCAGAGCCAAGAGACTGCAGAGGGCATGAAGATGAGGAGCGGGGTCAGGGCACTGCTCATGGGGATCTGGACATTCATGATCTGAGCGTGGATGGGGCATTGGTCTCTTGGGCAGTATCCATGGCATCTCCTGTTCTGTCTAGCTAACCACAGGGCTGCGGATGCACAGAAGGCACCCCGGTGTTGGAGAACATGGACAGGCCAGGCCAGACTTCTCTGGATAAATCATGCTGTGTCTCAACCAGGGGCAAGGGAGATGCCTCAGTCGGTAAAGTGTCTGCCACACATGAGGATCTGAGTTCGGATTCCAGAGCCTATGTTAAAGGTGGGTGCAGGGGCAAGGGCTTCTAATCTAGCTCTGGCGTGACAGAAGGGTGAAGACAGGAGAATCCCTGGAGTTTAATGGCCAGCCAAGCTATCTGAATCGATAAGCTCCAGGTTCAGCAAAGAGACCTGCCTTTAAATAAATAAGTTGAATCAGTAAATAAATAAATAAATAAGGAAGACAGCTGAGGTTGACCTCAGGTTTCCACACATAAACACAAACACATCCGTATGCCTACTCACTACACACACACAGAGAGAGAGAGAGAGAGAGAGAGAGAGAGAGAGAGAGAGAGAGAGAGAGAGAGAGAGAGAGACAGAGACAGAGAGACAGAGAAAGAGACACACACACACAGACAGAGACAGACAGAGAGACAGAGGGAGACAGAGAGAGGCAGACAGACAAAGACAGAGACAGTGAGAATCACTTAGAGTCTGGACACACACACACACACACATGGGGTGGGGGGGGAATCATCTAGAGCCTGGATACACACATCCTCTCTCTCTCTCTCTCTCTCTCTCTCTCTCTCTCTCTCTCTCTGTCTCTCTCTCTCCCCTAGAGTCTGGGAGTCTGAAAGGCAGCTTGTATTAGGCAGCGTAGAGGAGGTTCCCAAGGGCTGGCCCCTGTTAAGTCCAAGCATTAGAAATAACAATGCACTGGCGGCCTGGCCCTGCACCCCTGCACTGTTTGTGGCCCTGGGATGCTAGATGCTAGGTTCTGGTGCTCTGTCCTGGGGCCATAGTTTTGCATTTCAGGCAGCTGGTCCTGAAATGAGGGATCATGACTAGAGATGCTCTAATGAGGGGTCACGGGGGCTTCTTCTGTGCTAGCTAGGAAGTGTATAAGAGTCAGGACACTAGCCTACCCATCCCAGTCTGGGGACAAAGAACTGGAGGAGGTGACAGTTGATGGGTGGTTTCCAGTGGGAGGAGAGCCATCTTGTTTCCTGCTCTAATCAGCTTCTAGAGGTTGCAGAGGGATATCTGTAGAGGAATATCCAAGGGACAACAGAAGACTGCCTATCTGCTCTTTCAGGAAGGGCTTGTAGGAAAAGGGGCACTTGGGGCTGGGTTCCCTGACCCTGGGGACTACATACCTTTGCTCTTGTGGCTCACTCTTGGTAAGGTGTCCCCTGTCTTGCCCCTGCCTCCTGGCTGGCTCATTGGGGGTTCATTCCCAGGGGTGACTCTGCATCTGCACTCCGGAGTGTCTCCTGATCCAGGTATCACTGGCCTGGGGGTGCTGCACATGGATCTCCCCTGATGACTCCTTTCACCCAAGATCTTCACAGGGCATCTTGTGTTCAAGACGTGGCAAGATGTCCAACTAATACCGACAGGGCTTGGAAGCTCAGAGGCCTGTCTAAAAGTCTACAGGCTTTGGGCTGATAGGATGGCCCAGCAGGTTCCTGCTGCTAGCCTGATGACTAGAGTTTGATCCTGGGGACACACTTGGTAGGAAAAGATAAACTGCTCTTCTGTGAGCTATAGTACACACACACACACACACACACACACACACACACACAGACAGAGAGAGAGAGAGACAGAGAGAGACAGAGACACAAAGAGATACACAGAGAGAGAGAGAACATGTGCCCTCTCCGCACAAATGATAAGTAGGTAGGTAGGTAGGTAGGTAGGTAGATAGATAGGTAGATAGATAGATAGATAGATAGATAGGATGGATAGATAACTATAATGAATGGGTTTGAAAGTTTTAAGAGAGAAGGTGCTAAACTTTCACACCATGGCGTCACTCCTCAGAATCCCTCAGTGGAGTAACTCTCAGACATTCAAGATCCTTCCCTGTCTCCTAATTGTTCCATGTTTTTAGCCTTAGTTTTTTTCCTGTACTTATTTTCTTTCTCCTCTCTCTCCTCAGTTTCTGCTCACCTTTCTGACATATACTTATAACTATATTGAGTTAGAAAATTCTTCAAAAATGCATATATTGAATGCAAGAAGTATCTTAAAAAATTTAAAACTAAGGTTAATGTTCCTTTAAAATGACACAAATTCCTCTTCATCTGTAAGGCTCGTTGGTACTTAGCAGACCCCCTTCCTGGGGGGTCCCCTGGTTGTTCTCTGCTGTAAAAGGTGAATTTTATGGCGCCTCTTACAGCCGCAGGGAAATCCTACAAGGCAGCCCTAAAAGCTTTGCCAAACCTCAGTTTCCCCATCTCAAAGTTGACGGCAATTCCAATTAGCATAGCACAAGTCCACCAGCTGACCTTTCCTCAAAACCACACCAGACACCAGAGTCCATGCAGAAAAGGCAGAGGGCGTGTGGTTCAGAGCAGTACAGGAGGCCAATGTGTCCACAAACTGGGCCAACTGGGAGGCTGTGAATGGAGAGGAAGCTTCATCTTGTAGAGTGGGGTCATTCAAAGTCTTCCTGGAGTCTGCCACATTAGAGCCATGGTCACCCTTTAAAAACAACATTGCCATTTTCTTAGTAAAGCAAACGAGGCCCCCAGGTGACTTGGGAAATGGTCTGCATATTTCCTTCATTGATTTATAACCACTACCACACCTGTGGCTTCTTGGCCCCGCTAAGCTTCAGTCGTTCTGATTGTGTGTGTGTGTGTGTGTGTGTGTGTGTGTGTGTGTGTGTGTGCACCAGCCTGTTGCAAGCATGTGCTCCCCACAGCCCAGAATGGCTGGCATCTGTTAGAGGACATCCCTGGAGAGCTCTGATTCAGCGGCATTCTGTGAGTTCATTAGCGACTGTGGTCTCCATCGGCTGCCATTTACAGGGTCCAGCTGTGAGGGTGGTGCTTCTCCCTGCAGGATGGCTGAGGAGAGATCTGCCACATGATGGTTAATATCGACTGGCTGCTTGACAGGACCTAGATTTGCCTAGGAGTGGAAAAGCTTTGTGGAGGGAGGCAGTTTATGTAAAGCAAACCTTAAGCGGACTTTGGGGCTTTGGTGACTGAAGGGAAACCCTACACTACAGATCCTTGGGCAGAATGAACTGCAGTACCTGAGGCAAATGTAAACCACACACTGTTTACATTAGTTACTTCTAAGCCACTTTGGCAAAATAGTGCACTCAACAACTTATGGGAGACAATCTTTATTTAAGATAAAGGTTTCAATCCATCCTCCTGGGGGGTGGGGCATGGAAAAACAACTTCGTCCATATTTCAATGATCAGAAAACATTGAAGCCAGAGCCAAGACATAACTTTCCAAGGGTGGCCCCTAGTAACCTGCTGGCACCAGCCAGGGCTATCTCCTATAAGACTCTTTGTCTTAAAGGTGACACCCACCAGGGAACAAGGCTCATAATAGGAGTATATGAGGGATATTCTAGACTCGAAGTGCAACAGGCACACCTCCCTTCTCCTTCTGTCCCCCCTCTGCCCCAGAAAGTGTCTCACCAAGTTGCCCAGGCTATCCTCAAACTAGCAATCCCCCTGCCTCAGTCCCTGAAGATGGGATTACAGGCAAGAGTCATCCAACACAGCTCCCCACCCCCACCCCCATTTGAGGAACGTGGGAAAAGGAAGTTCAAGGGGAGAAAGGAGAGACTAATGGGAAAATTCGTGAACATTGAAATGACAGGGGCAGGAACCCCACACATGAAGTGAGGTCCACCATACAGCCACTTCCCGGAGCTCCGTGGGTGGAGCGAGCCTTAGTGATCCAAAAGAGATCACCGTGAGCCTCTTCAGGATCGAGCCAGCCTTTCCATCTCTGCACCATATCTGAGCACGGAGGATATGGACATCTAAGCTGGATGCCAGGGACACTTAGGGGAGCCACACAGTAACCTTGTGAGGATGGGGCAGCATCCTTTCCGGGCTGCGAGACAGAGAAGGTCTAGGGAACACACAGCAAAGAGGAGTCACTGTCCCAGAACGAACTCGGGTTGCCAGGCATGTGGTTGCCGGGTGACCAGCTGGCTGTTTACCGCAGGGCTGAGCCGAGCCACCGCGCCGGGGCTCGGGGCTCGCATCACCAACCATGGCTTTCCGTAGCGCGGGCACACTAATGACCGAATTCAATGCCGCCTTCGTGCCCCCAGCCCTCATGCCCGGGTAAGCCACCAGGCCCCCTGACACACCTGAGCTTGTGGTCAGAGCCCTCCTCCTCTCTTCTGCACACACCTGCCAGAACGCCGAGGCTCCGCCCTCCAGATCTGGGGACTTCAAGGAACCTCACCTGCCCAATGTTTCTTTCTTGGCTTTCAAGGCCTTTCTGCTGTAACAACAGTCTGGCAGGTGGTGGGGCTGGAGAAGTGGAAGGCTGAGAATTAGCCCACCTGCTATGGGTGAGGCCAGACTGAGGGAGAAAGAGACTATGAAAATGTGTGTGTTTGGAGCAAGCAGCTTGGTTAAAAGCTGCTTGGAAGAAGTAATCTGAGGGGGAGCTGGGAGTGCTTGGCTTTCCAGGAAGGAGGAATTGACGCTGGGTGGGCGTGCCTAGCAGAATCTGGCAGGGCAGTATGTGACAGTTGGTAGTGTACACTATCCACCTGATTTTTATATATACTTCTGCAAACTCAGCAGGCTGCAAGATGAAAGCCACCAGCATCGACAGAACACAGTTTATCTTACATAAAATTCTAGTTGTTTTCCTGCAGAAGAAGCAGGGCATGGAGGGGCTCTCGTGTTACCATCGTTTTCAGGAACAGTGAATGTGGAAGTAGCTGCCCCCAGAGTCTGGGGCTCTAGTTTCCATCTGGCCTGTCTGCAGATGGGACCCATCAGACAAAGCTGGTTTACAAAGCATAGTAGTTTCCCAAAGGCAAGCCAGGCATTGTTGGATTAGCTGGCCATGGGGCTTGGCTATTCACTCCTTCACTTGGAAAAGATGTTGAATGCTCACGGGCATGTGCCAAGTGTTATAGGAACCCCGGGAAAGAAAGACAAAATTGGGGGGTTACCCTAGAGGGATCCCAGCCTTGCATTTAGATTTTCCTTACATTTGGGAGACAGTCTCATGGAGTTACCTGGGCTGACCTTGAGCTCAGGCTAGAGGCTAGGCTGTCCTTGAACTTTTGATGCTCCTGCCTCGGCCTCCCATCAGGCCTGGCTCCAGTTTAGTTCTAAGATTTAGGTCAAATTCATCTTTGGGGACAAGGCCAGCAGTGGTTTTTCCACTTTCTAGCTGTCTGTCATGAGGTATGGTTTTATACATTGATCTTTTTTTTTCTTACCCCTCCACAGCAGTGGGTCTCAACTTGTAGGTCTCAATCCCTTTGGGAGGTGTCAAATGACTCTTTCATAGGGGTCATATGTCAGACACTGCAAATCAGATATTTACATTATGATTTGTGACAGTAGCAAAATTATAGTTAGAAAATAGCAACAAAATATTTTTATGGTGTGGGGGGTCACCACAACATGAGGGGCTGCATTGAAGGGTTGCAGAGTTAGGAAGTTGAGAACCAGAACTCCACAGGCTTTCATTGGAAGAGCTTCTTCTGCCAAACCCGTTGATTCTTTGCTGTCTCCCAGCCAAGCCCTGGTGTGCCAGCAGCTCTATCCCACCATTCTTTCACACTAGAAGCTTTGGAGGCTGTAATTTCAGGGTAACCCTCATGGTGCTCTCTAAACACACTGATTGTCTATGGTTCCCATGATGCCTTTAGAAATAGTAAAGACAATGAATGGGCCATAAAGGAGGCTTCAAGCCTGGCCTCGGCTAGGCAGTGCCGCTGAGCCATGTCTGCTGCTTGCTGTCAAGACCTTGCTGGTAGAGATATGCTTTCCTTAAAGGTCTCCTCAGCCAGGAATGAATCAGGACATCTGGTGTTTCTACTTCCTCAGTGGCAATCCCGTGAACATAATGAAAGACTCCAGGATCCCCTACCTGACTTAGATAATTATTATTTTTTTTCTGTTCTTTCTCAAACATTAATCACAGATTTGAAAGAACAGCCAGTCTCTTCTGACACTTAAATCATCCCCATTGTGGATTTATCTCCAGGCAGAGAGTATTTGGGTTGCTTGGGACCACCCAGAACTGACAGCCCACCTCCCTGCTGTTTCAGATGTGGGCACGGAGGTCATGGGGGTCTATGCATGATGTCCTGCTGGTGACTGCAGAGAGCTGGGCTGCAGTCAGGTCTCTGTGCCCAGCAGTAACACCAGGACCCTCCGGCCAAGCGTGTGCTGAGCCCTCCCTGCCCTTTATGAGCTCCTCTGTAGAAAGGTTTCTGTAGGCTCACTGGAGAAAGGAACTTGATGATCTGAGTTCAATCCCTGGGACCCACGTGGTGGAAGGAGAAGAGAACCCACTCCTCTGGAAAGTTGTCCTCTGACCTCCACACACAGGTCACAGCCCATACAGCAATGTCCCCTAAAAAAATAATAAATAAAAAGCTCTTCATAGCAACCAAGAGGAGGATCGAGTATCTTGCCCAGAGCCACTCAACAAGACCTCTTGGCTTTAATATTCTGCTTTATCCCAGTCTCTACGCTGAGCCCTCGTGAAGCACAGCGCGGTTCCCCCTACTCAGCAGGGCGGGGGCAGAGAGACAGCCACCAGAGTCAGCCTGCCTGGGTTTGAGTTCCAGTCTTGTCATTGCTTTACCTTTGACAAGCTCTTTCTCCCCGCCCTGCTCTACTTAGCTGTTTAGTACACGAAAACAATGGTGTGCAGCTTAAAGAAAGGAAATCATCCAGTGTGTGCAAAGCCCTATGCTTAGTAACTGTTATCTGTTATTGTTAGTTAGGCCACTACTGTGTTTCAAGCCTGAAGCTCTGGGGGCTTGGGAGGCAGCACTAGATGAAAATGATGGTGGTGGTGATGATGATGATGGTGGTGATGATGATGGTGGTGGTGGTGATGGTGGTGGTGGTGGTGGTGGTGGTGATGACCACTGTGTTCAGGTAGCCATCAAGATGGCCTGTTTTGTTTCTTGCTGTTCCTAAGTAACACATTGTCTAGAAACCTTTTGTAGATAATATCTGTATATACATAGCCCACTATCTGTATATACCCTGTCACACTTACCAGGCAAAAAACTCTTGAGTCCAAGGCCCTGGAACCATAAGCCTTTTGAAGGTACAAGACCGGTCCCTGTGAGAGTCTGCCCCCTGCCTGGAGGTCAGCCCGGGTGACACCTTTCCTGGGTCTCTACCTCCATCCACACTTTGTGCATATTCACGCATGCCCAGCCTGCTTCTTGAAGCTCACACAGGAGGATTTGTACTGTTTATCTGGATCTGTGGCAGAAACTCTCCCTGGTTGTTCGTTTCCAGATGTCAGTGTAGCAGCTGTGAAGCTAGGTATGTGATGGCACACCACGACACAGGACGTGGACATCCAGCAAGTTCAGTTAACAAAGTCCAACCACAGTCTGAAATTAAGAATGGAAAATTCCAGAGCTAAATAATTCATAAGCTTTAAATAACTTTAATTATAGTGTGTTGTTGTAATTGTCCCATTATCCCATTAGTTATGGTTAATCTTTTGAACACAGTTCGAAGTTAAACTTCATCATGAGTTCGTAGGTGCAGAAAGAAAGTGAAGAGCAGGAGATAAATACCTGGAGGTCTCTTGGCAAATAAATCCTCCTTGAAGAGGGAGCCGTCTGGGTCCTCCCTGTAAAATCTAACAGAAGCAAAAGAGCATAGACAATATGGTCAGAGAGTGATGGTTTTCGCACACTTACTTAGTTCATTTTTCATATGATTTATTTAATTGCAACCTTAAGTAACTCAATTATTTATACTAGCTATTTATTCATTTATCTTTGAATACTAGCTTTAAAATAACAGACATTTTGGAAATTTTAGCAACCGTTCTTCTGAGGCCAGCCTGAGCAGCAACCCATTCCCTGCACCTGCCAGCTCTCTGGGGCCTGTGGCTTCATGGGCGAGGTTCAGGAGGTGGGAAAGAGCAGACAATAGGGTTGGGCAGAGCTTGGGGGATGCTGCCTCCGAGGTGGGTCACTCCTTCTGGAGTATAAAGCAAGGGCCATCTCAGCTGCATGTGCGCGCGTCACTGCTAGATTCTCTGAGAGCTTTGGTTTGTGTTTTTCTGTGGGCCACGCATAGAGGTTCCAATGACATTGGTCAGGCTAAATACAAGGATGAAGTTTTTCAACCTTCCCAGGTGATTCCAGTGTGGAGGACCTCTGCAAAGGGGCAAGAGGTAGCCTAATCATTTTGAAAGAGGCATCTCCTGGTGTGGGACCTTCCTTTTGGTGTTTGGTGCCCTTCCTGTGTGTTTGACTTCTGATAGCTCCTGCCTTGGGCTGCAGGTTCTGACTGAGGCTCACAGGCAGCCATCTTCTGTCAATCTCAGCCCAGCTGCATGAGCAGGTGGCACCACAGCTGCACGAGCAGGTGGCACCACAGCTGCACGAGCAGGTGGCACAAGGCATTCAAACACCAGACTGTAAGGTCCCACTCTCCTCCTGCTCTAGATTCTGCCCCTTAAGGAAGTCCCACCTCAGCATTCGCTTCCATGATGGAAATCTGTTCTATTGCAAGGACCTTCTTCCAGGGTGGTCCTTCACTTCGCTCAGCACCTCTGCTCCAAAGCTATTTCCTCATCCTCCCTGGCTGCTCAGAGAGCTGGGGTAATTCTTAAGTGGCCAATAACTCTCGCACAAGGCTGAGCATTAAGGAACTCCTGAGAACAGTGTGTCAGGAGCCTGGAAACCTGGGCTTCCTATCAGGTTCTCCTCCCTTCCTGGAGAAAGATGGGCTCTTCAAAATTTGACCCCCCAAAATATTTACAGATCACCTACTGGGCGGGAATGGCAGGACCACAAACAGAAGTAGAAAGACTATTCCAAGGGTTCAGACCCTTTCAAATACAATAGAATGTGCACAGGTCAGTCACCCTAAGCATGAGACTAGGTGAGCACGGCCTAGAGATAAATCACCAGAGGCTTCTTGGAAGTGAAGGTTGGGAATACAGCTAACGACAGAGCACTTCCTAGCATGCATGGAGCCCTGTGTTCATTCATAGCATTGTTTAAGAAAAAGAGTATACTTGACACAGCCGAGAAAGGCATTCCATACACAGGCTCACACCTTGGGAACTTGCCCCCCCTCCCCGCCCCCCAGAAGCTGGCCTGCTTTGTTCTTAATTCCACAGGCAGTGGGGAGCCTCACAGGTCTGCCAGGGCGTGGGATGGGGTGGGAGGACGCCATCAATATTGTCCTCAGTGGAAGGTATAGAACAAGAGGCTGCATGTCGAATGGGAACACGCCAAATGTAGCAAGTTAATTAGTTAATAAGGCTGCTCGAGGGATCCCTGATGCTCATGGTAATTAATTTTAATGTCAGCTATGGGGCCAGCCAGTGCTCTTAAGAGGCAGGAATAGGATTGCTCCCTGCACACAGTGATCCGCAATGGGCCTTAGAATCCATCTGTGGTCCTGGCCCAAAAGCTCTGCTCAGCATTTCCTAGCTAGTGTGTCAGGTAGATGGAGAAACACAGGTCTAGATGAGAGACCGGGACAGAAGAAGGGGGGTCAGTAGGAGATGAGCATGTGCCATAGTTCGATGCCCTGTATAAAACCTCTTATTCCCCTCAGTCACAGGGCAACAGAAGGCTCTATTGTGGCATCCTGTGGGGTCTGCTGAAAGCCCACACATCCAGGTGCAGCCAAGGGACACAAGCCTAGCTTCTTGATGTGTCCATTGGGCACTAAATAATGAGACTGTGTGCACAGGCATACACCTGGCAGAGCTGAGAACTCAGAAGGGAAGCCAGGCAGAGCTTGGGAGAGTTGCGGAGGAGGGGCTTCTATTCTATTGAGATGCAAATATCTTGGCATTCAGAGAGGGTGGGAAGGCAGGGAGCAGAAGAGGAGGAGCATGCAGGGAGCTTGGGGGTGTCAAGAGAAGTCATAAGAACAAGTCTCATTTCCACTGTTCTTTTCTTCTGAAGAGCCCGGTGTCCTGTGGGTGGGATGCTTCATGTGCTCCAAAAATCTGAACTTCTTTTAAAACAGGCTGGGGACATTGTGCCCCCAGTGATCTGGACTTCTGGTCCTCCCGTGTGCATGTATTGATGCTGGGGCTGGGGCTTGGGAAGAACACGGAGGTAGACATTTGCTGTCTTAGTTTGCTTTCTCTTGCTGTGATAAAACACTGACCAGAACCGGCTTGGGAAGGAAAAGGTTTGTTTGCCTTACAGGTCCAGTCACAGTCCATCACTGAGGGAAGCCAAGACAGGAACTCAAGCAGGGGCAGGAGCCTGGAGGCAGGAAGTGAAGCAAAGACCATGGAGAAACTCCGCTTATTGGCTTTCTCCCTATAGCTTGCTCAGTCTGCTTTCCTTTATGACCCAGGATGGCCTGTCCTGGGCGGCATATCCCTCATCAATCACTCATTAAAAAAATACTCCCACAGGCAAGCTGATGGAGGCATTCTCTCAGTTGGAGTTCCCTCTTCCCAGATGACTAGCTGTGTCAACCAGGATGTGTGTGGACTTGAGTCTGAGTGTAAGGATGATAAGGCCAATGGCAAACATTCACACCCGGTACAGGGTGAGGTCAGGGGCCTCTTCCCAATGGAGTACAAGTGCTGGCTCTTCCCAATGGAGTACAAGGCAAATGCCCTGGTGGGCGGAAGATCAGCCCTGCAGAGGGAGGAGCTACTGATAGCCTCAGAAGCTGTGTGCACCTCTGCTAGGCCTGGGTGTCTAGAGGGCAGTGAGTAATGGTGGAGAAGATTGCTCTGACCTGGACACGGGCTACAGCAAGGCTGTGGGGGGAGGATGGGTGGGGAGGGGAGGGAAGTTGGGGCAGGACTTGATTGAAGAGAGACTCTAGGAGAATTGATATTGTCCTGGTGTGAGCATAGCTGTGCTAGAGAGGAAGGCAGAGTGAAAGATTTGGGGAGTATATGAACAGGATTGAGGGAGATCTGTGTGCAAGTGATAGAGAAGAAACAGCAACCGCTGTTTTCTGTGTGGGGTGGTGTTAACAAGGGCAGGATTCTCTAACACCGGGCAGAAGGGGTGGAGTAGTTGGGGCTGGAGATGGATCCAGGCATCATCAGTAAATGAGAGATGGAAGTCTTTCATGGTGAGGTTTCCCCAAAGGAGTCAGCCTTTGAAAATAGAACCATGGGTGATACCAAGATAAGTCGTGACCAGAGCTGATCCAACCCCCTGCTTTGTGGTTCTCCTAAAGCCAAGCCCTTCTCCCAACTCCCACAGGAAACTCCTCCACAGAGATCTGCCACTGCCCACCCACTGGAGTGGGCCTTCCTTCCCGGCCTTTCATAAGAATCCTGACCATAATCCAACTTGAGTTGGAGCTGGTCTTTGTTAATTACCAACACGGCACAGCAGGCAGGACGCAACCTCATGATGCCATGACTTCTGCCTGAGAGTTGGAGCTTATGGTCCCCATCCATGGCCTAGCATTGTGTCACCACACAGTGGGTACACAGATAAATGACTTTTAACTCTCTCTGTCTCTCCTGCTCTGCCTCTCTCTTAGATGCATCTACAAAGAAGAAATCAGGGAATCTTCTCAAATCCAACACCCAAGTTACCATTTGGTGAACTCTACCTTAGGTCCGAAAAAAGAGACAGAAAAAGGAGACAGATGTGAAGTCATATAAAATCAATTTTATAAAAAAATACAATCAGACCCTATTTGCTATTTCAAAATGAAAGTGTGAAATTTAATCTCACTAGAATGTAAGGGAAGGAAACTGAAATAAAAGGCAGGAACTTTAGACTAGGCAGACTTTAGATAAATGTCATCTCATCAGAAAAAGATATTAATCCCTCAGAGATCCTTGGGTGTGGGGGCAGGTCAGGGAGAAAGCACCCAGCAAAGGCTGAGAGAGTCATGGTGCCATGTGCTTTCAATGGCATTTCCATCTTCAGTGTCACGAGTTGACTGCTAAGAGACATTCTTAGTGCGCCCCCACCTCCCCTCCACCCACCTTTCGATTTTTTGGTTGCTCAAGTTATTTTTACCTTGACAGGTTTTATAACATTAGCTTCTTCTCCGCACGCAGCGCTCACCTGGCTGCTATTCCTAGCTGTGCTCTTAAGTAGGTTGGAGAGCAGCCGCCCTCGATCTCACAGAAGCTCTCCTCAACTGAGTTCTGTTTTCCCTTTGAACCACCTTTTGGTTGGCAGAGTTTTGTCACTGAACACTTCTTTTAGGGAGAGCCTGTGAGTATTTTCTACATTTTTCAGGCAGGGAAGGAATGGCTGGCCACTTGGCTGGGGTGACAGTCTCAGGTCATGCTCCCTATAGAGTGTGCCCTACAATCCACGCTTCCTCCACTTGTTCCTTTAGTGGTGTGGTGTGGTGTCTTAGGGTTTCTATAGCTACGAAGAGACACCATGGCTACAACAACTCTTATTTTAAAAAAATTCAGTTGGTTCTGGTTTATTGTTCAGAGGTTCAGTCCATTGTCATCACGTTAGGAAGCATGGCGGGGGTGTGCAGGCAGACATGGTGCTGGAGAATAGATGAGACTTCTACATCTGGACCAGAGGCAGCAGGAAGATAGGATAAAGCAGTGGGGGTACCTTTGGCAGGTCTGGCAGATGTGCTGGTAAGATATCATGCCAGGTCTGATGCAGAAGGTTTATTGGAGGTGGGGGTGGGGGCAAAAGGCTGTCTTGGAATGGTGACAAGAGGGAGGGAGCAGGAGACAGAGAGAAAGAAGAAGACAGCAGAACTATCTGCGGTGGCTAGGACCTTTTAAGGGTGGCGCACATTTCTACGAAACTGGTAGGACAGTGGAAATGTGCTGCACCTGGGAAGGGCAATGACACACGAGCTGAGTTGCTGGAAGGCAGCTTGGTTTAGCTCACCTGATTTACAACACAGAGAATGAGCCACTGGGCCTGGCTTGAGCTTCTGAAACCTCAAAGCCCACTCCCAGTGACACACTTCTTCCAACAAGGCCACTCCCCATGAGCCTATGGAGACCATTTTCATTCAAACTACCACATGTGATGTGTGTGTGTGGAGGGCTTTAAACATTTTTATTACATGTATTTATTTAATGTATCCGCATGTCCATGCACACATATGTAAGTGCTGCTGCATATATGTGGGGGACCAGTGGAAGTTTGTCCTCTCCCTCAGTTGTGTGGGTTCTGAGCGTTAAACTCAGGTTGTCAGGCTTGGTGGCATGTGCCTTTGCTGAGCCATCTCACTGGCTCTCCACAGTATTTTTTGGGGCGGAGTCTCATTGAACCTGGAGCTCTCCAGTTGTCTGGACTCTCATACCCAGTGTCTAACTTTGCAGCTTATTGAATCTGTACTTTAGGAGGTTTCCTGTACAGCATGAAACTCTGCTTCTGCTTCTCAGAGTTGCTTCTTCCCAAACACGGATCATCATTGGTCCAAATGTAGCAGAGGGGCCATGTGAGTCAAAGACACCGGGTCGCCCTGGATGGCCTTGATCAAAGCAGTAGCGATTTAGGATTCAGAGGTGGGATAGAGGGGGCACTGAGAGAGGTCAGGGAAAGCAAGAGTTGGAAAAATAAAGACAGAAGCTCTGAGACATTTCTCAGAGACAGAAATGAAAGAAGAGAAAGGGTAGGATGCAAGAGGCAACAAAGTCTCCTGTCGACCAGGGCACATCTCTCCACACAGAGAAGAAGTGAGGAGAGGAGGAGACACTGAAGATGGCATGGAGGAAGGTCAACTGTGCACATCATCCCTGTTGAAGACACAGAAGACACTGCTGAGAGAAACAGATGAGACAAGAAAGGTGGACTCCAGCTCAAGGAGGGGCAAGCCATGGTACAGAGGACTCTGTCTTCTGAAAATGACAAAGTGGGCCACCCATGCTCCCATGAGAGGGCAACAAAGACTCCTGAGCTCTCAGTCTCTATATCAGAGGGGACATGGTGGTCAGCAGGATGTCCAGGAGGATCCAGAAGAAAGGGCTCTGAAGGGAAGAGAAAAGTATCAGGAGCCCATGAAGTTAAGGAACAGAGCAAAGGGGCTGGAGAGAGACCTGTGAATCCAGTGATGGGGTCCCTACCTCAGCCTCCTCTGTGGCTACTTTACTTCCTCTGACCCAGGCAGCATTCTTGCTACCAGATCCCAAGCTCACTGGTGGGAGGGACAACACGAGGAGCCAGAGGGGCTTGAGATATTTCACGACAACAGAAATCAACCAACAGCTCTGTCACCCAACATGATTTTCTTGCCTTTTCTTTCCCTGAAGCCATGGGGATGGAAATAATTTGTTACTACCTAATTCTAGGCCTGCACCTGTTGGTAAGCAGGCAGAGGTTCAAGGGAGCCTCTGGAGACACAGGACCCTTGGGGCAAGATGAGTGTCCAAAACGTAGGAACAGACAAACTATAATTCCTTGTGCTGTCAGGGCTTCTCTGGGATTGTCCTGGTGTGTGGGAGGACACCAACTCTCATGGAGGGTAGCTGTCTTAAGGCATATATACGAGTCCCTGAAACACGGACACTGACATTCTGGTGCTTGTTAATGTACGGCCAACTGTGCCCATCACCACCGCTGCTGTACACTCTCTGCTCATCTTTTTTATCTGTTTAATAAACAGTTTATTTTCTCCTCGTGCATGCTGTGCCAGGCTGCTTATTGAAGAACCAATAACTCAGATAGGTAAAAACCCAACCCCATTCTGCATCTGAGAAGCTTGCCATCTGGTGGAGGGTGCAGAGAGTTGCAGTGATCTGAACAGCACAGAGAGAGATGCAGGTGATGGGGAGAATGTCAGGGTGCAAAGGCAACAGACAGCAATTCAGAGCTAGGAGAGGGAGAAGCGCTTAGGTGTAGGATTTGACAAGTCTCAAGGGACCATTTAACATTGTGAGGCAGAGCGTGGTAACAGGCATTTGGCAGTCAGGAGGTAGAAGAAGGAAGAGCTCTGAGTTTGAGGCCAGTTTGATCTATATAGTAAGTTCCAATCCAGCAGAGTTTACACAGTGAGACCCTTCCGCAAAATGAAATGGGGGAGGGACAGAGGGAGTGAAATGGACAGATTGACATCCTGATTGCAGGAGATACAGGATAAGAACCCAGGAAAAGGAGGAAGCAAAGGAGAGAGAACCCAGAGTGGGAGGGGACATGGCACTTATAGAACCACAGTGGCTCCATAGGCCTGGGACATCAGGTGGCCTTGAGGATGCAGGTGGACAGGGCTTTAACTGCCTTGCTAAGGATCTGATGCTGGGCAGTGCCATGCCTGGCCTGTGGGAGTGAATTCAAGGAAGAGAAGTTGGAGCACAGTGAGGAGAACAAGAAAGATGTTGTGACCTTAAGTCTCAGTGAAGAAGACAGAACCAAGCCTAATGGAGCAGATGGAGTGATGGGACCTAAGGGCTGGCTGGATATGAGGGATGGAGATGTCTGGTTTTTACCTGGGCAGGAAGAGAGAACTCTTTCAGCAGCTAAGGCAAGACTGTTGGGACAAGTAGGAGTGACAGGTCATACTCTGGAGAGACCCAAGGGAGATGTGTAGTGTGCAGCTTCATGCAGCACTCTGTGTTTGAAGAGAACTCCTAGGCTAGATTATGGTGAAGGCCATGGCCTGTGTGTCAGAACAGACCCCAAAAGAGCCCCAGCCTTTAAAAGATTGTGAAAGGGAATTGAAAGAAAGCTTAAGCAGTAAAGAAAACCATTAACAACAGAAAGCTTAAGCAGTAAAGGAATCCATCAACAACAGAAAGCTGATGTACACGTGATTAGACAAAGGGCAGCAAGCTCCAGCCATTGCAAGCTGAAGAACTCGTCAGCTTCGGCTACACGGTTCTGGCTTTATCAAAGGATAGATATACAGGAAAAGGGTTGTGGCATTTCCTTCTGCAGCTAAGGAAAGTCACTGAGGCCAGGTGTGTGTCATGGGTATCCCTGCACGGAAGTCCAGAGAGCCCATTGTGTGAAGCTATGAAAGTATAGCCTGGATTTTGTTGGAGACCCCGAGAAGTTAGAGATGCCAGAGCTTGGGATACCTACCAAGGAGAGCTGCTAACAGGGAGCAGAACCAGCCCAAGAGAAAAAAGTGTGAGCCATCAACAAAGCCAACATGGAGATACAGAATTTGGAGTTTGCCCTGCTGGTTTTAGGTCTTGCTTTGATCCAATATTTCCTCACTGTGCTCCTTTCCTTGATTTTGGAATGGTGATGTGTATTCTGTACCATTGTATGTTGAAAGTATGTGACTTTCTTTTTGCTTCTGATTTTACAGGGGGTTATTGTTAAGAGATTGCTTTAGTCTCAGTCTCAGGGACTTGAACTTTGTGCTTTTAAACACTGTTGAGACCGTGAAAGATTATGGGGACTTTTGAAGTTGGACTAAATGCATTTTGCATTGTGATATGGCTATGGTGAACAGAGTGGAATGTGGGAGCTTGAGTAAGAATGGCTCCCAAAGGCTCATAGATTTGAATTCTTAGTCATCCAGAGTGGAACTGTTTGAAAGGATTAGAAGAATTATTCCTTCTGGCCTGGGCCTAAGCACTGAGCAGATCCCAGGCAGCAGCTCTGTACCTAATCTCACAAAACCCAGAGGAAGCAGGTCTCCCAGGAGCTCTGACCCAGGAAGTATCTTAGGTAAGGAGACAGCAACACCCACCCCAAACAGGAAGTAACTGGGACCCACAGGGCAAGTAGCACTAAGGAGATACAGATGGCGAAAGGCAAGTGTATCAGCAGCCCAGGGTATTTGGCATCATTAGAACCTAGTTCTCCCACACTAGAAAGTCCTGAATTCCCCATATCACCAGGAAAGCAAGATTCATATTTAAAATCACTTCTAATGATGATGATAGAGGACTTTAAGAAGGACATAAATAACAGTCTCAAAGAAATTGAGGAGAACACAGGTAAACAGGTAGAAACCCTTAAAGAGGAAACACAGAAATCCCTTAAAGAATTACAAGAGAACACAACCAAACAGATGAAAGAATTGAACAAAACCATCCAGGACATAAAAATGGAAGTAGAAACAATCAAGAAATCACAAAGGGAGACTACCCTGGAGATTGAAAACCTAGGAAAGAAATCAGGAGTCATAGATGCAAGCATCACCAACAGAATACAAGAGATAGAAGAGAGAATCTCAGGCACAAAAGATACCATAGAAAATATTGACATAGCTGTCAAAGAAAACGCAAAATGCAAAAAGTTCTTAACACAAAACATCCAGGAAATCCAGGACACAATGAAAAGACCAAACCTAAGGATAATAGGTATAGAAGAGAGTGAAGATTCCCAATTTAAAGGGCCAGTAAATATCTTCAACAAAATTATAGAATGATTAACCTAAAGAATGAGATACCCATAAATGAGATGCCTACAGAAAACCAAATAGACTAGACCAGAAAAGAAATACCTCCCGTCACATAATAATCAAAACACCAAATGCACAAAACAAAGAATATTAAATGCAGTAAGGGAAAAAGGCCAAGTAACATATAAAGGCAGACCTATCAGAATGACACCATACTTCTCACCAGATACTATAAAAGTGAGAAGATCCTGGACAGATGTTATACAGATCCTAAGAGAACACAAATGCCAACCCAGGCTACTATACCTAGCAAAACTCTCAATTACCATAGATGGAGAAACCAAGATATTCCACAACAAAACCAAATTTACACAATATCTTTCCACAAAGCCAGCACTACAAAGGATAATAGCTGGAAAACTCCAATACAAGAAGGAAAATTATACCCTAGAAAGAGCAAGAAATCCTCTTCCAACAAATCCAAAAGAAGATAGCCACACAAACAATACCACCGCTTATAACAAAAATAACAGGAAGCAAAAATCTCCTCTCCTTAATATCTCTTAACATCAATGGACTCAATTCCCCAATAAAAAGACATAGGCTAATGGACTGGATACATAAACAGGACCCAGCATTTTGCTGCATACAGGAAACCCACCTCAGTGACAAAGACAGACTCTACCTTAGAAAAAAAGGCTGGAAAACAATTTTTCAAGCAAATGGTCCTAAGAAACAAGCTGGAGTAGCCATTCTAAAACCGCCAGCCTAAGAACACAAAGGGAGGGACTCATGGCTCCACCAGTATAGGTAGTTGAGGGTGGCCTTGTCAGGCATCAGTGGAAGTGGAGGGCCTTGGTGCCTGAAGGTTTGGATTCCCTAGAGTTGGGGAATTTGAGAGCTGGGAGGCGGGAATGGGAGGATGGTGGGAGCACACCCTAATAAAAATAGGAGGAGGAGGGATGGGATAAGGGGTTTTGGGGGGAATGGAAGGGGAGATAACATTGAAAGGTAAATAAATAAATTATCCAATTTAAAAAAAAACAGATAATGGGTCTGGCAATTGTAGTTGAGCAGTTGAGACTTTTTGCCAACAATTTATTATGGGGATTTCACATAATCCTCAAGGACAAGGTATTGTGGAAAAGGCCTATGGAACTTTAAAAAGATTGGTGAGACATACTGTTGCTGAGACAAAGAATGATGCCGACCTGTGAGCTTGCTGAGTGCCCTGACAAGGGTGACTGGGGAGCTGTATTGGACATATGTTCCTGACCCACCTTTGCTTGACTATATCCCAGATGGGACAAGCTACCTTGCCTCAAGTTTTTAGACCTTGTGGGATAGAGAATAGAAAAGAGAAATTATGTCTCTTGTATTCTTCTTAAAGGTGCCCAGCTTTTAGGACTCAATCAGGTACTGGTCTAGAAATCAATCCAATATTGGAAATAACAGTCTACTTTTGGAAGACTGTTTTGGGCTTTGTCAGAAACATTTAGAGGCTAGCTGTAGCTTGCTATGATGTTAGGATAGCAAGAGCTAATGTTGAGACAGGATCTGGATTTCAAACAAGGGTTATTGCATGTTTTAAGGCTCTTTTAAAGAGCTAAAATTGGTTTTGTCTCTTCTACAGCACTTATTGTAAGTTGCATTGACTGTATAATTTACAATTATGTTAGTGTGCTGAAACCTGGCATGTCTGTTATGGGGGTCTATCAACCAGCTTTTGTCTCACTGCCTTGAGTATTAGAAAACCTGGATTCAATGAAAAAAAGCTTGAAAGTGCTGGAAGAAGAGAGTTAGGCTTTATGTAGAAGCAAGAAGGTAGCAGGCTTGATTATTGCTGGTATAACAGCTTTAATTCCATTAATTGCTAGCACCACTGCTTCTGCAATAGCATTGACACAAGGGGTTAAAACAACTATTTTTGTTAACCATCTAGCAAAAAAATGTTACTAATGTATTGAGTATACACAAGGATTTATATAGGTATCTAGAACAATGAATGATGCTCTATAACCCATTCAAATTATCTGAAGGAGGTTCAGGGTTCAAGAGTTAGGAGCCATCCCCAGTGTCATGACAAATATCATTGGAGTAGTATTACTTTTGAAATTTACAATGATTGTCATTATAATTAGAAAAAAGTTTAAAGATACCTGTAGGATATTTGGCATAATCCTAACACCTCTCTGGGTGTATTGACTTTATATAGTGAGATTATGAATTTATTTATTTTTTTCCTTTTTTATTTTATATTTTATTTACATTTAAGATGCCATCCCCTTTCCACATTTCCCCTCCCTAGAACACCCCTGTCCCATGCCCCCCTTTCCTTTTTGCTTTTATACTATTTTTTAAAAATGTTAATCAAAGGATTTATAAGTTTGGTAATGCTCAATCAGAAGCGTAACCCAATACCCAACCTAGATATAAAAACTATCTTTGACTGGTGGAGACATGTGAACATCTGCCTCCATGCCCCCTCTCTCTTTCTCTCTCTCATCACCTAGCTTCTCCTCTTCTTCATCTTCTCTCCTTGTTCCATCTCTTCCTCTCAGTACTCCTTCCCACTTAGCTCCTCCTACATATCACTCTTCCTGTTAAAGTAGAACTTTTCTCTCAAAATACAATTAGAGCATACTTATTCCTAATTGTACCAGTGAGGTACAAGATAGTCCTAATACCCAGTCCATCATTCTGTTGACTAACCAGAACCTCTGTCATCTCTTCTAACTAAAACACTTACTTTTGATCCTGGCTTTTTGGCTTTAGAATGAATGTCAGCTGAAAACCATGAGATTATGAATTTAAAGAATGCTGCTCTGTTGACCTTTGATGCTGCAGATAATGCTGATAAAATTATCCATTGCCTAAGCTCAGTATTTCCATTATGGGCAAACCTCAGGAATGGCATATATAGCTTGATCAGGCTAGCCCTTCTTGTCTTGGAAATACTTTTATTCCTGCACATTGTGTTAAATCTTATCTTTAACAACATCAACATTTTGGCAGCCAAAGTACATGGCTTAAACCTGAAAATGGACCCCCAGACAGAGTTATTAAATTAACAGGCTGGCAAGCCAAGGATGAGTAATATTCTGCACAGAGCTTTGACAACCTAAGACAGAAATGCATTGCCTTTGATAATGCATATTCCATGATGGATAAGGAAGGCATTCTTGTCAGAACAACCTAAGACAGGCTCAGTCTTGTTAATGAAACAAAAAAGGGGGTGGGGTGGAGAGCCTTTGGGGCTGCTTAGCAAGAATCTGACATGGGCCAAGGACAAGGAAAAGGGCTGCTTGGCAGGAATATGACATTGGCCAAGGATAAGGAAGTAGGCTTCAAGCAGGAATCTAACATTAGACTAGAACAAAGAAGTAATTTCAGGTAGGAGTCTAAATCGTAGGCTACAACAAGGAAGTAATCTCAGGCAGGAATCTAAATATTAGGCCAGAACAAAGAAGTAATTTCAGGCAGGAGTCTAAATTTTAGACTAGAACAAGGAAGTAGGCTTCAGACATGAAAATGACCTTGGGCTAGGATAGGGAAGTAGGCTCAGATACTTTGGTCATGCTGATAAGCCTTTAGAAACAGTGATTATTGGAGTGTTCACGTAACTGGGTTTACTGCTTTTTCTTTGACTATTTGTGTTTATTGTATTTCTTGTTCCTTGACTATTTGCATTTATTGTATTGCTAGACCCTCAACCTAGAACTGACCTTAATAATGCATGTAATAAAAATGGTATAAAAGCATAAAGAAGAGGGAGTATAGGATAGGGGGTTCTAGGGAGGGAAAATGAGGAAAGGGCATGGTATCTGTATTGTAAATAAATAAAATATCCAATAAAAAAGGATTAGAAAGATTAGAAGGTGTGGCCTTGTTGGAGTAAGTGTGTCACTGGGTGTGGGCATTGGGTTTTAAAAGCCCACAGAGGAAGAGTGTTTCTTCCTTTGTCTATATATATAGACAAAGATATATATATATATATATATATATATATATATATATATATATATATATCTACATGCCATGCCACGATCCCTGCCATGAAGATAATGGGCTAACCTTCTGAAACTCTAAACAAGCCCCTAATTAAATGCTTCCTTTAATAAGAGGTGCCTTGGTCGTGGTGTCTCTTCACAGCCTTAGAACAGTGAGTGACTTAGACAGAGGTGGGCTGAGGGTCTGAGTTCAGTTGCCTAGCACCCACATAAAGTTTCCAATCCAAGTGTGGCAGGACACACCAGCAATGTGAGTACCTGGAGTCTGGATGGTACACAGTGCTCACTAGACAGCAAGTTTAACCATGTAAGCTCCAGATTCACTGAGAGACCCTGTCTCAAAAAGTCAAGTGGAGAGCAGTGGAAGAGCCCAAGAGCCACCTCTAGCCTCCACACATGTCTGCCTTCTATCTGTCTGTCATCTCTCTCCCTCTCTCCCCCACCCCCCTTGAATCGAGAAGGATGAAGAGACTCAAATGAATGGTCAGGGAAGTGGGTACAATCACAGAATAATCAAAAGTGCCATTTCCAGGATGGAGGGGAGAGATCCTCGGCGCTAACAGCAGGGAGGAGAATCAGACGCTGGAAGGCAAGGACTGGAGAGGAATAGTTTCTGTGCTGGCTGGAAAGCTTTGGTCTGTGTCTGACACTGCTGGGCATCCTTCCTCTGTTAGCTTCATGTAGCCAAGGCTCTCCCAACTCAGAAGGGGCTCAGAGTCTTCACTTTCACATCTTCTGTCCCTCTTACTGGGCCTCCTTGGCATCTAAAGAGTTGTTCAAGGGTGTTAGCATCACAGGGTCAAGGCCCCTGAGGCATGCGAATTAGCACCCTGTGAGGCCACGGTAATGTCAACCAGGAAACTAAAAGGAGTGAGAGGGCTCTGGGAGGAGTTGGAAGGTGGAGGGATAAAACTGACATAAATTCAGTACTCCTGCATGAAATTTCAAAAAGAATTTTTCATTAAAAAGCAAAACCAAAAATCCACCAACAACACAATTTTCACCTCAAAGGAGAGAAGAGAATTTATTGTAGAGCCAAATATGTGTGTCTATGGGCCTGGAATGCAGAGTTAAATTACCCCAAATTCTGTGTTCCAACGTGGTAACTGTTGGACGAAGCTTTTATAGTAACAGAACAAAGTCATAAATCAAGACACTTTAAAAATACTTTGGGGGAACATTGAGTAGGTGCTGGAAGCAAAGTTTCCTCTGTTATAGGCCCCACATACTATCTGACGACATTCTTACTTAGCCTTTTGGTTAGTAGAAAATAGGGTTTTAAGTTAATGCATTCAAAAGGGTTTTACCTATTAGTTACTGAATATTAGGTTAGACACAGAGTCGGACAAGATATAGCTGTTTAGGGGGATAGAGACAGTCTAAGACCGAATGCAATTAGGCTCAGGACTTGCAACATTCCAACTTTTCAGTCCTTGAGGTTTAATCAATGACTCGGCCTTGAAAACAGTTTAGTCGAAAGTGCAGTTTCTTTAGGGAACTTTTGTTCACAGGAACAAGACCTAGGCCCGTACTGCAGAAAACCGAGCTTTTTCACGGTGTTCACTAGTAAGCTCCATCAACTAACTCTCTCTCTCTCTCTCTCTCTCTCTCTCTCTCTCTCTCTCTCTCTCACACACACACACACACACACACACACACACACACACACACACACACACACACATCCACACACACGCACACACACATAATGAGATGACCACAGAAGACCATGGTCAGACAGAGCACCAGAATCTTCTGGCTGGACCCCGAAGAGCTCGAGGAGACACATACCTCTGATTTTCCTGTATCTGCTCACTGAGAGATGCATGGGTATTCTGATGTTTATAGGGGCCCAGAGGCCTGTTCGCGTGACCTTCCCCCAAGATGTAAGCATTCTGGTGCTCTTTAGGACTCCTTTCTCAGCCAGAGAGACATAGAGACCCTCAGTCGTCAAAGGCCTACCTGGGAACTAGCCATGGATGTCATGAGGTTGTATCTTCCTGCACACCCTCCCCGCTGTCCCTGCAGGTATAAAGGCCATGTCCCCGGTGTGGCTACCTCCTTTGGCTCCTCTTATGGCAACACCACCTACAAGTACTTCCAGGACCTCCGCCATGCAGGCTTGGAGAAGAGCTACGCACTCCTCAGTGGAGGCCGCTTTCCCACCATCTTCTCCCCTAACTCCTCCCTGGTGCTGTCTGATAACTCACAGAACTGGGATCGCTGGCTGCACCTGCCCACCTACAGCCGATTCAACCTAGACAACGGGCGCACCACTGAGCTCACTAACTTTTACAAGGTGAGCTGCCTGCGTAGTCCCTGCCTGGGAAGGCCTGTGTGGCTGGAGATGGGGTTTCCTTCTCAGAGTCTCAGGGGCAGAGGAGACTTTCCGTATTCCAGGATTTCTGCAGCTCTGTCTTGCTCACTCACAGCCAGCATAGCTGGGGGAACCTTCAGGGATGTCCCCTACCCCTTCCTTCTGCTCCCCGAAGTCTTTTGACTATATAGCTCCGTGGTAGAGTTTTTATTTCTCCGATAAAACACCACAACCAAAAGCAACTTGGGGCAGAAAGGATTTCTTCGGCTTACACTTCCACATCAAGGTCCACCACAGAAGGAAGTCAGGACAGGAGCGTAAGACAGGAACCTGGAGCCAGGAATCGGATCAGAAGCTGTGGGGAGATACTGCTTACTATCCTGTTCCCCATGGCAGCTCAGTCTCCTTTCTTACAACATCCAGGACCACCTACCAAAGGCAGTAACACCCACAATGGCCTAGGCTCTCAAATCAATCAGCAACCAAGAAAATGCCCCACAAGGGGACACTCTCTCAATGGAGGTTCCCCTTTCCCAAATGACTCTAGCATGTGTCAAGCTGACATAAAGCTAGCCAGCACGGGATACTTGCTTACATCTTACATGAAGAAAAGGCCAAAAACAAACCCCAGGAGAAATCATACACAAAGGGCTCCCTGAAGTTCCCCGGTACCCACTAACCCTCCACAGCCCCCATCCCTCTAAAAGCATGCCCCACTATATCAGACTGTCCACGATGGAGAGATGAAGATGGGGGAACCCAGGCATACACTCCCAGTGCTTTTGCTTCTCTGATTTAGCATGGTCATGCCCATCTGCTGTCCCCCTGAGGGAATGAGGGATTGTGCTCCCCCACCCCCACCCCCATGCTCCAGGAGCCCTAGTATCTTCTCAGCATCGTGTCTCACAAATACCCTTTCATTTAGGTAGGAAGGCCATAGACACTGCCTGGTGTCAGTGCAGGGGACTTGTCCTGAGTGAGGGAAGTTCCCCCAGGGCAGGAAGGGTAGATGGTCTCAGGCTCTGAGAAGCCATGGGGCTATGTCAGTGTGTCAGTGGCAGGCTTTCCTTCCATGTTGACTCACTGACACACCTGCTCCAGGAGTAAAGGAGAAGCAGAGCTTAGAGCATGCCTGTGTGGACATGGGTGTGCTTAGAGCATGCTTGTGTGAACAGTGTTTAGGCGTGCAGATGTTAAGCTGGGATTTCAGATTTCTTAGCAGCTTGGTCTCATTTACTCTCTGCATCAAAACTGCTGTGTGATCTCAATATCCCCGGTAGATGGGAGGAATGGACTCTACCAGGAACACTGGGGTCGGGGTGGGGCTGCTCCACCCTGGCCAGCTGTATCTGGGAACAGGTGGTACAGCGACAACCTGCTATGTGTTCTTTGTCGAGCTGTAGACAGTCCAACAGCAGCGGAAGTATTACCAAGACAAGACTGGAACGGTGTCCCGTGTTCCTTACTTTGTACTGCCTGTGAAGGAGCCGGACCGGTACCCTCTACCCACAGACCTGTGAGTGTCTCTCTCTTTCTCTCTGCTGTCAACAAACATACAGCCACAGGGCACCTATTTCTCCTCCAGCCCTGGAGCCATGACCCTGAGAAACAGTTAACCTAGCCAGTGGTGTCTGCCATTGCAGAGGATCCCAGGTCCAGCAGCGTTGGGGGTGGCGGGGAGGACACCCGAAACCTGAAAAACCTGCCCACTGCTTCCTCTCTGCCAAGGCCTTTCTCAAAGCTGCACCAGTCCTAACCTGGAGCCGCTGCTGCCCTCTGGTGGATGAATAGGACACTACAAGGACTAGGGATGGGTCACTGGCTTGCCGCTCATACCTCTCCTCCTCCTAGGGAACCCGGTCTGGGATGTGCAGGGAACCTATTCCCGCACCAGGGACTTAGAACTATCTTAAAAGTCTAACTAGCCAGGTTTCAGAAAGTAAGAAGAAGCCTTACAGCCCAGATCTGGCGTCTGCTTTGGGAGAGTCCTTCTGCCCACCCTCAGGAAAGATCTTTGCTCCCTCCAGCCACCAAAGCACAGGTTTCACATGTTTGTTCCCAGGGGCCTTATGGCTAGGGTAGGGAGGTGACCTGTGCCTGGGGTAGAGCCCAAAACTCGAAGCTTGTTTCTCACTGTCTCTTGAAACCCACCTGTCTCTGTCTGGGAGGGGCATGGACAGGTTTGGGTTTCTAACTTTGAACCCCTGCTTGCCTCAAAAGCCCCAGCCTCAGCATCCAGATGTAGATACAGCAGCTGTTCCCACACAGTGTGATACACTTTGCCGACATTGTCTCAGTGCCTCTAGAAGCACATCTCTGTAAGACAGATGGGTCTGGTGCGTAAGAAAGTAAACCAAGTTCAGTGCGGACCTCAGGAGCTTCTGCTAGGTTGCCTGGTGTTTGGAGACCCCGTCTGGGAAGAGACCTATGATTGCTGTGGTCAGCTCAGCCTTTGGGTTGACTGTCTCTCTCTCTCTTGAGGCAGTTCCAAGTCAGTGAGTCCCTTGAAACTGAGCTTTTCCTGGGGACAGGTCTCCTGACATCTTGTTATATGTGTCCCCTCTTGAATCTTCAGGTCCTTGTATCTCTTTATTCTCCAAATTACCCAGAAGTCTGCACTGCTGGCCGTGCCATGACTGATACGGATAGTTAATTTTAAGTGGCTGGGGAAGGTCAGTGGTTAGCTCTCTAGCCTTTCAGAGTTACAGCACCACCATCACAACCAACCACCACATGCACCATCCACCACCACCACCATCTCTACTACATCAGCAGCCAGCATCTCCTGTAATGGCTGAGTTACTCCTCGACTTGCACTAAGTGCCTTACACGCACAGCTTCATTTACTTCTCAGAACAAAGCAGCACTTCACTGTCCCGTGGGTTTGTTTCCAGCAGGAGACAGGACCAGAATCCAAGTCGCTTTTCTCCGAAGCCCTTGTTCACTCAGCAGACATCACTCTGCTGATGGCTGCAGGACCAAAAAGCTATAGTGGGCACATGGGGTTATGGGAAACATTCCTCCCCCTCCCCTGGGCACACTGCCTGACGACAGCTCATCCTTACCCTCAGGCCTCCTCTGAGCGAGAAGAGTAAGTGGAACCTTTTAAGAGTATCCCCTGACTACGTGAGGACCTACCAGACCTTCCCATCAGGGAAGAGAGTGTCCTCTCAAGAGCGGCAAAGGCGGGACTTTTACTTTGAGTTCAGAGCCTGAAACCAGGTGGCTGACACTAGGGAGCCTTGGCCTGACCAGGCTGGCTTGCTTGTAATAAAATCTTTAGCCACAGCCATGCAATGTGCCTCTCGGTTGGATCCTGTCACCATTTGTGAAGATGTCCTGAGTGTCTGGGGAGAGCTAAGCCCAAGGGATTCGAACCAAGAAGCAGCGACCAACTACTGTGGGCCACCCAGCTGTGCCCACGTTGAGGCAGGTGGGGCTGGTGGGGCTGACAACGGCCAGGCTCATAAGGCTATCCAGGCAGTGGGCTGCTCGGGGACAGAGACTTCCTGTCTGCTTTCACGAGTATAATCGAGAACATGCAGCTGTGTCTGGGGTGGGTGGCATGACCCCAGTTTCCCTCTGTATTGCTGTTCAGCTGACTTTTCCTGTTTCTCTTTACCAAGTCTGGGACCTCAGCTGCAAAGGTGTATGTTACCAATTCCCAAGGTGTTTCTTAGTCCAATCTGATTGATAATCAAAACAACCCAGGATTCTCCCTGGGGCCTTGGCATCATTTAATTGATCCTTAGGATAACTTGTGAGGAAAACATCATCTGCCCTCATCACTGATAAAGTTGGGGGACTTCCGGGATGCTGAGAACATTGCCCAAGCACACACACACACAATAAGGAAATAGCATGGACAAGATCTGAACTATGTCTTTTTGAGCTCCCCAGTCCTGGTTTCTCAAATATCACACCCTCATCTGAAGACAGAGGGAGTGTTTGTGATCTCAAGGGGCCTGGCAGCAAGATGAGGGTGGGTGGGTGGTTCTTGAGAGAGGAAGTCATTTGAAGCAGGCAAGTCTTGAACTCAGCACCGACTGGGCAGAGCTGGCTGGTTAGGTTTCTACACATTTCTTGAGCTTATTTCTTGAAGAGTTAGAGGCGTGAGCTGGGACTAAACTACTCTTAGCAACATGGCCTCAGGGAGTAGCTGCCAGAGTCGCAACAAGATTAGACAACTTTTGAGGGTCAAAGTTTGCTCTCCCAACATGGCTGCTTCAGACATCCTGGGAAACTTTTGATAGGGCAGAGGGTAGAGCACAAAGTCCAGTAGATCATTCTGGGAGGAGATCTCAGCTCAGGAGTGTACTACACCATTGGGCTCCCCCAACATTTCACCCATCCTGGATTAGATCAAGGGGACTCTGTCAAGCATTGGGTTCCTATTGCCATTGAACAGGGGAATCAAGACCTAAAGACAGGATTCAAGTACACACTGTGGCAAAATAACTTTTCCTGTGTAATTGGTGCTACCCACCTCCCTCAGGCCCACATAGATAAGAAAAGCCATATGTCCAGCAGATAGCCATCTGGCAGCTCCCACAAGTTCCCATGATGAACTTTTTCTGTGTTCCAGAGTCTCTAGACAGCTGGACCCTAAAGTGTCCCCGGAGTGGCCAAACTCATTACAGGGCTTGGCTGAATGGCAAAGCAAATAAGCCCTAAATGCTGGTCACACATGGTCTCATCCCCAGGGTCCAAGGGTGGCAAGCAGGGCCAAGATGTCTTCTCCCTGGGAGGAAGCCAGGGAAGCTAGGCGCCAACTGGAATGACAGCTATGTGCACATCCTGATCACGGGTGGGTTCCCGAGGAGGGAAAGACGAATGTCTCCCTTCTGAACTTTGTTCCATTTGGCTTAGTCTTCTCCTCTGACATAGGTCGAGGTTTGAACTCTGTCCTCAAAAAGGTTGCCATCCCAGCTCGCCAGGAGTTGTTGTCAAACCTGAGCCCTAGAAGAAGCACCAGTTCCCGATGTAGGACCCTGCTTTCAGAAAGCATTGGGTATAGATGAGAAAACATGTATTTGTTTAGCAAACAATATTCTAGAGGTGAAGGAGGGACAGAGTTGAGTCAGACTTCAGATCAAATGCCACAGTGCCTGGATGCAGGGGTCCAGTAGTCTTCCTTGAAGCTGCTGAACCAGGTGGCAGCTTCCATATCAGCATCCCCAGAAGTGAATTCGAAAGGAGCTGAAAGAGAGACCCAGAATCATCTGAGGTCCCCATTTGTCCTATTATGCTCCTTTCTGTAGGCAATGGTCCCAGCCCATTTAAACCACCACCCGTGTGTGTGTGTGTGTGTGTGTGTGTGTGTGTGTACATGTGTGTGTGAGTGTTACTGAGGGTGCATGTACACATATGTACACGTGTGGAGACCAGATTGCAGCCCAGGTATGGTTCCTTAGGACATCTACCTTGTTTTTGTCTGTTTTCAGACAAAGTCTCTTGCTGGGACCAGGGACCCCAGGGACCCTCCTGTCTCAGCCTCCCTAGCCTTGGTATTGCAAGTATACACCATCACACTCAGCTTCTAATATGGACACTAGGGATCAAACTCGGGTCTTCATGACTGCGTAGCAAGGAGTTTGAGTTATTTCCCCCAATTCCTAAACTTTCTTTAAGCTTCTTCTAACATCACCAGGACACAAAGGGTTTCTGAATTTTATGGTGGCCAACGGAAAGAAACAGGAGTGATTCAGGCACAGTTGCAGGGCAGATATGTGGGGCCGTTGTGGAGGGAGAGGGATCTCTTTGATGGGGGTGATTCAAGCATGGCATCTCTAGGTTCTGCCCTAGCCACAGCCCTGCAACCTAGAGATGTCATGTCCATCCAGGCAGTTGGAAGAAGCATGACACCTGACCCAGCTGGGCCAATCAGAATTCCTCTGTTTGGGAATTCAGAATTGAGCTAAGACACTACTTAAAAGTCACTGAAGTTAAATCAGAAGCAAACAGACACCAACTGTTGGGAGCCCATGACACCAGACAGGCCATGTCTGACAAACCAGAGGTTGCTGGTGTGCAGTGGAAGGTAAGTGTGGAGGAAAAGAGGGAGCAGAGGGAGAGATGGGTCAGGAAGAGGGAGAGAGGAGATGGATGTATAGCTATCTTGGTTCCTGCCACGGTTCCTGATAGACCCAGCTCTGTTTGCTTTTGAGTTGGTTTGTTAAATTTTCAAAAGCCATCATCCTTCTTCACCATCAAACTCACCTTGCCTGTGAGGCAAGGGGCAGCTTTAGGGGCAAGCATGAAAGGCACGTGTCACCAGATGCCAACTTAGCATACGTAAAAAAGGCCACTCTTATAGGATTCTTCAGTCATGGCATGGACCATCTCTAGAGAGGATACATTTTCCCTGAATTAGAAGGAACTGGAAGACTGGTAAATGTGACATTGGAAGTGCAGAGACAGAGTCATCTGAGGGAATCTGGAGCACAGATTGCTGAGGGCCCTTCTGTTCTCCAGTGGGACGATTTGCTTCTCTTGTCATCTCCCAGTATATCTGGGTACTAGTGGGCTATGCTCAGGTCAGATCTGAATGCTGGCATGGGAGATATACATAGATGTCTGCAATCAGGGGCAATGGCTCTCAGGTTACACCAACCTCACACATGGTTTGCAAGCCCTGAGATCCTGTCAGCCCCTGTCTCAGTTCTCCAAGGTTAGCTGATTTCTCAGAAGCTTCAGTTTTACTATTTCAGAAAGAATCATCGAAGTACTAGAAACCCATGACTTCCACGGGAAGACAGAGATAGCCTGTAGTTCAAGGGAGACTAGAGGGCCTTTGCTGCCTCCAACCTTACTAGAAAACCCCAGCCCTCAAGAATGACTTACTTCATAAAATCTGGAGATTTGGCCATTGCATGTTCGAACTCGGAGAAGGAAAGCATGTTGTCATTGTCCAGATCTGACTCGCTTAGGACCTGGTGGAAGGAAGGAGTCTGGGTGGAGCCTTGGGGCTGACAGGAGATAGGTCTCAAGAGGAGGGAGACAATGATCTGTCAGAGGAACTGCCTACCACATGCCAGGGTGTCTCAGGGAATCTGTCCCACAGAAAGGTGAAGGTGTATGAGCTGAGGTAGGGGTGGAGGAGGATTCATGAGCTTTCTCCTGGAAGAGCTCTCCTCATGCCCCCCACCCCAGCACCAATGTGGAAGTGAGGACAGCAGACCCCATTCACCCTATCAGCCAGACATTAACATGGGCCCTGCATTGTAAGAAGCCTGAGTCAGGCAGGAGGTGGTACCATCCAGATCTAAGATACTCAGGGGGTTCTCACAGCCTAAGAGCACATGGGTCTGTGCCTCGTGTTAGGTTTTCAGGGCTCTCTCTATGCCTCGTCACTAGGACATCTGGGCATTCTGCTCCTAATGAATGACAAGGGAGAGGACATTGTGATCCTTGGTGCCCCGTGTGGATGGGGAGCTCTCAGGATGGAAGGCAGGATACACTGTTCTGGGGAAGATAGATGATTCTCATTGGAAGGATAGACAGTTAAGGTAGAGTTCTCTCCACTGTGTGCCTGCTTCTCAGGGCACCATGTGCCGCTCATCCCCATGGCAACTGCAGTGGACTTTGGACCAATTCCTTCCAAAGAAGATGGTCTGATATCCTGGGGCTTTGGGTGACCACCCTGAGCCCCAGGTCCCACCCTTCAGCCTCTGGATACACACATGGTGCGTGATGTCCATCAGCAGGTCCTCGGACACGTCATCACTTTTCAATAGCCTCAACACTATCTTCTGGAGGTCTTCCTCATCAATGAAGCCATTCTCATTAAAATCTGCAGAGGAGATGGAGGCTGAGTCCTTGGTCCATGGACCGACTCCCATAAGTCTCTGAACGCTCAAGTAGGGCCCATTTGCCCCCCAAGTGAGTCTAGAATCTAGAACATGAGGGCCTAGCTGGCTTGTAGGGGTGGGACATGCTGCAGGATAGCTGTAGACAATACCAAGTAAGGCAACAACGATTGCAATAATTATAAGCATTGACTGCATGCCTCCTGTGTGTTCAGATGCATCCTACTGTTATTGAATCCTCACCATCTACTTCTTTATTATTTTGCCAAGAGGAGATCGAGGTTCAGGTTTGATATAGCTTGTCCATGTTGGGGAGAGGGGACGGAAGAGAAAAGTTCAAACCCACCTAGGCTGACCTGGCCCCATGTCAAAGTCCATGCTATAGAGATCTCCATTTCAGAACCCAGGTTGTGGTTTGGTGGCCAGGAGCCAGGCAGAATAGAGGAGCAGAAGGTGGCCTGGGTTTGGAACCCAAATCCTTGGGCATCTTCCCACGCTTCTGTCCCTGAGTCGTAGCTGCCTGGGTGACCTGGACATGTGTTCCAGCTTCTCAGGGAAGTGGGACGGTAGTTCTGTGCCTTGTACCACTAATGGGTTGATTTCAAGAACTCCGACTGTACCGTCAAAGGGCCAGGGGCTGGAGTAATACTCCATATAGCTTGACATCCTAATTCTGAGGACAGTGACCAGCACAGAGCAGAGTCTCAAGAATAAATGGATTAACCAGTGCCCACTTACCCATGGTAGTTGATGGGGTCATGACTAAATCCTCCCATTCAGACTCTACAAGAAACCTGTGCTCTTTACCACACACAAGTGCCTTCATTACAGAAAGCCCCCTATCCAAACTGAACACTGTGTTTCCCAGCCTCTCTTGCTGCAAGAGGTGGCCAAATGGCTACGATCTGAAGAATGACATATAAGCATGAGGGCAAATAACTTCTGGGAAGATTTTTTGAGACCATAAGGTAACCATGGGTATGGAAAACAAAGGAACAAGTAGGAGCAGCCTGAATCCCTAGTGAAACAGAGCCTTAGAACCACTGTGAACAGGCACTTTCGGCTTTTCCACATCGTGTGTGTGTGTGTGTGTGTGTGTGGATGTGGGTGTGTGTGTGTGTAACATCTCAGGTCATTACTTGGACATCAGTTTCCCTGTCTATAACACGAGAAGAATAGTTGTATCTCTACAATGTAAAGGTTAATTAGGGAATCCTTAGTCATCCCTTGTCATGAGTCTGGAACAAAGAAGATTCCTGTTAGCTGGAGCCAGGGCTTAATTCTCCATCACTTGCTTATTGATAAGGAGTCAAAATGAACACCCAAGAGACTCTAATATCAAACTTTGAAGAATGGCAGCTAGAGTTAGTAGGCTATTAGGGAAACTGAGGCCGAGAGTCTGCTAGTACCAGAGTCTGTCTGTGGCAGAGTCAAGAAATGTCTGTTCCTAAAGGCAAGGCATGAATATGGAAGGTACACTACTTCCCTGATTGGATTCTTGGCCCAATGGCTGGAGCCCTAGTCCAAGCTGCTTCTGGGTGCTCTCCCTACTCAGCTCTCCCTTATAACTCCCACACACCATAGAAAGTGAGTCAGAGGGGCAGGTGATGGGGGTGGGGGCACAGGAAGCATTGAGCAGCCACAGTGACACCACACTGCCAGTAAGAAACTCTGCAGCCTCTCCGCAAGCCCCTGCAGTGTCCCCAGGCATCCTGCTGGCTTGGCTCCCACATGCGGAGACAACAGAAAATGACATGGCTTTGGTCCCAAGCCATCTGAAAACAGAATAATTTGCTAGAGTAAATGTAGTCCTGGATGGTTCCTGTCCTTTGGGGGTGCAAGGGCAGAGCAGTCTGGGAGAGGGCTAGGGCCAGGAGTCTGTCAGTTGGCTGGATCTCTGTCTATGCTGACCCAGCAGTCTTGGGACTCACAGCTTGTGATTGGCCACTACGGTGGGTGTGGGGGCTCTCTCCCACTTGTTTCTCGACACCATACGAGCTTACAAAATTGGCTCAGCCCACCAATTCATTCCGAAACATGCTCCCTCAAAGAACTGCTATAAGCAAAACCCACTCATTGCTTGCAGATCAGGGGCAAGATTTCAATATATTTCCTCTAGGCTCCTTCCACTGCCGCAGCTAGCCACCGGCATCTCTGTGGTTGGGTCAGGTCTCAGGAAGGTGGGGTCCAGATTTTGGTCTCTGACAGGTGGTAAATCTCCCTGGAGATATGAAGAGATGTGGCATTGGTCACCTGGAGGCCAGAATGTCCCTCAAAGCAGAACTGGTCCCCGGGAGGTAAGTTCCAGGCCTCAAGGTGCTCTAGTCCCTCTGCAGCCTCAACCAGTAGCCATTCTCCAGACAGCTCTTGTTCAAGATGACACCGGCTTCAGATGAAAATTTATGGCTTTCCTGCCTCTGCCGCAGCCATGGGTGGCCATATGACATCATCTGGCCCATGAAATATAAACTGAAGGGTCTTGGTGGAGTTCCAAGAAAGCTTGTGAGGAGAGGAGTTGACTTATTTGTGTCTTTGGATGTAAATTCCATCTTTCTTCCTTCTCCCACCCCTCCCCACCCCCACACACCGCTTTCCCTGCCTAGAATAAAGATGAGAAGTCTGTGGGCACAAACGCCATTTTGTGCTCATGAGGACAACAGGAAAACAGTGTCATACCAAGACTTTACAGACAAGGAAACCTAAAAGACTCTGGGTCCTCGCTTATTTTCTGGAGCCACCATTCCGGCTCTGGACTGCCTGACTGCAGACCTTCGTTTTTAACCAGGGACACTTCTACATGAGATGGATGCAATCCTGACTGCTGCGGTGAGCTGCAGCAGGAGCTTCCAGATCTGTTGCACATTAGAAATACGCAGGGGGCTTTGTAAAAGCCCAATGACCAGGATCTACCATTACATCAAGTTGTTTCATGTTTTGTTTTTACTCCCAGGTGATTCTAGTATGCAGTCAGGTTTGGGAGTCAGGAGGCTAAAGCATGGCTTTCTAGACATTTTAGGGGCAAAGACTGGTGTGTGTGTGTGTGGGGGGGGTCTTGCTAAGATGTAGATTTGATTCAGAGGTGTAAGGGGAAGGCAGAGAGTACACATGTTTGGTATGCTCTCTAGAAGCCCTGGTGGGCCTGGTCCCTGAATCTCCCTCAGAGTTATCAGGTCAGGAGCATTGAGAAGTTTTTGAATTCTTTCGAGGATTGCTGCCATGACCATTACCAACACATTCTTCTCCTCTGTGTCTCTCTTTGTCCTTTTTCATTCGTCTTCTTCCTTCCTCATGGGCCTTCATTTTGGACTTGGTGAGCAGCCTCTATGTACCAGGCTTTAAACACAAGGCTGCTGGAGTTCTGGCTCACACTGAGCAGCCAGCCATGTGTACTTACAAATCTTCAGACAAAGAGAACTTTGACTTGTCTGGGTGTACTGGATGCGGCCCGGGCCATGAGTCCCAGACCCCTATTCACACCAATGTTTTCCATGGAGAAGTTGAGCTTTTGGTCTCTGCTTGGGGATCCTTGGGGAAGGGGAGTGACTGTGTGCTTTGGGGCCTTGGCGAGGAATGGAGGAAGATTCAAGGACACTGGTGGTGGTAGGGTGTGTATTTGGTCTCCAGCTTGGCCTCAAGCACTCAGTCTGAACTCTGAGGACTGAACATTCTCATTTCTAAAGCCAAACAAAGTTGGCCCTGTGTCTAGAAGATGCTTGTGAGCATCTACTCCCTGACAGGTTTGGGGATTTTGTTTATTAGGCTCTGGAAACCATAGATGGAAGCAGCAGCTTTCCTTCCTTCCTTCCTTCCTTCCTTCCTTCCTTCCTTCCTTCCTTCCTTCTTCCTTCCATTTTCCTTCTTTCTGTTCCCCCTTCTTTTTGTCAAGACAAAGTCTCACAAATCTCAGGCTGGCCTTGAACTCACTATGCATAGGAGGATGACCTTGAACTCCTGTTTCACGAAGTGTTCCTGCTTTAGTGCTGAGATTACATCCTACTAAAGCAGGATGTTGCTTGAGCCACAACATCCGATTTCTCCGGTCCCTGAGAAGTGTCTTCATCTCTGCTTATTCATGTGACTCTGCTTTTCCTTTGGCTGTAGGTAACTGGGCAAGGCTGATACCAACCCAAAGTATCAGATCGTTGGCTTGGCTGAGTCATTCAACACTTCTGAAAGAAGGGAGAAGCAGTGTCTGTGGCTAGTTACTCAGAGTGTGGACAACAGCCCTTGTAGGCATGAGGGTAGTCATCTCTAGTTCATGAGCACAGATGAAGCAGCTCAGGTCTGAGAAAACAAAGGTTTACTTAGCAACCATGCAGAGAAACTACCTAGCTTTCTGACAGCTTCCTAGCTGTATCCCAGATCTTCATTTCTCTCCTGGGGTCCACAGTGGACATACTCCATACTTGTGAGTAAAGAAACCTTTCAGAGACAGATATCTGGAGCTGGGCTTGGTGGTACTTGCCTATAATACCAGAACTCTGGAGGTAGAGGCAGGAAGATCAGGAGTTCAAGTGAATTTGAGGCTAGCCCAGGATACATAAGCACTTGTTGCATGCCCTGCCCCTCCACGCCCTATAAGTCACTCTTCTTGGTGCTGTTTGGTTTGGATGGAGACTGTAACCTTCTTCCAACCAATAGAGTTTGGCAGGTGTGATGGGATGAATGGCACTTTCATGGTCAGATTGTACCACGGAAGACTTCTAACTGTAGATGAGTTAAGGGCCATTCTCTCATTATCTTTGAAGATAAGTTGTCACATTGGCAAGGCCGTGTGGCAAGGGTCCAAGGGTAGCCTGCAGAAGGTGAGGGCAGACTCTAGTTTCTAGGCAGCAAGAAGCCAAGGCCAAAGGTCCATGAATGCACGAACTATGCTGTGCCAGAGGCTGGAAGGGGCTTCCCCAGCCAGCGTTTCCAGATGAGAAGCAGCTTACCTAGAACTTTGACTGAAGTTTTGTTTTAAGAGACTTTAAGAGAGGGGATCCTGCTGGAAGTGGTAGTGTACACTTTCATTCCTGCACTGGGGAGACAGAGGCAGGTAGATCTCTGTGAATTCCCAACCAGTGAGGACTATATAATGAGACCCTATCACAAAGAGAATAAAAATAAGAGGAGGAGGAGGAGGGAGGAAAGGAGAAAAGAAAGAGGAGGAGGGAGCAAAAGGAGGGAAGAGGAGGGAGAGGGAGGAGGAGGGAGGAAAGGGGAAGGGGAAGAAGAGGAGGGAGGAGGAGGGGGAGGGATGAGGAGGGAGGAAAGGGGAGGAGGGAAGAGGCAAGAAGGACCCAACTAAACCAAGCCTGGACTCTTAACTGGCAGGCTCCCTGAAACCATGCAGCATCGCACCTGAAGCCATGAGCTTTGGGTGGTTTTTTTTAACCCACACCCGACAGACTAAGATCCACTGTCTGTTCTTTATCTGTTGCTTCACAAGCTAAGTTTCTGTGGCTTGCAATCCATGAACTCTTGGCTGAGGTAAGAAGGTTGAGCTGGGTCACTGTTCTGCTACAGGAGCTGTCTTGTCCTAGAGAGTGTGACCAGGACTTCAGTCAGTACAGCTGCCACATCTGACAGAACCGTGGTGGTGACTAGCAAGCTAGGACTCCTGGGACCCAGGGAATACTCCCTAGGGGTGCTTGGAATTGTTCAGGATGAGGAAGGGGGAGGCTGTAGAGGAACACACACACAGAGAGATGTAGACACACTCAGATACACACATACACACAAACAGATGTAGACACACACAGATACAGACACACACAGACAGACACAGACACACATAGACAAATGCAGACACACACAGACAGATGCAGACACACACAGACAGACATACACAGAGACACATAGACACACAAAGACACAGACATACTCTGAGACATAGACCCAGACACACAAGAGACACAGACACAGAGACATACACACAGACACACACAGACAGACACACATAGAGATAAACAGACATACACAAAGGCATAGATGCAGACACAAACACAGACACATACAGACACAGACAGACACATAGACACAACACATACACGATGAGACTGCTGAGCTAATATATAGGTGTGTGATTTCATTTGGCTCATTCACTATGAATTTGTGTCTTGTACCAAATTTAAGACATCTGGGGTGACTAGGTCTTCAAATATCTTTCCTTTGCATTTGAGACTCCAATTGGATCAACTGTATGTACGTTTCAACCTTTCTAACTCAGCATGTCCCAGAGGCCCGTTCTTTAATTCTCTAGTGTTTGCTCTTTCTGTTATTCAGATTTTTTCTTTGTGTGTTTTCAGATTTACCCTTTCCTCTGTTACCTGAATTCTCCTGTTGGCCCTGCCCACTGACTTTTTATTTCATGTGTGGTTTTGTGTTTGCTGGGCTTTATTTGGCAGTGGGATATGAACCTAAAGGCTATTGCAGGCCAGGCGGGTGCTCTGCCACTGAGCTACATCCCAGCACTTTACTTTTTAAAATTTTGTAATATAGACTTGCTAAGTTCCCCAGGCGAGCCTTGAACTCCCTCCGTAGCCCACCTTGAACATGTGATCCTCCTGCCTCAGTTTTCCTATGCTGAAGCTACCAGGTTCCACCCATTTAATTCCTTTTCATAGCTGCAATTTTTTTCTGCTGAGATTTCATATCTTTTCTTTTTTCTTTTTCTTTCTTTCTTTTTTTGTGAGTAGATTCTCTTTTACTCTATTGGAAATGGTTATTGTGACAGTCAATCTCATGTGTCAATTTGACTTGGCTAAGGAATGCCCGGATAAAGGCAGACAAAAATTTATTTCCTGGTGTGTCTGTGAGAGAATTTCTGGAACAGATTAGCATTTAAAACAGTCAACTGAATAAAGAAGGTCACATTCAGATCTGCAGGAGACAGTCCCTTTGTGGTTGGGGGAGGGCGGTCTCCCAAGGCCTCGCCCCTGAGTCAGGAGCTGTTGATAGTTAAAAGTTGTGGGGGACAGGGAGTAGTTTTCTTCAGTGGTGTAGACGCTGGTAAATTGCCATGCTTCAGTAAATAATCATTCAGCACGATCATGTAAGTAACCCCACTTAACCACAGTGGATCTCTCTCTGTCTCTGTCTCTCTCTGTCTCTCTCTGTCTCTCTGTCTCTCTGTCTCTCTGTCTCTCTCTCTCTCTCTCTCATGCACGTGTGGGAGGGACTTCTTTTTGGTTAGGAAGGGTACAGCTTTCTTAGAAGAATGAAAGTACTAGGAGTTGAAAATAAATAAATAAATACATTACATACTTGTATGAGGTCATCAAAGATTTTTTTTTTTTTAAAAAGGGTCTGGAGAGGCAGCTCATCTGTTTAGTGCATTCTGTTTGCAGAGGACCTGAGTTTGCTTCCCGGCAACCATGTTGGGATGCTCACAACTGGCAACTCCAGATAATCCAATACCCCAATACCTTTTTCTGGCCTACTTGGGTACTGCACACACACACACACACACACACACACACACACAAATATAAATTTAAAAAAAAAAAAAAAAACAAGATCACATTTGTCAGTGTGGGTAGGTGTCATCCAGAGGAGGGAGGGGCTTCTCTCTTTCTGCTCTGTCCTTGGTCAGCAGCACTCTGAGGTTTTGTGCCTTTGGACTGAATTAAATCACATCCTTCCTGGGTGTCTCACTCACAGCAGATTGTGGAGTGCCAGCCACCCTAATTATCTAAGTCAATCCTTAGAGTTCATCCTCCTCCTTCTCCCTCTCTCCCTCTCTCTATTCCTGCATCCTTTCCTTCTCTTTCTCCAAAGAACCAAAAACTATTGTGATGGCTCTTTTAAAACTTTTTATCAGTGAATTTCAGTATCTGGGTCATGTCAGAGTCACTCTCCATTCTGGAGGCTGCAGCAAGATTTAGAAGAATGTTCTTGCATTTCAGGTCATTTTTAGGTTTCATTTGGAGTGTTGTGTTTGTTGTAGGGACTCTGAGTTCTGCTATGTTTCTCCAAAACAGGCTGACATTTTTGGTTTGATTTAGACTGCAAGCCTGTCATTCGGGTTCTTTGGATTATAGAGAATTTGGGGCTGTTTGTTTAGCTTGAGAATTAAATCCAGAGGCTTGTCTATCCTGGGCAAGTATTCTACCACTGAGCTGTAGCACTAACCCATGGCTTCAAGACAAGGACTCACTATGTAGCCCAGTTTGTGTTCAGAGTTGTTATCCTTCTGTCCCAGCCTCTTGGGTGTTAGGATTATAGAGATGTGCCACCGGTAATCCTAGCAAGGTTAGGTTTTCCTCAGCCTGCCTGAGTCTGCTCGCTGATCTCTGAGGACAGGAGAAGCTGGATGGCCTACTTAAACAGAAAAGGCAATCTGCCTCTGCAAGCATAGGCATTACCACGATATACTTAAAGACAGATGTGGCGGGCGTTTCAAGGTTCCCTTGATTCTTGTTTTGGTTGCTTTATAGAGGTCCGAGTGTCTTACTGTGCTAAGGGGACATTACAAGACGAAGGGCAGATCCCAAAGACTTCAGAGATGATCGCTCTCAAGTTCCTTCCCCTTCAAGATAAGAAAAGTGATTCTCAGCCATGGAAATGACTTGGTCGAGTCTACGAAGTCATTGTGTGCAGTGATACTTCTAGTGCTCGAGTCTCGCAGGTCCCATCCAACCTTCCTGTCAGACAAGCCCAAGCCCTTCGCACCCACGTGGGACTTCTTCTCTCTGGCCTGCTCAGAGAGAAATCATTAAATAGCCACACCGGCAACCCCAAGTACCCTTGGATGGACTTATGGTTTGAATCTGGAATAACCCTTCCAGGTTCATGTGTTTGAACAATTGGTCCCCAGCTGCTTGTGCTGTTTTGGGAGACTGTGGAACTTTTGGGAGGAGGAACCCGAGCCAGGAGGAAATAGATTTCTTAAGTGGTAGGACTTATGTTGGGTGGGAGGCTTATGGTCCCACCCAACATCCTGTGTCATCTCTGATTCCCTTTCTACCAACACGTAAGGAGTGAGGCATCCCAGCTGCACATTCCTGTGGGCTGCTTGTCAGCCACCATGGTATCCCTGCCACAATGGACTATATGCCTTCAAACTGAAGCCAAATACATTCTTCCTCCCCTCAGCTGCTTCTTGTCAGCTGTGTTGGACACAACAGTAATAAAGGCCACTTACACCAATGAAATGGAGGGAAGGGCCTCTGCCGATAGATTCTCAATCGGTTTTGTTATTTCATAGCACTCAAGACACATGACATATACTCATAAAGAGCCAATAAATCCCAGTCACACAACCCTATCAGTGGTTAGATTTCAGACATGGCAGGTCCTCTTTGGCCCCTTTCTCCTCAGCACCACCACTCCAACCCAGATACCCACCATAGATGCGAAAGGCGTACTCAATCTTCAGGCTGGGGCAGGCCTGCTCACTGAATACAGATGCCATGCCCAGCACATCTTCAAAGGAGAACACATTGTTGTGGGAGAATACCCTGCAGATGCGGTCTCTGAAAGGGTTGACCTGTGATGGGGGTGGGGGAGACAAGGTCTATCAGGGTTGGTTTGTCACCTCCTTGAGCCTCTCCCACCTGTCTCCAGCTCCATGTCCTGGGCGTGAGATAAAAAGAGCAAACTGAAGAATGAAGTAAGAACCTGGGTGTGAGGGAGGCACCCAGGACCCAGGGCCCTGCTTGATCTCTCTCTCTGCTCACATATACCTCCTTCTGCACACACATCCCAATGGCCTATGCTTTGGTTGTGTAACTGAGTTCTTTTTATGGTGATTAAATTTCCCTCCATCTTACATTTAAAACTTTGAAAATTTTAAAAATGAATAAAAAAATATAAAATCTATAATCGACTCCTTGGAGTTAACCACTATCGGCATACTGATGTAACAGTCGGTAGGTCTAAGATCAACGCTGTGTCATTAGTTAGGGATCAACTGTCATATAGATACATTCATTACCTGTCCCTCAGAGTTAAAGGTTTCTATGCAGTAGAAGGATTATAATTATGTTTACCTTGTAGGATTGCCTTGAGGAACATGAAGAAAAATTACCCAGTGTCTGATAAATAATAACTCAACCGATGAGAGCTGTTAGCTGCTACTTAACTACCACAGACTCAGCAGAGACATTTTCAAATTAGGTTCTCAGGCTGGAAATGAAGCGCAGCAGGAGAGTATTTGCCTAGCATCTGTGATACCCTGGGCTAGACCTCCACCCCACTCCCCCACCACTTCCCAAACACACACACACACACACACACACACACACACAGAGAGAGAGAGAGAGAGAGAGAGAGAGACAGAGAGACAGAGAGACAGAGAGACAGAGAGACAGAGAGACAGAGAGACAGAGAGACAGAGAGACAGAGAGAGAACACAGTACACACACACATGCACGAACACATGCACAACAAATTAGATTCCCAAATTACCAAGGGCCACACAATTTTAGCATCTCTGGTTTTCTCAAACTGGCTCTGGCCTTGGCACACAAGCTTCCTCCAATGCTGACTGTCCTCCACATAGGTTTGTGATGTCCCAGCAGCCATTTGCCAGCTCAGACACACGTAGCTATTTCAGCTTGCAACTCTTCCTCCAGGCCCTGGGAATGGGCAGGTGCTGAGGGCTTTGGAGTGAGGGGGCAGGTCTTGGAATTTGCTATCACTTGGATATAATTGTCTCCCCAAAGCCTCTGTGTTAAAGGTCTGATTTCCAGGAGGTAGTAGAAGCTTTAAAAGGTGGGGCATAGTGAGAGGTGGTAGGATATTGGGAAGATGTCTGTTGCCTCACCATAGGCCCCAGAGCAATGGGACCAGTAGACCAAAGACTGAAACTATAAAGGTGCAATCAGTTTCTAACATGGCCTCTGCAGGTATTGTACTACAGTAACAGCCAATTACTACAGATTTCAGTGGGGAACCACATGGAGACGTGCTTGGCAGTCTTCAAAAGTAGCAAGTTCTGCTTTGACCACGGCCTCTGCTTACTCTCTAGACTCCCAATCCATTCCCAGCTCCCAGGATACCTTTCTCCAGTTGCTCAGTGCCCCCACCCTTGCCTGTTCTCAAGTTGCCTGACAACAAACCTTATCAAACTCCCAACTCTCTCTTGTACTTCAAAACAAACCCTAATACCTAATACCTCCCTCAAATCTCTGTTCTTAAATGTACCCTGACTAAGCCGCCTGACCCTGTAAACCTGCAGAACAGATCTGAGTGTCCAGTAGAACCCCAGCCTTCAAAATTTTAATCAGATGAAGTGGTTCTCTGGTTTGTTTCTAGTTCTCTTTTCTATGATAAGGTAGCTCTTCAGAGCTCCATGTTTTATGCAAAGGGGTTTAGCCCCGCGTCTCTGCTTCAGCTGTGCAATGGACTATCATCTATATTGGGCACCAGTGAAGAATCAGCAGAGAAATTTTCAAATTAGGTTCCCAGGCTGGAAATGAAACACAGCAATTGAGCATTTGCCTCAAATGTGTGACATCTTGGGTTAGGTCCCCACCCCATCTTTACCCCTTCTCAAACACACACACACACACACACACACACACACAGCTGCTAAGGGTTTATACCAGTGGTTATCAACCTGTAGGTCACCGAGACCATTGGAAAACACAGATATTTATAGTGATTCATAACAGAAGCAAAATTACAGTTATGAAGTAGCAATAAAAATAATTTTATAGTTGGGGGTCACCACAACATAAGGAGGGTCACAGCACTAGGAAGGTTGAAAGCCTCTTGCTCTGTATGGTCTCACGCTCTCTAACACTGCTCTGGGTTAGCCAAGGCTTAGCTCTATGGCTTCATTTTTTCCAGTTTTGACATTTGAGATTATTTTTTCTTTTATTCTTCCTAGAACTCAGCCATATATTTAAATGTATGGTTCTCTTTTGTTCATCAATGTATCTGAGATGAGACATTGTGTGTCACTTCGGGTGGCTCTGTGGTTCTCAAATTTTACTAAGCCAAATTTTACTAAGTATGTCACCTGGGGTCATTCTTTAAAATCATTCTATTCATGTTTGAAAAATGTAGTGTTTCATGCATGCAAGATGGAGAATCAGCTATGTAACACCGTGCTCACAGGTCCAAGCTCAGTACCATGTGCTGTACATCTCTGTTAAGTGTTCTAAAAATTGGAGCCCAACATGGTGGCACACATCTGTAATCTGAGCACTCAGGAGGCAGAAGGAGAATTTGGGAGTCAGGCTACATAGAGAATACCAGGCGAGACAGGGCCATATAACAAGACCTTGTCTCAAAAACAAAACAAAATTCAGTGTTCTGAGAATTGGGACGAGTGACTGTCACATTCATGGTACACGCTCCATGAATATCACACAAGCACACAAGCTCTTGCCCTCCAAAGTCCTGTGTCAGGAGGTTTGAATGGAGGCCAACATTATAGAAGAATTGTGTCCCCACCCCCAGTATTCCTGTGTCAAGGTAGTAAATCACTGTACCTCAATCATGACGTCACTTGGAGGCAGAGTTGTAGGCATGACTCTCTAATTTAAAGTGACTTCATGAGTTGGGACTCTCATGACATACAATGTTGTCCTCACACAAAGGGAAACTGGACCCAGAAACATTCTCAGAGAACACCATGTGGGGATGGAGACAAACATCAGGGTGAAGCTTCTATAATTCACGGAGCACCAGAGATCGCCAGCAACCCCGAAGAAGGTAGGGAGAGGCTGGGACTGACCTTCCTCCCAGTCTTCAGAAGGAACCAACCCTGTGTACACCCTAATCTTGGACTTTAGATTATGGGGGGGTTCCATTGTATATACATACACACATACATATGCATATGAATACAATACACACATATACAAGTGCACATACATATACACACATATATAATGTATTATAAAGATATGTATTTATATATCATATACATGTTCCAGAAATGGCCATGATGCAAGGGAATCCAGGCTGACCTACTCGAAAAGTTAAGCTCACTTCAGGCTGGCACATCCAATTCTTTAGCATACCCAGAAATACCTGGTTTCCCTCTCTCTAATTGATGCTGATAGCTTGAACTCCTATGATATGTTCCAAGTGCCTAGCTAAGTGGCTTTATCAATTATGTGACCAAATTTTAACTGCATTAACTCCTCTCACAAATGGATATACGGCTTAACAAGATTCCTGCAAGGAAACTACAATTGAAGATAATGTTTGTAACGCAGATAAAAGGGAACGGCAAGAAAATGCCAGCACTGAGGCTCTTTCCTACTTGAAATTCAGTTTTATGCCACATGGAGAAGGCTTGAGAATCCGGGCAGACAAGCCGAGATGTCCTTGCTTCAATTCTCTGTGCCTGTGCTCAGTCAGACACAAGGCAGGTCAGTGAGCTCTCCACCACCACATATTCCCAGCTAGGGAGGGAGATGAAGTAAGTCTTTCTTCCTCTGGGGCTTCCTCCATTGCCACCTTGGCTGGAACTGAGGGGTTTGATGGTGGGGATGGTGTTAGGGCTTGAGGAGGCTGTTACTGGAAGATCAGTTCACTCTCCCTTTGATCCATCTCACTTGCCTCTACACACACACACACACACACACACACACACACACACACAAGGTTGAGGGTTGTAGTGTGCTATCCTCCAAGCAAAACAGTTACTATCTTCCTTAGACCATCGGTGCCTGGTTTCAAGCAGCCATCATGATAGGGCCTGCTGGCTACAGATGGTTCCTCAGAGAAGGAGCGATTGGGTAGGTCATGAACCCTCCCCCTGAGACTCCAGCCACTCTTCCCAGCCTTTGCATGCAATTCTGTCCTAACTGCAAATAACCTAGGGGTCTTGAGATATGCTAGGGTGTAAAGGCCGGAGGACGTTAATGGAAGTCTATCTGGTAATGGGAAGCCATCATCCAGGGTGGGTCAAGGCTTAAGGCTTTCTAGTATGGAAGGGGTCACTCATGGTCCTATAAGTGACCCCTCACCTGTTCCCGGTCAGGCCTCTAAGCTCATTGGTTCCTTAGGCTGGACTTTGGAGGGAAGGTACTTTGCTTTGTCAGTGGGACCTTCTAAGGAGAGCACATATGTTTGTATCTTCTCCCAGGGAAGGAATCCTTGTAATTAATACACACACACACACACACACACACACACACACACACACACACACACACCCTTAGACTGGAAACCCAGAAGTTGACAGTCGATGACAGCAAGAATAACAGCACATACAGCACAACTTTGGAAAAAGCAAAGAAAGTATTTCCGATGATGAAGAGGAGGGCCAGGCCTCATGCTGCCAAGGCTTTGCTACGTACTTACAAGTACAGATGGTTCTAATTTGGATTTCCTAGATTTCCCTTTAATAATGAACTACATGAACAGCCACGTGTCTCTGATCCACTGAACAAGGAAGATGCTACAGAATGAATAGTAAAGTATGTTTTTAATAAAAATATAATTTCTACTCGTATTTTGTGGTACAGGCCTGTAAACCCAGCACTTAGGAGGCTGAGGCACGAGAACTGTGAGTCTAAGGCTGACCTTATGTAGCAAAAACAATCTTTAAAAAAAAAAAGAAACAGCATGGTCTAACTCCCACTGGCTAACCCCTTAAAGTAAACTGAGTCCTCCCCTCCCAGAAGCCATCAGCCGTGAAGAGCTCCGTTTCCCGCTCAGCGTCTTTAGCACACTTTTAAAGGACTCGCCCCAATGCTTCCTATCTGGACTGTTTCTTTTTTGAGTGTAGGATGTTTGTCACAGAAGTTTCCAATGTCTCTCGCTTTTCTCAGTAATGGGTAACACAAATTGGCCTTGGTGGGTGGTTGTTGTTGTTTTGGTTTGGTTTGGTTTGGTTTGGTTTTGGTTGTTGCTGTTTTTGTTTGGATGGGGAGGGAGCAAGGGTGGACCTGGAAAGAATAAGAAGTGAATGTGATCAGGATACACTGTGTGAAATCCCCAAATAATTAATAAAAACATTATGGGCTCAGCCATTAAAGGCTAGGCTCACAGCCAAGAATAAAAATATTATGTTGAGGGGGGAAATGCAAAACAAGACAAGACAAACTCCCAAAAGCAGTATGGAGGTGGCTCAGTTAGCAACCTGAGTTTGGGTGTCACACAAGGATTCAGGTGTAGCAGAGCACACTTGTAATCCTAGCACTGGAGAGCTGAGGACAGGAGGGTCCCTCTAGGGGGCTCACTAGCCAAATTGATGGGCTCCGAGTTCAATGAGAAACCCTGTCTCAAAAACAAAAACGAACAAACAAAAACGGAGTAATTGAGGAAAACTCCTGACATTGACCTCTGACCTACCCACACTCACATATGCAAACATGTACATGAACATGCACACACATATACCCCACACACAGACACACACACACACACACACACACACACACACCGCACCGCTACTTATGGTGAATTGAATGTGATTGTTGATGCAAGTCTGTCTATGACCAGTGGGGGGAAAAAACAACAAGCTGACTTGGTGTTAATCTCCTTGGAGATTTTTCTCCAGGCTACTGTGACCAGGACAGTCAGTCCAGACGCCCGGAAACGGCAGCAGGAGTCATTGACATGCTCAGGATTATTTTTCTCTCTAGTTTTCTAGCAACTCATATATGAGGATCTGTGATCAGAGAGGAGTGACTGAGCATCTTCCTAACCACAGAAAGGCCTGCTCGGCTGTCTTGAGATGGTGCTCTCGAATGAGCCAGTCACCTGTAGATGGGTTACATATTTTTCCTGCACAAACAAGTGTTTCGCATCCGCTGACCTATTATGATGTCAAGCGGTGGCTGACATTTTCCACCTATGATTTTGCCAGTGATATGTTATACTGTTTGTGACATATACGCAGCTGTTGCTCACCAAGTGGAACTGCAACTTCATTTGCCTACTCAAGAGAAATTAGGTGACTCATGGTAACATGGATGCTTTTCCATTGTAAGACTGTATCTCAGGGAGACTTTTGAAGTGGAATTTTTTTTTCACTGTTGTTGCCAAGACTGTGGTATCACCCTATAAAAAAGTGTTTACATGAACATACCTAGAAATATTAGAAACAGATTTTTTTCTAACCTGTTTGAAATTTGCCCAAATAATGTAGGCGGATGTTGAGCCTGTTTGTTTAAAAATATAAAAAGGTAAAGCTTTCCAATTAGCTTGTAAAAATCAGTGGCTGACATAAGGGAAGACGCATGATTCCTAGCTCAGTTCAATAAAAAGCCTTTAATTGGTAGATGGGGATGAAAACAGAGAGCCGTGATTTAATACATGCACCCCATGATACACCTCTCCTGTGTGAATCAGTTATGACAGCTATTAAAAATAAAACAAACTAGCTGTACCCCATAAATATGCACAATATGTGTCAATTAGGAAAAAAAAGCAACAATCAAGCTAGACCCAGCAACCTACATAGCTCTGTTTCCAAGCATTACAGTAAGATTTTAAAGAACAAGCTGGCAGGGGTGAGGGGTGGTGGGGTGGTGTAATATGGCTCAGTGGATAAGAGTGCTCACTGCTAAGCCTCATGACCTGAATTTGATTCCCAGGACCCACATGTGGAGGGAGAGAACTACAAATTGCCTTTTGATCTCCACATGTATACTATAGCACACACACATGGGATATCCACATGCATACTATAGCATGCACACACATAAACACAAACAAGATATCCACATACATACTATAGCATGCACACACACACAGAATAATGTTTTTTAATTACATTTTATGTGTGAAAGTCTTGCCTGTATGTATGTGTGCCACACATGTGCATGCATTGCCCTCAGAAGAGGGCCGTGGATCACCCTCTTGTGGACTATTGTTAGCTGCCATGTAGGGAATGGGAACCGAACCCACGTCCTCTGCAAGAGCTGCAAGAGTTCTTAACCACTGAGCCACATTTCCAGCCCCCAAACTTCTTACCTTCAATAAAATCATTTTCTCAACAAGGTGTAAAAACTGGAAGCCAGACTGGAATGGAGTGAACCCTTGGGGGCTAGCCCAGTAACTCTTGAAGTAACTCGGTGAAGGTGAGAGCTAGGGGAGGGTGGAGAAGCTAGGAGAGAGGGGCGGGGCCACCAGACTGGTGTGGGAGGAACCAGAGCACAGAGCAAGGGACAGCTGCTCTCTAGAGATAGCAAGGCCAAGGTGTCACCAGAGCAGCCTCTAAGAGTCAGGGCCTGTCAACCCAGTCATCGCTGAGGCCTGATATTCTAAAGAGACACGTGTGCCCTTCCTTTAGACTATCGGATTGATAGCAATGGCCCCAAGATACTGGAATTTTCTCAAGAATCCCATGGCAAGAGAAGTGAAGGTGGGGTCAGCAGAGGAGGAGGCTGTCTCCCAGGTTAGGATTTCCGGTTCTGACAACTTGTCAACCCATATTTAAGGAGAGCCTGGAGCCAAGATAAATGGTCAGTAGTAGACAGGAACACACACTGGCCAGGACTGCTTAGTTTCACATACACACCTCTTGCTATTCAAACCTGAACCCTATGTTCAGGAGCCAGAAGATAGATTAGCTGGGGCTGAGGAGGTGCTGGACATCTTTATTGCTCTTCTCAACGTGACCACATTGAATAAATAAATATCCTTTTTCTCCTGTTCACTGTTACATGTCTCTTTAACTGGCCTCCTGGGCACAGGTGGTGGAGCCTAGCTCATTGGGGCTGCCAGGACCCATGCTCTCCAGTAGCGCAAGCAGAGTGTCCCATGCCTGCTGCTAATCCAAATAAAGGCAGCTTCCTTCTCTCCCAGGTTCCCTGCCTTTGTGTTTACCAGAGGGATGGTCAGACACTGAGATCCTGTGATGAGGTATCACTTAGAATCTGCACAGTTCCAGGTGGAGTCTGATGCAGATGCCTTGCAGAGAGATTTCTAAGTGCTTGGGGGATGCAGATGGCTCTCTACCTTGAGCTAATAACAGAAGGTTAGGGACCCTTCTGTCCAACCCCTCTGGCAGATAGAAGATCAACCAGGAAGGCCTTACAGAGGGGTGCTTAAGCGGCCCAGGCCCCACCCTTAACCAGCCCAGGTCCTCTGTAGTTTACCATGTTCCAGATTTTTTTTAATGCTATTAACATTAACAATCTGAAACCCAAACCCATAAATTTTAGGATGCACCCAGAGAGTTATCATCTGCATTAAATTTCACACTCGTTTAAAAGTCCTCAATCCTCCAAGGGAGGAAGGAAGTGACAATTGACAAAGTAATACTTCCATTCCAAGAATAACGTGTACCGGAGCTCCTTGATGTTCCGAACACCGGGAATGTAAACACGTCAGCACAGACATTTACACAGGTAACTCACAGTGCAATCTCCCTTTTTGCATGGGGAGACCAAGGAAGATGAAAATAAACCCCAGACGATGGCAGATTTTTTTGAAACAGACTACAGTTTGTTGATAAAAACACTGCAGTTCCTTCCCACTCCCCTCAGCCCCCCAAAATTAACCTTTTTTTTAAGTCCCCTTAAAGTTATTGAACAAGAGATTTGATTTGAAGATGAAAGCCAGAGGGAAATATTTGGACTTAGAAATATTCCCTTGCCATTTCTCTAGCTAATGCTTAGTCAAAAAGAGCTTTTTACAGTTACTGGAAAAAAATACTCATAAAAATATGTCTCTGACTCAATGATGACTTCACAGAGGCACTGGGAGTTTTAAGACCTTGTGGGTTTTTTTTTTTTTTTTTTTTTAAACTCAATGTTATTTCACTTAAAGTTTCTCATTGCTATTTAAATCTTAATTGCTGATGGCTACTTTTAAACATCCTTTGTTTCATTTTTGCTTTGGCCTAATTTTGTGTGGTGCACGCACATAGTCATGTGGGTGTATGCACATGTGTGCACACGCATGTGAAGGTCAGAGGTCAACAGTGCATATTTTCTCTTTAAAAGAACGGAAGCTATAGGCAGTTGTGATGTACCGTGTGAGTGCTGGGAACCAAACCTGGGTCCTCCGCAAGAGCACTCCCTGAACCTGGAGCTCACTCCCTGAGTAGGCTGAGTCACCACTGAGCTCCAGGCATCTGCCTCACCCTGCACCAACTGGAGTTACAGATGAGTCCCTGATGAGGAGCTGATTACATCTCCTTGGGATCCAAATCCAGGTCCACATGCTTTCATAGTAAGCATGTTACTTACGGAGTCACCTCCCTACTCCTACTTTTGAATATTATTTTATTTTTGCTCATGGTACATGTTGTCAACTCTTATTAAAATGATTTGGCTGTGTGACAGTTCATCAGGTAAAGGAACATCTAGGCCCGACTACATGAGATCACTCCTGAGACCCGGATGGTACAAGGAAAAGAACCCTCAAAAGTTGTCCTCTAAGCTCTATTGATGATCTGTGGTGTGCGCGCACACACACACACACCCAATAAATGTTAAAAAACAAAACAAAACAAAAGTATTATTAATATATAAGCATTTTTTCATAGTTGTAAAGGTTAAGTCTAGGGTTTGATGAAAGTACCCAACCCCTGAGGGTATATCCCAAGCCTTTTTTTTTTAAATATTAAAATCTTTTATTTTGAGACATGGCCTCAATAAATGGCTCAGGTTGGCCTTGAACTCACTGTAGCCCAGGCATCCTCCTGTTTCAGTCTTCAGGTAGCTGTGATCATGGGCCTATACTCCCAGGTCCAGATAACATATTTTTAAACGTTTGAAACATGTAAAAGCACCTGTTGAGGACTGGATAGAGTAATTGTCAGGAGGGGCAGGGAGCAGTACCCCTCAGTTTTGAATAGAGGCCTCAGTTTGGCTGGAACAGACTGTCCCTGGAGGAAGCTCCCACTTGGCCCAACACATTTGGGTGGACAGATCCTCGGGTCTTGAAAGAAGGGTGTACCTGAACCTCTTGTTTCGGTGTCTTTAACATTTTCCCTCATATATATCATAGTCATGAATTGAAAAGCTCAATAATAAGACACTTACTCTCCCCATGTTGATCCATAATGTTACTGCAATCCTAGTTAAAGTCTTCCAGCTGCTGTTTCTGTGAAAACCAACAAGCTGATTCTCTCTGTGGAAATACAGAGTTTAGATCAGCAAAGGCGAGCCTACAAGCCTTGAAGACCAGAACTAGAGCACTGGAAACTGAGACGGTGTGAGATTAATGTAAGGACAGATGAACCAGGCTGGAACAGAGACCCAGTACCAGATGTGCCCCCATCTATGGTGGAAAGACATTATTATGCATCCAAGAGAAAAGGGGTATCAACCCCTGGAGCTGGGTTGGTGGACAGTGACATTGGGGAATGATGGATCTTGGTCCCTACCTCACACAAAACACAAAAGCAATCCCAGGTTGAGCCATAATCTAATATAGGGCTAGCAGTCTAACTTCAGAAACATTTTATTTAAAAAAAAAAAAAAAAAAAAAAAAAAAAAACAGAATATCTTGTTAACCTTGAGGCAAAGATTGTTTAACAATATACAAAAGCACTAACCATAGGGGGACCGCCATACATTTGAGTATCCCAAAATTGAAAAATTACATTGTTCAAAAGGCATCATTACGAGAATAAAAAGGCAAGCTACAACAATCAATATGCACTTCAAGAGATGAATGGATAAACAAGCCTAGACGCAGCTAGGAGATGGAATGCGACTGGGAGAAAGGAGAAGCCATTGATGAACGCCACACTGCCAGAGATCCTTCAATGGATTCTGCTGAGCGAGGGAAATCGGGCTAAAAGGGCTACATATTGAGCCTGGCACAGCGCCTGTAACTCCAGCTCTCAGGAGGCAGAAGCTGGAAGATTAAGAGTTCAACCGGGCCAGTCTGAGCTACTGAGACCCAGTCTCCAAAAAAATAACCATTAAAGAAAGGAAGAGATGAAAGTGGGTGAGCAAGGTAGAAGGAAGAGGGAAGAGAGCGGCTACACATTGTAGGAATCTGTTCTGGAAAATGCAGAATTATAGGCATGGAAAACAGATGAGCGTGCGGTAGCCATCGCTTGGGGAAGGAGAAGCTAACGTGAAGGGGGGCTCACAAGGAATGGTTTACAGTGAAGGGACCGGAAGGGGCAGATCTAGCCTTTTTGCATTTTTTAATGTGTGTGTGTGTGTGTGTGTGTGTGTGTGTGTGTGTGTGTGTTTTGTTTTTAATTGTGCTTGTTTGTCAGTGTCTGTCTGTCTGTCTGTGGGTACGTGTACATGCCACAGGCTGGAAGTGTTGGATCAGTTACAAGTAGCTGTTAGCTGCCTAAGATCGGCTTTGGGTCCTCTGTAAGAGCAGTGCCCCGCTCCCAACCGCTGAGCCTTTTCTCCATCCCAGTCTTTGCATTTTTCCAGAGCCTCGGCGCCATACACCACAGGAGTGAGCTCTTGCTGGGTGCAAATTAAAAGCAGTTAGCAACAGGATGGCAGTGAGCTCCAGAGAGGAGAGATGCCAGGCCCACAACAGATGAAAACATTGCAAACATGTGGCCAACAACTCGTAGAAAGAGAGGACTAACAGAACACTGATCGAGTTGGGTTCTAGAGAGGCAAAGAGAGTAAAAATCCTCACTGTACTCTGAGATCCTGGGGAGTTTGCTTCTCACAGGGATTCTGAGACCACGCTGGAGTTCATAACATAAACCACAGGTGGATGAGTTACCGTACAGAGTAAGGAAGGGGGCGAGGTGTACTAGCCAGGCATCAGCATGAACTCCGTGGCATCTACCATTTGTAAGTAGAGAGCTACAAAAGCTAACTACTGATGGGTGACATCAGAGTGTGTGTGTGTGTGTGTGTGTGTGTGTGTGTGTGTGTGTGTGTGTACGCTCATGTGTTTGCGAGTGCCTATCCGTGAAGGGCAGAGGGCAGCCTCAGCTGTTGCTCCTGTGTACTACCAACCTCATCTACCTGAGATAGGGTCCCTCACTGGCCTATCAGCCTTGTCTGTCTGAGACAAGGGTCTCTCATTGGCCCATCCACCTTGTCTGTCTGAGACAGGTTCCCTCATTGGCTTATGAGCCTTGTCTGTTTGAGAGAGGGTCTCTCACTAGCCTGATCTATGCCAAGACAAGCAGTGTGACTTTAGGTTAGACTCCAGGAATCTGCCTGTCTCTGCCTCTTCAGCCCTGGGATTACAAGGTAATAGGTCCCGTTTCGCATATCTCTGTGTTTCTGTTTGCCTAGGGGCCATATGCTGATTTCTGTATCATTCCAATTTTAGTATATGCGTTGCCCAGGTGAGAGCCTGGCTCTGTGTGTGTGTGCGTGTGCGTGTGCGTGTGTGTGTGTGTGTGTGTGTGTGTGTGTGTGTGTGCGCGCGCGCGCGCGCGCGCGTGCGCACATGCTCTGGGCATTGAACTCAGGTTCCAGCAGCAAACACTGCTGACTAAACTATCTCTCAAGCTCCAAATTTCTGTTTTTGATAGGAATACCATGATTGTGTAAGATACTGACATCAGGGAAGGTTGAGCCAAAGGAGAACAGAGCCTGCCTTCTAAATCCCATGAGCGACTGTTGCAGTAACAAACCACACTTGGAAATCAAACTCAAGAATGTATGAACAGCTTCAGCGTTAGGTGCTCACCACACTTAGATTTTTAATAAAACCATGTAAAAATTGCCATTAGATGGGAGCCACACTAGCAGAAAAATAATGTAACAGAAACAGGGGTCACAATGACTCAAATGACAGGGCAGGCACAGATAGTAAAATAACAGCTGTAGTCACACTACCTATGTTCTAGAAGGTAGAGGAAGCTGGGCTCAGAGGTACATACTATAAACCCATCTACTCGGGAGGTTAAAGCAGGAGATTGATTGCTTGAACCCAGGAGTTTCACACCAGCCTGGCAACAAAGTGAGTCCCTATCTCAAAGCAAGCAAACAAACGTTAGAAAAGAAATGATTTGTAAACTGTAATCACACATATCAAAACAAACCAAAACCAAAATCAAACAAAACAAAAGAACCTTTTTCCAGAGATAAAAGGAGGACCTAGACAGGAACAAAAATAAAACGACACCAGATTTCCTGTCTAAGCAGATCAGATTACAAGAAAACCATTGTTTAATTCTCTGGTGGAAAAAAATTAAAGTTCTTATCCTGCTATATTCTATACCTAGCAAAGATGTCCTCCAGACACAAAGGCACAAGAGTTGTTTTTTTTCCCAACAAACAAAGCTGAGAGAACGAGGTAGCCACAGACCAGAGCTAGAAAAAGCATCCCAGGAAGTAACCTAGAATAAGCACAAGGAAAATACCAGAAAAGAACTTAGATTTACACAAAGGAGTAAAAGAGACCAGAAATGTGTGAACAGAAAACTCCTTTGAAAAGAGACAATCCATAATTACAGTTGGAATGTCAACATTTCTCTGCCAATAGCAGAACAGGTGGGCCATCCCCAAAGTCATGCAGAATGTAAGACTATCAACCAACAGGATGTAATTGCTATTTTCTAGAGAGTTCTACATATCACAGCAAATATACATTTTTTTCCCAGTACACTTGGAACATTGAGCAAAATAGACCAGATTCTGGTCAAAAAGCAAGTCACCAAATTTAAGAGGACATAAATCATACAAACTATGTTCTTTTATCATAACTAAATAATTAGAATTCAACAGTGAAGAAAACAACTCGGAAACCCACAACAAATGAGGACATATTTTGAGCTAAATGAAAATAAAAGCATATCAAAAGTTGCGGGTTTTTTTTTTTTTTGGGGGGGGGGAACAGTACATACGTGGAAGTTAGCACTCCTAGAAAAAAGAAAAATGATAACCAAAATAAGTCTTTACAAGATCCTCCACCTGTTGAGGAGAGAGGGCTACTGGGGGGAGGGGTGCAAGTCTGTCAGCCAATGAATGCTGGAACCCATCCCCATGCAGCTTCTGAGCTATCTGCTTTCTGGGAAGTAGCTGTCCCAGGGGAATGGAAGAGCTTGATAGCATGTGTAGTGGTGAGGGGGCCACAGGCCAATCGAGCTCTGTGCTCCCTGAAAGCAGAAGAGCTGCGTGGACCCTTCTGTGTGAGGTTCCTCTACTGTCAACCTCTGCCCAGGAGGAATCCCTGCTTCCTGATCCGAACCCTGAACAGCCCTTCGGCACCAGAGCAGTTCCACCAGAAGGTGGCAGTGTTAGGTCAGAACCACATCGTCAGTTCCCAAACCCAACACAAGTGAGCGCCTGCTGTATGCACACAGTGCCAGGGCAGACATTAGCACTCTGCATGATGGTAAGAAAGCAGGGCTCGCAGGAAGAACTGGCCCCTGGCTGTCTGTCGAGGCCTTCTTGCGGGTGTTTTTTGTATGGAGTTTCTAAGCCCTTTGGATTTTAAGTACACCCATGAAAATTTCTCAAAAATCATGGTCATAAACATAAAACTGGGGTTTGGGGCGCCAAGGCATTACCCAGAATCCCATGCTAGGACTGTCAGCTGTCAGGGGCTCAGATTTATCTGTGGAAATGAAGTTGCAAAGCTCATAATCTGAATTTATCTCCTTGTAGCAAGTGGGTGTGAGTCCCTGAACTAGATCCTGGGGGTCCCATCATGACAGGAAAGCTACATCTGCCTTTTTCATGAGGCCCCCTGCACTTGAAAAATAAATAAATAAACAAACAAACAAACAGGAACTATTTCTTTCCAGATCACAGAAATACCACCCTTGGTAGGGCACAGTCGGATGTGGGTAACTGAAACTGCAAAGGGCAATGGCGGATGAACCAGGACTACTGCACACAGTAAAGCATAATGTTTCAAGCCAGGACAGCGTAGTGTGTGCTGAGAGGGAGGACAAGTAGCCTGAATGGGAGGACCAGGAAGAAACAGATCAGAAAAGGACTGAGGCCAGTAAAGGGAGGAGGGGAAGCAGTCAGATCCCTGGAGAGAAGACGACAAAGTGAGGCCGAGGGCTTTCTCCTGCTTCAGGCTTCTCCCAGTCCCCCGGCCATCACAGGACAAGCAAAGCTACAGAGAAGAGAACAGTAACAGGGCTGAACGTGAACCCTGAAGCCCCTCAGAGGCCCTGACTATTCTGCATGACCCTGTATGCCCATTTCAGGGGATGGGAGTGGGAACATGAGGGTGAAGAGGGGTGGAGGGTGGGAACGGAGGATGGAGGAGGGTAGGGTGAGAACTCCTAGGTTGAAGCTTAGGCAGGTGGACACTCTTCTTCTATGGCCAGGCCCTGGGGGTGATCCCCACTAGTCCCTGACTCAAAAGTTCACCCTTCCTAAAGGTACTGTGGAAGCTGTCTTCTGGTGACAGATGGGCTGGCAGGGACATGCTGGGGATGTGTCCTGCCGGCAGCTGGAGGCAGATCACTGATGGAACAAACAGGCTAGGCAGTAAAAACATTAAATATTATTAAACAACTGTGGGCTCACCAGGCCTGTGCCTGGCTCAGTTCCAGCAGTCTCTGCCTAGATTTCAGGCTTATAGCTATCTAATGCTTCCCTTTGGAACCTTCCAGAAGATCTTCCTGCCCTAGTCCTTCCCTGAAGGAGAGCTCAAGGGATGTAAGTCTTCAGAGGCCATCCAGGACTTGGGCCTTATGCTGTAGAAGGCTTGGGACACAGTAAACCAAGCAGAGGTTCTGTAAGCAGACTGTCTCTAAAGTGTTCACATTTTTTAAAGAAAAGGTCTTATGTGGTTAGAGAGATGAGCCAGTGGTTAAGAGCACTGACTGCTCTTCCAGAGGACCAGGGTTCAGTCCTCAGCACCTACATGGCACCTCACAACTGTCTGTAACTCCAGTTTCAGGGGGATCTAATGCCCTTACTCAGACATGCAGGCAGGCAATACAAATGCACATAAAATTAAAAATAAATAAGCCATTTTTTAAAAGACAGTATCTCATGTAGCACAGGCTGGCCTTGAACTTGCTGTGTAGCCAAGGCTGACTTCAAATTTATGATCCTCTTTCCTCTATCTCCCAAGTGTTCCTATGGTATACGACCATGACCAGCATAGTATAACTTTTATTATATTCATTTTATACACACATGCATGTGCGCAGACACACACACACACACACACACACATACACACACACACACACGTAGCATGTGAAGAACAAAGAACAATTCCTCTCCTTCTAATATGTGAGTCCCAGAAATCAGACTCAAGTCATCAGGCTTGGAAGCAAGCAGCCCACTCCCCACTGGGCCATCTCACCAGCTTCATAATAACTTTTAATTTGATTTCTATGAGATTTTGTTATGTTGCAGCTTTTGACCAGCTTATGCAGTTTCAGTGTTCTGTTTGTACAACCTGAACAGGCTGATGATGATGATAATGATGATGATGATGATGATGATAATAATAATAATAGTCAGCTAGCCAGTGTCCCCTTGCCTAATTATTAACAAGCCGTCCACATACTGTAGCTAGTGTCTGGTTGCATACTACCTTGCTTTGAGACCAGATCTCCCTGTGTAGTCCAGGCTAACCTGGAACTTGCAACTTTCCGGCCTTGGCCTCCTGAGGCTTCCATTAGCCTTTTTAGTGAGTCAACCCCACAGTGTCACACAACATATTAAACAATATTCAAGAGTCTGTATAATAAAAACAGCAAAAACAAGCTATGTGACTTTGGGTAAACCACCTCTCCATTTCCTGGTCTACAAAAGGGGCAGGCTGAGAACTTTGCTCATGGGTTTTTATGCCGTTTGAGTAACACCATATTTGTTTCTGGTACCGGCATGCTGCTGATAAATGAGCTATAGTATTATCAGCCCAGCCCACTTGGCCAGCTTCCCATCGGTATCATGTTCGCCCTGCCAGTCAGAACTATGCTAACTAAGCCTGTTACCCGAGCCAGCATACCAGGATGCAGCTCCTGGGTTTCAAACCTGCCTGTGCATTGCTTCATTCTGCAGTGGGAGCTGAGGTATGCACTTGTGGCAGGCAGGTCTGAGCCTAACGGGAACTTTAATGGGAATCCCAGTTCCTTAACCACAGTGGTCCTTCTGAGTCAGTCTTCATCAGGTAGTCTTCACATGGCCAACGATCGGACAACACAGAAGGCCCCAGTAACCATTGCAACACCAGGAAATGACAGGCAAGATTTAGGATGTCCTTGGGTTGTCGCCACTGGTGGCTCCTGCCTCACCAGGGCAAAGCCTTTCATCCAGAAAAGAGGGACAGAGCTACAGGCAGGGGATAGTCACCCTGCACAGAACAGACATCCATCTGAAAACCCGGCTTCAGCCCAGACTCCACCAAACCCCCCTTTCTCCCCTCTATGGGGCTACAGTCAGTCCTTACAAAGGCAGTGTCTATCACACAGGTACCCCGCCTCCATGGCTTCTTCCACCTCTGACAAACTGTCTGTCCTCCAAACAGACCCTATAACTGCCATTCCTCTTCCTCCTCTTCTTCCTCCTCCTCCTCCTCCTCCTCTTCCTCCTCCTTTCTTTCCAATGTTTGCCACATCTAGTAAATAAATAGATTTCTGTTGGCTGCCTCCTGACAAAGACACTCTTGCCTGGAACCCCAGTGAAGTGCTGGGTTTGTGGGAATGACTGTCAAGTTCAATGCTGTAGCTTTGCCATTTCATCTCATTATGGGGACAGCGGGGGAAACAATTACCACCGACATCCTGAAGATGCTGGTCCTAGGAGGTCAGCTCTGTGGGTGAGGTAACCTGCTCGGAGGAGGACTTGCCTGGGGACTTGCCTAAGAGGAGGGTGTGAGGCCTAAAGGTTCTGTAGGAGACAAAGCTGGGGAGGCCAGATGGAGGCGAGAGGGGATGGGAGGGTCGGATAGATACAAGCCTGCTCTGAGGCCACTCAATCTCTTCCCAGCTTTCTGGGTTAGTGGTTACTACAGGGCTTGGCCAAAGCAATGTTTGTGAATCTCTGCTAAGAGGCCAAGGGTTTGTTTGGAATAATGTGAAGTGGGGGCAGAAAGAACAGAAGGAGAAGCAAGAGCCCCTGATCCCTGTTCCTTATGCCCCCTCTCCCAGGAAGACTCAGGAAAGGTGGGCCACGTACCGCACAAGGCACAAGGCGAGGAATTGGTGGGAGAGTGGTGCATAGCCCCTGCAACTCCATGCCTCTACCATTCTTGTTTGGAGCAGGCTGTGACTCTGGGTGCAGGGATGGCTTCTCTGTGTTAGCACTGCTGCATGGTGAGGTGAACGAGGACAGTTCCTATGGCACGGACTGAGAGCTTAATGACAGTTCCTACGGATTTCTGGAGAAAATACAAACAAAGCCCAGGGTGGCCAATATAAAAGCCATTTACGATGCACTCTGCACCTGCAGTTTGTAAGCAGTGTGTTCAAAGCTGGAGACTAAATACTAGGAGGAAGCCAGCTGCCTGAGGCAGGCTAGACATAGGACACTTAGGGAGTTTCCAGAACAAGCCTTTTGCTGCCTGGGGAGTTGTTGGTCTGCTACCAGTGGCAGAGCTAGTCTAGGCACCCTCTCAGAGCATCTGGATGGAGGCAGCATTGCTTTGCAGCTGTTTGGGGTCACCTGACCCAGGGCATCGTGGGAAACTTGTCATGGCCAACTCTGTAAGATGTAGGTGTCTGTATCACAATATCGATTTTGTCCTCACTGTGAATCGACAGATAAAAATGGAAGTGTGCTAGCCCAGGTGGTGCATGCCGATAATTCCCAACCCTGGAAAGATGGACGCAGGAGAATTTTCACAAGTTGGAGGTTAGCCTGGCCTGCAGAGTGAGCCTTGCCCTAAAATAAACAAAACTCAAATTGCTCCCTAGTCCTCAATGGAAAATAGCCCTGCAGATGCTTGTATTTATTTGTGTTTGATTTTGATTGTGTGTGTGTGTGTGTGTGTGTGTGTGTGTGTGTGTGTGTGTATTTTGGAAACAAAGTCTCATGAACCCTGCAGGTCTTGAGCCTAGGAATGTAGCTGCCGATGTTCCTGAGATCCTCATGAACTTGCCTGCACCTCCCAAGTGCTAGGGTCACAGGTGTTTGGTACCACACAGTCCTCTCTCCACCTTGCCTCATGTTCCCTGGTTCTCTCTCTCTCTCTCTCTCTCTCTCTCTCTCTCTATATATATATATATATATATATATATATATATATATAGTGTGTGTGTGTGTGTGTGTGTGTGTGTGTGTGTGTGTGTGTGTATTTTGGAAACAAAGTCTCATGAACCCTGCAGGTCTTGAGCCTATACTTAGGTATAAGTATACTATACTATACTATATATAAACTATACTATAAGGTATGAACCTAAGAGAGGATTTTTGGTACAACGTTTGAAGTCCCAATGTTTTTATCCTTTTTCTCCATAGCCTGGGGACCCTACCCCTCTCCCACCAAGCTGTTCTTGATCACTGGTGTCTTAGTTTTCTACTGCTGTGATTAAAATACCATGACCAAAAGCAACTTGGGGGGCGAGGAGAGTTTATCTTCATTATACAGCATCAGTCATCCAGGGAAGTCAGAAACCTGGATGAAGGAGCTGATGCAGAGGCCATGGAGGAGTGCTGCTTACCAGCTTGCTCCTCATGGCTTGCTCTGTTTGGTTTTTCATACACTCTAGGGCCACCTGCCCAGGGGGTGGTCCTACCACGTCAACCACTGATTAATAAAATGTTCCACAAGCTTGTATACAGGCCAAGCTTTCAGAGGCATTTTTCTCAAGTGAGAGCCCTCCTTCTCAGATAACTCTAGCTTATGTTGAGTTAACAGAAAACTGGTCTGCCCACTTAGGGCCCAGCCAGCCATGAGGCATCGCTATCCAGGTATTTAACAGCACCTGCTGTTGACTCATACCTTTGGGCATCTTGCCATCTCCATTTTCCCATTGACTCAAGAAAGACAACAAAGAAAAGAAGAAAGTCTACCTCTTTACAGGTTTATGTCCCAGGCCCTGCAATCCCACCATGACTTCACTGCAACCCTGACAGTACTTATGGGAAAGTAGGTTGAACATGAAAATCTCTGACCCGTGCTTTCCCAACATGGTCTCGAAGGTGTGTGGAGGTGTCAAGCTGAGCCTCAAAACAAGTCCTGGCACCATCTCAGGGAGAAACAGGTAGGAAGTGGCAAGAGTCCCCTGGGTGCCAGTGTTGGGTACAGTGGGCAGTTGAGCTAATCTGTCATATACAGATTCCTGAATCTTTTCCTCTAGGTCAGGACTAGCTAGACAGTGGTGTAGCATGCTTCAGCAGGGACCACTACACTGTAAGAGATGTTGAAGTTGCGGCTCCAGCCCGGCGCTGGGGTCCTGCTAGCACAGCACATCTGAGGATGTTCATGTTCATTGTGTCCTCACAAAAACATGGAGAAAATGGATCAGAGACAGCAGATACAGAGCTAGGGACTGACAGCCCACGTGCAGAGTGACCTGCAGTGATGGCCGCTTGAAAGAGAAGTCTATGGTCGTGCACTGCAGGGTTCTATCTTTTCATGTTGATTTGAGTTGAGACTATTTAAACACCCCAGTTTTTCATCTCGTGCTATCCCCTGCAAGGCACAAATGTTTTCCCATGTCGCTACACGGTCCATGCAATTTTCATTTTAATGGCTACTTTGTTCTAATCTCTGGAGTGGACTGCCCTGGCTATTCACTGCCTCCAAGGAGAAACGGGATGTCTAGACTCAGAAAATAATTCCCCCCCCCCACAAAATGAAGAAAATAATACATAAGGATGTTTACTGTGGTGTTATTTATAGTAGCAGTAAAATAACTAACCCCTGGAAAGAGTGTTACTGTTCGGCCATGAAAGGGAGGTTTGTTCGGTCAATTAGAACCCAATGCAATTACGCAGCCATCAGACCACAATCACGTCGGCTATTCAACAACATGAAAAAAGCATTTATGCCTAATGGGGAGGAAAAAAAACACAAAATAAAATTGCATCTAGGTACATCTACCATGTTGTAAAATAAAGCTTGGCCGGGGAAGAGACGGCAAGAGAAAATAAAAAATGAAATCTTAGGTTGTGGGAATGGATACCAAGAAATGACTTAAAAAAAAAAAAAAAAAAAAAAAAAAAAAAAAAAAAAAAAAAAAAAACCCTGTTTTTTATTGACACTCAACAATAAATAAAAAGCAAACCAGAAAACAAGTGTGCTGGGAAGGAGGTGAGCTGGATGTTTATGTGGTTGTTTATGTGGTTGTTAGCTCATAAGCTCAGGCAAGGTTGGACTCTAGACCCAGGAAGAGGTTGATGGCCCCTTCTGTTGAAACCATCCTGGCAGGAACAAAGATACTTTGAAGAGATAGTTGGCCTCTTCCCTTTGGTTATCAGACTATTGAAAGAATAGAACCTAAGAAATTAGAATTGCCCCCAGAGTCCTCATGCTAGGGTGGGGATCCAAGTCCTGGTGCCAGATAGAGGGTAGCTTGTTATTTAGAAGGAGATGTTACAGTTTTGACAACTTATCTGATCATCTTGAGAAGAGAAGGAGCTGAACCAAGCATGGTCAGGACCATGCTTTGACCAGCCTGCCTAGTCATTCGTGCCTCTTGCTCTGTTTAAGCTTGAGTCTTAAGAGTCTGTTCCACTTCCTAATGTGGCTGTGTTAACTAAGTCTCCTTTCTCTGTTTTTCACTATTATTTGTGTCTTTAATCTGTATATCGGAGCAGGGTATACAAGCCTGGCTTGTTAAGAGAGGCTAGGGCCAAAGTCTTTGACCCTAAACATTCTGGTAGCTTTGTAAGGGTGGCAGCCAGAACTGGAGTCCTGCTGAGAAGGGAGTTTGGTGACAAGGGAAGGTCATCGGAACATGAACCATTTCTGTCATTTGCATCTCGGGGCATCTGGGTGTTACCTTTCCAGGGACATTCCAAAATAAAAGGCAGAGAGGACCAGTTAGCAGTTCTGATATGGTTTTCCACAGTGTTCTGGAAGCCTTACTGGGGCCTTTGCTGATCACAATGCCCACCCAGGGAAACACAGTCTTCCCTCGTTTTCCCATGGCTCCCTGGTACTCAGGGAGGGGCCTTTGGAAAGACAGGCAACTCAAGAGAGGAGGATGGACTATATCATCTGCTGGCCTGAACCTGGGCTGTTTTTTCTGTCCCGTTTGCCTGGGAAGAGGCAAGGGCAGCTTGTAGGGCTGGGCTCTGCTTTCTAGAGAGGAAGCCAGTCCGTACCCCAAAGCTGCTTGCCAGCTGTTTCTCTGGCTTCTCCCTGTAGGTATTGGTTCATGGGAGGTTTGGGACAGGACAAATACGGGCTCTGGGTAGACAGCAGTTGGGGACAGTGTGAAACAGAACCCTTTAGCCACCTCCAGAGAGAAGTCATTTCTGATGGGGAAGTTTTCTGCCACCTGAGGATTTGTGTCATAATCACAGGTACTTTATTCGATCCTCGACTCTAGATGAGCCACCACCTACCTCTGGCACTTGCCCTCAGGCGGAGTGAGGAAAAGGTTGGCTTCCCTCCCAGAACCTAGCTGAACTCAGGGTGCGGGACTATCAGAGATCATCTTTTCTCCATGTCTCAGCTCTAACTGCCAAGGCAAGTTTAAGGCCTGGAGCCTGGTGCTCTGCAGGATATCCGACAGGTCATGTGGTTATGGTCCCAAGTCTTTCTTCCGGCAGAATACTGTAATTTTGTGTCCTTCCTTGTGACTTTTGGGGGACAGCTACTTCTTTCCCGTTGTTTGAGATGTGAGATGGGCCCCTCCCCTGTGGTCATACCTTCCCTCTCTGGCTATTCCTCTAAGACCACTGACTCCCCAAGTCTCATTCATTTCCCTGGAACACCCATCATCCAGTCAGGGAAAATCCCTCTGAGGTGAGATGCGATGTTACCATTTGGTCCGTTTCTCAGACCGAGCAAACTGAGGTGTGACACGGGCTGCCAGTTAAAGGGTTGGGATGCAAAATGGCAAGCCTGAGTTCTTGGCAAATCTAGCCAGCACCAGTATTTAACAGAGGGCTATGGGCCTTCTGAAAGGGGCTAAGGCCAGAGCCAAAAATGGGAGAAATCTCCAGAAGGTCCCTTCATAGCTGAGCTCATCCCCCACACCTGGGAGATGTCCCCACCTCCGTCTGTGTAGGGCCGATGTGACCGATGTGACTGAGAACAAGGCAGGTGGTATGGTCCCTTCCTCTTTACATCATGCTCAGACCACCAGGAAGCCCTTCCACGATGCAGGGTGTCTAGTCCCCATGGAGGTGGCAGCAGGCAGAGGGTCAAAAACCCTGGGAACAGGGCCCTGGCAGGCCCAGCCAGCACCTCGTTAGGAAGCCTGAAGGGAAAGGGGGATGCATGAGGAACAATGTTGTTTATTTTTTCTATTTTTAAACCAGTCTGAGGTCTCTGGGGGCACAAATGAAGTTATCAGCAAAGACATGAGGGGAATAGCCTCCAGCCAGCAGTTTGAGAAGGCCCTGGGGACCAGCACTCTTGAAAAGCTGAGGGGGCTTATTTATCTTGTGGTCTGAGGGCAGGACAAGGCCTGGAGTGCTGGACAAACCCATGGGCTCCCTCCTTAGGCCCTTAGCTGCTTTTTTCCCTCAGTACTGCTGGGAAGTCTTACAGTGGGCCCAAGTCTTACAGTAAAGAGAGTTTCAACTATATGTCATCTTCACACAAGAAGGAGGGTTTGCATACACAGTATATAAACTCAGGCAACACATACATACACACACACATATACACACATAAACACACATACACGCACACATACATACACACATGCACATACACACACAAATATATATACATACATACACATACACACACATACACACATAAACACACACACATGCACACACATACACACATACATACACACACAAATACACATACACACACATACACATATACACACACAGATGCAGTACACATATACAGGCAACACACACACACATACACACACACACACACACACACACACACACACACACGAACAATACCTGTCTTAGCCTGGTCACAGGATGCCCCAGTCACCTCAGATACCTGGGATGACCCTTCCTCCACATAGCCTCCTGTTCCTTCAGCCTTCCCAGTAGTGTTTATCCCAACCTAACTCCAGAACCTCTCAGGGGGCAGCAAGCACAGCGATACATGCAGTGTGACAGGGTTTTTCACGAACCTAGAGAGGATGCATCGCTCCCATCGTAAAGGCAAGAAGCTCCCATCATAAAGGCAAGAACACTGGGAAGTTCAGTGTTTGCCCGGGAGCTTTTTTTCTGTAACACCGATTGCCTCTTAGGCGACAGCACGGGAGAATCTGTTCTGCCCTTGGGAACTGAGGAATCATGAATCATGATGGAATTAGTTAAGGGCCTGACTGGGAAAAACCTTCAGGAAGTGCTAGGCTGGGGGGTGGCGGGGGAAGGCAAGGATGGTTAGACCCTGACCACACATTCTGATTTGAATTCCGGTCTTTGCTGGATTCTAGCTGGGTAACTTTGGACAGATTCCTTAGTGACTCCATGCCCCAAATTAACCCTCTCTGGAGACAGCAGCAGCGGCGGCGGCGGCTAATTCCCCGGGTGAATGAGAGTAAAATGTAACATTCAAGACCAGGAAATGGCCCAGCCGGTGCAATTGAAGACATTTGCCTCTCCACTCCAGTCCCAAGATGGGGGAAAGACTGAACAACTGCACCAGATGGTTTGTGGGAACTTCTATTACTCTCTTCTTGGGGCCACTTGCTGGCTATAGGACACAAAACTCCCCCGGGGGAATGAGGGAAAAGTGTCCTTTGGTACCTCTGTGAGATCCCCATCACCAATGGAGGAAAATCTCTGAGAAAAGCTGACATAGAACCCAGCCCTTTCTTTCACCTTCCCCACGCTTTCTTAGCTGTCTGGTAGGAGGTGAGAGTGGATCCATTTGAAAGATAAAGAAACTGGAGCCTGGGGACCCGTGATGTACCCAAGACTGCAGAATGCCCATGACAAAGCCAAGCCGGGCGTCAGACCCAATTCCTCTGCGGCTGCTCAGCCCAGAACAGAGATGGCCTCCCACAGCACTGAGCTTTTTCTGAAACAAACCCCTTAATTCTTTGGCTGAATGTCTAAATAAGGATTTTTGCCAATTCCAAGCCCTGCTAACTGATGAAGTTGTCAGAAAAAAGATCTAATGATGCTTGAAAATTCAGGGAGTGAGCCAGCTGCCAAATTGCCCTCCCAGCTCCGACTCGACATCAGGGAGCCGGGACCCTCCCACTGGGGCCGGGGCGGGGCCTTAGGGAGCGAGACTCGGAGGCTGGGACTGCTGACTCCAGTCTCCTTCCGACTGATGAGCTGCTCAAACCCTTTGATCTTCCCAGCTGCAAATGGGGGGTACTTCCATCTCAAAGTTACCTTGTAGATGAAATGAGGTGATGTATGTGCTAGACCCTGCTGGGCACAGCTCAGGGTTCTGAACTGTTGAGGGCCAGGCTAGAGCAGCCAGCTGACCTGAGCACTGCCTAGTGGACCAGTGCCTTGCAGCCCTTGAGGGAACAGAGAACTGAGCTTGCAGGTTCCATCTGGAGAGGCAATGGGTCTCTGGGCAACCTCTAGTATTTATTTATTTCTACGATCCAGCTGCTTGTCTTGGATGCGTGAAAAGCTCCAAGTGACCTCAGGCCCCTGGAGGTGGGGCTTTAGGGGGAGCCTGGGAGCCAGCGGGCTTTGTTCTCTCTTTTTTTCTCAGTGGAACATTTGTCCCACTCAGGAGTCTGGGTACCAGGGGTGGAGCTCAGTCTGGGGATTTGAGAATCAGACAATTCCCAGGCCTGACCCAGGAACCAGAGAGACTAGATTCTAAGACAAGGAGGGGCCCTGCCATCATACAGAGCTCTACATAGAAGCCCCGCTAACACAGAGACACACCAGTGTGACCTTCCGCACAAGACTGCATCCTACAGAGTCTATCATCTACTGCCCGGGTTAATAACTTTCCCATCCTGCTCTCTGCTCTTGACATACATAGGTACACACTCATTGTGGTGCCGGCTTCTGAAGGAGATGGAGAAAAGCAAATGGGATTCTTGTGTTTAAGTGTATTGGTGGATGGGCGGAGTTTGAGAGGGCTTTTGACAGTTCAGTTTCCTTGTCTATAGCATAGGGAGACACCCAAGTGCTGTGAGATTCAAACAAGGCAGACTGTGAAATCACCTCAAGCCATGTGACTCAGGGCAGTGGGCAGGGCTCTATGGCTGGGCATTAGGATTGCTGCACCCAGAAAATCCTTTGCTGTTTTAAATTTATTTTTTTATAGCATGCCAGGAAAAATAGCTGAGGATGACGGGGGCTCAGGACCGTGGCCTAAATACAGTCTGAGGATTATTCCAGGACCCAGCTGTCCCCTCCTGCTGCCGCTGAGTTCACTCAATGGCACTCAGTGGGCTGTCCTGGGTGTTAGGGAGTTCAGTCAGCTCTTCACTTAAGGACCCTCTAATAATGTGTTTCCTTGGGCTGTGGGGGAGTTCTGAGGCCACAGCCTCAGCTTGGGAAGGGAGAGGGGAGCTGTCATCCTGTGTGTCCCTTCTCATCTGCCAACCTCTTCATTTGTGCAAACGCAGGGGCAGCCAGAAGATGGTTGTGAGCAAGTCAGTTGCTAAATGGTCAGCGAGGTCCTTGGTGTCTATCCAGGCACAAGCTCCCTCTCACCCAAGTATCCCCAGAGGAAAGCACTGAAGAAGCCACTCATACCTGTGCCATCACGCATGGAAAAGGAACCCACGGACCCAAAGGCCCCTTCTGGCTTGGGACTCAGCAGGATGGAGTGAGGCTTCCACTTAGAGTCTTTTCCCTAGGCTGGGGATCCTAGCTTGTCTCGGGGTAGACATCCAGCTGAGCAGGGTGCACTAGGAAAGTCTATGTGCAGGTTCCCTGGGTACCTAGCTAATGCCCCAGCCTAGTCCTAGGACATATTAAGACACTCCCTTGGCCTTCTGGTGGGCAGGGTATGTTGCCCTGAGACATGTCCAGCCCCCAGAAAAATCTTTCCCTTAGCCTCCCAAGGAGTATGAAAGAACACTGTTGGAGAATGTCTATCTGAGGTGTGTCTAGCTAGAGTTATCTATGAGGAGCCACGCCCACAAGAGTTATAAGACAACTGGGGCACCAGGTTTGGGCACTAAGATCTAGAGTCTGAGCTTTGCAAAGATGGGGATGGCTTATGACCCCCTGTTCTCTGCCCAGAGCTCTCTAACAAAAGGCTCTGTAAAGCTGGAGATTTCACATGGTGCACAACCAGCCACTGGTGGTGATATCCGGCTTTTAGAGGGTGAGAAGGGTACATGCGTATCCCTCTGTACCAGGCATTCTATGCGCGCGCGCACACACACACACACACACACACACACACACACACACATCCATGGTTCCCCTTCTCTGATAATGAAAGCAGATGAGAGGACAGCAACATTCTGTAGGCACCTTGGGTAGCGCCCTCCTGGGGATGAGGGAGGATCCCAGTAGCCTGCAGGGTATCTGGTGTGAGCATGGGAATGAGAACCATACAGGCACCAGGCTCTGAGGACACCAAAGTGGGGCATTCAGCAGGTTCGGAAAGGGGAGGAGAAGACAGAAGTCGGTGAGACAGCTGCCATGTGTGGGAGATGCTGGGGTGACAGTAGGGTTGGTGTTTGTGATGTTTTATTTTACCCAGAAGCAATGAACACTTGCACCTAGCCTCATGCCCTGTGGCACTCACTGCTGTGGAAATAAAGGGATTTCTTGGAGATACAAGTAAACACAGCACACCAGCAGGGAACAGCAGTCAACAGGCACACCTGCAGGGAAGAGGATGGATGAGTTGTGAGTGAACGAACGCTAGAGAGACAAGAAATCAGGACTGAGGCCACAATCAGAAAGGTAACAACGGGCCACTCTCTATGGGCTCTGGGCGTGCACACCCTGGTAGTGCTGGGAACAGGGGCAACTTACATGGTGGGCTCCTGGCAAGAGTTTCAGAGTGTCTAGAATTCCGAAGCCTTTTACACTGCATGCCCTGGGACTGCCTTGTTTGTCTTCAGCCTTACCAAAGACAGGGAAGCTTTTCTCTTGTGAGAGCCAATTAGCGCCTTTCTGGGGGACACCAAACACCACTAAGGACTGAGAATTGAGCAAATAAGTGGTTGTTAAACTCAGACTCATGCAGCCTGTTTCTCAACTTGGCTCTGGCTCACAGAACACTCTAGTGTTTCTAGGGAATTCTCCAAAAAAAAAAAAAAAAAAAAAAAAAAATGGCCCCTTCAGCTCACTCACCATTGGCACTCCAGTTGACAGACACCACCCACAGGCTCAAACTTTGAAACAGGGTTTTTGGGGTTTTTTTTTTGTTTTTGTTTTTTATTTTTTTTGTTTTTTGGCAACCATTCACACTCATCATTATGAGCAAAGGATTACCAGATATCCAAAGAAGGCCTCTGGCATGAAAAGCAAGGACTCCAGGCAGCAAACTGCAAAAAGTTCTTCAAAGGAAGATCAGAGAAGATACCACATGAGCACGCAGGAGAAGGGGGGGGGTTGACTCAAGAAAGAGAGAAGTAGAAATCCTGGAAGTCAAATGCTTAAGAGAAAGAGTGGCAAGCTCATTGTAGTAGAAAGACAAAAGTCGAAGAAGCCCAGAAAGAAGAGAGATAAGGGCTAGAGAGACAGCAGAGTCGGCAAGTGTCTGCAGAGAAAGCATGAAGACTTGAGTTTGTGTCTCAGAAGCCATGTCAAAAAGCCAGACATGGTGGTCTGTGTGTGTAATCTCAGCTCTGGGGAGATGGAAACAGACAGACCCCTGGAGCTTGCTGGACAGTCAGCCCAGACCTATGGATAAGCCCCAGATCAATGAAAGACTATCACAGACCAGGTAAGGGCTCAGAGATGGTTTACTGGATAAGGGTTCTTTGTTCTGCAAGCTTGTCTGCCTAAAATTGAAGCCCCCAGCTCCTGTGTTCAAAGCCAGGCATGGTTGTGTGTTCCTGTAACCCCAACACCAGGATGCCAATGAATGAGAGAGGCACGTTTTCTTTAGAAAGAAAGTGGGCGTGATCAAAGAAACAACAGCAAAAGGACACACACACACACCACAATGAGGAAACAGAAAGGTTTTAGATTTCTCATTAACAACAGTACAAGCTAAAAATGCAGTCAAGGGATACTTTTCAAATCCTGAAGATAAATGGCTTCCAATCTATAATCCAATCTCATCTAAATGCTCAATCGAGTGTGAAGGGAAGAGGAGGATGTTTTCAGACTCGTGAGGGGTCGAAACACTTACCTCCCAGTATTCTTTATCAGAAAGCCACTGCAGGATATGCCCCTACTAAAGCAAGGGGAATCAAGGGAGAAGTACACAATCCTAGTGAGATGTGGGAAGACTCTGGAAGGATCGGGACGCAATGTTACCTGGGATACTGACACGTTCTGGGTTCAAAGTGCAACCTTGTCCTGACTACAGCAACTGTAAGGGCCAAGAAGAGCGTGCCTAAGAAAATGAAGTCTACAGAAAACTCGCCCTTCTAAACACTCGCCGAGACTTAGACGATTGGTGGAGCCCTGGCGGTGAGTTAATGATATGTACAAAGAAAACTAAATGAAAGCAATTATTATATCCAGAAAAGCAGTAACAAGGAAACTGCAGAGAGGAAAACTCCACATCTTATTTCACAGCTCAGCTTGGAGTAGGACATACAACCACCCTGCAGAAACTCTTCCTAATGGTCTGGGTACAGTTGTCCCTCATCTCTGCTCACTGAAGGAGTGTTTAATCCCCCCCCCCCAAAGCCTTATGTTAATGGGTTAGAAACCCCATTTTACTGCACTGCCCAGAAGTGAGGCTGTGGGGAAGTGAATGGGTCAGATACTAGCTGGGTATCTGGTGGGGCTCTTATGAGTGAATTCTAGTGGCTTTAAAAGAGGAGAGAGAAAAAAGAGAGAGAGGGAAAGAATTATCCTTGTGACCCTGCTATGATGTGCACAGCCCTGGGGAGGCCCCTCATTGAAGCCTACAGCTTCCAAGATTGAACTAAATACAGTTCATTTCTCAGTAAAGTTGCCCGCTGCAAGTATCTTTATTAAAAAATAACCAAAACCTGACTATATAAGACTACATTTTCCTTTACCCAAAACTATTCCATCATTACACTGGGAAGTCATGAGAAGAGGGACGGAAGGGGGATGTCATGGGGGAGGGCAGAGAGCTAAACACCTCTGAGAGGAAGTCTAGGGCTGAGATTTCAGCAGAGCAATCTAAGTGTCTCTTTGTAGTTGAGGGTGGGGGTGGGGCCGAAAGAGGGTGGAGATGGCCTGACTTTAAGGGGCAAGCCTTTGTCCTACCCTTTTCCTTAAGACCATTCTATTTTCTCTCAGGCTTTGCCAGCGTCATCCCAGGTGGACACAAAGACATGGGGCCAGGAAGCCAGAAACCCGAGTCACCCCATGCCACACTCATAGTGTTTACAGAAAGCGGGATGGTTATTTACAGGAAGGGAAACATTGAGCTAATTGACTTTTAAAGACATCAAATACAGCAGACAAACAGAGCACCAAACCCCACATGGAAAAGGGGCACAGTGTCCCAACCAGTAGGCGCCTTTGTCCACAGGCTTTTCCGGTTATCCCTGCTACCCGGAACCTTCTCTTGCCCTGCTCTCTAAAGCACAAGCCTGCTTTTTCCATGATGAAAGTAAGAAAACAAAACTTCATTCATCTCAGACCATCCAAGTCCTAACCAAGCCATCCCTATCCCTAAAGTTCTCTGGGGCCCCCTCTCCAAGCCTGTCTCAGAAAGGTCTGGGTAGTGAGTCACAGGCTCCCATTCCTGGGCTGCAAGGTTCTGCTTGACTAAGATTAGGTAGAAGCTAGAAAGGACACGAGTGTAGCCTGAGGCCAGGAACAGGACTGCTGACAACTGATAATAAGGAGAGAGGAGAAAAAGAAAAAGTGTGTGTGTGTGTGTGTGTGTGTGTGTGTGTGTGACAAAGTGTGTGTGTTTCTGTGTGTCTGTGTGTGTGTATGTGTGCGTGTGTGTCTGTCTCTGTGTGTATGTGAATGTGAAAGTATGTGTGTCTCTCTATGTCTGTGTGTATGTGTGTGTCTGTCTGTATGTGTGTGTGTTTCTGTGTATGTGTTTGTGTGTGCCTCTGTGTCTGTGTATGAGTCTCTGTATGTGTGTGTCTCTGTCTGTATCTGTGTGTGTGTGTATGTGTGTATGTATGAGTGTATGTATGTGTGTGTTTTAATTAATTATTTTTGGTGTATTGTTGTTTTGAGACAGGATTTCATGTAAGCCCAGCCTGGCCTTGAACCCCTGCATCCCCCTGCTTCCAGCTTCCAAATGCTGGGATCAGAGTATGCATTATCAGGACTGGCTAAAATTAACAATGTTTAAAGTGAATTGATGGTGATTATGGATGACATATTTTTTTTAAATGTCCTTACTTGGAAAAATTGAAGGTCGGTATCTCTAGTCCCTGCTCAAAATAAACTTCAGTTTTGGAGTAAAGAGTCTGGGACACACTGTGGCGTGTGATCCCAAAGAGAACAAGACCCACCCCAGGGCCAGAATTACAGATTCAAGGGAGCATCGAGTCCAGTCTCCCTTTGGTACCAAGTATATGCCAGTATGTCCCAGCCAAGGGCCTCCTGGCATGCCCTGCTTGGCCCTTTTCAGTGGAGAGGAGCTTATTCCCTGTGCAGAAAGTATCTTTGTGTACTGTTGAAAATCTACACAGTCCTTGGATAGCTCTACATCTGCCCACGTTTTCTCATTCTTTGACCTTCTCCTTTCTTATATTTCAACATGCACCCCCCACCACCACCACCATTGGTTTCCCACCCCGCTCTCTACCTGAGGGCCCGGACTGCCACTTAGGATAGACCATGTAGCATTGGCTGAATGATTTAAAAAAAAAAAAAACAAAACTTCACTCAGTAGCCAGTTTCTCCTGACAGTCCCTGGGCCTCATCTCCAGCCTGACCCTCACCCTCAGAGCCCATCCTGTCCCAGACAGAAGGGAAGGTGTGCCCTCGCTGTATAATGACAACTCAGATCACTATTCCACCAAGATCCAAATGACGCATAAGGAAGTCAGGGCTGTGATTGACCGCCCAACACTGCCTCTCACAAACCATGAACAAGTTTTAATTAAAACCTCAGAGTACAGGAGAGTACTTTTCTTGTGTACCTCTGGGCCTCGCCAGCCTGCCCTGGGGTAGAGCAGGGTCTTTTCATAACTAAGATAGCCTCAAGCCACTGTTCCAAAGGGACAGAGAGGCATGGGATAGTGATGAGAGTTGCTGGCTGCTGGAATTCAGGAGCCTCCAAGTCACCCCACTGCTCTCCCATTTTACATAGGAAGAAACTGAGGTCTTACCACAAGAGCAGAGTGTGTGTATGTACATGCACACACCTGCCTGTCTGTCTGTCCTGGGAACATGGAGTGTACGGTAAAGTAGAGAAAGTCAAAGGGAAATGTGCATGTTACTCCTGCAATTGTGTCTGGCCTTTGATATTGTGAAATGACACTGTCATCTACAAACCTCATTCTCAAGAGCCACACGTGTCCCAAAACATCAAAGCCAAAATTAAAACAAAAAGGAAAACTCATACTGGTTCAGGAAAAGGTTTTTGTGACCCTTTAGGGTTTTGTGAGGAATTTCACTCAAAGCTATAGATGGCCACTCATGGCCCATCAGGCTTCAGGTTGGATATGTCGGAGAGAACCCCTGGCTTGGGGAGATGGGCAACACTGATGGAAGGATGGGTGGACAGATGAACAGATGGATGGATGGATGGATGGATGGATGGATGGATGGATAGATGGATGGATGGATGAGTGGACAGATGAATGGACAGACAGATGATGGATGGATGGATGAATGGATAAATGGATGGATGAATGGATAGATGAGTGGACAGATCAATGGACAGACAGATGATGGATGGATGGATGGATGGATGGATGGATGAGGAATTACTGGAAGAGCTGAAATCAGGATGCTTTTCTTCCTTTTAAACACTTGGAAACACAGGCCTACAGGAATGGACAAAGGCAGGCTAGGGGATAGTCTTCAGGATCCACACCTTTCTTCTCCTAGAAGAACCCGAGAAAACTCTCAGTTCCTCCATAAGAGCCCTAGTCTCCTGAAGTGGCATGAGCAAAAGACAGGGTGGGCCAAAGGCTGAGCAGATGGCCTGAAAGATGGCTCCTGGTGGCCCTTTGTGGGTCTCCACACATTTCTACTCACCCCAGTTGGGATACAAAGAGCAGCAGAAGGAATGAGATGGGGCAAGGGTCTCTGGAGTCAGGTGAAAAGTGGAGTATGGTGAGCCCCAAAGGTCGGATCATGAAATGAGGCTCAGAAGTTACTGGCAGGTGTGGGATCTGGAGGCCCATGAACAGGGCCAGTGAGAGATTCCAGCTGGGGTGACTCTCATAGCCCTGGCTGGGTTGTCCTCACCTGAGAGAGGGCAATGGTCAGTATACCTGTCTTCACAGTTCTCATAGGAGGCAGATAGACATGTGTGAGAAGTATTTGAGGTCCATGTCCTGATGAGCCAGCCCTCTGCCTGTAAACACCAGAGCCCCTGGGATTAAGGGCATCAGCTGGTATTCTTTAACACTCAACAGGGAGGGGCCACTTTGCTCTGCCACTGCTACAACTTCAGCCTCTCCTCATCCTGGACTCACCCTCAGAGCAGGAAGGGAGCTGACCTGGTCCATGGTCAGTGTGGCCTCCTTATAGTGCTTGCCCGAGGGGCAGAGCTTCAGGAAGGTGTCATGGATGCTGAAGAAAAAGAGAGAGATGGTTGTCACATGGGAATGAAAGGGGGCTATGAAGCCCCATGCTCGTGTGCGGGGGTGGGGTGGGGGTGTCATTAAGAGAACCGACTAAAGATGGACTGACATGGAACAGGAAACATCCCTCCATCTTCCCATGGTCAATGTGGGATTCTAGAACTGGTCTGGGAATGGGAAAGGTGAGTGACTATATTACGGTATGTCACGTGGCCCACACTCCACAGTGTTTATCCTGGAATGTTAGAGCTGCCAGGAACTGTCATGGCTCCTTCCAGCCCCTTGGGTACAGATGGAGACATCTACAGATACTCCCATCCTCAGCATGGAGAAAAGAGGTCACTTGGTGAACACAGGAGCCAGGTTCCAAATCCTTGTGCTGACAGCTGGTAAACCTGACAGCCAAGCCAGACAGCTGGCAGCAAATGGTCCCTGCATACTGAAGCCCTGAACGATCTACCTCTTGCCCTTACCATGCCCCCTCTCCATCTGTAGGCAGCCTGGGAACTTTGTAAATGACAGACACGGGGCTGCATGGCTGTGTGATCACCGAGCAAACAATAGGAAGGAACCCTGCCCCAGGCCAACAGAAGCTCGCCCTGTAGCCTCTATTCTCACATTATCCTGGACAGCAGGCTCTGTTCACCTGCTGCTCTTAGGACTCCAAGGCTAGTGTCTGTGTCAGCCAGTGGAGGTGAGGGCAGACAGCAGACCCAGCAAGGCTGTGTGGACTTGGGCAACTTGGTTAATGCTTTTGAGCCTGACTTCATCATTTGGATAAAGAGCCATCAATGCCTCTCTTGTGATGCAGGCTCAATAAAAAGTGAAATGAAGTGTATAGATGTGTGTGTGCATGCATGCTTGTGTGTGTGTGTGTGTGTGTGTTATTGTATAACTATAATATGTTTAAAAACACACTCTTTATATCTAGATAGACCTAAGTCCCTGTGTCCTCTCTGGACTCTTCTCCTGTGCATTGGGCACATGGCACTTTCTGCTGCTGCACGACTTCAAGCTAGATGATACTGGAGGGGACCCACTCACCTCACCCAGGCCTTCTTTCCAGCCTTCTTATTATTATCATTGCATTTTTATTTAGTGTGTGTGTGCATGTGCATATGTGTGTGTGCACTCTGTATGTGTGTGTGTGAATGTGAGGATGCATGTGCACGTACACCCTGCCCCAACACAAGCACATGCTTTTGCGTGTTCGTGGAGGTCAAAGACAACTTTCAGGAGCTTATTCTTCCTACCACATGAGTCCGATTTTCTAACTCAGGCTTCCAGGCTTGGTAGCAGATGCCTTGCTTGCTAAGTCATCTCATCGCCCTCCAGCCTCTTTTATCATCCTCTTTATGCTTCACATTTATCCTTCTTTCCTCCACTCCCTCTCTGTTTTGCCTTCTCCAGCATCAAACCTCTAATCTCAGCCGAGTGCCAGGAGCAAGCAATTTCATTCACGTTCTGGAGTGAATAACTCACAACCCTCCATTGACATCCCCAGATAAACTCAGATGGATTTTAGAAGTCAGTGGGATTCTAGGGTCGTGTGACCAAGAGAAGAATTCAGGAGTGATTCTCTGACTAGAGTCCGGAGAGGGAGGAGGAGCCCATGCCAAGTATCCAATGACAGACAATGCAGAGCCATCTTCTGCTCCCTGTTCAGACAGTCATCTTGTCACAGCTCACTGATGAGGACAGCTTCCTGTGAGTCTCAGCCGTGGACAAGTGGAGGAAAACCAAGCTAAGGCTCTGCTTGCCCGCAGTGTCCCAGCTTTGTACTCTGGGAGGCTGAACTCCAGCAACTGCCACCAGCTTGTTTGCTTCCAACCTTCCAAATGGGCTTGAGCCCAGAAGAAGCCCCAGCAGAATTTGGAGGCCATGAGAGAACAGTCAGGGTTCGTCTCCCCTATGCTCACAACCTCAGCACAGCTCTTAGCTGAGTTTGTCCTTCCAGGGGGCCAGCAGCAGCAGCTCCAACCTGCACCTGGACACCTCGGGCCGTGGGTGGGGATGGTTGGTGTTTAGACACTTCCACAGCCTCTGAGGTGTCTTTCCATCCTCCATCTCTCAGTACTGCAGCTGAGGATGCTGCCTTTGTCCTCCTGGGATGCTGATAAATGAGGCAGACAAACCTATGTGAATCCTTTTCCTCCCCTACGAAAAGTGTGAGCAGAAACCATAGACATAGGTTCCACTCCTGGCTGTCTCTTTCTGATCGCTCTGTGCAGACTCGGGAGGGCCTGGAAAAAGGGAGGGGGACCAGGGCTTGGAGATGCATGGGGAGAGCCATGACCCTGTCAATCTAGTAAGAGACCCTAACTGTCCCCAGAGGCTCCATGTAAATATTAAGAGGAAACCAAAAAGCAGGTGTGGGGAGGTTAAGAGAGAATTCTAGAAGATGTTGGGATGGGAAGAGTCATCTCAGACCAACAGGAAGAAAGGCCATTTCTGTTAGGGGTTCCATCCCTACTGACCACTAAGGGGCAAGGGCAGGCAGTCACAGGCAACAGGAGCATTTTGACATTATCATTGTTAGAATTGCTGCAGTCTCTCTCTCTCTCTCTCTCTCTCTCTCTCTCTCTCTCTCTCTCTCTCTCTCTCTCTCTTTCTATTTTTCAGACAGTGTCTCACTGTGTAGCCCTGGTTATCCTGAAACTATGTAGACCAAGCTTGCTTTGAACTCACAGAGATCTGCCTGCTTCTGCCCCCAAAGTGCTAGAATTAAGAATCCTGCCCAGCCAAAAAGCAATCTAACTTTGGCTATGTGTGGGGAGCAGGGTAAGAACACATGTACATGTGCCTGTGGGGTCCCCTATCTTACTCTACCACTTTCCATCTTATTGAGGGAGTGGGGGCAGGATCCCTCGCTGAACCCAGATCTCACCAATTCAGCTAGACTGTTCGGCCAGGGAGCTATAAGGATTCTGTCTTCCTACCTCTGAGTCAGAGGTGGCGCTCACCATTTTCACACAGGTTCTAAGGACTGGACTCCTGTCTCCTGCTTGTTCCGAAAGCACTTTATCAACAGAGCCATCTCTTCAGCTCTCTGTTAGGTTTAAGCGTCCCCTGGCCATACATGCTTGCGATGTGTACCTAGGATGACCACTCCTCTGCACATACCGTAACAAGGACCAACCAAGGCAGGGGCTGTTCCTTTACAAAAGAGAAAACAGGAGGTAGATGACCTGCCCAAAATCACATGGGTGTGGACATTAAAGTGTGAGCCACAGACACCAGCACTCTCTCCCAGAAGCCCAGAGAAGGGAGGCTGAGAAGACCTGCAGTTCTCACCAGGCCTGACCACACATTGTGTGCTGGGCATATTCAGACACGTTCATCCTAGCATCTTCCCAATAGCTCCTGTGGGAAAGGTACCAAGTAGATGGGTAAACTGAGGCTTGGCAAGTTTACCTAGTGTGCCCAAGGTCATACAACTGGGAAGACACAAGAAAAGATGACTGAACCCTAAAATGGGTAATTTGAGTTGTGCTATCTCCCCTTGAAGGGTCCACTATATCCCCCAGGAGAGAGCCCCTGTGTACCCATCCCCAGGCTGGGCAAGAGTGCTGGACGGGGCCCTGCCCAGACTCCATGCTTTCCCAGACAGCCACAGGGACCAGCTGTCCACAGATGAATCATGGCTGCATCTCGGCTGCCACAGAATGTTCTCCTCCTCCAAATATGGATCAGCTCGAAATGGAGCTCTGAATTAATCACTAATGGACTCAAAAGTCAAAGCCATTTGAGAAACTCACACGTTGGGCTTGCCAACAGCCAGGCAGCCTGGGTGTGGCTTGCTTCTACATTTGACTCCGAAATGAAAGACCAGCTCCCATCCACCTCGATGATTGCTACCTCTCCATGTGACCTTGGACCTGCCATGACACACCCCACAGACTCAGTTTCCCTTATGAAATGAGAGTCTTGGTGACTCCCCTGCCTGGATCCAGTCAGAGACCTGTGACTCTGAAAGCCTGTACCTTTCTCTGCCATCCTATTGCCCACTGCTGCTGAAACCTTTTAGTTTAGTGGATCTCAAATGGACTCTTTATTAAAACCCTGCAGGGAATTTGTAAATGGGTCTGTACCCCCACTAGGCCTCGGGGTTCTTATTCAAGCCCAAGAAAACGGCACAGATTCTACAAGCTTCCAGATGATTCTCCTGCAAGAATAAGATCAGAGATTTAGTATAAGCCCCTGGTCCCTGCCTGGGCTCAGCTATCTGGGCTGGGCTTCTCCAGCACATAAGTCAAAAGCTTGTTGTTTTATGGTATAGCCTACAGGTATTTATAAATAGCTCTTCTTTAGCCCAAACATGCAGATTTTTACTTCCAAGCTGTGTGACTCTGGGAAAATCACTGTCTTTCTCTGAGCCAGTTTCCTCATTTGCAGACAGGAAATAATAGCCCGGTGGAAATGAGCTGTGCTCATCCCTGAGCTGGGTACATATTGCTCACACAATGACATGTCATCTCCTTGGCCTAATGACGGGTTTGTGAGAGTGGGTGCTGAATCCTCTCACACTGTTTTAATAGCGTAGAAACCGAGGCCCAGTCACACAACCAGAAAGCAGCAGAGCTGAGCCTGAAACCCAGGCTCTTGGCTCCCAGGAAGAAAACTTGTCATACTGTGCGTGCTGGAGAACAGGGATGGAGACTACATAGTCTGGGGAGTCTCCAGAATGCTAAGAAGAAAAAGAAGCCTCATAAGGGGCTTGGTAGAGCATTTGCCTACCTGTGTGATACCCTATGGTCAGACCCCATACACACACAACATGAAGGAAGGAAGGAAGGAAGGAAGGAAGGGAGGGAGGGAGGGAGGGAGGGAGGGAGGGAGGGAGGAAGGGAAGAACAGAGGAATGGAGGAATGGAGGAAGGGAGGGAGGGAGGGAGGGAGGAAGGGAGGACCAACCTGAGCAGGGTCTGGGAACAGCATGTCAACAGACACATCCTTAACCCAGAGATTCCAGAGTATCATGGAATACTGTGACTGACCCAGGCTCCAGTCACAGTATAGGAGGATTTGGTGACCTGGCCTCTATGTGCTTATTCGTGTGGAGAAGAGGGTGAGACACCTTACACGGACTCATTGTCTCCTTCCCCCAACCCTGCTATTGACTTCTTCATGGTTTTTATTAGTGGACAACCACCATTCAACTGGGCCATCATTGAGGCCCCTAAGAAAAACTGTTCAAAAATGATGGGGGCTTGGTCTGGTCCAGCTTGACATTAGCAGTTCACGAAGGCCCCGCCTCCCCTAAACATTGTGAGCTAGGTACTTTCCGAGCCCACACCATGAATCAATGTCTAAGCAGTTTTCTTCCTTGACCCATGATGCATCCCTAAAATAGGCATGTCCAAGACTCTGGTTGCCCCTGAGGAGCTGGTCTCTTGGCAGCGTGCGTTGTACCTTTGCAGGCATTGTACTTGTGTATCAGTGTGTATAACTATCCTTACTTCAGAAACCAGTAGCATCTTCTACTCTCAGTCTAGTTTTCAAAAGCAATACACTGCAACAGGCTAAAAACATAAGCACTCTAAAGCCTACAGTCAGGATGACTTATATCCTGCACTCCACACTTATCCACTCTGTTCTCCAGAGGCATTTTACAAACAGCTTATTGTTTCTCTTGGTTTTTTTCCTTAATATTTATATAACACTTCTAAGTACTGTGCTAATGCTACCAACTTGTCAGTGCCGTTTCATTATAGACATTATCTTGTGACATGCCCCTATTAAGAGGAGGATTTATTTCTCTCTATATGTCTCCTTTCCCAATGTCCCAATTTAAAACAATTTGCCCGAATCGATATTCTGTATTTACCGTATTACTGTTATATTTTATTTATTATTCAAGCATTGCTCACAGCTGGTTTCCCTTGTGTAACTTGATTACATTCTTTCTTGTAAGCCTTTTGTTTTTCCCAGAGTTAACCATTGCCTTGTTTTCTTTTTCTTGGATTACAGTATGTCTGTCATTAGTTCAGCCACCAAACTTTCTACAGCGCGGTCAAGAGCCGATTGTTCTCCAGGCCTGTTTCCATTGTCTTGCTTGAGCTTTTCCTCATTATCATCCTTGTAGTTAACTTTTCTATCCATTTGGTAGGATCCTTTTCTCTCTGGATCCTGGGTCTTTGAGTTTGATTACTAATTTTAGCTAAGCAAATCCTCAAAAAGCTGTCTCAGATATGGTTATACCCTTTATTTAATCACATGTAAAAATATTGTTATCCCACCTCCATTCATGATTGATAAACTAGCTAGAAACTTTGTTCCAGATTGGAAATGTCTTTCCTAAGAATTTTGAAAGGATTATGTCTTCTCATGCAAGCCCAAAGCTGTTCTGATTCCATACCCACTCTGTATCATGTGTCCTTTCCTCCCTCCTTGGAAGATCTTCCTATTGTCTCGGCATTCTGAAATGTCATGATGGTGCAGGATCTTTGTTCCCTGTTGACATATAGAGAGGTCCTCCTGGTCAGACTTACAGAAAGGCTTTGAAGGTTCAATGTAAGATCCCTTTGCTCTTCATTGTGCTTGGCTATGACTCTTATCCAGACTGTAAGCTTCTCTCACACTGGAGCAGGTGAGAGGCCAAGAGGTAGACTCTTCTGAGACCCTCAGTTTCCCTTTGTGTTCTCCTGATTCTGTGCCGTGGCATTCTAAGCTCCCTGGGCCTTTCTGGGTTTCGAGTCTATCACTCTGAGCCCTGCAGATTGGATTCTTTCAGCTTTCTACTCAGCTGAGTCCATTTTAGGATCCTATCGACTTGGTCCTTCTCATGTATCTGTGAGCTTTCCCATTCTATGGCTTTCTTTTTGTGCTTACAGGTTTCTTTCTTCTTAAAAACAAAACAAAACAGAAAACATGCCTTTGCCCTCCCTTTGGTAGTGGGGACAGACATGAGTGAAATTCTTGTTCCTCGTGTTGACTGAATGTTCCATGCACTTTACTTTCCTGATTTAATCTTGTAATCTTGAACATCATACTTCTAAGGTCCCCCATGGAGTCCCCAGCCACTGAAGACAGCATCCTGCTGGTGGGTGAATCAGCACCCATGTTTCCTGAGCCATCATGATGCAAGTAGAATGACCAAGTGACTTCTTCCTTTTGAACCCCAGCCGTTGAGCACCTTGGTTATCTGAAGTCCTCATCCATATCTTCAGCTGCTCCTCAGGCTATGATCTCCACCAGCAGGGGTGTCACCTTTACTGAAGAAGTAAGACCTTCTCCTGTATCACCCTTCCATGTCAGAGTTTCTGTGCCCCCCTCCACTCCTGTCCATCTTATCTGAGGGTGTCTAGAGACAGATGTAGAGTGGAAGCTGAGCCACCCCATCCTCCACTGTCTTCATTAGACAGGGTACCCAACACTCACTACCTAATCTATTCCTCTTCTCCATGGCCCCAAAGGTAGAAGAAGCCTTTTGGCAGGAGCTACCCAAAGTGAGGCATGGCTCCTTGCACTCAGGAATGGAGCCATCAGTCCCGGTAGGTCAGAAAGAGCTTCAAGAGAAGCTTGTGAGACAGGTTTGATCTGATGCACGGCTTTCCCCTAGCAACATTTGGACAATTGTAGTTGCACCTTTACCATGGAGAAGCGTTATCAAACTTAGGGGTCATGCACTGTGCTCCAAAAGCTGGATTTGGCCACCCACCACCCTTTGTAAGCCAATTAAAGGAATCAAATTAATAGTGGAAAGCAGAAAAAGATTTATTCAACATGACCACACAGGGAAGAGGGACAATGGGATCCAGCAACTCTCCATTTTCAGCAAGGCTAAATAAAGTCCAGATAGAGAGCTGAGGATGTGCACATATGTATGCCTAAGCCATTCTGGTCAGGATGGGGTCCCACCTATCTCTGACCTATCATTATCTGGGGTTCAGTCTCATCCTATAAGGTGGTTTGACAAGCAGTTAGAACTGTGTGAAACCTCTTTCAGGGAGACAAGTTCCCCTAATGGTACCTTTTCCTTCTCTAAGCATGAGACTCCTGGAGAAATTCCCATTCTTTGGGATCCATTGTTTGAACAGTCTGATAGATTGAGACATGCGGTGTCTCATTAGAATATCTTCATTTCTGCCTGGCCAGTTACATAAAGACATTGTATTAGTTGCTCCGACAGAATGCCGAACAGAAATAACTTATGAGAGGAAGGGTTTGTTTGGGTCATGTTTCAAAGGGGTAAGGCCTTCGTGGTGAAGAGAAGCTGGGGCAGCTGGGATGCTGGGTCTGTAGTCCTGGGTACTTATGGGATGGCCTATTAAATCCTAGTGGATCAGGAAGCAAAGAAGTCTGGAAACAGAAGTTTCCATAACCCTACAGCCCTCTATTTGCCAGTGAGGCCCCACCCCCTAAAGGTTCCACAACCTCCTGAAATAGCATCAGTGTCAGCAGCGGGAGAGCGAGTGTTCAAACACACGATCCTGCTGCTGGCACATTTACATTCAAACCATAATGCACACCTCTAATGGGGATGGAAGCAGGCTGGGAAGAGGATGTGAACAGTGGCCACCCTAAGACCTAGTGGTTAGTTCTTGTAGGAGGGGAGTCCTAAGGATAGCTTGCTTCCAAGAACCTTGTTCTCCGGAGGCTAACCCAGAGAAAAGGAAAATAGGGGGAAGAACACTCAAGGGGGAAACATGTGCCATCCATATTCTCTCTCCCTGAGTTCTCACCACCACCATCACAACCACTCAACAGGCTAAGTATCCACAACAGGGTCTAGTATTAAATTCATTAGTTCATGAAAGCAAGGGAAAGATCCAGAGTGGATAGGTGGCTTTCTATATGCTTCATATAAAACTGGCAAAGAGGACAACTTTTTAAAAAGACAAAAGGTACAGAACAAAATGAACAGGATACAGGCTCAGGAAGCAACGAGTGATGTAAGTGGGTGAGCGATTGATGAAGGTAATGTGTGGACCATGCTCTCGGGAGTCTGGATGATGAACTGACAGTGAGCAGGAGCTGAGTCAGGAGGAGGGGCCCCTGGAGAGAATGGGGGCATTTGCTTTGCATTTAGAACTTGCATCCTGTTTGAATTTTCTAGTCATATTTCAATGTTGCTTCTTTTCCTCTTGTTTTATGTTTTATGAATACATTACTTCTTAGGAAATATCAGTAGGGATTAGGTAAGTCGTAGCATACAGCTCACTGGGAATTTTGTCATTTTTTTCCCTCTATGTAAAAAAGTGAGTTTAGAGTGTGACTCAGTGCTAGAGTCCTTGACTAGCACGTATGAAACCCTAGCTTTGATTCACAGTATAGAAAAAGAAAAAAAAGTAAATAAGTAGTACTTTTAAAAAGAAAGGTAGCAAAGCCTCAAGATTGTTCCTGGTCTCCATGGCTCTTTGTCATGTAGCTACCCCTATTGTGCCTGGAGAGTCTAATGCTTGTGATGTCTGGGGATGGTCAGTTCAAGAAGAGCCAATGAGGACAAGGGGTGGTTGGTGTGTGTGTGTGTGTGTGTGTGTGTGTGTGTGTGTCCAGGATAGTGTCTAAATGGTCTGCTCATTCCCATCTTCACTCTCTTCCTCCAGAATTTTCCTGGAACACTCATTTATACACCACACAACTTTGTTGAGCACCTGGCTACAAGAACATCTACCCTGGTCATCCCATTCCATGCCCTACAAAGCCATTTGTCACAGCTCCATTCTGGATGAATAGGACTTTGGCCAAGAGGTTTCCCACAAGGCAAAGTCCTACTTGAGAACACACTCTCTGCTCTCATTGTGTCTGGCAGAGAATGAGCCCTGGAAGGAGGCTTTGGGGGTGGGGGCAGGAAGGAAAGGAGACAGGTAGCCAAATGAGTGTACATGATGCTTCCAGCTTCACTGGACCAGTGAATGGTCCTGATAGGCTCACCCTACACTTTCTAAGCCTTTCCTCATTTTCTTCACTGCCCTAAGGCGTCCCAACAGCTACAAAGAACCTCTGCCTCAGGTGGTAGTAACAGCACTGCAGCCTGAGTCTGATGTCTCCTTCTGCTCCAGTGGACTCTCACGCCTTCCTGTCCATCCCAGATGCTTCTTTGGGGCTGTGTGGTTCTAAGAGGGATCACACCCCAGGGGCAGAGTAAAACCATAGCAGGAAAGAACCCAGCTCGGGGAAAGAGAAGGGAGGGCCAGGGTCTTTACTCACCACAGAATCTCATTTCTCGTCAGGAAGGTCAGAGCCTGCAACAAATCAGAGAGGAGACCAACACTCAATCCAGTCCCGCTCCCACCCCCAATCCCAGCCCCTAGAAGAACATGAAGCTTCAAAGAAGGGAGGGGTGTGGTCTCCCATTATACTGTTGAAGAAGTGATGACACCAAAGCCCACAGGACCAGGTCCATGGGAGGGAGGAAAGGGCAGGATGATGCCGTTACTCTACTGGCCACGTTATGGGGAAAAGGCAAAGTGGCCCAGACTGGCAGAGTTGTTCTGAGCCAAAGCCAAAACCATGGGCTCTGGGGCAGGAGATATGGGGTGAGGAGGTTTAAGCGTTGGTCTGAATCATGTGGATACAAGTATAGCAAAGGCAAGAGACATCACTGCCAGCCTGGCAGACTCCAAACTTTAGGCAAGAGTTCTCCCCTCTGTCCCTCCTGCTCTGGGAAACTCCTAGTTCTGTCCTGAGAATCTGTGACCTGACTACCCACCTGGTACTCTTCCAGGTCCTCCCACTGCATCTGATACCTCAAACACTGCCCCATGCCAACCCAGCCTCCTCCTGCCAGCAGTAGAACTGCCCCCAAGGGCTCAGCAGCTGGTGCAGTCCGTTGATTCTGTTACTATGGTGACCAGCATTCCACCTTCTGCCCCTGAGTTGGCAAACAGGTTCTTTTGATGCTCTGGCTAAGAAACATCACCTCCAAAACAACAAACAGAAAAGCAAGCCAAAAGCACCCTTGAGACGTTGACTCAGGGAGTCACGATGCCTGGGACGGAATCCCAGATCTGCCACGTGCTTGTTGTGTGACCTGGAGCAAGCTACACAACCTCTGTGATGTTTTTTGCTCTTACCTCTTCAAGGGGATAAAGAGTCTCAGGATCATTGTGGGGATTCATGGAGATGATGCAGGTGATAATTATTGACACAGAAAGTACTCACTAAGTGTTAGGGCCAGATCCGGAGTACTGCGCGGGTGTGGTCTACAGAGATGGAGTGTTAAACATAGACCTTGACTTCAGTAGATGGCCTACAGGGTACAGAAGGATACTTTATACCATCAGTCTGAGTCCCTGTAGGAATAGAGGGTGCATTCAAATTTGGATGATAAGAAGGGACTCTGCACAAAGATGAGCTCAAAGGTAGAAAACTACCAAGAGGCAGAAGTCAGAGCTCCTAACCACAGAGCTGCTCTGATTCTGGCTAAGGGCACATGGACCAAGTACCCCTGCATCACACTCTTAACTTTCTGGGGCACAGAAAACAAGGTAAAATGGGAGAGACTTTGGATCAGGAAACAGACACCAGCAGCACTGCCATTGGCACTGACGTTCTGAGGATCCTCCTAAAGTCCTCTCTCTGCTCCTCTCCAGGGTGTTCTTCATACCAGCCCTCATGGTACACATGAGTGTCTTCTCAGCCTATAGCATATCTGGTCACAGACTGTCCTGGGAGGATGCTGGAACTCCGAGGTGGTAAATTCTCTAGGAATGTAGCTGCCCTGTTTCCTGTCTTTCTTGCACAGAAATTGAGGCAGGCAGAAAAAAAGATGGACTTTCATCTCTTCAATTACTGAACCAGGCATCAGTGCTAGGCATTTCACCTGACCCTGGTGAGACACAACTCTTAAGAGTCAGAACATGTACACACACCATGCACACACATCCCTGGGGTTGGAAGCTGATGTTACCAGAGGTAACAGTGTGGAGATATGCAAATGTTTCTGCTAAGCAAGAAGACAGGCACATCAACCCCTAGATACTTTAACACCTATGAAGTTTAGGCTTGAAAACTGAAATCAGGTTTTGGGGGGTGGACCCTTAATGTTTTAAGTAATTCCACATTCATATTTACCTTAGAATACATGTAGCCTTTGAACTGTAGGCCACATTTGCCTGATTATATACAGTGACACTTAATAGCCACTACATGTGGTGGTCAGGCACCTAGACTTTGATGTTAAACGTTGGATTTCATCACTTTAAGCAAATCATAAAATTACTGTAAGCCTCCGTTCCCATCTCTAAAATGGTACTGAGAATTCCCTACTTTGCAAAATTGCAAGGAGAAAAAAGAACGACAAGGGTGTAGCTTTTGTTGTTGTTATTTTTTTTTAATTAAGATGCCTGGTATAAAACTAGTTCTTGAGAGAGAGAGGGGACAACACTGGTTTAAAAGTTGAGCCTGCAAGTGAAGGCCTTCAACAAATAGGCAGTCACTGAATCCCATCCAATCATGACCCCTTCTCTGCATCTGTCATAAGCCGGGTTGGTTCTTGCTCATAGCAGCCCATGAGATTCTTTCTCCCTTACTCTGGGGACGGCAGAAGGGTGAGTTTAAAGGATGCTCTGGGACCAGGCAAGTTGTAGGTCTAGAACGCCCAGGGGAGCCAGGGACTTCTGAGATTGTACCCTGGCAGGGTATATCCTTCTACAGCCGTTTTTTTTGTTTTGTTTTGTTTTGTTTTGTTTTGTTTTGTTTTGTTTTGTTTTGTTTTCAGACATCCTGATTATACAAGGTAAGGAGATTTGGCACCAGCCTGTTGTGTCTTTACACTCCGCTGACCCTTGCTAAAAGAGAGCAACAAAAGAGAGAACTGCCCAGCTGCCCAAAGCTCTCAGCTCCTCATGCAGCACTTACAGAGCTAGGCAGGGAGAAGACCAGACATGACTCCTTGCCCTTGACCCCCTACCCAGACACATGCCAGGAATGGGAACCTACAGCCCTCGGGAAGCTACAGTGCAAAAGAGTCAGATAACAAGGACCAGGCTGGAGGCCAACACTGGAGCTGCTGGACACCATAAGGCCTCCAAAGAAGGGCCATTGGAACAGACGCCCCAGTGACAGTGCTGAGCCAGGCTGAGAAGATGGGACAGCACTCCAGGCCCAGGAGGCAATGGAACCTAGCCAGGACTGTAGAATGCTGCACGCGTTTTCATGGTCGCATTTTATAGGGTACCTTCCCTTCTGAAAATGATGCATGTTTGTCATTTATGACTGGGATATAAAGATGACTTTATAAACATAGCTCTTTAATGAAAAGAAATAGGAGCCCTTTTAAAGAAAAATATTAAGTGAATAATTTTACAGGTGGTAGAGGAATGCAACAGAAATTACAAGGTGCTTTGTGTGCTCATGTTCTCTCTCTCTCTCTCTCTCTCTCTCTCTCTCTCTCTCTCTCTCTCACACACACACACACACACACACACACACACACACACACACGCCAGGGTATGCCAGCCCCGCTACCCTCCTGTCTCCTTCAGCTTTCACCCTCTTCCCCATCTGTCCCTAGCCCACACCCCTCCCTGTCCCCAAGCCCTGTGACTCCTTCCTAGACAGACCTTTTATTGGTTCTCACCAATAACAATAGTAGCAATAAGAATGTCACCTTGCATTTGCATATCCCTTTACAGTTCCAAATGCTTTTATATGTACCATCTCATTTGCCTGAGGAATAAAAGACCATGCTTTAAAAAAAAAAAAAAAAGGCAAAGAAAAGAATGAAGAACGAAAAAGAAAAACTCCCCACATGAGGTTCTGCTCCAGTGTATTGGGCGATCTCTGCACCTCCCCCAGCCCCCTGTGCTGCTGGGTGCCTGTGGTGCCACAGTGATTTCAAAGAGGTGTAGCTGAGCAGTGAGGAGACTCCAGGAAGGACAGTCCCACATCCTGCCTCTCTGAGGTCTGCATGACATAGGTTTCTGTCACCTTTCAGGGAACTGAACAGATTCTTCCAGCCCCTGCGTCAACTTGATTTACTTTTACATGTCTTGTCAAATTCAGAGTCTCTGAAAAATGACTGGTATCCAGGCTGTGTAAAGGAATCTCACAACATAACAATACAAAGAAATAAGCCAACTAAAGGGGGGGAGGGGCAAGGGTTAAACAGGGTTGAGAGATGGCTCGGTGATTACGAGCACTTGAGTAAGTACTGCGCTCAAAAAGAAACTTAGTTCAATTCCCAGCACCCACATTAGGTGGTTCACAACTCTATATAACCTAGCTTTAAGGATTTGATGCCCTCTTCTAGATTCCATGGGCACCTGCATTTATGCACGCACACACACACACTTTAAAATAAAATAAACCTTTAAAACATAAATCAAACTGAAAATGGGCCAAAGATATTTTGATGGTTTGAATATGCTCGGCCCAGGGAGTGGCACTCCTGGGTCAAGTGTGGTCCTGTTGCAGTAGGTGTGACCTTGTTGGAGTAGGTGTGTCACTGTGGGTGTGGGCTTTAAGACCCTCATCCTAGCTGCCTGGAAGTCAGTATTCTGCTAGTGGCCTTCAGATGAAGATGTAGAACTCTCAGCTCTGCCTGCACCATGCCTTCCTGGATGTTGCCATGTTCCTGCCTTGATGATAATGGACTGAACTCTGAATCTGTAAGCCAGCCCCAATTAAATGTTGTCCTTTATAAGACATGCCTTGGTCATGGTGTCTGCTCACAGCAGTAAAACCCTGAGACAGATATGAATAGGCATTTCTCCAAGAAGATAAGGGAGTGGCCTAAGAGTCCATGAAAAGCATCTCAACATCATTAGCCATCAGGGAGCTACATGCAAATCAAACCCACACTAAGATGCCTCTTCACACCCACCAGGATGGCTGCTTTGAACAGAAAAATAAGTGAGCTCACAGCGGCATCATCCATAATCGCCGGAAGTGGAAACACTCCCAAAGCCCATTAACTGGTGCATACCTATAAAGCAGAATAGTACTTGGCACTACGATGGGTGAAGTTTGGTCTCAGGAAACAGCATGACTTAAAAACAGTCACAAAGGCCATGCAGTGTATGACTCCCCCTGTTTAAGATGTCTGGAGTGGACAAAGCCATGTAGATAAAAAGTAGGTTGGTAGTTTTCAGAGGCTAAGGGGCAGGAAACTGAGTGAATGACTGCAAATGAGAACCAAGCCTCTTTATGGGTAGATGAGTGTGTTCTAAAATTAAATGGTGGTACAACTCTGAATAGCTTAGAAACCGTGAAGTTACATACTTTGCAGGAGTGAATTGTATGGTGTGTCAATTATACCTTAAAGCTGTTATTTTAAAAATGACAAGATATGTTTAAGTGCTAACTCAATGCTTGTAAAGCACCATAAATATTATTAAAGAATGTGTAAATGAGTGAATTCAGGTCTATGCCCCCCAGCTCAGTCTAACCCAAGCAAGTGACTCCACCCACAGCCACCCCTCCCTCCTGGGCCAGCTGGCTCCCTGAGTGCCTCTAGCAGTCAGTCAGGCTACACTTGGTCAGCTTTGTCCACAGGCAAGAGTTAGTGATTTTCTTGTGGCAAGTAGCAGGCTTTCGGGAACCCACCCTGGTTTCTCTAAGGCTATGCAGAGTAAGAATGAGGGTGGCAGAGCTGCCTTGGAGGAGGTCCAGTCTTGGGACAAATGTACCCAAAGATGGAGATCGGGGAAGATGGAGATCAGAGTGCTTGGAAACATCCCCAGAGCCCTGGAAATCTGGAAGCTGGAGCCCCTGCTTTCCCACAACAGAGATATCTAGATTCTCATCCTAACATTGGCTTAATCACTGGTCCAGCACAGTGCGGAGCAAGTGTGCTCAACTCACGCACTAGTGTGCAAGGCAGGACTCTCGACTTCTACGGTTTGATGGCATGGTTCAGGAATCTAGAAGTTTCCTGAAGCCCCCAAGACAGGGTGTAGAGGTACGGGGGATCATTACCCTAGCCCCTAGTGCAGAGTGCACCACAGTGCTTTCCCAGCGCTAGAGGGAAGCTGGGGCCTCAGCAAACTGCACATATTACCCAGAAGGCTAAGCGTAGACGATGTAGACAGAGGATACCCTGATTTAGACTTTAGCAGGTTTTTTTTTCCCCTCACCTTCCTCTAGGACACTATGTTTCCTTTAGTCTTTCCTGGTCACATTGCGTGGGAGGAAGATAGAATTGTTGGAGGGTGGGGAACTGAGATGCGTGGTCCGTAATCATCCTCCTTTTTTAAAAAGTAAATCAGACATTTGACAAATCAGAAGGGAAGACTAAAGGAGGCAGAGACTCGAGATCATGAAAAGGCAAGCAAAGAGCTGGTGAGATGGCCGAGCAGTGCGGCGTTTGCTGTGTAAGCCAATCCTCAGAACCAGCTTCACAAAGTTGTCTTCTGACCTCCACACTCCCACAGTAGCCTACGTCTTCCAACACATCATACATGCGCGTGTACACACACACACACACACACACACACACACACATGCACACACAGAGAAACACAAACAAGTAGACTTAAATTTTTTGAGGCAAACGAAGAAGACCTGAGGAGATGGCTCAGTCAGCAGAGTGTCAGCCGAGAAAGCACAAGGGCCAGAGTTCTAACCCCAGTATCTACAGTTTAAAAAAAAAAATGAAGACATAGTTTTTTTCTGAGCTGCTGGTTAGATAGTCTAGTTAATCCGATCAGTGACTAGTGGGCTCAGTGGGGATATCTCTGACTAGTGGGCTCAGTGGGGGTATCTCTGACTAGTGGGCTCAGTGGGGGTATCTCTGACTAGTGGGCTCAGTGGGGGGTATCTCTGACTCTAAAGGAAAAAATACTAGCAATAGAGAAGAGACCTCGCAACCTCTAGCCCCTCCTCATGGGATGCGAAGACAGAGGAGTTCGACATGCCACCAAAGGGCTGACAAGGGGCCCACACAGAGGCTTCCCCTGCTTTGCCTGGTGCGGTGCACTCCATTCTAGTGTCCAGCCGTCTGTCACTCAGGGACTGCACAAAGAACCACAGCTGTTTGCTTCCTGTGCTTTTCTTACCCTGGATAACAGACACCCCTGTTTTCAATGGCCCTGGATGCTGAAAAACCTCAGAAAAAAAGTAAGTATCCTTGGCATTCAAAGAACATAAAAGGCTGGGGACAGAGGACAGAGGAAATGTGCTTGGGCCCTGGACAAGGGTGACCTTGCCCTTTTCCAACTTTCATCAGATGCCCCAGTGCCCCACGTCACACCCTGGATTCAGGCACTGTCACATGAATCAGTCCACGTGAGATTAAGCCATCTCCCAGGGACTTGGCATTTCCTCACAAACTCTTCAGCCTTCAATTTCTGCCCTGGAATCTTCTATTAAAAAAGAAATCTTGAGGAACCAGAGGGAAGGCTCAGCTGTTAACAGCACCAGCTGTTCTTGCAAAGGACCCAGGTCCACTCCTGGAACCCACATGGCGGTCCACAACTGTCTGTAATTCCAGGGGATCAGACAGCACTGCACACACATGGAGCACAGATTTACATGCAGGCGAACCACTCATATAATTATTTAGTTAACTAATCTTATTGATCTATATGTAGACAACAGCTAGTTCAGTGTGATGATCCTGGGTGACCTTCAACCAAGTGGAGGTGGGAGCTTGAAGTCCTTCAGGAGACGGATCTATGGTTTCAGTGTGTCTAGATGGGGGTTCAAGCTCTTGGGGGCATGGTGGGGGGCACCAGACATACCTGGATAGTCATACAGTGGTGTCCTCTCTCCTGCCTGTTTCTTAGCCCTGGGATCAGCTCTCAAAAGACCTACAAAAAAAAAGGCCTATATCAGGGTTTGCTTTTGTTGACAGCATGCTACAAGGTCCTGAGAAAGTGGAGAGCAGCTTCTTAACCAGAAAGGGGACTCCAGAAACTTGCTCTCTCAGTGGAACAGTTTTTTAATTTGGAAATGTCATAGACAGACCTTAGCAGTCAGCCTTTGAGAACTGATGCTTTATAAAGCATCAGGCTGAGGTCCAAGGTTCAACTTGCCTAAGACACAGGGGGAAACAGGGCAACTGGTCCTAGAAGTCACTATCTCCTTTTCCATAGACCTGGAAAAGCAGCTTGCTGAACATCACAGAATCAGTCTCACAAGCAGGATCCTATCTGTGGTAATACCTCTCGAACCACTCAGCATAATGCAGCTTGTGTGATATGTAACCAAGCCTGGGGCTGGAACTCAGTTGAGGGCTCCTGTCCTGTGCTTCACACTCAACAGTAAGACTGGCTTAACTAGAGAGTTCCCTGCCTCTCTCCCTCCTCCACTCTGCACCCCATCCCTGTGTGTGTGGATCTGTGTAAGCCAGAGGACAACCTCAGAAATCTTTCCTCAGGTACCACAGGTAAGCGTTTCTCACTGGCCTGAAGCTCTCGGAGGAGGCTAAGCTGGCTGACCAGCACTGGAGAGCTGCGAGTCTCTGTCTTCCCTGCATGAAAACCGTAGCCCTGCTGCCATGCCTGGCTTCTTCTACATTCTAGGGTCTCAGGTCTCTACCATTATAAGGCAAGTATTTTACCAATTGTCTTAGTTAAGGTTTTACTGCTGTGAGCAGACACCATGACCAAGGCATCTCTTATAAGAACAACATTTAATTGGGGCTGGTTTGCAGGTTCAAAGGTTCAGTCCATTATCATCAAGGTGGGAACATGGCAGCATCCAGGCAGGCATGGCACAGGAGGAGCTGAGAGTTCTACATTTTCATCTGAAGGCTGCTAGCAGAATATTGACTTCCAGGCAGCTAGGATGAGGGTTTTAAAGCTCACACCCACAGTGACACACCTACTCCAACAGGGCCACACCTTCTAATAGTGACACTCCCTAAGCTGAGCATATACAAACCATCACACCAATCGAGCTAGCTCCCTGGTGTCCTCACACTCTCTGACACTCCTTAGCTTAAATCCTCTCCATGTGACCCTTTCTGTTGACTGCTGGTCACCCTGCTTCTGCTAGGTGGTCAGGCCTTGGGCGTAGTAGCTACTTGTCTTTGCCTAACATTGATTTACTTATAAGGCTATTGTTGACCCTTTGAAGGTGTTCCAGGCATTTTACTGGTGTTAGAGATGGAGTGGTGACCAACACAGACTCAGTTGTTGGCCCTGAGATATTCGACTCTGGTAAGGAAACACTGCGCCAGTGGTCATTCAGTTGCCTACAGAGCCACACCAGTGCTATGGCCAAAGAGCAGGAAGAATGTCAGTGATAGGACAGTTGTCTCATCCAAGGCTCAGGGAGGCTTCTCTGAGGAGGGGACACTGAGCTAGACCTGAGAGAATAGTAACAGAGGCAGCCATGAGGGAAAGTGATTTCTGGTAATGAAGATAATGCAGGAGTGCGCGGAGAGGCTCCCGCAAAAGAAACTCGGGGTGTTGGAAGAACAGAGAGGGCTACAGAGTCGATGGGTCAAGGGCAAGACCCCAGAAACAGGGGCAGAAGATGGCTTGGGGCACATCTTGGGGCAGATCTGTACTCTCTGTGAAAAGCAATGGGAAGTCATTGTAGGGCATCATGCTGAGAAATGACATAATCTGATGTCTGTTTTCAAGGGGTCACTTCCTTGTAGGATGGCTGGCGACTGTGCTGGAAGAAGGCCACGAGGCTGGGGACACGTGTGAGGAGACTACGGAGTAAGCCACAGGATGGCTGGGACAAGGTTGTGGATGTCTGAGAGAACTTAATGACATCATATGGCGTCTCTCGACTATGAGAGGGGAGAGAGTGTGAACTACGAGTGACCCTTGGGACTCCGACCGTGACAGCGGCAAGGAGGAAGTGCTGGAGAGTTGGGTGGAAAGGGAAGATTTTAAATGTGTAGTTTTAGATGTCTATGTGGCAGACAAGTAGCAATGACAAGAGATTGGGATTTAGGTCACCACAGAGCTCCAGGCTATAGACAGACATTAGGGAATGTCTGGGCATAGGTATAGCATTGAAAGCTGTAGGTGAGATCAGTGAGGAATCCCAGGGAGGAAAAGACAAGCACCCCACTTTCCAGAATGGCAGAACAGCCCATTAGAGGCCAGCCTTCTCACTGGAAGCCATATCCAAAGCCATCTACTCAAAGGTGACCTAGAGGGGTCAATCCCCAAAGGGGAAGCATTCTGATGTGACACTCAGTCTTGATCATTCTTGAGCAGCTACAGACCAAGGAGTTAGAAAGCTACAGAGCAAGCAGAAAGTGGAGGGTGAGTGAGAGGGTTCTTCCATTCCCCCAAGGTATGGAAGAAAATAAGCAAGATTAACATACTAGTTACGGAGGTCTGAGGGCCAGGGTCTCTGGGGGAAAGCAAAGCACAGAGTCAGTGCTCAGAGTAGCCTCCTAGTGCATGTAGTGGCGTGGGACTGAGAGCCAGCCAGGGAGCCCAGAATTGTTAGCAGCTTCGTGAGGCTTGGAAGATAATCTTGAACTTGATAGCCCACCAAAGAGGAAGAGCCTTAACAAACAGGCAGGCTTGCACCTACAACCCCAGAGAAGTTAGGCAGCAGGAGGAAGGGTGAGCCAGAAATAGAACAGCCCCCACAGTCTGACCGCCAGCATCATAGCGGCCCAATCCCAGGCTGGATTAGGGTGACCTTCCGCTTTCCTGACTGCCTTCAGGAAGGCAAAAATAAATCCTCTGAGATGAGAGACATCAGTCAGAGCCCAGAGCATCTCCATAATAGAAACGCCCCACAGGGGAGCCAGACCTTGGGCTTTTCTGATCCAGACTTTAAAATAGCTGTGATTAATACAGTTAAGAAAAATAGATGACGAGGTGCAGAATTTCACAGGGAACCGGGATCAAAAGAAGCAGGTGGAAATGCTGATATAACACACAGTTTGGAAATGGGTATCTTTTAAAAATGGCTAACAAGGGCTGAGGATGTAGCTCCATGACAGAGGATTTGCCTAGCATGCATGAGGTCCTGGGTTCGATACCAAGCACCCAATCTCCTTCCACAAAAGCTAACAGTTTTTCTCTGTAGTTAGAAGAAAGGGCTCCAGAGGCAAAGTAAGTAGCTGTGAGGCCCTATGGGTCCACCTTACCAACAGGACAGATGACAGATAGGGAGGCAGGGCCAGCTACAGGATCCTGTATCCTGTATGGAAAACTTCAGGCAGATCCTCTCCCATTCTGGAACTTAGATGTTAGGTGAAGAAATCAGAATTTTATTTCTCAGACTAAGAGTAGACGGTAGAGACATTTGTCTGTTTGGTTTTAGTTTGTTTCAAGGTCAACTTAAACAAGTTTTTAAAATGATAGTTTTTGTTTTAAAAAAAAAAATCAAAATTGTTTTAAAATAATAGGAGGTGTGGTAGCCACTCAAGAGAATCAGTCACTTTCCTTTTTTAGAAAGAGTTTTAGGATTTATTTTTTTTCTTCTTTAAGTGTGTATATGTATACGCACGTGTGAGTGTGCCAACACGTATGCATATGCATACATACATGCACATGGACATGAATGAAGGTGTCCATGGAGATCTGAAGAGAGCACTGGGTCCCCTGAAGCTGGAACTAACAGGTGGTTTTTGTTGTTGTTGTTGTTTTGGTTTGGTTTGGGTTTTTTTTTTTGTTGTTGTTGTTGTTGTTGTTGTTGTTTTGGTTTGTTTTGTTTTTTTTCTGGTACCCAAACTTGATTCCTCTGCAAGAGCAGCAAGCCCTCTTAACCACTGTGCCATCTCTTTGGCCCTCATGCCTGTCACCTCCAACGGTGCCTCCATCCTTCACAAAGGCTTGTCTTTTGGGGGTCTTGTGCTGTTGTTGTAAACCAAACTACACAAAGAGCCCATGTTACAGTTTGAGACCATAACATTGAACTTTTAAACAGATTTTTTTTCTTCTTGAGCAAGACCTTTCAGCTGGTTTATTTTCCCCTTCCTTGTCTGACCTTGTAAACTACTTTAATTGTGAAATGTGGTTTGTCTCAGAGTGCCTCTTAACACTGTATTCTTTAAAATAGGAGATTTTTCCATTACATGGGAGACCCACAGTAACGTCTTCAACTGAGCACGCTCCTTGTCACTTACTCGGGACATATGGTTTTCATCAGCTACCTCTCTCATCTTGGCAGCCACCAGAACAAGGGTTTACATTTCATTTAGCAAATGTCCCCCAAGCCCCTTGCACTGAGTTCTTATTTGTTACTCTCTGTCTCTCATGACCCCATCTCTGCCTCAGTTTCCAAAGAATGTCAGTCATTAGCCAGGCAAACCTAACTAAAGGAGGTGCCTATCTGCTAGACTTGGCCAGGAGAGCCTGGAAGTAGGCAGTTGGCCCAAAGGCCTCTGGGAGTTTGAGCATCAAGAGTGAGTGGGAAACATTTCTAGAAGGATCTTGAAACTATTGGTGGATGAATAAGAAGCTTTTCTCGGCCATGAAAGCCTCCCCATGATTTCCAAAGCACTTAAAATAAATATTGACCCTTTGACATGGTCTTTGAGGGGTCTCCCCACATCTCTTCAGCCTCAGCCTGAGTGATTCGTTTCCACTTACTGCACCTTGTCTTTAATAGTCTCTCCAGCTCCTCACACTCCTCCATCTGAAGCTCCTGAGACAACAGCAGATCCTTACATGATACAAAGATGGGGAGGAAGGAGGCTCAGAATAGCCTGTCTTCATAGGATACCTGGCTCTGGGCACCTTGTAAATTCCTGTTAAAGATCAGATCATCTCCTCCTGTGACTAGAATTAGTTCTGGGCCTCATTTAGTTCAATATTTTGTTTTACAGGTAAGAAACAGAGACCTACATTGGGAAAGGGTTGTTCACCACTTAAAATGGACTCCTGGTCCCTTGGGCATTGGTCAGGAACCTTTCTAAGAAGCAGGGGAACCAAGTCTTCCATCTCTACACCACCAATCCAAACTGCAGTCTGACTCCTTCTCTGGACATAACAGAGCTCTGGGTAAACCAAGTGAGTATTTCTCCAGACTGGCCCAATAGTTTGGTGTTCTATCAGATGCTGGAGACCTGCTAAGGTTAATGACCATGCATCTGAACTGCTAAGTGTGAGACCCTTGGCCACACAGAGTAGTCTGAGATACTGACTCAGGTGAGCCGAGGGCTCTGAGATCTGGAGGAGGCAGGAAAGCAGCTGCCCTTTGGCTCAAGGACATGGCTGCTCCTTCAGCTTGGGAGACAGCAAGAACTGAGAGATGAGGGTAAAGCTGTTCCAGGGGACTCTTGAACTGGAGAGGCAGAGTGGGACTAGGAATGTTCTCACAAGCAACAGAATGGTCCAGGTGGGGGGTGTGACACATGGCCAGGGGATGGGGGGTAGTGTGACACCTGGGGGCAGGGGGTATGACACATGGGGGAGGGGTGTGGCATATGGAGAAGGGGGTGTGACACTTGGTGGGAGAAGAGGGGAGGGTGGAACACATGGCCAGGGATGGGGTGGAGGTGAGGAGGAAGTATCTCCAGGCTAAGGTCAACCTTGAGCAGCAAGAAAGAAAACAGGTACTATTTAAGCAACCAGCAGCACTGTTCTAGCTAATTCTGCACTCCAAGGAGCCCGGACTGACTGCACTCCAAGTTCATTTTAAATGATGGGCAGGCCTTCCCTAACCTGGGCCTCGTGTGAAAATAGTTTATACCAAAGAAACAACAGACCTCTCTACATTCCTACTGAGAGTGGTATGGGAGGAGTTGGGTCTAATAATCATGACGATTGCATTAAAGGAAAAGTCATTTCAAAGCTGCTCCTATGTGGATTTCTGAACATGGCCTAGAGGTAGGCTGGGGCTGAAGTACTCCATAGGGAACTCAGAGAGAGTTGAAGGAGTGGGGTAGACAGAAGTGAGGAGACAGGCATGGGGCTCAAAGAAATGAGACAGCTAAGGAGGAGATGGAGATATGTTGTGCATGTGAGAGATCTCTAGTGTTTAGTGGTTTTCTGCTAAGATGCAACACAATTTTCCCAGTTATGTGTGGAGAAAATCAGTTCCATATGCCTTCTACTACTACGTTGAAGGAAATCAATGAGACAGATCTAGACTTTACATTTGTCTTGATTCAAAAAGGAGGAGAAGAAGATGGAGACAAAGATGAAGAAGGAGGAGAAGGAAAATGGGAAGGGGAAGAGGAAGAAGAAAAGAAGAGGAAGAGGAGGAAGAGGATGAGGAAGAAAGAAAGAAAGAGAGAGAGGGAGAAAGAAAGAAAGAAAGAAAGAAAGAAAGAAAGAGAGAAAGAGAGAAAGAAAGAAAGAAAGAAAGAAAGAAAGAAAGAAAGAAGTAAGGAGAAATAGTTCTAGGAAGGAGGGAGCAAAGGGAAGAAAGAGAAAGGAAAGGAGATAGGGAAGAAGGCAAGGAGGGATGGAGGGACGGAGAGAGGGGAGAAGATAGAGTGAAACATCACATCAGAGAAGATGAGATTGGAATCAAATCCCAGAGGTACTGCAGGCAGTTCTAGATTTTCTGTGGGTTGAGGCTTAATCTACTTTCTCTCAGACACAGAAAGGCATGGTGGCCCCCACTATGCATTTAGGCTTTAATTTGTGTGTAACTCACTGACTGACTAAGAAGAAGACAGACAAAGCAGGGCTCTCAAAGTCCACTGCAGGCATCATGGGGCCTTGAGGAGGTTCATCCCCTAGGGGTCTAAATCTAGGTCTGCTGGGAGGTAACATGCTTCAGTCATGTTACCCAAGATAGAGAGGGAAGTGGAATTGCCATTCTTTGTTAGACACACACACACATACACACACACACACACACTCACAGACACACATGAACACACATGCATCTTCCTTTATGATATAAATAGGCCTGGCTCCATGTTTTCCCACTTCCCCTCCTCTTTCTTAAAACTTTTCTTAAATTATTAATTGGCTCATTAACTGCCAGTTAAGATGACAGAGTGGCTTCATCTGTAGTTCAGGGAAGTCCTAAGATCTTTTTGCCTATAAAGGAGAACACATTTCTTTCTTTCCCACCTAGAAACTGAGATTGGCCCAAGTGCTGACCTTAGTACTCCCTGGAGCCATATCAAAGTGCTTTATTCTGTATGGAATTGTGAATACTTTAACCCATACAGAAACCATGATGGCAGTCCTTCAACAGATAAGCCAGTGTTAGATGGACTGCCCCGACATCAATCTTCTGCACCGTGTGCTTCATTGCACAGCATGCTGGGGAATGTTTCCCCAGGAAGCTGGTATGGGCATCTCCAGCCAGAGAAGGATGTCCTGGGTGGAGAAGCTCCAGAAATCATTTACATGTAAGAAGAATCAGAATATCGAGTCTGGAGAGGGGAAGAGGATGCTGAGTCCACAACTGTTAGTGAGGACTTTCGTTTACACAGGAGAAAAACGGAACAATATAGATTAGGCAAGAAGAATGTTATTGGCTTGTGTTACAGGGAGGCTTGAAACAGCCTCAAGAATGGCTGGATCCAGTATTTTACCAACATCTTTGGAGTTCTTTTCTCCAGTGGCCTGTCTCTACTTATGTGATCCATAGCTGTACCCCAAACTACACCCTCAGGGCTCTGACTCATACCATCTCTCAAATATTTTCTCCTCACGTGGCAGGAAGCCTTCTTAGTCATATTCTATTTTAGAGACCCCATCAGAAAAAGATGGTCTCACCTAACGAGTCTGTTGGAAGAGTTTTAGGTTCAATCAGTTGACTCGAACTTGAAACCCAGTCCTGTCCCTGAAGCAGCTCACATGGCCAGGTCAGGTGCCCCTACTATCCTGGGCTGGACATGAGCACACTTCCTAGTTTGCAGAATATTGTAGTCAGATCCACCTAAAGCACATTAAATAGATGTCTTCTGGAACGTTCTATCAATGCAGGGAGGGCAGAAGAAGTGCCAGGCAGACAAAACCCACAGAAGCCCCCCACAGTCAACAGATCTTGAGAGAACCTGTTCTTTCTCGACAGTGCAAGTTTAAGCATACTGCTTTCCTGCTAGCCTTCCATATCTGGCCAAGGCCCAAGAGATGAGAGCTCATGCCATATATGAACTCTGTGCTCCGGCCTGCTCCAAGCTCAGCTTCACCCACTATTCCTGCTCATTCGTTCTCTCCTGGGACCTTTCCACCAGAACTGGCCAGTCCTCACTTCCTCCTTCCAAAGCAGGGCCAGGTGTTTCTCTAATCCTCAATAATGTGGCCAGAAACAACACAGCTCCCTGAAAGCCCACGGAAACAGAGGAAATATCCACCCCAGCACAGCTAATCGCTGCTCCCAGAGGTGGCCACTGTGGCCCTGGCTTTCAAGTCCTTCCCAAGCCCTATCCTGCCTCCTACCACTGGGCCTCCTATCCCTAGACAGAGTTCAGGGGCTAAGTAATTCCACTCTCATGACAGCCTCAGGAACTGTTGTTCCCTCTCAGACTCAAGACCTGCCCCAGAATTAGCCCCTTCCCTGCATTACAGATAATGGAAGTATCAAAAAAAAAAAAAAAAGATGCCCACGGGGAATTCCCCTGAAGCTCAGGAGTCATCTAACAGTGTCAGCTTAGGTGAGAGCCCCACTCCTGGGTCTAGGATGTGTGACCCTGGGCAGCATCCACTTCATCTGAAAATGTGAACATTTCTTCCCACACTCTTCTCCACCCCAGCCCCCAATCTTGTGCAAACAACTGGTCCCGGAATATTATCTGTAACTTTGCAGGAACACACCAACCTCAGGCATAGGATAGTGTGACTCCAAATTAGGACATGGTGGTGCTCTAAGTAAACAGTCCCTGGAGGCATAATTTAAGTAATTCCAAATGTCTTTTGCTAAAGGGTATTCACATCTCAGAGTCAGAAATCTCTTTAGGGTTTCCTTGGTGCTTTCCCATACTCACCAAGACTGGCACCAGGGTGGGGCTGGGGGTTGTTTCCTATTGATAGAATGCAAGGGTCAAGCAGTGAATTCCGAGACAAAAGAGTATCTTCTGCAAGGAAATTTTAGTTTCTACCAGGAGGGCAGTGCCATTTCTTCTCCCAGTTAAAAAAAGAACAACTTATTATAATGCTATAATTCCGGGATAACAGGCAGGGAGAAAGGGTGAAGGGTGACGTCAAGGTTTTGTTGTGGGAGACCTATTAAGATGTCTAATCAAAACCCAAATCAAACCAGACATGGGAATTTCTCAGACTGTTCCAAAGAGGAAAATGTTATATAATGCAAGCTCAAAAACAAGAAATAGAAAATTTCCAGGTAGCAAAAATGAAGCAAAAGTAGTAACCGTAGAAGGTCAGAAAGCCAGTTCCTCCAGAGTCAAAGCAGGCAGCAGTGAAGTTACCTAAAGAGGCCTTGATAACTTACTGGCTCCCAAGGAAAAATGTCTTGTGCTGTTGATGAGCTCATGGAAAACAGGGAAATCCAATGTCAAGACAGACATCCTACAGCTCACATCAGAGAAACTGGAGACTAAAAACTAGTCTTAAAGAAACTTTGGTTCATTAAGCACTTAGAGAAGCTAATGAACAATCTCACATAATAAGAACAGAACAGGACAAGATGATTTGAAGTCTTAACTCTTACTACCAGTTTGTCTAGTTCTTTTTGTATTTCATGTGACTGGAAGCCTCCTTAGACAAATATGCCTTGGGTGCCACTCTGTCCTCTTGATGAACTAATTCTGGGAAATGAACTTCTTTATTTTTAAAAATACTACTTGCTTGAAATCTTCTTTACACGATGTTAATAGAGCCACTCACAATAATATAATTAAAATTAAATGTGAATGATTTAAACACCCCCAATAAAAGACATGGATGGTCAGGATGGATTTTTTTTTTATTTAAACCATGGTCTAACTAAACACTTCCTACAAGAAATCCATTTTAAGTGTAGTTATGATTCGTCTAAAACCACACCTTGTTTCTCCAAACAGCTTTGTTCTTCTGGATTATCTCTCTCCTACTGGTTTGCAGGTATGATTTCTCACTAACAGCTTTTGGTCTACAGTGGCTGTGTAAGTCCTTATCTATTACACTTTTGAGAGTGACAGGTGCTAGTGGCCGGAACACTGGGAAAATAACCGCTATCTGGAAGTATTCGGAGAAAGCTAGAAAGTCACACCACTCCTGACTGATATTTGCTTCCAAATTTTCTTCAAATATATTAATTACTTTAAATGTCCTTAGATACCCAGGCATGACAGCACACACCTTCAATCCCAACACTTTGGAGACAAAAACAAGCAGATCACTGTGAGTTTGATCCTGGTCTACAGGGTGAGTTCTGATACAGCCAGTGATACACAGAGAAACCTTGTCTAAAAGCAAACAAACACACAACAAACAAAATCTTTGATCTTAAATAAAAGATTAGAATAGATGGCGTGTGAAAAGTTGCAGAAGAAAGTGCAGTTTCCCTGTATTCTCTGAGCCCCTAGCCCTGCACACCTAGTTTCTCTCCTACATGAATATCTTGTTTATTATGATACACTTATTACAAGTGGTCAATCAGTATTGAAACATCATTATTAAGTGAAATCCATATTGTACATGAGGGTTTTGTCTCTGGATTGTACAATTCCATGGCTGCCAAGAAACATAGTGCTATTTATCCACCACTTGTAATGCCAGGCAGAATCATTTTGTCACCTTAAAAATGCCCTTATGTGTTTACTCCCCTCCCCCATTCTACCCTGAAGCACTATCCATAAATTATTTTACCATATCTGTAATTTTGTCCTTTCCACAACATCATATGCTCAGAATGTAGACACTCAGACTGGCTTCCTTCTCTGAACAATCTCCAGGTGAATTCCCACCATGGCTTCTTGAAGTTCACTAGCTCTTTCCTTTCACTGACGAGCAGTATCCCGTTAGAGCAGTTTGCTGTTCACCTACTGAAGAATGTCTTGGCTGCTTCTAGTTGCTAGCAATTATGAACAAAGCTGCTATAAACATTTGCATCCAGGTTTTTGTGTGGACAAAGTTTTCAGCTCATTTTGGCAAATACCTAAGAGCGTAATTGTTGGAGCATATGGTGGGATTGTGTTTAGGTTTGTAAGAAAGTACCAAACTGCCTTAGAAAGAGGCTGTACCGTTTATGTTCCCTCAGCTACAGATGAGAGCTCTTGTTCCACTTCTCGCCAGCACTGGATGATGTCAGTGCTTAGGGTTTCAGCCATGTCAGAGTGTGTGGCATCCCATACACGCACTTACCACCGGGGTAGTTCCTTTACTCACATGTTTGCTCAGACGGCTCAGGTGTGTATTTTGGATAGAAGGGTTTCATTTCTAAAATCGGGCATGAACTCCACCTTTCTCCTCCCCAAGCCTTGTGTTTTCATTTTTACAACAATGTCTTTCACAAGGTAGAAGACATTTTTGATTTTGGTGAAGTCCATTATAGCAACTTTCCCTTTTCTGGATCATGCTTTTTAAAGTTTTAAAGTGTTTAAAGAATGTCATTGTCAAACTCAGGATCACCTGGATTCTCTTTTAGATATGACTAAGCTTTGGAATGACTTGAGACCAGTGACTGAGCATGCAGAGGGGCCTAAAGCTTGGCCACTCTTTCCCGCTGTGAAGATCTCTTGAGCAGCCTTTGCAATGACCTAGACTCTCTTCACAACAGAACCAGCCTGGCGTTTTATACTGGCAGCTTCTCCTCCTTTCCTTTCTGCAGGGTCAGAACTTGATCAACCCAGAAAGCGTCCCCCCACTGTTTCCACTACCTCCCTTGTGTCTTTATTTTTTTACAAGCTCTCTCTCTCTCTCTCTCTCTCTCTCTCTCTCTCTCTGTGTGTGTGTGTCTCTTTCTCTCTGTCTGTCTCTGTCTCTCTCTCTGTCTGTCTCTGTCTCTCTCTCTTTTTCTCTGTCTCTCTCTGTCTCTCTCTCTGTGTGTCTCTCTCTCTGTCTCTTCTCTTCTCTCTCTCTGCTTCCTTCAGTGCTCAGCAGATGCATCACATGAGGTTTTGAGTTATGTACAGATGGAAGCAACAACACACTCGTTTGCCTAGCTCTGATGCTCACAGAAGTAGCCATGACAAAAGCTTGCTACTTTGTAGCAGTTTGCAGAGCATGGCAGAGACGTCTTCTGCAGAGGCTTGGTTCTCTCCTGTGGCTATGGAACTTGTTCTGTACACTCAACCTAAATGCTTTCTAGTCAATGCTCTCTGCAATCCTTGGGTATATCTTCATTTCCTGTTGCTATAACAGAATACTTGCACTGGCCGTTTATACTAAATGATTTCTTTAGCTTGTGGTTCTGGAGACTGGGAAGCCCTAGATCATGGTGCCAGCACCCACAGGGGACCTCCACCCACCCACTTATCACAGGGGAGCAGGTATGTGTGGAGGAGGGAGATCCCACAGGGCAGCCTCTCTTTGTAACAGCCCTCACTCTTGGTAGCTGAAACAGACCCTGGAGAGTGAGAACTCACTCCCCTGAGGAAGACATTAATCTCTCCTAAAGACCTCATTGTCTTTCAAACACTTCACCTCCAACCTCTGCCACAATGGCAGTTATATTTCAATACGACTTTCAAAAGGGACAAACGATATTCAAACCACAGCACATACCTCCCCCAGACCGTTTGCTGGTTGAAATAGCTAGAGTAAATTTTCTTTTTAGAAGGTAAAGACACCACCAATATCATAACCTGATTTTTCCCTGAGTTGGAACTCTATTGTCCCCACATGTTTCTTGAACAGTATTTTCATACTGATCTAGGCCAGATGTGGTGGTGCACATGGATAATCACAATGTTCCAGAGGCTGAGGCAGGAGGATCCTCAACTAGATCAACGTTATTTTGGTCTACATAGAAAGACTCTGCCTCAAAAACAACAAGTTAAATTTTTTAAAAAAATGTCTTTTTGGCATACACTAGATTTCCATGGATCTGTCTCTTACTCAGTCCCATTGATTAGATCAGCTGTTCATAAACAAAGATCAATCTGTATTAATCACTCTATAATCAATGTTTTAAAACAGCCATTTCATCCTTATTGTTCTGTGTCCAATCTTGCTCGGATATTCTTGCCCATTTTTTTCTCCTCTAGATGACTTTTAGTATTAGCTTATAAAATTACATTTTTAGAACTCTTGTTAAGTTTTTTATTGCGATTTTTATTGAATTTATAGATAAATTTTGGAAAAATTTATGTCTCTAAAGTATTGGATCTTTACCAGGGCCCATTTTTGTTGGGAGCAAGCTAAGTGACTTGGGAGCAAGCCTGAAGCTTGGAGGAATGCAGGCCCACATGTAGGCAACGCCAGCAGTGTGTCACCCCCCATAACCAGTCCAGGGGCTTTGGAAGAGAGGATGTCCTGGGAGGAGCCCAGACCCCAGAGATGATGCTCCAGCACTGAGAAGAGATTTGAATGATTAGAAGGTTTTCAGAGAAAACAGTGAAAAGGATCTTTTTAAAAGGGGTGGTGTGGACAAGGGTCCCCAAGCAGGAGAGGACATGAGTGCCAGGGGGTGGGGGAGAGTGGTGCAGAAATGGTAATAGATTTGGCTAGAAAGGAATTCATTTGACACAATTCAGTGTGTGGGTCCTGGGACTAGTCTAAGGAAGGACTCTACTAACTTATTCAATCTTTACAACATCCTAATCAAAAAAAAAAAAATCACATAAATACACTCACCTACCAAGACCTGGCAAGGTACCTGGTTGGCTGCTAGGTGCCAAGGCATGTCTTGCTCTTGACCAAGAACATGGTTAAAGGGGCAGCCACCTAATAAAAGCTCCCCAGTACCAGCATGTGACAACAAGACCACCCCTGCTGCCTTCAGCAACATCCCTCCCCTCCCATGCTCTATCCGCACATAAGGGCTCACCCTCTCTGTCGCCCAGTACAGAATGTCTTCTCTCTTCTCTTCCTTTACTTCCCTTCTCCACCCTCCTCTCCTCCCTATCTTTAGTCAACCAACATTTTTCAATGTTTGGCTTCTTCCAAGCCCAACCTAGGTGCTAGGGAAACTAAGTTACCAAGAACATTCCATCTCTGAAGGATGTTAAAGAAACAAAACAAAACAAACAAACAATGACAACAACAACAAAATGTTGAAAAAGACCCACCAGGAAACTGTCTAGAACTAAAGGGTGCTGCTGTGCTCAGCTCCAGGTGGCAGGATGGCAGTTTTCCATCACAAAAGAAGCCACCAAGGGGACTGGGGGGTTGAGGGTGGAATGTTCTGAGAATTGCAAACATGGCATAAGGTTGTAAAGCCTGGTTTGCAGACACAGGGATGCTGGTAAATGCAGTATGTGTCACCCTGGACATGTCGTTAAACTCCTTTGAAAATGTTTCTGTCGTAAATACTTTCCTGTGACTGAAACTAACTCCTCTGACCAAAGCAACGTAAGGAACGAGGGGTTTATTTTGGCTCAGAGTGGAAGGTACAGTCTACCATGGTGGTGAAGTCAAGTCAGCAAGAGTTCAAGGTAGCTGGACACATTGCATCTGCAGTCAGGAGGAAGTAAACCACAAATGCCTGTCCTCAGCCTACACACACACAGGAGGATGGCATGCACAGCGGATGGGTCTTCCCACCTCAGTCATGATAGCCCTCCACAGGCAACCCAGAAGCCTGCTCCAGCTAATTCTAAATCTCACCAAGTTGACAATTGAGATTAACCATCCTTGTATATGAAATAGGGGTGACCATTTTCCCTTGCAGCATCATTGTGAGAGAGAATTGAGGAAGTCCCTTCAACCAAATACCTTTAGAGTATCTACTAGGGGTCAGACACCTGACAGGGGACATGGGAGAACAGGGTCAAGTCAAACAGATAAAGGTCCTGCTTTGTGAGCTTGTATCCTAGTGGAGGCACACAGAAAATAGAGACATTGCTACCATTTTGGTGATGGTAACAGGCTGAAAAATAGCTCCCTAGGAGCAGCCCCAGAAATGAGGACCTGTAAAGGAAGTGCTCCCCAGAAGTCATGGAGGGGGCCCCAAAAGTAGGACAGGTTGAGCATGCGGCTTAAGTAAGGCCTCTTTCATAAACCCATAGATGAAAGCTCCAGCTCAGTCCTGGAGATGGTCCAGCTTTCCATATGTCCCCATGTGTCCAAAGCCCCTGTTGCTGGCTAAGGAACAGCCACAGGTGGAAATGCCCAGGTGTTTCAAGGGGAAGCCTGGAAAAGTACAGAGAGGGAAAAGGAAAGAAAGGAGAAAAAGAAGGATCAGGACCATAGGAACCTGGGTCCAGCCCTGGTCCATTAACTCACTACTCTATTACACACAGAGGCCCAAGGATCTGCCTAGGAGGCTGGGGTCCTCAGTGTCTACTACCTGACATGATGCCAGCGTCTTGAGTGTGTAAAGGCTTCAGTGTAGACAAAGATAGTTTCATGTAACTTGGTGATGTAGGCATGTGGGTCACATTATCTCATATACTTTCTTCTGGGAAAAAAAAAAAAAACACGTGGTGGTCTCTCTTATAGACATCCCCTCCCCTACACCCCGGGGAGGAAGCAGTGTCAGGATTGGACAGCTTACCCCAGTCTGAGAGCTAAAAGGCAGTCTAGACCATTGGAGACAGATGCTCATGTGGAACACAGAGATCAGGAATCTGAGTCTAGCTTGGCCACTACTGGCTGAGTGACCTTGAGTCACAAATGTCCCTTACCCTTGTCACAGTCTCCTCACTGAGATGGAAAAACTCAAATGGCTGCCAGGTGGTCTCTAAGGTTCTCCATGGTTCCGCAGATTCGTGAGACTCTAAGGCAGTAGACAGAGTACGAAGGGAGCAAGGATTCTGACTCCTACTGACCATCTCCGTGTTCAGTCCCACAGCCCCTCAGGACCTGGACATTTACAGCCGTGGGATGGAAGAAAGCAAGTCTAGCCCCAGTAACTTTCCTGAGTGAATAAAGAGGTGGTACATGATAGGGCTTCATGATAATCACGTATGGGCTTCTGCTACAGTCTAGCCATGTGGTAAGACCTTTATTTATTTTGCCTTAGTACTCAGTACTGGGGAGTGAAAACCGTGCCTAGGACCATGCTGGTAAACACTTAGCGACTGGCCCGATGGGAAGGAAAGTCTTGTTTGTAGGGTTTGCCCATTTTTCCAAGATCTGTCATTCTGCCACAGCTCTTTTGGAGCTAGCCACCTCCTGTGACCGAAGAGTTGGATTTTAGAAGTCAGAACAGCCAGCCCCAGAATGTCACTGACTGTGTCCATTCTATTTATGAGAATACTGAGATTCACCCAGTTAATATCAGCAGTGGCAGGACCTGGAACAAAGCCTGTTTGCGTCCGGGCTCTGTGCCCTCCTCCCTTGAAACACACAGTGCTGCCTGTGTCCTGGGGAGACAAAAGTTTGGCCAGAAGAAATGGGTCTTAAACCTGATTCCACCACTTTCCAGCTCTAAGACCCGTGGGTGTAGACCTTGGTGTGTACCATTTGTCTGTTCAGTGAGAGAGTATGAGTGACCAGCACATGTACGTGTGTGTGTGTGTGTGTGTGTGTGTGTGTGTGTGTGTGTGTGTGTATGTGTCTGATTCTGACAAACATGGCTGAACTTTGTGACAAAAACCAGGACTCCCATCCCACCCACCAAGGATCTGTAGCCAAAGATAGATGGAAGCATCCTCTGTCTCTCTCTCTCTCTCTCTCTCTCTCTCTCTCTCTCTCTCTCTCTCCCCCCCCCCCCACTGACTCCCAACATTCCAGTACAGTCCCTTGCTTCTGCCTTTTCCCATAAGTTCCAGTGCTGAAAAAAAAAAAAAAAAAACAGAACCCTTCTCAAAGCTGCTGGATTCTTGGGCCCTATAAATCAGGGTATGTCCTGAGCCGTGAGACCAAAGGAACACCCTGGAAAAGTCAATAATTAGATGGTTGTTTTTAAATGTCATTCCACCAAGTCCAGACCTATCTGTGAGATTAAGCTCCCTTCCAACTCTGCCTTCAGAAAAGACACTCAGGGCTCAGTCCCCTTTTTTTTCTCTATCCTTGGAGACAGTGGTTCTCGACCTTCCTAATGCTGTAGCCCTTTAATACAGTTCCTCATGTTGTAGTGACCCCACCACCAACAACAACAACCATACATCTGGTTGCTACTTCATAGCTCTAATTTTGCTGCTGCTATGAATCATAATGTAAATATCCAATATGCAGGATATCTGATATGTGAGCCCTCTGAAAGGGTCATTCAACCCCCAGAGGGATTATGAACCACAGATTGGGAACTGCTGCTTTAGTGCTTTTTAGAGACCTGGTTTCATGTAGCCCAGGCTGCCCTTAAACTTGCTATGTAGCCAAGGCTGGGCTTGAGTGTCTGATTCTTCTGCCTCTACCACCCAAGTGCTATGATTATCAACACCTCTTTCTTAATATTCTAGCAGTCAGGGGGAGAAGGGCCATGCCACACAGTCCAGGGTTCAGGGAAGCTATTTCCTAAGTGCTGATATGACTCGGGACCCTCACCCACTCAGTCTGGGTAGCTTTGCCAGATAACAGGGGATCTTTAAGGACTTCTGCAAAAATACCACATTAGTCACTTCTTGCTGTAAGGAAGAGAGATTTTCTTTTGGCTTACAGTCTGAGTGTACAGTATATCACCTAGGGGAGGTGCTGTTGGAAGAGCAAGTGACTCTAGCTGGGGCAGCAGGGTTGGGAAGCTGATGGTCACATGGCATTCACAGTCAGGAAGCAGAAAGAAATAAATTCTGGTGCTTGACTGGCTCCTTACTTGTTTCCTTCTTCATTCAGCTTAAACCCAGCCAATGGAATGATGCCATCATCCTTAGGGTGAGTTATCCTGCCTTTGCTAACACTCCATGGAAATATTCTTACAGATAAAACCAGAAGATTTTATCTGTAAAATTTTAAGATTTTATCCCAGGTGACTCCAGATCCTGTCAAGTGGATGATGAAGATGAAGCATCACAGAGACACAGGGCTTTCTTAGGAGGATGTGCCTGTACCTAAAATCACAGATCTATCTATCTATCTATCTATCTATCTATCTATCTATCTATCTATCTACCTACCTATCATCTATCATCTATCTTTCTATCTATTATCTATCTACCTACCTATCATCTATCTATCTATCTATCTATCTATCTATCTATCTATCTACCTATCTATCTATCTCACACACACACACACACACACACACACACACACACACACACACAAAATCTCACAATTGTGTTTCCACTTCTGCCTTTTTCATTCTGGGGTACCCTGAGATCTCAAAGATACATGGTATGATATGGACTGCTTTTGCAGGAGAGGTAAGAAAGTTGTCAAGGTGTCCCGACTCCCGGAGGATCCTGTAGGCATGGGGAACTGAGAAAAGCACAGGTGCAAAGAAGGTAAAGAGAAGAGATGGATTGTGTTGGCCTCAGGAGGAAAGTTTACCTGGAGTTCATTCACTGGACATCTGTGGCTCTCCAGAGTGTGTTTGACCTGGAGCTAGGAAGTACAGACTGGGATTTGACAGGGGACCATTCCTTCAGAATAACTGGAAGAATGTGAGAAAGATCTCTGACCATAGAAGGAGGAAGGCTTGGGAGGCCAAGAGGGGGTCTGGAAATTCCTATGAAATGGGCTCGTACCAGGTCCAACAAGAGTGAGCCTTGAGGCCAGGGTTTGTCCTTACCCTGGCTTGTATGTGATAAAGTCCAGAACTTTTCTTAAATATATTCCTGAGAAGTGATCTAAACAATCTAAAGACAAAAAGAACTAGACCCAGAGGGAGTTGAGTTTAGAAACTGGTGACCTGGGGGATTTGTCTTCTTGGTGTTACATTGGATGCTAATTATCTCTGATAGACACCCTGTGGACTCAGGTGATCAGTAGGCTATGGTGGGAGTTTAGTCAGATATCCAGGTTAGTCAAGAGACTTCTCAAGTGTATAACCGTGGGGGATTGATTATTATCCAAACTGGGCCTTGTCAGAATCTCTGATCAGTCAAAGTTACAAGAGACAAATGTTTACCGGTCCATCTTGACCTGTGTTTAACCCCAATACAGATTGGGGGGGGGAGGGTGTGAATGTGTGAACATGTGCACATGGAGGCCAGAAGATATCTTTCTCTATCAACCTTTATGTTATTTTTTGGAGACAGGATCTCTCCATGAATCTATAGCTTGATTTACCAAGGCTGCTAATAATGCCTCCTAATTCCATACCTACTCCTAGGCTACCTCTGTTTAGCTCTGGACCCCAGACAGAAAAGGCCAAGAGTATCAGATCTGTGCAAAATCTAAGGTCCTCCACCCTGGCCACTGTCAGGCTCAATGATTTGCTCAGTCTACATCACAGAACACAGTGTAGCTCCTGGAGCACTCATAGACCCAAAGATATTGAGTTTAGGGGTGGACTTAGTACTGCACTTTGATAGTCAAGGGTCCTGCAGGACCCAGAGAATCTTAACTGGAAACTGCCCTCAATACCTGCCACTTCTAAGACCCTGGCCTCTCCCAACACCCCTGAGGAATCCCCTAGAGATTGTAGCTTCACTCCAGCAGGACACTGGGTTAGTAAGGACTCTGTATATGGCCTTTTCTGGATCACAGAAAGTGCTCAATGCAGACCTGCAAATGACCTGAGCCTTCTCTTTTTTTAATCAAAGTTCTCTAGAACCTGAGCCATAGGTCCCTTCCCTGAGCCCAGGCAAGCACTCCAACCTAGCCCAGCCTATTTTTTCCAAGAGAAGCATGGGTGAGGATCAGAAGAGCTCTGGCTGGGGCAGGAAAGTGCTATCTAAACATGTCGTGAGGCCTGTGTGTCTGGCTGGCTGTCACCCGGGCCAGGTGGGCCTCTGACACACAGCAGGAATTTTCCATTGGCGCATCCTCTAGCTGGTAGGGATCCAAGGAGTTTTCAGACTACCCCTCACCCCCTCTTCCTTTTCACTCCAGTTGTCTCTCCGGCCTTATGGGTAGACACCCCAGGCCCAGAACACAAGGACCTTCAATCCTCAGGGAGACCTCAAGCCCCCCAGCCCCCGATTTCTACCAACCAGGAGCCACCAATCAGAAACTTAAATACAGAATCCTGGGTGGAGACGAGAAAAAACAGTTTTTTAAAAAAAAAATCTTCAAGGACAATGAAAGTGAAGTTTAGAGAGAAAGGTGACAATATCCAAAATAGATCAAATGCTGCTTTGGCTAACCCTGTGGAATTCGGTTCGCACTGAACCCATTTCCTAAGGGTAAGAACCAAGGTCCCTGGGAGACAACCATAAGCCATGCAAAAGAAAGACATCCGAAGATGAAGTTGCAAGCAAGGGCTGAGCCACCCATGTAAGGAAACTCCCAGGTCACAGAAATCTCCAGAATGGCCAGATGAACATTCAGAGACACATACTTCATGCCATGTTGTGCTTAGAGGTGTCAACTCTAATAGGTCTACTTCCAAGGCAAGGCCTATGGGAAGTGTCCCACCCTCTGAGACCTGTATCTCACAGTGGAAGGGGTGCTTTTGTTGCACCTAAAGATCCAAAAACAGGGGACGAGCTCCCCAGAAACACTCACGGTCGAGATTTGCTGCAATAACATGAGGTTTATTGATAAGATGATAAGATGACAACCAGTATACTGGGGTTCTCCTACATGCAGGCAAGAAGAACCCCGAATTAAAGCTAAGGGCAGCTTATATACCATTTTTACAGAGTTCACAAGGACAGTTAACTATTTCTTAGACAGTAACCATAAAGGATTTCAAACAGCTGTTCCTAGGCCCCGTTTCTGTTCCCAGGCCCAGTTTCTAAGTAACTCAAATTTGCACCTTATCTTTTACAACAAAGAGGGCCAGCTTAAGTAGCTTCTGTTTACCCAGGTTTACTGTGTTAAGGGCCCATCTCTCTAATAAACTCCTATCTTGGATCTTCCTGGAATGTTTGTTTGAGTCTTTGAAATGTGCTTTTCCCGGGGTGTGTCCCTGGGGGAAGTTAATATTTGAGTTTAAAACTGAAATCAGAGCTTCTTTTTAATCTTAAGTTTCTACACTTTCTGTGCTGGGGCATGTGTGCTTGCCCCATGTAACTAGAGTATTCCTTGGGTAATAATAAGAGCCTTGGCCCAGTATAAAATACAGACAAGGAGCCCAGGCCTTCGTATTGGAGACCAGCTACTGGAGTGTGAACCTTGTGGGATTTTTGTCAAACCATAGGGGTAGGCCCACAGGGGACAGCCATGGGCAGGCAACTTGTTTCCAAGGTCATATTCTTCATAGTCAGGGCAAAATGTGTGCCTACAGGGTAAGTTCACAACCAAAGGGAAAATAATAGCCCACAGGCTGAATGGTATTCTATAGTCTCCTCCTGCAGACCCTGGATATGCTTTCCAGTCATAACCAACTCCCTGGGGCTTTGGTGTTCACAAAACTGGACTTCCCAGGAGACTCCAAGCTATGCAGGGAGAGGGCGGGGGGGGGGGGAGGTGGTGACAAGAAGACATGGGGTGCCATTTGATGTGTGCAACCTCCTACTCCCATGAAAACTAGAACCAGGGCCCCAGCTGCCAGCCAGCTTTCCCTAAAGTATGAAACAAAGTCAGAGTGTCAGAGAAAAAAAGATTCAGAAAAATCAGGGAAAACAAATTCTGAGTCTGCAAATATATTGCAAGTGCCCTGAAGATATCATAAATGGCAGTCCTCGGCTGGGAGGGATCTGTCCCCTATAAGATATTTTTTGATGTGCTTGGACATTTTTAGCTGTCACAACTGGCAGGATGCTATGATACTGGTACCTAGCTAGTAGAGGCCTGGAAGCTGGAAGCTGTTAACCTCACAATATGTAGGATAGCCTATAACCAAGAAACACCCAGCCTGGAACACCAACAGTGTTGAGGGCAGGAAGTCCTGTTTCACACCATGTGAGTTCCTAAAGAAGTCCAGGGTCCAGGTGGAGTGAATATTTGTTCTTTGTGTATGCATGAGTGTGTGTGTGGAGGCCAGGAAACAACCTCAGATCTCATTCTTAGGTGCTGTCATTTTATTAATACACAGGGTCTCTCTCTTATTGGCCTGAAGTTTGATAAATAGGTTGTCTCATGAGCCTCAAGGATCCCCCTACCTCCATCTCCCCAGGAGTGGGGTTACAAATGTGTACTATCATGCTTCATATGGAACTGGGGATTGAACTCAGGGCCTTGGGCTTACAAGGCAAGTACTTTACCCACTGAGTCATCTCCCCCAGTCCTGTTCGTCAACCTTGTAGGCCAGCCAGCAACTGCTCAGCTTGCCCATTGTCTCTGTTACTTTTCTATTGCTATGGTAGAGCACCATGACCAAGGAGGCTTATAGAAGGAGGGGTTTATTTTGGGCTTACAGTTCCAGAGGGTTACGGTCCTCGATAGCAGAATGGAGGCACCTGGAGCAACCGCTGAGAGATCATCTCAGTCCACAGGCAGGAAACAGAGAGCTCAGCTGGAACAGCACATGACCTGCCTACGAATCCCACCCCCAGTGACACATCTCTTCTAACAAGGTCACACCTCCTGATCCTTCCCAAACAGTTCAACCAATTGAGGCCCAAGTATTCAAACTGAGGAGCCTATGTGGGCCATTCTCATTCAAACCACCACGCCCATGTGTGAAGAGGCAGAGGTTGTCTTCAGCTACAGGAGCTGAATAGATCAACTGGTCATCGGTCCAGCTTCTCTTTACCTAGGATAAGCAAGTCAGTGATTCCACTCCACCAATGAGATGCATTCTCCCGGAAGGATCAAGTGTAGAAACGGAAGGACTCTGCAGAACGTGTTGCATGGATGTGTGAGTGGCAGCTGTGCTGGCAGAGCTGTGGCCCAGGTTCTGTGTCTGTCCAGCAGGGGGGCCTTCCTGGGATCAGTCCTAACACGTGGCATTGAGTGTTGCCACTGGCTGCTTCCCTTCTGACCTTGACTTTCCGCTCCTACAGGAGGTTCTCTGAACTCGCCAAGGTCTTTGGGGATAAATCCTTTCTGAGCTTAAATTAGACAAGTTGACTTCTGCCGCTTGCAATCAAAGGCTGAGTGCAGCTGAGTTCCTCCAAATGTATCTGAACCAGGCTTCCACAGAACACCTCAAGAGACCTTGGTCTCTGAGCATACTTTGAGAAGTGCTGACCAAAATGAAAGCCAAGCGGGATTCCCCTGAGCCTTTGATCCAACCAGAGCCAGACCACCACAAGAGTTCCACCTTTACCCCAGCCTCAAAACCATGGAGGAACCCAGCACCTGTCTCCTGGTCTCCTGAGGCAAGGCTCCCCCATAATGACCCTCCTCTCCATTGCCACCCAGAGTTGAGAATCACTGCAGCTGGCTGCAGCCTCAAACCAAAACATAATCAAGGGATGGAGATGATCCATCTTGTCAGCCGAAGGTGGGAGGAAGAACGGAGAACGTGAGTCGGAAATCTGTTGCTTGATTGGGCTGCTGCTGCTGGCAAGTTGGAGGAAGGCTTCAAAAGAAACGAGCCTTTGAGACTCACTCAGGAGTCAGGAGGGAAACAGAAAGAACTTTCCAGAAAGGTCAGGTGTTCCTCACCCCGAGAGGAGAGTGACGCTGTTTCAAGATTTGGGTCCAGATTTCATGCAAGATGCTGAGCCCCATGCCAGGTGACTTAAAAAGCAAATTCCAGATTTATCCACTCATTTACTCACAAAGACCTGTAAAGCACCTGTCATTAAGCAGGTGCAGGGGACGGTAGCACCTTGTCCCTGCCCTGCTGGAACCTGTAATATAGAAAGGAGAGTGGCATCCAGTGCTGGGGATGAAGAGAACCCTCTACTTGGTGTGTTGTGTCACCATGGGTGTGGGTGGGAGCTGGCTCTCTGGCCTCATAGAGGGCACTGATGGGTGGGACCATCAGACAGGACCACAGTCCAAGTCCACAGAGGGAGAAGGGCTAACTACTCCCTTTACAGGTGAGGAAAGTGAACTCCAGCAATAAATCCTGGCCTTCAGCATCTCATTCACTGTTCTTTCCCCCTGCTCCAGGTGCGTGTGTGTGTGTGTGTGTGTGTGTGTGTGTGTGTGTGACACTAGTTCATTCACCTCTACATCCATCTGTAATCCAAGCTGGCTGTGATGTTGCCATGAATTAAGATGTTTATAGAAATGAAAACTGGAAAGAAAAAAAAAAAAAAAAGGCCTAGGGGGAGGAAGTTAATCTCTATGTGGGAGTGAGGGGGGTCTGGCTTCAGGGGGAGGAAGTTAATCTCTATGTGGGAGTGAGAGGGGTCTGGCTTCACAAGGTTAATGTCTTGATTTTTTTAATCCCTTTTCTGTTTTATTCAAAGAGGGTTTGGTGTTCCTAGTCCCAGCTGGGAGCTTAAGAAGACAGCGCAGCGAGTCAGCCTGCTGCCTACCCCTGCAGCCCTAGAGCTCAGTGTTAGACCTGAGGACGGAGATGCCCAGAACCTGACCCAGGCTCAGGCCAGCTCCATGCTTCAGTTCCCTGCTCTGTCTCAGCCTCTGTCCAGTAGTGTCCTTTTCTGTCTTTCCCTCTGCTGTTGGAAAGATAGCTGGCCTGAAGCAAGAGACAAAGGGCTCAGACACCAGAGGCAAGACAGGATTGCTAATGGGAGCCGTTAGGGGACCTGTCTGGCAGCCGAGGGACAACCACAACATTTATGAGGACTCTAGTGTGTACAGAGAGGAGAGAGACCACAGTGTGTTGTGGGGATTGTGTGTGTATTGCCACACCCATCTGCTGTCTGAGGAAGCCCTGAAGCTCTCTGTGGAGGAGTGGGGAGGGCCGCATAACCACATATGGACAGATATGATACAGAAAACCCCCGAGTTTGGGATGCACATGTCTGCACATTTCTGTCAATCCCATAGGCAATTGGATGGAGGCCTTGAGGTGGCCATTTGTCTGCTCTAACCAAGCCACTGGGAACCAGCTACCCTTTACAGCCACTCCCTCAGTCCTACAAGCTCCTTTACCCCCAAATACCAGGTGAAACCCCCCCCCCCAGGAAGATGTTGCATTCTCACAAAGTAGCAGAAGACTGGTTAGGGCCACCATCCACAGTAAACACGGTCCCTAAAATTTTGACCCCAACAAACAACATTTTTCTCAGTAGGAAACAACATGGGGGAGTGAGCTCGACGAAACAGCGCTGGGGTCATGTTAGCTTAGCCCTGGCCCTCTCTAGGCCTGTGCTGCTTCATCAACTGTTAGAGACTGTGGATCAGCTCAGCCCTCACCACACAGCTTCCCTTCATCAGTCCTGACAGATCCTAGACTTCTCAGTGCTGCTGGATTCCCTGCTCAGCCTTTGCACAGCCCACCATTCCAGGAGAGACCCAAGAAGTCCCTCTCCCAGCCAGGACTCCTCAGCCTCAGGGTAGCTTCCTTCTGGAGCTACAGGGTTAAATTGGTTATTTTGTCCAGCTCTTACCAAAGGAGGAAAGAGAAGCCCGAGTCAGTGTCTTCCTTGTCCCATTTTCTTGGGGAAGAGAAGTCAGGACTCCCCTCTTGGAATCTGGGATAGGAGAGAGAGTCAGGCCACCTTGCATGACCAAAAACTCAGTCTTCAACCTCCTGTCACCTCCTTGGACCTTCTCTGGAGAATCATGGCAGTACAGTCTGGACAGGAGGTCTTTCAGGAATCCATCTATCATTCATTGATTAACAGACCAAAAGGTGGAGGGCGTAGTGTTAAAGGCAGAGAAGGACCATGAGGCCTGTTGGGTAACTTTCTTCTAAGCCTCGGGGCTGAGGTTCAGCCCCTTCCCTAGGGTAGTGGCAGGCCATCATCAGACACCCATGGGCGTCTGGCAGCCGTTTTCTCACTTGTCCTTTCAGGTCCAGCCAGTTCCAGCTCATTCCTTTGGCTCACATTGTTCCTTAACGACATCACTTTTTCCATGTCCCTGATGGTGCTGTGCCCTTCTGCCTGAGCGCTGCCTCCCAGCTGACCTCCATCTCCCCGACATGCCATGGTTTCTATGGTTCACTGGACCACACACACCATCTCCAGATGAGCAGAGATCTATGCAGCTCATGGCCTGGATATCCCACCCCCACCTTGGGCCTTCCTCCCCGTGGCAACCTTGGTCCATATGGGTAGGATGGCCCCATCCCCCTTCGGGTCGATGAAGGCCCCAGATATGCCGTTCTTCTTCAGGAACCAGCTCAAAGCCCCAACAATATCCTTTGGCTCTGCACAGACACGGAGACCTTCTGAGTCCCTGCCTGGGCTGGGTGCCCGAGTTCTGTGCCAAGAAAGCTCTGCCGCTCTTCCTCATCTCTACCTTCAATGGGTCCAGAGCTGTTCCCTGATGGTTTTCTCTCTGAGCCCCTGTGTGACCTAGAATCTCCAGGCCTTGCTCACATCTAGGACCTGCTTCCCACCTGAAGCTGAGCATCTGTCCAGCCATGGTAAACCCTGATGCTGATTCTTGGACCTGCCTGGCGCCTTCCGTTCAGAGCTCCTCATTCATTCATGTGACTGCATTTTTCTGAGCTCTAGCTGTGTGCCAGCCCAGCGTTAACAGCACCTTCTGTTCTGATTCCCCTGTTGTTGCCTGGCTCTGCCCTCAGTCATTTTCTAGTGAGGGAGCGTGGCCGAGAGGGAAAAGCACAGGCTGGAGCCAGACTGATCGTGGATTGAATCCTGCTTCACTGAGAACTATGGCAGTTGCTTCAGTAGTTGTCTGTGGACTCCTCTACAGGGCAGGATGGCCCCATCCCTCACTGCACCAGCATATGCCTATGTGTACCTAGTACCATGTGTTTCTCGTTTAAAGACAAAAACGAGACCCGTACATTTGGCAGAATGGCAGAGGATATGAATGGCAGAGAGAACAGTCTTAAAGGAGCTTGGGGTAAAGTGAATGGGGTAGGACATGAGATCACTCTGGGGACTAGGCAGAGCCAAGAAGGCCATGATCTCATTGTGTGACACCACAAGCCAGGCACTTTGCACACTCCTCTCTCTCTCTCTGTCCCCCAGCCTCCAGGTAGCAGCCAAGGTTTCTCTAGCTGTGCCTGAGGTTCTATCTGCCTTCCAGGCTGGCCTTCTTGTCTGTCACCAGTAGAAGCAGATGGGAACAAAGTAGGATCTCTTCACAGCCACTCTCTTGGAAAGTGGTGAGCAGCTGCTGAGGAGCAGGAAGCCCAAACCTGAATCAGCCTGCCACTGGCTCCCTCTTCTCCCCTCGGTCCCATCCAGGAGAACCATCTTTCCTCTGAACCCCACCCCTGTCAAGGTTGCTTTTCTCCACTGTCCCCACTGTGGCCTCACAGGGACTGGCTGCTGATAAGCCACAGAGTCCTTCTCAGAGGACAGACCAAGAGCCTTCTCTAACTGCATGGCCACTAGTCATCTGAGATCACCAAGGCCAGAAGAAGCAGGTGGCCCCTTAGCATGCAAGGATACCTTGCTCCAAAAACCATGACTACGACAATCAGCACAGAGGAGATGGCTGTGCAAAAGGGCAGCCCCAGTCCCCACTGCTAACAGCACCTTCACCATAGAATCACCAGAGAGATGGCTGTGTTCCATCCCCAGCCTCTGCCGGTCAGCCTGTTGAGTTTAGGTCACACCAATGACTTGGTACCAGCCCAGAGTCCCAAGGCTTCAGTGACAGAAGGGAGAAGTGTTTCAAAAGCTCCCCTGTCATCATCCTGATAACATTTAAATTCTCTCAGAAGGGATTCTTCCCTAGAGAAAGGGAACTGTGTGAACCAGTGTACAGCTAGCCACTGGATGGCTAGCATCTCTCCTGCCCGCATCTTGCTCACCCGTATTTTCCAGAACCCTTTCCCCTCTCTTCTTCATACTTAAACTTGGTCCCACTTCCTTGATGAATCTGGGACCCAGATACCACCAAACTGTGGCTTTTTGAAAAGTCATGAATGCTTTGGGGAAAACTAATTTTATAAAGTTCCTAGATAAAAATACAAATGCAAGTAATATATATTCTAAATATATAATTACTCTAGATTTTTTTCAAAAGCATGGTCTGATGGACTGCTGGGGCTGAAGAAACGTCTCATTGGTTAAAAGCAGGTGCTGCTCTTGCAGAATACCCAGGTTTGGTTCCCAGCACCTATCTGGAAGCTCATCAGTATTTAAATTCCAGTCTAGGGGATCCAATGCTTTCTTCTACATTAGGGACAAACACATGTGGTGCACATACTTACTGCAGACAGATGCTCATACACATAAAATAAAAATCAATAAATCTTTTTTTAAAAATAGTTAAAAGAACTTGATCCTGGATGTGTTCTCATGTTTGGATATTTTAAACATGTGAGGGAAAACACATGCACGTGAGTGTGTGTGTGTGTGTGTGTGTATGTGGTGTATGTATATGTATGTGTATGTGTGTGTAGTGTATATGTATGTGTGTATGTGTTTGTGTGTGTTATGTATGTGTGTGTTTGTGTATGTGGTATGTGAGTGTGTGTGTATGTATGTGTATGTGTTTGTATCTGGTGTATGTGTGTAGTGTATATATATGTGTGTATGTGTTTGTGTGCTATGTATGTGTGTGTTTGTGTATATGTGTATACATGTGTGTGTTTGTGTGTGGTGTATATGTATGTGTGTATGTGTTTGTGTGTGTTATGTATGTGTGTGTGTGTGTATGTGCTTGTATGCAAATGCATGTGGAGGTCACAGGACAACCTCTATTGTCATTCATTTCCATGCTACTGTCCACCTTGTTTTTATTGGTTTTGTTTTAAGACAGGGTCTCCCACTGGCTTGGGACTCACAGAGTAGGCTAAGCTGGCTGGCCAGTGGAATCCAAGACTCTGTTTATCTCTACCTCCTCGGCACCAGGATTGTAAACATGCACTATCTGTCCTGCTTGTTGTTAGATTGCGGGTCTAGAACTCAGCTCTCTCTGCCTGCAAAGCGAGAGATTTACTGACTGAGCTGTCTCTCTAGCCTATCAGACAGGTTTCTTTTGAATACTTTCACCGAGATGAGACTCTAAAGTGACTAGAGTTTCAAGCTTGGAATGGATCCTCTCTGACATGTTTGTTTGAAGACTTGGAAGCTAAGGCACAAGTTCGAGAAGTATTCTCTTCAGTAAAGTTTAGCTCCTCTGTGGCAGAGCTCAGTCTTGGCTCAGGGTTTTGAGTCTCCCACCCTCAGTTGCCACATTGCTGGGGTCCCCGAGGCAGACTGAGACCACTTTGGAAGCATCCTTGGCCTTAGAAGAGCCCACTGGGCCTGCTCCCAGGCTGCTTTGATGTCCCTGCTCACACGTGTGTCTGGCTCACACGACTGTCCCATTGGGCTGCTGCAAGGGGCTGATTAGGTGTAATTGCTTTGCTGGGAGCGAGCTATCTACTTAATAGAATCAGCTCCCAGTAATTAGCCTGCCACAGGCCCATTTCCTTTGCTGAAGCCCCAGGGCTACTGGGCATGTTGCATGTTGGACCTCTGCAGGTGGCGGCGTGTAGGGTGGATGTGGGTGGGCTTTGGGATTGGTTTGAGGATAGTCAAGAGAAAACAGCATTGAGGAGATTCAGCAGCAAGAACTCCAGAGCAGCCCTTTTGGAGGAAGAGCCAGGGAGTTACAGCATCCCATAGACAGACTACTCCAGAAATGGTAAGAGTGAACCCACTTGAATCACAAAAGGCATCTATCTCGTCTAACCCCTGCACGCAAAATGCTCATTTCTTATAGACATACTATGTGCCAGGCCTGGTACTAGCTCCAAGAATCTTTCTAAAACAGAGCAATTAGACTATGCTTGCATGCTCTCCTAACCATGAGGTCATTACCACCCCGGCAGTTTGTGCCTCCCTGGGAGACATGGAGGACACTCCATCTTATGCTGTGCTGATTGTTGGTGCATCATCCCAAAGGTCACTGGTCCCTTCTTGGCCCCACAGGACGAAGCTAATCTGTCCTGTGTGACAGCTCACATGGCCCCATGTTCTCCAGGCTGAACATCTCAAGTCCTTTTGCCCCTGCCATGAACATCATCCTGGCAAGGCCCCTCATTAATCTGGTTGACAGGCCTGGAACCTGCTCATGTTTGTCAATTCAGTGCTTCCAATGCAGTCTGGAGCTCAGTGGCTAGGCCTGGAAAACTCAGGATCCTTCCTGCCTGAGCCAGAACAACTGCAGTCTTGGACAGCCCCAGGTTCCCCTTAAACATGCCGATTCCAAGAAGGGCTACAGTGGCATTTTGCCCCCTTCCATTAACATATTCATAGCCTGCTTGTGGGAGCAGAGTCACCACTTTTGCCTGTTCCCCTGCCCCAACACACACACACACACACACACACACACACACACACACACACACACTCCATGCTCACCCTGCCGTGCCTGCCTGCCCAGCACCACTCAATACTCACTGGCTGATTAATCATTGCGAGTGCTATTATAATTATTGTGTTTGGTGCTGAGAACAGGCTGCCTCTGCTTCTCAGAAGCCATAAACCTGCAAAGAAGGATTTCAAGATTTGTGAGCTGTTGACGACATCTCCGGCCTCTCTTTTCTTCAGCAATTCCGTGTTTATCCGGAAAGATGGGCCATGGCCACTCTAGAATCTCTCCAGAAGACAATCCGAGGCTTTACTATGGAAGTGGCGAGTACAGGGGACTTATCTTGTGGCTATAGATAGGTCAGCCAGGGGAGCTGGGCATGAGTCCCGGCTCTGGCCCTGTGTGCTTCAAGGCCTGGAGATATCCGTACCCCTTGTCAGGCCTCAGTTTCTTCAGAGTACTAGAGGTCTAAGGATCTCTCTGCCTTTAATTGTGTAATTTAATGAAAGAAATTCAATGAATGGGCAGAGTGGAAAATGTGAAGGCTTAGAAATTCAAGGATGGGAGGATACCAGGACAGAAGCTGAAACAGTACAGCTCACAACCTCCTGCACACACGGCCACACGTGAACACGTGCTCACGCCCACATACGGCAGGCCGAAGAGGAGTCTTACCTATTGGCCTGCCTGCGATCTCAGTTATGGCTGAGTCTGTCCTGTGTCCCTGCTTTGAGGGTGAGACTGCAGAAGTTCTAAAGAAGAAAGGGAAAGAGAGAGAAGAAGGAGTCTGCAGAGAAAAATAGAGAGGCCTGGAAACTACATCGAAATCAGAAAGTGAGTAACCACAGTGCCGAGGAGGAAGTGGGCAAGCTCCCACACTGCCGGAGAGAATAAAAACCAAGATACCCGGCTGAGGACAAGCAGCAGGATTTAGTAACACACAGGGGGCGGATACACTGTGGCCACTTCTGGGTATGGGTCCTAGTCGCACCTCCCAGCACATCCTCAAGCACCCATGGATAAGGGTGTTTACTGCAGGTAGCCTTTACAGCCAGAGAAAGGAGGGTTGTCTAGTGGGGGAGGAGGGGAGTGGGCAGCATAATCTTAGGACTTAATCTTTATGCAAATGCTGATCAGGAGCAAACCTGAGGCCCCACCCCCCACCCCCAGCAGTGTTTCTGAGAATGATTGGTCCTCAGTCTTATTAGGGGCCCCTTTGAGCTCTGGTTTGCCTCAGATTGAGACAGTCTATTCCCTCGGCCAGCTAAAGCAAGGCTAAGAGGGCCAGGTGTTCATTTCCCAGCCCAGTTCTCTCCCAACAGCCCACAGAGTCCGGCTTTGCTAACAGTTGCCTTTTGTGTTTGACTTGGGCTTGAGATGTTAAACAAACAGTGGCTCTTGACAAACGCAAGCCGTTGCTGTGGGACCAGTTATGCTCTGGAAAGCAAAGCTAATCCCCAACTTCACTACCTCCGGAGATATACCAAGAAACCTCTCAGTCACACCCAGAAACTACTGTCCCAGGCTATGACTGATGCGGCATCCCGGGGCAGCCAGCCTGTGTTTCTCCGCCTTTGCTCCTGAGTCCTGGTTCTCTTACTACTCCAGCCTTCTCTGGCTGATATTGAGATGGCTCTGGAGCCCTTCCCCTTCTCCTGCCTCCGCTTGCTTCTCTGAAGCCCCAGCCAGCAGGAAGGGCTCAAGAAAAGTTTGCAAGGTACCTTCTCTGCGCTGCTGGTGTGCTAAAGTTCACTCCCGTGAGTGAAATAGGAAAGGCTATGGTCTGCTCTAGACAGGATAGACCAGAACTGCCCCCAAGGCTCTGGGCTAGCTCATAACTGATGGGTCAGGCCTTGAGCCAGGTTTGTCTGATTCCAGGTCAGCTTTTCCACCCCATCCCTCAGTGGTCCTGCCCCCGTCTCCAACCAAACTGTCAATGATGGATGGCAATGATGACACAGGAGGGATCAGAAATAATGGGATAGAGTGTCTCTTTGACTCCATCCCTCAAGCCCACACTCTCCATCACTGTAAAATGGATGAGGGCATCGTCAGGACTTGTCTACTGCTTTTATTTCTCAGAAATAGGAACTGAGGCAAAGAGAACCCACTCTGCTTCCCCAATTTACCCAGCAGCACTAGCTCCCTAGCCCAAGCCTCAGGGCAGTCAGCTCACTTCCCCTTGTGCCACAGAACCTGCTTCCTTAGTCCGCATACACTTGGCTCTGTCTTTGCCCTCTTCCTCCCTGGCAGGACATGCCCCAGCTTGAGAAGAATCTTGTCTGTAGGCATGGAAGCAGGATTGCTAAAGTTTTTCTGTCTGAGTCCCTTTAACGCCCAAGCTGGTTGCGAATTCAGCAGAGGCAGGACTGTTCCAGGCTTGGCTTGTGTCAAAATGTGTAGTGCAGCTTTGATGTACAAAGCATTATGGGAAGAATAGTACAGTAAAAGAATAGCATTGCCTCCACCCAGGAAAAGATAGTAAGCCAGTGGGGAAGTCATAAGAGCAACTAATCTACTCGGCAAGAGAAATGGAAGCTCAAAAGTCCATAAAGGTACAAAGGAACAGGTAGCTCAGATCTGGGGGGAGCGGGCACACGTGGGAAGTGCTTCATGGAGACTTACAGCTGAGTCTTGAAGCCTCAGTGAATAGAAGGTTGGCAGAAGAAGGTGGGAGTACCAGTATCTCAACTGATAGGAACCCTGAAGATCTGGGAGTCTCAGGGAACATGAGAGAACACAGATGTGTTCAGAGCTTACAGATGGACAGAGTTAAGCTGGAAGCAACTGCGTGTAATGTTTTGCACACAGTGGAGCATGGTAGCCAATGATAAATTCCAAACAATTCACTCTAACCTTGTGGCAGTTTCTTTTCTCACAAACTAGTCTTCAAAGAAGTGGCTGTTTATTCCCCCTTTTGCCTAATTCTCAAGAGGACGGAGCAAACAGATGTGATCAGGCCAGGAGGAATGTTATAAGTGAAAGGCAGGTTGATGTTTTCTGGTCCAAACCTACCACTTAGGGATGTGGCAAGAGAGCCACTGACCTCCAGGGCTGCTGTAAACACAGGCAGAAAAAGGTGACTTTGAGCAGGCGTGGGCAGGTCCAAGGGTCCTGTGGAGAAGGAACCAAGGTATGTTGTTAGGACTTTGATGCAGTCCAACCTAGCTCACCAGAAAGAGGATGTCTGAAATGGTGCCTGCTGTCCCAAGGACTGATCAGAAACCTTGATTGTGACAGCACGCTCCTCCATCCCAACCCTCCCTCCACAAGAGACAGGATGGACAGGGAAACCCAAGCTTCCTCCCAGACTCAGGACATGCAATACAGGTGTTCTGGTCCCATACATAATGGAGATTATTCAAGCTCTGCTCCCCTCTGTAAGGCCTTCACTGCCCTTCTCACTACTGTTCAGGCCTCAATTTCCTAATCTGTAACACGAGAAAGTTGAGCGAGATGATCTCTGAGAATTCCTCTAGTTCTCAAGAGCTACAAGAACAACTGCCATTAAAATTAATAATAAATGTTCTGCCCCGAAGACAGCTTTCCCATTTTCCAAAGCTCTTTCACTTAATAATACTGCCTTTCATTTGTATAGCAGTCTGGGGTTGGTGGGTGGAAGTGGGAAAAACCTGACAACATTCCCCCTAAACCCTAGCCCTAAGGAAGTCACTTGCATGGTCAGATAGATCTTGGGAGAAACTGGCTCCTGGAGGAATCCTGACCAGGAACCAGCTCATCAGAAGCACATGGGATTCTGGGAATGGAATGGTTCTTCTTCCAGAAGCCAAAGTATGCCAGGGACAGAAATCTCCAACAGGCCTACAAGGCCAAGGGAAGACCTTCCTTTGTGGGGAGAAGAGGCACAGGACCCTCAAGGTGTGGTCTAGACATCTGAGTCTTAAGAGAGTAACGGTCACCAGAGAGCCTCACCTTTTCTCCTTACAAACATATGACTTCTTTTGGTTCCTTAAAGCCAACTGCTCGGGAGACTAATACATAGTGAACAAACCCATTTTACAGGGGAAGAAAGAAAGGTTCAAGGACTCAAGAAGATTGTCAAGGTGAAGAATGTGGGCTTGAGAAATAAACAGACAAGAAGTCTCTTCCTAGGTCATTGAGAAACTGAGGCTCATTGCCGTCAGCCTCAGTTTCTTCATCTATAAAACAGTCCTAATTAAAAGCAGCCCTACCTGTGAGGACCAAGGAAAAGGTTAAGGTCACAGGTGTGGCATACTCCAAAAGTGATAAAGATACATCCTTGTGGAGTGAATGGGCTGATCGCTCTTCTGAGGTGCTTTTGGATAAAATGTGGTATCTGGCAATGCCATCCCAGCCCAGAATGTGGCAGATGGTGCCCTCCCTTGCTGGCTACCTCCTGAGCCATGGGTTTTGGGCCTATTCCACATCTCTCTGCCTGGCCTATGCCAGGGTCCTGTGAAGGGCTGTTTGACCCTTCTTGGCACTGAGATTTGCATTCCGATCATTCTGCTCTCTCGGCCCATCCATGTCCAGGACTGTTTGGAGCTGAGTAAGGCCCCAGGGATCATCTGCCATGACAACTCGTGGAAGAGATAAGGACATGAGGTTCCAAGAGGGGCAGTAACACTTTGCCTGAGTTCCCACTGCCTGGCCAGTTTCCTCTTCAGTGCCACAGACACCCATGTTGACAAATGGAGAAACTGAGGCAGAGGGGACCTCTGTCCCAGTTCCTTCAGTCTGCCAGTGAGTGAGTTGTAGATCTGGACACCCTCACCCCACCCCATCCCCAGTTTTAGCTAGATCCCCAATGTGGATCTGTGCTTCAAGGTGGCATCCTGTGTTTTCTATGTTGTAACTCTTAAGTCAAGCCTGTTGTGCTGGTGTAGGGCAAGGGCCATCAACATCAAGATGGGGTAAGTGGCCTCAGCCAGCAGCCTGGGCTTGCTCTGCCAGGCCTGGTGCCTGGTGCTAACCTGGGAGGAACTCAGTGTCAGGAAAGAAAGCTCTCCCTTGACTATTGGCTTCTGTGTGTCCTGGGCCACAGCAGATCCCTGCACGTTTCTCAGATAAGCCAAAAGCTAGAGCACAGGGAAGGACCTGAGTAACCTGAGCAGGGAGGACTGAGCCCCTTCCTGTCCCCAACTCTCTGAGTGTGTCCTATGTGTCGCTTCACCTCCTATGGCTCAGTTTCATTATCCGTGGCTAAGGAGCGAGTCGGTGGGGTCCAAAGGTCCCCCCAGCCTCAGCACTATGACTGGGGCAAGGGGTAGAGAAAGGGGATTGTTTTGGGGGGGCTGGGGCTCTTGCCCCTTTCTCTCCTCTTTCCACCCCTTTTCAGGACATTTGTATCTCCAGCACTGACAAGTTTCCCTGTTTCAGACTGTCCCTCTCTTTGCATCGTTTGCACCGCATTTTCCTGACAGATCTCTCTTTTCCTGCGTCTGGGTGGTTAGTCTCCTCCATCACACACACACACACACACACACACACACACACACACACACACACACACACACACACACACACACAGAGGCCCCTACCCTGGGTTCTCTCCCTTCCCTGTAGTTATCTGTTTCCCTGCCTAGTTTTCTCTGGGGCTGGCGGGCTGGATTCTCTCTCTCTCTCTCTCTCTCTCTCTCTCTCTCTCTCTCTCTCTCTCTCTCTCTCTCTCTCCCTCCCTCCCTCCCTCCCTCCCTCCCTCCCTCCCTCCCTTCCTTCTTACCTCCCTCCCTCCCTCCCTCTCTCATCTTGCTCCCCCCCTCCTCAGCTCTCGCTCTCCCTCTCTCTCGCTCTCCCTCTCCCGCCTCTGTCCTGCCCGGGTTCTCCCGCTTGCCCCCCCTTCCCCCGCCCTCGGCACGGCTCCCCAGTCCTTATTTGGCTGGGCGGGAGGGCAAGCGGGAGGTGGCGGCCGGCGGCCTGGGGGCGGGTGCGGGGGCGGGCGGAGGAGGGCGGTGGGTGGTGCTGAAGGGACAGCTCCGCGGCGGCCGGCAGCGGCGGCGGCGGTGGCGGCGGCGGCGGCGGCGGCGGTGGCCCCGGGGTGCGGAGCTGGTGCCCGGCGTGGAGATCCGCGAGCGCAGCCATGCCCCAGGCCGCCTCCGGGGCAGCAGCGGCGGCGGCGGCCGGGGCCGGGGCGCGGGCCGGAGACGCCGGAGGGCCGGCGAGGACCCGGGAGGGACGATGAAGCGGCAGAATGTGCGCACGTTGGCTCTCATCGTGTGCACCTTCACCTACCTGCTGGTGGGCGCCGCGGTGTTCGACGCGCTGGAGTCGGAGCCGGAGATGATCGAGCGGCAGCGGCTGGAGCTGCGGCAGCTGGAGCTGCGGGCGCGCTACAACCTCAGCGAGGGCGGCTACGAGGAGCTGGAGCGCGTCGTGCTGCGCCTCAAGCCGCACAAGGCCGGCGTGCAGTGGCGCTTCGCCGGCTCCTTCTACTTCGCCATCACCGTCATCACCACCATCGGTAACTACACTCGCCGCGCCGGCGGGGACGGGGGCGGGGACCTGGGATGCTGGGGAGTCGCCCGCGGCTGAGGGGTCCCTGCGGAGCGGGGCGGGTCGCCGACCCCGGTGTGTCTGCTCAGCCCGGTGTGTCTGCTCTGCGGGGACCCCTGACTCCAACCCGTCTCCAGTCCGGCCAGCCCTAAGTTGGCCTCGCTGGGCTGTGCCAGGACCCCAGGGGACTTAAGTGTGTGAGAGGGACAGGAACAGCCGGACGAAGCTCGGGAGGAGGGGTGTGGCCGGGCTAGGCCCTGGGGCTGGGCACCCAGAGTGAGCGGCCCGAGAGAGCGCCACTCCTCCGTGTCCCTGACGCTGGGCTTGGGCACCCGGGTGTCCACACCTGCTGGGCGTTGGGGAGGCACGTAGATGCAGGAAAGCTGCACTCCGCGACACACGGGGCCACTCTCTAACTGCAACTGAGTGCTGCTGGGGAGGGGGTGGGGTGCGTGTGTCCGTGTGGGTGTGGGTGTGTGAGTGTGTGTCCACCTCCACGAGTTTGGGCTGCACCAGACAGGGCCTGTAATTCTCTGAGGGCAGCAGATCAGGGGCTGGAAGCCAGATTCGGTCCTGTTAGGCTTCTTCCCCAGTGTCCCAGTAAAACAGTCACCTCACTGGAACGACTCCACTTCTTTTCCAAAGCCAGGGCAGATAATGTTGTAGGAGGCCACACGAACGCCCAGCTCCTCTGAGAACCTGGCACACAGGTACACAAACACACACACACAGAGAGAGAGAGAGAGGAGAGAGAGAGAGAGAGAGAGAGAGAGAGAGAGAGAGAGAGAGAGAGAGAGGCACAAATAGATGTCTGTCAGGAAAGGCACCTCAAATCAGGCCCTTCACCATGTTGCTGAAATGTCCAGCCAGGATTGTACAGCTTAACCATTCCCAGGACCCTGTGATTGCAGCCCAGCTCCATCACTAACCCTCTACATGACCGACCTTGGTCAAGTTCCTTCTCCTGCCTGGATCTTGGGCTCATGTCCCAACATGTAGAGGTTGGCCAAAATGATGTCAAGGGCTCTTCCCAGCCCTGACGTGCTTGGACTCTGAGATTGGGAACCCACCTTCCCCCAAAGCCATTGGGATGCCTCCGGGAGCTGATTCCTCCCTCTTCCCCACCCCTTCTCATCCTGACCCCCACCCTCTTTGCCTTGGCCCAACTCCCAGGGACTCATTGCCATTTGGCAAAACCCATAACAAGATGGCAGTGTTTTCCTGGGAGTCAACAGGAGAGGAAGTGGGTAAAAGACAGAGCTGGACACTGTCTATCCACTGTAGAATTCTGGTCTGACACTCTGTTGCTCTCCAGCAGCGGGGAGAAGACTCCCAGAAACCACTTAAAGGACAGATTTGGTCCGGGCCCCTTCCTTCACATCTCATTGCCACTTGCCTGGGTTTAACAGCAAGTTAGCTCTCTGTGAATCAGAGTGGGGGCCTCTGTACGCCTCTCTCCCTCTTCCCACACCCATCCCCAGTTAGTATGACTTTCCTCTACGTCCCCAGGTCCTCAGCTTTACAGTGACCTCCTGGCCGACCTCCTTGCTCCAGCCTTATCGCCACAGCAAGTAGCATCCCCCGGACAGTGCTTCCAGAAAACAAAACAAAACCAAAACTCCCAAAGCAGAGTTGTCCCAGCCCCCTTCACCGAAGCCCACACAGCTCCCCACTGCCCCACTCGCCCTGACTCCACCTCCACACCTGACTTTATTTACTTCTTACTTGGATGATCACCTTCTACAAATCACCTCCCAGAGAACACTTTACATGCTTAAATCCAACACATCTTTCCTTCTGACTCCCCTTGGCTATCCAAGCTAGCCCCCTGGGTCCAGTTTAAGCCCATCCTCCACTCTAAGCTTCCCAGGGCCACTGCCCTTGAAGACTGCAGCAGGATTTACTGGCAGGATGATCTAGGTGAGCCGACGTGGGCTCCTTTATTTAAGTCCTAAGGGGTGTGCTCTCTTTTGCCTTTTTCACCATGCTGTCATGTTAATGTCCATGTAGGCAAAGCCCACCTCTGCACTTCTGAGAGCCAGCATGGTGTCCATCATCCATGAGCAGTGGATGCTCAATGCTATTGATGGTTTAATGTGTGCAGAAATGGCAGGCATTACCCTTCTCCTCCAACCCTGCTGTCGCTTTCCAAGTTGCCCGTGGTTCTTACTTAGATGCTAGAAGCTGGTGCTAGCAGTGGAACACCCTTCTGCTGGTATTCACTTAGACCGTGCTGGTCAAGAAGAAGATGCCACCTCGATTGCCTGCTCCCTACCCATCTGACTGTCCATGGCTTTGTGTCACCTCTCAGTTTGACTCTGCCACCTATCCAGAAGCTGTCCTTGGGGTAGTGGTTAGGATGCCTGGAAGGGGCTCTATGTGAGAATGTTGCCAGCTCTTCTTGACCCATCTGCCTCCTCAGGACCATCTTGTGGCCAATCCCTCCGGATAAGACTGGGTAAGGGAGACAGCCTCTCACTCTGTCAGCCTCTAGTGGCCACAGCGGTATTAGCCTGGTTGGATCTCAGCCTTCACAACTCAGCGTGGTTACCAGATCAGGGCAGGGATTGTTAGCTCTGTTAGTCAGAGCAGTGGGTACAGGTCAGGGAAGGGAAAGGATCTCCTGCCCAGAGCCACCAGGCTGATGGCAAGCTGGGACTTCTGACTCCACACCCAGGGCTGTGTCCCTGCTGAGCTATTGGCTGCTTCCTTTGCCTCCATATGTTATAGAGCTCAGGCCCAGCCAGGTCTGGCAGAACCACCAAGTGCCTAGTGATGCCAACTTGCAGGATACTCACGAGCAGTCCTGATTGGTTGAAGGTCAGCAGGGTCCGGTCTTAGTCACTCACCTGGTTAGTCACATCCTCCACTCCCACCCCCTCATTCCTGGTCTCACAGCTAAGGGAACCCTTCCTTCACTGCTCCCCAAGTGCACCAGACACAAATGGAAACTCTTTCCTTGGGAAACCTCGCCCTCCCTGAATGTTGAGTCATCAGACTCCTCCAGGCCCCAGCCCCCTCTATTCATAGCCCAAAGCTGTCAGAGCAGGAAGGGGCATGGGGATCAGCTGGTACCATTGTTTCCTCCTACAGAGAAGGCATGGGGAGGGGGAGGGTAAGAGTCACACAGAAGGGGTTCAAAATCTGACTTCCAAGCCCCCCTGGTGCCTCTTTACCTGTTATTATTTGTTTAGTTCTATTTACTTATTTTGTTATGCCAGGGATGGCAACTTGGGACCTCCTGCGTGCTAGGCAAGTGCTCTACCACAGAGCTCCTTGGTGCTATTTTTATCACCACGGTAGCCACCATAGTAATGGCAGCCTTCCTTTATTATCTACGCTCTGGCAGGCTCTATCCGGGCACTTCATTTGTATTCCCTTGTTAAGTTCTGCCAGTCCTTCAAGACTGACCTTATTACCCCCACTTTCAGCTAAGCAATGGGAGACTCTAAGTCAGCCACTCACTGTGGCCTCAGAGCTTGAGAGTAAAGCACCTGTGCAGACTCAGCGGGCCTATTTGACTCTCTCTCTCTCTCTCTCTCTCTCTCTCTCTCTCTCTCTCTCTCTGTGTGTGTGTGTGTGTGTCTGTGTGTCTGTGTGTCTGTGTGTCTGTGTGTCTGTGTGTGTGTCTGTGTGTGTGACAGTTTCTTTATCCATCTGAAACCCAATCCAGACCCTTGGGTCAGGAGGCACCAAGACATTCAAGCTCGTGCATCCCTAGCCAGGCATCCCAGAAGAAGGGGGCCTCTTGTTGCAGCCTGCTGCTCTCCCACAGCCTAATGACCCCAGAGACAGATCTGTCCCTGACACCTGGATGTCCCCAAGGCTATGTTGGGCTCACAGGTGCTGGCTCTCCCACAGCAGGCCTGGGAATCTTTCTGGCTCTAAGGCAACAGAGAGAGACCAGGTGATTGATCTGCTGATAGAGCCCAGGCAGGAAGCCTGTGTGTTGATTTCTGGATCCTAGCCCGACCCCAGCTGAGCACAGCCTGCTGTGGCTCACCATGCAGCATAGTGGCCCTAGGACTGAATTCAAGCAGGTGGCCCAAGAGGAGAACAGTGCCTTTTATATCAGAAGTAACCAGCCACTTCCCAAATCACAGAGTCCTATAATAAAAGAGTGGGAGAAGCATTAGGGACATCCAGCCACTCAGAGAGCTCAGTAACTTGCCCAAGGTTACAAAGCAAGTTGAGCACTTGATGAAACCCACAACCAGCCTGCTTTCCTCACACCAGGCATCTCTCAGCATTGCCTGGCTTGCTGCCCACAGGCTAACCCCTCCATCTTAACTCCACAAACCCCACCTTGGCAACCAGGGCTTGTGGCTTCATCTCAACCCACCTTCTATCTCATACCCTAGCCAGAGCTATTAAATCTTTCAGATTTCATCTTGTCAGTTATAAAATGAGAATGAAATTATCAGCAGGAAGTAATACTTTCATGCAAAGGACATGCCTGGTGGAGTCGCTATTTAATAGTATCTGTAATGTTTACTATCATTAATGTTACTGCTCATGGAGTTTGTCTTCCTCGATGGAGTCCCCCATGGAGGGAACGGCTCTTTCTCTTCAAGGGTTACCATGGCAAAGCTACCTTCTTAACAAATAGGGTCAGTGAGGCAGGGGTGGGCTGGTCGGAAGTGGCTATCTATCCTTTTGTCTTATTCTCCCAAGATCCTATTGCAGGATCCTTTTTTATCCCCATGCCTGGAGCCTGCCTGGCATGCAGGTTCAAAGGCCACCTCTTCTAAGCAGGTAGACCGTCCGAAAATTAGGGAGAAAGAGTGAAAGTCTCTATGCTATGAGAACCTGTTATGGATTGGAGCAAGACAGAAAAAAAAAAATCTAGTTCTACTCAGTTCAGTTACTGATCTCTGTGACCCTCAGCTTCCTCATCTAAAAGTGGGTACATTTTGACAGAGGTCCTCTTGCTTGCCCGCCCATCCGGTTCCCACGTATTCTGGTGGGGAGCTGGAGGTGTTGGAGGGAGCGGAGGCGAGAATTGGACAGAAATAGCAGGCACAAGACTGGCCACAGTGGGGACAGGACAAACACAATAAGTATTTTCAAAGGAAAACATAAACAAGCACAGACGAGTGTGATGTGGACCGCCACTCTAAACAGCTTTCAGCTGGCAGCACAAACGAACCACGGGCCTGCGCGTCGATTTTATAATAATTTTTAAAAACTGAAAATGATTTCCCTGTGGCTAGCCAGCAACCAGGGGAGAGAGAGAGAGCAATCTCTTAAAAGAGGCCACGATCCTGCCAGTCTAGGCAAACCTCCACAGAGGACCCAGGGTGGATAGCTCCCCTCCCATCCTGCATCCTGGCCTTGGGCTCAGGAAATTGACATATGTCTGCAACGTCTGCAACGGGCCTGCTGTTCACCACCAGCGTTCCCACACTGCCCTTGCTCAGAGAGCTTTGGAAATTTGCCTAAGACACTACAGAAATAAATGTCAGCCCCAGAATTTACCCCACCCCACCCTGACCCCAGCCAGGCCTGTAAGTATTTGGGTATCTTTTCCGAGAGCCTTTCTTCTCATGGAGTCTCTGTGATTTCTTCTATGTGAACCTCTGTAAGAGAGAGATTGGGTGCCAGGGTAAACGCAGGGCAGTTTGCCCAAAGAGGAATTAGCTCAAACTTCTTTTGTGCTCACGGGACTTGAGAAGGGTCTTGCTAAAGGTCGAACGGTTAGCATCAGAGCTGGGCTTGGAGCCCTGTTTTCTGACCCCTCTGATAGCCTCTGGTTCTCAGAGAGCCACATGACAAATGCCTGACAGAGAGCAGTCGAGCACCCAGCTGCCGCTGCCACCGCCTCCCAGGCCACGCATGCTCTCTTGCTGTTCAGAAACTGCCGGTGCTTGGACAGCTGCCAGGGGTCTCCAGGGACCTGCCCCTCACCTGGAGTTGACCACGCTGTGGCAACTGCCACGAGCCAATTCTTCACTTCCTCGTTTGCTGGTGTATCTTAGTCATGGGTGAGAGCAGGCAAGGCCTCCTGGCCTGGTGGTCTCTCTATAGCAGGGCCAGGCCAAAGCAGGTTTTCTACCCTCAGTCTTCACAAAAGGTGTGCCCGTCTGTCTGTCTGTCTGTCTGTCTGTCTGTCCAGACAGGGTCTCACTATATAGCTCTGTCTGGAACTCACTATGTAGACCAGAGTACAGGCCTTGAACTCAGAGAGATCCACTAAGTTCTGAGATTAAAGGCATGTTCCTCTACTTCACAAAAAGGGTGTCTTACCACCCCTGTACCCACTTCTGTGTCATCCAGTGACACAGTAAAGTCCCCTTAAAAGGGACTGAAAAGTAGGAACATGGCCTTGGTGCCTAGAACTAGAGCTCTCTGACTCTGTCTCTCGGTCTCTGCATGTGTCTCTGTGTCTTTTTCCCCACCCCCCTCCTGCCCACAGAGACAGACCTCTCCCTGGGGAGTTAGTGAGTGTCTGGCTTCCCACCTCCATGGAGTCAGGCTTCACCCAGGGCTTCTCCTGGGATGGGCCTGCCCTGGGCACCCTGATTTAAGTGTAGGTTCTGAATGGGCAGTTCTCTTCTGAAGCATAGCCTGAGAGTCTGCATTGATAACAAGCCTCACGGGACACGCACGCTAGAGATGTACGAGCCACACTGCTTAAAGTTCAGTTAATTGTAAGTAATACAAAGATTCCAGAAATAGACACAGGCGTGGAGAGGCACCCTTCAGCCTCATGGTTTGGAATACAACGCATTTCTGAAATCATGACAAAGGTCATCAGAGTCCTACATCAGGGTCAGATCTCCTCCTTTCCAAATGGCATTTTGTCTTGGAGAAAGAGCCACAAGAGGGAATGAAACTTGTAAAGGGACAGGGTGGGGGTGCGGGGGGGGGGGAGGTCACAACTGAATCAGCTCATGAGCCCAAACAGGAAGGTCTGTTCCAGGGACAGCCCCCACACTGCAGGAAAGGGACAGCCAGCCAGCCCTCTGCCCTCCTCTCCCAAAGCCAAATGTGCACGCCAGCTGGCATTTTCGTAAAGAAAAGGCCAGAGGTGTAGCTCAGTGGTAAAGCACTTGCCTTGCGTGCCCAAGGCCCTGGGCTTGATCCCCCAGCACCAAATTATAAAAAAAAGATAACACCAAAAATTATCCCCAACCTTTTCTATAGGAAAGCTGGCAGAGAGACAGCAGTGGCTGGACACTAGCTGGGGACCTAAGGATCTGCAGGCTTACGGTTCTCCTGCTGCTGACAGCACCCACACCTCTGTAGGCATGTGCACGCATGTACACACTCACGCACACTGTACACCACACACACACACACACACACACACACTACATCACACACACATACACACACGCACACACACCACAGGTGCACAAACTCCTGAGATCTCTGGAAAACTAAATGCCAGTGAGAAGCAGGCTCCTCCCACTAGCCTCTGCCTGTCTTGATCTGTGCCAGAGTTGTCAGACAAAAATGGTGCAGACCTAGTGTGGCTGCCCAGCACTCAGTTATTTCTCACAGTCTTGGTGTCTGAGAAATCCCAAACCAAGAAACCCAAAGACTGGACATTTGGTAAGAAACAGCCTGCTTCGTGCTTCCTGGTTTTTAGTTGACCTCCCGATGCCTGCTCAACCCAGGAATTGCATGTAGGAACTCATGCAAGGCAAGTGTTCTGCAGAGGCACTACGTCCCGGGCCCTATATTTGCTTTTGAAACAGGGTGACCAAATTACCCAGAATAGCCTTGAATTTGCTCTGCAGCCCAGGGAGACCTCAAGCCTATAATCCTACTTTGTCAGAGTAACTGAGATCACAGGCCTGGCTCCACCTTCTCTTTTGCAGAGAGTGGGGGGGAGAAGAGAGAGGTTTCTTTTTACACTAAGGACTCCACCCACATTTCCTGAGGCCCCTCCTCCAAACAACACAGTGGGAATTGAGTTTGAACTTGTAGATTTGGGAGCCTGTAGCACTGCCCAATGTCTCCAAGGACAGTATAACACCATCTCTTCTCAGGAGCAACAGCCAGGGAATCATCTCCTCAGTCAAGAAGGAGCCCTGCTGGGCCCAGAAGGGCTGGGCCCAGGCAGAAGTCCGCTCCCATAGCTCAAGACACTCAACCTCCTTGCTCCAATGTGGTGTGGAGTACAGGTGGCACTGTGAAGCTTCTTTTCCCTCAGCCCAGCAGGTCACCTGCGTTTGCAGACTTTAGAGGGACATTGATAACCTGGGAAGTCAGTCAGAGGAAAAAGCAGTCTGTTAAATGAAGGCACTTCCGTGCCTGTGGTGCACTGCACGATCCAAAGCCACTTGATGAGGAAAGGGTTTGTTTGGCTTACAGGTTACAGTCTATTGCTAAGCCAAGCCAAAGACAGGAACCCAAGGCAAGGACCAGGAAGCAGGAGCTGAAGGCCATGGAGGAGTGCTGCTTGCTGGTTGAGTCTCCTGGCTTGCACAGTTTGCTTTTTTATGCACCCCAGGACCACCTGCAGAGGAGTGACATCACCCCTTGTGTGCTAGGCCTGCCCACATCAATCATTAATCAAGAAAATGCCCTACAGACATGATTATGGGCAATCTGACAGATACATTTTCACCAAGGTTCCTGTTCCAAGATAACACTAGCTTGTGTCAAGTTGGCCAAATAAAACCCCTCCAGGACAGGCAGTTGTGGAGAAAAGAAATCTCCCTTCATACCCCTGCCAGGCTACAGGACCAGACTTGTTCTGAGTAGATTCATGGGGTTGAACACACACTCCAGCAGGAAGAGACCATAAAAAAACCCAATTCTGTCCAGAGTAAGTCAGGTCTTGTTAAAGTTGGCCAAAGATAGCTTGTGCTGCCTCGAGAGGTAATGAGCTTCCCATCCCAGGAAGCATATAAGCTGCCTGTGGTAAAATGCTCCCCATTCACTCCCCCCAATCCCCCCACAACCCCTGCTGCCACCACTACCACTACCATGCATCTGTCAGCCAGGGAAACAGCACCAATAGAAGATGCATATGAAGAATGAAAAGCCAGGCAGACTGCTCACAGTGTGGAAGGGTGGATTAGCCTAATCTACAGGGAAGTCTTTCCAGAAAGGCAAGCTGGAATGGTCCCCAGTTTGTGTGATTGCCCCTGTCCATAGGTAGAATTTCGTCTTCAGGGGCAAACTCCTTCTTCAGCTAACCCATAAGGTCTTCCAGGTGATCATGTCAAACCCGAGCAGTCTATCTGGAAGAATAGATAGTTCTACATCATAACCTAGGGCTAGCCTGTTCTCCTTTACTCAGTCAACTGATTATGGACTGTAATCACATTTACAAAATGCATTCCTAGCATTTCCTAGATTGGCATTTGAAGAACTAGGGGCTTTGGCTATAGAACCTTGTGTTGTGGTGACACTCCACCATAAAATTATCTTTGTTGCTACTTTGTAACTGTAATTCTGCTACTGTTATGAATCATAATGTAAATATCTGTGTTTTTCAATGGTCTTAGATGACTCCTAAGAAAGGGTCACTTGACCCTGCCCCCGCGGGGGTCTCGATCCACAGGTTGAGAACCACTACTCTAGAGGCCGGTGGGTGAGTTTGATTTGACAAATAGTGCAGGTAAGGGATGACTAACTTGTGTCTCTTGCCGGGTCCTGACTGGTGGGTGCCTATTGACCTCAGCTAACCCTGTGGGTGAGAATTCAAACCCTTCAGCCTGGTTACCCAGCAGCCCTCAGCCAGTCTCTGGAAACTATTTGTGCCCCATCGTCCTTCACAACCAAAAGTCCACTCTGGGGGTCAGGCCAGACTCAGGCTCACTGAGGCGTGCTGGAGCCCATGGGAATGCACTTGAGCCACAAGACCTGACATCATCCAACATGGTCCCAGGTCCCTACTATGAGACCGCACCCCTTCCTCTCCTCTTATGTGTTCTTCCCTCAGCCACACTTCTGGACCCCATGCATTCCCTGCTGGACTTCAGCTGTGGGCTCTGAAGTTTGGCATGGACTCAGTGACTATTTTCATGAATATTCGGGTTCTCTCCTGGCCATGACTCCAATTTTGAAATGGCCATCTCAGACCCATCTGTAAAGTCACATTTCAGCCTGTGGGTCACAGGATCACCTGGGGCATTTTCTTCAGGGTTCTGAACTGTCAGGCCCCATGAGACAGCCTGGAGAGAGACATCAGGTTCCCAGATAGGGATAGCCTCCTCCTTCAGGACAAAGCCTAGTCCCCTTACCCCTTCAGAGAAGCTCTCTTGGCCATGGGTAGTGACAGGGGCAGAGTTTCAGGCAGGAGCCAACCCCCTATCAGTGCAACATATATTTCTGCTATTGGATGTTCAATAGATATCATAGAACCGACAGTCATCAACCTCTCTCCCAGAGCCTGTCTTGGTCTCCAGTTATACACAGGGCTGCTCCTTGGGTAGTCACCATGAGTTGGGTTCTTCGTATGCCACCTCATCCAGACCTCACAGTTGCCCCAGGAGGAGGTGCTATCTACACTTTATTTTACAGATGAGGCTTCTGAGGTCTATGGAGGAAAGGTGCAGGAAACACACCCAACACACCCCAAGTGTCCTTGGTTGGCAAGTGGCAGGCAGAGCCATGTTCTACATGGACAGGACTAGGTCATTCTGTATCTCTCTCAAGCCTCCCATCATTTCAAGGTGTGGGCATCATTACTCCTACTGCACCAGCAGAGAGGCCAGTCTTGACTCCATAGTGATTGATGGTGTGGCCAGCACCAAGACCAGGCCTTTAATCTGACTCCTTCCCCAAGAATTAAAGTGTGCTCTGCTCCAAATCATAGCTGGAGGAGGGTCATTCTCACAGTATAGATGTGTGGACCTCACATAGACATATGTTGGCTTATGGAGGACAACGGGGCATGTCATAGGAAGCTGTCTTAGACATGCACTTGCCAATGCCATCCCTTAATTGATGTTTCTTAAAAGGGGCCCCTGAAGAAGAGGGCTTTGTGGAGCGTGACTTGGGCAACTGAGAACACAGTTACAATGGCTCTGTTGTGCTGTGTAGAAAGGCTACCCCAGTTCTTGGAGCCATGGCCATGGTGTTAGCCCCTAACCTGGGACTTGACTCACGTTTTGTTCATGAGGTTTTATCATGACTCATGTTGTGGGTCGTGAGCTAGGCAAACCGTCCACTGAAGCCAATCCTCAGCCCTGCTTTTGCTTACCCTAAACCCGTGTTTTGCTTTTGATTTTCAGACAGGGTCTTACTAGATTGCCCAGGCTAACCTTGAACTTACTGTGTTGCTCAGTCAGGCTTTGAAGTCAAGATCCTCCTGCCTCTCTCCCCTAAGTACCTGGGATCACAGGCCTGCACATCCCGGCTGAGTGAGGCTCATGCTTTAAGACTCCCAGGTAATGGGAAGATTAGAGAGCTTGTTAGGACCAGCATTCTTTCTCTGAGCAGCTGGGCGGGCCCCCGCCAGCCACAGGACTTACTTTGCTTTCTTGGTTTCTTTGGCATCTCAGAAACTCTGAAGGAGCTGAGGAGGAACCCCCTTGAGCTCGAAGGCAATGCTTCTGGGGTGAGCTGGGAGGTAGAAGTTGATGGATGGAGAAAGTCATGTTCAACGTCCCCCAGAGGATAAAGGGCAGTAAGCGGGCCTCAGAGGACCCCTGGGGGGCAGCCTGTGTTTATCCCTGCAGTCATCATTCTTAGCCTGGCCTAAAACAAGCCCAGGGAAGGGGGTTAGCACAGCAGAGGCCTCAGCAGAGAACAAATGACTGGCCCTCTGAGTCAATGGACATTCCAACTGTAAGGGTCAGCAGATGCCCTGGGTCTGGAGCAGGAGCCCTCTTATGGTCCTCCTTCAGGCCAGGCCAGGGAGAAGGTGTCTAGAACTTGAGGGCAAGCCTTCTTCCCTCAGCTCAGTGCCCTCAGAGTCTCAAGCAATCCGGTCCCTGCTGTCTTCTTGTCCCTGCGGGGTTACTCAGTGGGCATGCAGGCAGGCGTGTCTCCTCTGTGAACTGTGGGGAAGAATTTAGCTTAGGGCAGCTGAGCAAAAAAAAAAAAAAAAAAAAAAAAAAAAGAAGAAGAAGAAGAAGAAGGGACTCATGGGATGATAAGGTCATCTCAAATGACAGAGGGGACTTGGAGAGTGAAAGTGGTTCCCTCCACTGTGTCTTTGCTTCTTGCTGGCTGTAATACTTGGAGCAAGTCCCACGTGACCCTAGCTTTGCCTGTGAAGTCCAGGGCTGTGAGACGTTCAAGAGTCTTAAGAGTTTAGTCAGTCTTTCCTGGATCTACCTGGCCTCCCTTCCCAGCATCCTCCAGGGAAGAACACAACCCAGGATTAAGATCTTGTCCTTACTTCACCTCATGGTGCCCAGGCCCTGGGAGGACTTCCTCTGTAGCCAGTCCCAAGAGTTCTACAAGGGACCTCCAAGTCACCCCTTTCTGGAAAGAAACTGATTCTAGCTGTGGCCAATGTCCAGCTTATCAACACAGAGAGGCCACTGCCTCAGCCCATGGGACCACTGGAATGCAGGAGCCTCCCGCTGGAAAAGGAAGTAGAGGCCCTCTAGGCTGTCAGCTCCTACAGGAGCCTCGACACTGAGCTCAGGAGACAGTAGAGTGCCAGGTACCTGCTGACCCCAGTCAGTGCCTTCTGACCAGGTGGCCAGGAGGAAAGGTGCAGACAGAGTCTCCTCAGCCACAGACAATCCAGGGTGTGCACCAATAGCCAGTTCTGCCATTTAGACCCTGGGATGACGCCGAGGTTTCCAAGGCCCTGGGAACTGACATGGTGCTGACGGGCCATCCTTCACAACTCACCCAGAGAGCCCAGCCTCTTGATTCCTTCCTGTGGTTTACAATATCAAAATGCTTGTGAGGCACAGTGGGGACCCGGAGAGCCAGTTCTAATGCTCACTCCATCTTGAGCTAAGAGAGAGATGGGAGTGGCTGACGCGGGCTTTATTAAGGAATAAAGACTCAGATGGACATGAGATGCAACATTCTAGAACTCTCCCGGGTTCTTCAAACTCCTTGAGATGTGGTAATACACACAACCTTTGCCTCTTGCAGATAAGGTGAGGCAGAGCTGAGAAACGGGAGGGGATGGGATGCACAAAGCCTGGGCACCCCAACTCAGCCCACACTCCACACACTCGTTTCTCCGTCCACCTGGTTTTTGCAAGCATCTTCTATGCGTCAGGAACTGTCCTGGACCCCAGAGACCTATCCCATGGGAAAGCAGCCCCCCCACCCCGCTCTCCTGGTATCTACTTTTTTGGGGGAGTGGAGCCTGGAAACTAAATGATGTGGTAAAGAAGTATGAGCTTGCCCTGGAGAGATGGCTCAGCAGGGAAGGATGCTTGCCACAGAGCCCGGTGACCCATCTGCAGGCTTGAAGGATAGAGTCAACTCCCACAAGCTGTCCTTCGACCTCCACACTAGAATCATGATATACACGTCTGTGAACCTGTGGTCACATATGCACACACATGCATGTATTACACATATGTGTGTGAAGAATAAATGAATTTTAAACTATATAAAAACTCTACAAAACCATTCTGTCCAAGAGGGGAAGCAGGTTGCACCAGCTACAGTCCATTAACTCACAAGGAGAGCTGTGCTTGGACCAGGTGATGCCATGGGAGGCAGTGACCACAGTCTGATCATTGGAAAGCAGAGGAGATGGGACCCGGTGGGGAAAATGTCTGTGTTGGGGAAAGGGAGCAACCTCTGGGAGTCAAGGGAAATAGAGGAAACAAGTCTGGTCCTGGGCCTTTGACTTGAGTGACAAATGGAGGCTAATCACTTAACTGCATGCAAAGTGAAGCTGGAGAGTAGCAGGTTTTGTGAGAAAGCTTCAAGGCTGCTGTTGGGGACATCCTGACTAATCGTGAGACAAGCCTGTGAAGGCGAGCCTGCCACTAGAGGAGAAATCAAAGCTAAGACAGAAACTTGGGAAACATATTACTAATGACATAGTACTGAGAGCCAGGTGCCATGAGAGAGCAGCTGGGAACAGTAGAGTGCCCCAGACTTCCTGTGACCAGGGGAGATCCAGCCCAAAAGGCCAGAGGGCAGAAGGTGGGCTAGTGTACATGCTTGGAATCTTCCAGCAGTGGGAGGTGAAGGCAGAAGGATTGAAACTTGCACTATGTAGAGAATCACTGTGTTGGAGCCCCACAGGCTGGGTTATGGCTCAGTGATAAAGAGCTTGCCCAGGGTGGACAAGGCCCTGCCGGTGAGACAGAGGAAGGAAGGGGAGATGAACTTCAGAACAGTGGTTTCCCAAGGGCGGGAGGAGCCTAGAGAGAGCACAGTCAATCTCGCCCACAGCTGCTGGGAGATCAAATCAGGAGACCACGAAGGGACAGCTAGTGGACAGGTCACCATGGTGGTCAAAGGGACATGTGAAGTGTCATGTTTCACAGCTCCTTCCAGGCACAAAGGAAAGGAAGGGCTTGGGGGTAGGTGCTATTCTGTACTTTTAGATCCTGAATTAGAACAGGGGGTCATATTTGAAGAGAGGCAGGAGTGGGGTGGGGGAGAGCAGCATGGCAGTCACTCCTGTTTGCAGGCCCACGCTTTGCCAGCCTCTTGCAGAGCCCCAGGGGTAGTGATCATCAGGTTCATTATGGCCCATTATGCAAATGATACCAAAGTCCAACGAGTGTATGGCTGGGACCCCCAGCCATGGTGGGAAGCTCAGCTCTTCCTGCATAGCTCCCTCCTTTACAACCTGACAGCCGCCCACCCTCTCACCTCCTCAGCATCCCCATCCTAACCCTTCCTGTCAACTCCCAGCAGTCTAGACTCTGTCTCCCTCTCTGAGATCCCTGCATGCCTGTCATCTTTGGTCAGATGTGTCTTCAACTGGGCCACATATCTTTCCCCCGCAGTTACTGTAGGATAGTCTTCTACCCTATGCCACAAGTTGTCAGGGATGGGAGCAGAGCTGGAGGAATACCCAAGAGCCCACAGGGCAGGAGTGTGGTCTTGCCTTGCTTGCCTACTGAGACAGAGCCTGGGATTTAGTCTAACCCCAGTCCGGCACTGGGTATCCAAGGTGGGTATCTTGGGGGTGGGGTGGGGGAGATCAGGAATGTAGAGCTGGAAGGACCCTCTACCCTTCCCTGAGTGGGGAAAATGAAACAGCAGTAAAGTGGTTATCAGAAATTCTGACTAGGGAGTCACTAGTAAGGCCAGCTGCCTGTCTGTCACTACCATGTGCACCTCAGAGAAAGGAACAGATCAGCACACCAGAGCTCCTTCCAGCTGAGTTATGGGTGTTGCCCAAAAACAGTGTGGAATCAAGGGTGAGATCCTGGCCACAGGACTGTGTGCCCTTCATTGGCCTAACCCCGAGTGCCAAGTTTGGGCACGTTTTCACTGCTGAACTGACCTCTGAAATAAGGGACATCATCCACAATCTCCTAAAAGGGACCATGCCTGACCCCTACAGGAGAACAGGAGTGTGTGTGTGTGTGTGTGTGTGTGTGTGTTCTACCCCAGGCTACTTTGGCAAGGCCTCTCCCTGGTTCATAAACCAGAAGATATGAGCAGAGAGGACCCAGCACCCAGACACCACAGAGGCCCAGCTCACTCCCTGCAGCCCTGACAGGGGGCTGCAGTAGTAATTAGCTGCTCACACATCCCCAGGGTTATTTTTAAGCCTCGTTCTTCCCGGGTTTATTTTTAAAGTAACATTGGCACGTGGCTGGCCGGCTGCCCTTCCCAGGTGCCTGTGCCAATTTGGGCCAGGAATGGAGCTGGGCAAAATGAGACCCTTCCCCTAGAGTGTCCCTCTGAGAGCTAGGGTTGCCTGACCCCTCATTGGATGGTTTCTGTTATACTAAAATCTAGCCTCTAGCCTAGGGCAGAAGCAGGCAGGCAAGCACCAGACCCTGGGAAGTTTCCATGCCAAGCATAGTGTGACCTTGACCAAACTGCATCACCATCCGAGCCCAGCCTCCTCAGCTCTCAGTAGAATGAGCGATAGTGACACATGCCTTGCTTACTGTCAAAACACTCAAGGGTGAGCCACAAACAGGGGATGCAGTGACTAACTCCCATGTCAGCAGGATGCCCCCCACTCTCCCACTAGAGCCCTCTCAGGAGAAGTGTGCTCCTGGTCACCCCTCACCCACCTCCCACCTGCTCAGAGACCTTTCTCATTTCCCATTGCCAGACATTGGAGACAGTGTAAGAGAGGACAGCACCACCATCTACTTGCTGTGTGACCTTGAGCGGGTACTTGACCTCTCTGTGGCTTAGTCGTTACATCTTTAAATGGGGATAATAATAGTCCATACTGAATAGGATTGCTGGAAGATTAAATGAGGTACATAGATCAGCTTTCTCAGAGCAGTGCCTGGCACGTAGTAAGCGCTGTATAAATGTTAGCTCGTATTGTTTTGAACTGGGGAGGAGGAACGATGACAGAAGCATTTAATCATTTGAATAAAGTCAAGTGCAGAGAAACTCAGCTTGCCTGGATTCTGCCCTGGGACTTGGGAGAGGGAAAGAAGGAGCCAGAGAGCAGTATAAGCAGCAGCTGAAGAGGACTTGGTCCTAGGGAGGCTGCCTGGTCCTAGGGAGGCTGCCTGTGTTGGAGTTCTTGGCACCATAAAAAGCAAGCTCGGGACACACGGGTATAACTAGACTGTATGAATAGTCTGTGGGAGCCAGGAAGTCACGCCTGTTAGATGCTGGCTAGGCCCAACTCATCTGTTCTGGGCTGTGAACAGGTGTAGATGGACAGCCAGGAAGACGGGTAGCTAGTGGAGGTCATTGGGAAGGCCAGGAGAGCAGGGGTCAGAGAGTGGTGAGGCTGAGTGAGTTGGACTGAGGATGACTGCCTGCCTCTGGGATCTTTGTGAAAGGCACTGTCTCCAAACAGGGACTGAGAGGGAGAAGCCAGAGCCCTGCCACCCCCTTCTGCATAGGAGCATTTGCAACGGGGCATAGGGGTGAATGGAGTGTGGTTCCATAGAGTAGAGCCTCTCAGAAGAGCCTGGGTCCCCTTGGACTGAAAGAGGGGACTTAGGGGAGGAAGAAGCCCCAACCCCTCATGGCCTTCAAGTAGAGGTACTGAGGGAGGGAACAGCAGCAGTTCCAAAAAGGACTCCTCTCCCGTTTTGTTGCCCGTTTTCTGCTTGTAGCTCATCTGGTTCTTGCACTCTGCCCTGAATGGTGGACAGAGTCACCCTAAGAGGTCACATGGAGGCAGGCAATGTGCTGCGGTGTGTTTGTGTGTGTGTGTGTGTGTGTGTGTGTGTGTGTGTGTGTGTGTGTACATGCATGAGTGAATGTTGAGGGTGAGGCTCCCACATCTGCAGACTGGCTCAGGGGGAAAGAAGGTTCCAGCAGCTGCTGCAGGCCAAAGTCCCTGTTGCCTGGAGTCCCTCTCCTCCCAGGCGCAACGCCAGCCTCCACCATCTGAGCTCCTGAGCCCTGGGGAGGGTGCTGAGCCTAAGAAAAGCCTCCTTTCACAGCTCCTGGCATCTGCTCCCGAATTCCCTGCCAGCCCAGTGCTGTCTGGGCCACTAGCCATGACCAGGAAGGAAAGTAGAGAGCAGGTGATAGAGAAAGGATGCCCCAAGGCCTCTCCCCGTCCCCAGGCCATCCATCAAGACTGGCCTCCATGCATCTGCTGGGATTCTGCCATAGACACTGGGTGCAGTGGACCAGCATGAGAAGGACCTGCGTCCACCCACATCTCACTGGCTGGCAGAGAGCGGGGAAGACAGAAGGCGCCCTTCTATCAGCTAGGGGACAAGGAAAGGTGTGCCAGAAGAAGCAGCTCCATATCTAATCTGGGAGGACAGAGGCGATCCAGGAGGGACTCCAGGCTGGAACCACGCTGTGAACAAGTGCTCAGGGAAGAGCTGTGCTCCAAGACAAAGCTGGCAGGAACCCCGGGGTGCGGACTAGCTTGGGGTTTTATGGCATTCAGGAAGTGGAAGGTCCAGAGAGGAGAGTGCTGGATCTGAGATTTACAGCCTGTGTACTGGACCTGTACCTTTTCACTGTATTGTGTAAATTCAAGGGATGAGGAAGATTTGAGTGGGGAGTGGCAACTAGGAGCTGTGCTGGGGAAAAAAAAGATAGCAGATATACTAATAACATCTCCTGTGTCTTAAGATTCTCCACCACTGCATGCCGGACCTTGATCCTTCCCACAGAGCCTTTCCAACCCTAGGGTCATTCAGTTGCCTAGTAAGATTGGACCAAAGATGCAGTGTTGTGTGTCAGGAGGACATGCCCCCATTAGGGAGAAACTGACCTTTCCAGGGCTCCTTCCCCCCCTCCTCCCAGCCGTAGGATGGACACTGCCCCAGCCCAGGGGCTTCACAGGGCTACAGAGCAGTGGGACTGGAATGTTCCCGCTGTACAGTGCTATATACAGCCTTTGTGGGTCTCCAGAAATCTGTCCAGGCCTTCTCTGATGTGCTCAACATGCAGGGCACCCAGGATGTAGAGTGTAGGGCTAGGCCTTCCATCTGTAGGGCCTGGAACTTAGCCAGTGCCTTGTTGGAGCAAGGCAAGCAAGAGAACTTCCACAAAGAAGTGCTAGCTTTTATCTAGGATCAAAGGCCAGCAGCCAGAGCCAGGCCTCCCTCCACTGTCCAGCCTGAGCTACCCCTGTCTCTAATGTGTTCAGCCACCTCTGGTTCCTCTACCCACAATTCTGACTTGCTTCTGCTTTTGCCTCACTGTGGCCTCAGCTGGACCACAAATCTTCATTACCTTGCAGCTCAGCTAACTCAAAACTTACCCAGCCCCTCAATCCAGTTCTTGAGAGCCTACACCTTAATATATAGATAGTATATGTCTTCTCGGATTTGGTGACCCACCCTTCTCCAATTCACTGTGTCCTGGGCCAGATAACATTAAAAGGAGAGCTAGCCTAGATTCTCCCTAAACAGGGCTTGTTGTAGGAAGGACCATTCCAAAGAGGTAGGAAAGGGCAGAGGCCCCACCGAGTCCTCCACAGATGGCCTCTTCTGGCCCTCCTGGTACCTGCCCTCCACCACCACCCCAGACCCTCACCTCCAGCTCTGTCTGCCTCAGGGCCACACTGAAACCTCTTGGGGTTTCCATAGAAAAATTCCAGGGGCTGCTCTCTGGAAGGAAGGCCCTAGTGGCCTCCGAGTTGTGGGTTCCTCAGAGGCAGAGAGCAGGGACCAAGCACAGGAGAGAACAGTACTGTCTCTTCCAGCATCATGTGATTTGAGCACCGACCATACACAGGGTGCTAGGGCTCTCAGATCAAGTATTTCAGTTATTGAGCTCTGCTGTGAGGGGCTTAACATAGGTCTGCTGGGCTGGAGAGATGGCTCAGAGGTTAAGAACACTGACTGCTCTTCCAGAGGTCCTGAGTTTAATTCCCAGCAACCACATGGTGGCTCATAACCATCTGTGATGGGATTTGGTGCCTTCTTCTGGTGTGTCTGAAGATGGTTACAGTGTACCCATAAAGACAATAAACAAATGTGTGTGTGTGTGTGTGTGTGTGTGTGTGTGTGTGTGTGTGTGTGTACCAAAGACACCAAAGGCTAAGGCTGAATCCTAATCTTGTCCCCCTTTACACAAAAACTTCTTTGAGTATTTTACGTCTCTGAGCCTTTTGCAATTTACTCATCAGGACAGAACAGGTACTGGCCAGAGAGTCATGGGGAGAAGCAGAGGAGCTGACAGAGAGTACCTGCTTCCCTGGCGCTGAGGGCAGAAAACCCTGGAGTCTTAGTTTCATTTCTGTTCCCCTGAAAAAGCACAAAGGGACAAAGTATTTATTTTAGTGCACTGTTTCAGGTTATAGTCCATCGCTTCAGGGACTTGGAGCAGCTGGCCACATCACACCCACAGTCATGAGCAGAGAGAAATGAATGTATGTGTGTTTGCTTGCACTCAACCCATTTACATTTATACAGTCTGGGCCCCAAGCCCAGGGAATGGTGTCACCCACAATGGGTGAGTCTTCCTACCTCAGTCAAAGGAATCAAGACAACCCCCCACACACACACACACACACAAACATACCCAAACAACAACCTGATCTAAACAAACTCTTCAGGTAGACTCTCTTCTCAAATGATTCTAGATTGAGTCATGTTGACAGTTAAAATAAGCCATCACACCCAGGCCATGTTCTGGTCAATGGGCTTCCTTCATCTCCTTCTTACATCCCACCCTCTGCATCCCCAGCTGTAATCCCAAAATCGGCTGCTCAGAAGGGAAGGCAGGAAGTAGAATCCAGGCCATGCCTGGACCCTAACCACCTCTCCAAGGCTTGAGTGTTCAGGGCCACACTGTGCTAAGGGCCCAATGCCTCCCATAAGACAGGCAGTGTGAAGTAAGAGCAGCTTTAATCCTAGGGGAAGGGTGGGGTAAGGGGCGGTCCGGGGAGGGGGCTGAGAGCAGGAGGGGGCTTCTTAAAGAAGGCAATGTGAGACCTGTGGGATGTGCCACAACCAGCTCCCCACAACACCAGAGAGTTGCTGAAAGAAGTCAGAGCCGGCAAGTGGTCATCACAGACATTCTGTCCACCCAAAACTGTTCTACAGTTAAATTATTTTTTAATGGTAAGTAGCAAAATAAACCAAAATAACAAGAAAGGAAGCAGAGGCAGAGAGTGGCCTCAAACACTGACCAGCCACTAGAAGTTGGCAAAGGTGCTTTGACATCTAACTCCCTGCCTTGTCTTCCTGGTCCCACCTTCAGGGGATGGGTCCCCATCCCTGGCACCCACCCGGAGCTTCCCAAGGCAGCTCTCCGCTTTGGTTTCTTCCTGCCTCTGGCACTCTGGCCAGTCTGTTCTCAGAAAGCACAACTTGGCTGTCCCATCTCTGCATCCCTCCTCAGCACTTAGTCAAGTGCCTGGTACAAAGTCATAGGTGCTAAAGGAATGTCGGTCAGCTCAACTAATCAATTACAGCAGGCTAAGGGGACAAAGCCATGCTTGTCATCCCAATTTTCCACCTGACATTCTTGAGATTGGCAAAGCATCACGGCCTTCTGGGGTGCCTGCTTCTTGCCCAGCCTCCCCAGGTGCCCAGGCTTCCTCTGCCAGAGGTCAGTGTCTTCTTCCAGAACTGACACTGAGATTCCCCCAACAATATCAACCTACCTCCTCTTGCTCGCTGGTTCAGGCTGGTGGAGCAGCCCAGGCCCACTGCAGGTGGGCAGAGCTGGAGAGGAAGAAGGAAGAGTTGTTGTAGACATAATTATTAGCACTTGCTAATTGTGCTTGCTGCTACTTCCCCCAGAAACTATAGAGGAGAGTTCATGAAGGTCCCATTTAGATGTCTCATGAACTCTGATCCTTGACCCCAGAAGAGCAGGAGGTCACTGATACAAGAAACAGAAAGGTATGTGGCCCAGGAAGACCTGCTCTGCCACTGATCTGAATGGCCTTGACAAATTATCCAGCCCTTCAGCTTAGTTGGTTCCCTGGAAATCCTGGTCAACTGCCTTCCAGAACTCACAATCCATGACCATCAGCTAGACTGCCCATGGTGCCAGGCCCGACCGTGTCCCTTGACTGCCATTCACTAGCTGTGTGTGTGTTATGGAAATTTCCCATGCCTCTGTCTTCTCATCTATGAAGTGGAGATAATTCATAGCTCGCAAGATTCCGGAAATGAATATGTGTGCATGGGAGTGTGTGTGTGTGTGTGTGTGTGTGTGTGTGTGTGTCTGTCTGTCTGTCTGTCTGTCTGTCTGTCTGTGTCTGTCTGTGTCTGTGTGTCTGTGTGTCTGTGTGTCTGTGTGTGTGTGAAGCCCTGAAACACGAATGCTCAATAAATGTAGGCTGGGTCCAGTGCTATCCCCAGGTCTGAGTCACTGAGAATGTGCAAGTTACCACCTGACCCTCCAAAGCCCCAGAAACCAGAGAGACCAAAGTGAGATATGACTAGAAAGTATCTGGAGCAATTGGGCAGGAGAAGAAGAGACTTGGGGGCCCTGAAGACAAGTCTGTAAGACTAGAAGGAGTGGGAATAGAAATCTGGGTGCCTTGGGGTTCGGCAAGCAGTAAGAGACCTGGGACTGGACATAACTTCTCAAATGTTCTAGCCTGTCTTGGCAACTGCCTCCCCCTGACTCTGCTGTGAGGGGAAGCTATCTAGGGATGGCACAGAAAGCCGGAATTTGGGATTTGGGCCTCTGGCTGCCCCCCTCCACTAATACCACCCCACCCCACTCCCAACTCCTTCATCTTCCCCCCACCCTCCCTACCACAATTCAGGGTCTGTTACTACTCAAAGCTGAGCCAGGCAGGCTCATTCAGACTCTCATCTCTCCTGTGCACTGAGCTATGCTGACTGTGGCCTGATGTGCAGCCAGAGGCCCGGTCATTGCTTTGGGCACCCTTAGCTGACTGTTGCTGAGACCACCTCTCTCTCTCTCTCTCTCTCTCTCTCTCTCTCTCTCTCTCTCTCTCTCTCTCTCTCTCTCTCTCTGGTTTAAGGCTAGAAGTTGTGGCTCCTCCAAAAGTCCAGAACCTTAGATGCTAAGGGGCCCAAGACCATCTCCTCTTCATAGCCCATAAAAGGCACTCGCAGAGCCCAGGGAGGACCAGGGTCTTTTGCCTGTGACCATCCAGTACAGCTGTCCATCTGGCCATAAAGACACAGATCAGAGGCCTGCGTGGCTCCTGGTACAGTGGCTGCCCTAAGATGGATCCCCAGGGTATCTGTCCTTCCATACAGCAGTGATTCCCAGAGCCTCACACTACATCCAGCCTCCGTCTCCAACCTGATCCAACCTCAGAGATCCATTCAGAGGGAGCTCTGTCCCAAGCTGCCTCCCAAGGGTGAGGGGGGCATAAGGACAAACGTTTCAAAGGCCCCTGCCAGGGACCTTACAGTTTAGCCCTGAATGCAAGGACACCCCACACCCCAATCCATCCCATCTCCTCCCTCCCCCCTCCTTTCCCTTTTGCCATCCTTCCTGCGCCCATGAGCTTTCCCTTACCCTCTAACACTTGTCAACCAGGCTACACTAAGGACCCCTAATGAAGCCTGCTGCTCTCAGTCTCCCACTGCCATGCCCACACCATCTCCACCCAAGGATGTGAGGAAACTCCTAATGCTGACTCCTTAGGCATTTGTGCCTTTCCTAAGCAGGAGCAGCCTGCTAAGCAGGAGGGCTCCCCACTGCCTTCCAGGTAGGATTCTTGCTCCTGAGCGCTGCACAGGTTAACCCTTGCCCACCAAAACAACTCTCACTTCTCATTCCAACTTCCTGCTGCAAAAACACCAGGAAGATTTCGTTATTGTTAGTTACTATTTATTTATTTATTTATTTATTTTTATTTATTTATTTATTGTTACTATTTCTATCATTTTGACTAAGCCCACACAGTGGTGTGTGCTGCTAGGCCCAGCACTCAGGAGGCTGGGACAGAAGGATCCCTTGAACCTGGGTGACCCAGGCCAGTCTGAACAATGTGCTAAGACCCTACCTAATAATAATATAAATTACTATTGTTGTTATTATTAATGTGTTTCTACCTCTAAAAGTAAGAGAGGGTTGAGGATAGAACTCAGTGGTAGAGCAAGTGCACAACCCTTAGATCAATCCTTAGTACTATAAATAATAATAACAGTAATAATATTAATGGATTGTTTCTGTAGAACATGTAAAACTGTATGAAAAGAAAATTAAAATCAATAATAAGCTCATTATTCATGGGTAAACTCTGCGAGCTTTAAGCTGCCCCACTTGCTCTTTCCCGGTGTTTATGCAGATGCACTTTTTGTCTTCATAGATTTAGGATATGATCCCACCATACAGAAAGCATTGTGCTTACTGGTTTTGACATAATACAGTGGTTTTCTATGTAATTAAGAGACTCCTCAGGAGTAGCACTTTAATGGCTGCACAATATTCCACCCCATAAATATACCTTAATATGTTTAACTAAAGCCTATTGGCGACCATTTGGAGTGTTTACAATTTTTCACAATGAAAATGCTGCTATAAACATCCGTGTTCATAAATCTTTGCTCCAACCTCTGGTTATTTTCCCAGCAGAGATTCCTAGAAGTGGTACCACAGGGTCCCGGGTTGAGGCATTTCTAAGGAGCTTGCTGTTGTATGTGCAAATGCTTTTCTGGGAGCATCTGCTGGTCCCCGCTCATTGATGACAGCATCACCGGGGCCATTTTCTCTGCCTCTAGTGTTTCTTCCTGTATATCTTCGCTTCAACAGCCACCTGTGGGAACCCTGTCTCTTCCTTCTTCCCTTCAGAAGTTAGGACAAATACCACCTCCTTAAAGTCCTCCTGATACCCCAGCTAGGGCTCTTTACCTCCATCCCTCATTCTGCCCCCACCTCAGTCACTCCCCAAGCTGGCCAACTCTGTCATTGCTCTCAGTAGTGAGTGTTATAATTATCTCTACTTTGGGGAAAACACTGAACCTTTAAAGGGTTCCACTTAAAGGTTTCATCTGATTTACTTTCATGTGGAAGTGTCTTGAGATCAAGGACTTCAGTTTGGTTATCTGGTCTACCTCTCCTGTCCATATTCCCCAACCTTGATGTAGCCCAACTGCAAGTTACCCTTGAGTTGAAGGGCACTGTTAAGTTTTGCATTTACTGTTCCTTGTCCTGGTGGAATGAACAAAGCTGCTCCCTCTGCAGCATTGGGGGAGGCCAAGAGGATAGGGTAGGATATTCTAGTCCTCACTCTGTCAGAGACTTGTGTAGCTCTGGTCCTCTGCTTCCCTCTAGGACTTAGTTTACTCCTCTGTAAAATGGGCATGTTGAGCCACCCAATGGCCCACACTGCAGCACAGACCCCTCCTAAGACCCCTGCTTGAAAGACCTCTGCTCTAGACCTATGAGGCCCTTGCACAAAGCTAGCCTGGGGCTGGGGGTGGCCCAAAGGAGCTGAGCCCTCAAGCAGGCCTGGCTGCAGGCCAGACTGTGTCTGCAAACACTGACCTTGGCTGCTGCAGGGATTTTCCATGACACCAGCACCCTCCCTCTCAACTCCCCCATTCTGCATGAGCCTGGGAGGCTGGGGGTGGGGCACCAGAGCTCTTCTGCATAAGAGGTCCCCAGGCACTAGACACCTGTGGGGTGCAAGACAGCTCAAGAAAGAGGGGAAAGCCAGGAAGTCAGGAATGGGCAGTGTGAGAGCTGGTGCTGTAGGGTGGAGGGCAGGGGCAGAAAATGGAGACAAGATGGAACAAAGAGGCCCTGGGAAGGGGCAAGGGAGAGAGAAGAGATGGGTGCCTTGTTACAGAACTGTCCTTCCAGGAGTTCTGGCCCAGAGGGTGACAAACCCCAGACCCAGTTCTCCATGTTTATCCCCACCCCCACCCAACTCCCTAGAGTCCTGGTGCCTTCGCAGACCTAGCTGTGGGCTGAGCCAGGCCTACAGCAGTGGGATTATTTTAGGGCCTAGAGTTGGCCTCATTTCGAAGAGGGAAGGGGTATACAAGAAAGAGCCAGAGCTACGAGTCAGCAAAAAATCCTGAGATGGCCACCTTTCCTTGCAATTAGGAATTTGGGGAGGGGAGGAAGAATTTGGGGGTCACCATCACTGCACAGACTCCAGAGCCTTACCTTCTAGAACTCTGGCCTTCCATGTAGAACAGCAAGTGATGATGGCCAGCCCCAACCAGGTCCTGTGCGTGACACCAAGGGGACTCACCACGGTCTGAGCCCTGCAGACTCCTCTGTGGAAAGAGTGGACAGAAAGGAGGCTGTGAGCAAGGTAGAGGGAGGCCCTTCCTGTGCTTAGAGGAAGCCCTAGGAGCTTCTTAGACAGGATGCTGCCTGACTGGGTCTTCCAGAGATTGGAAGGTCATCTGCACTCTCTGCAATGTCTGCTGGACCAGCCACCCTTCCCTTCCCCTCAGAGCAGGGCCTGGGTACCAGTGCCAGATGTCCTTCCACCTCAGATGCTCTCATGCACCCATTCTGGTCCTGTTTCCACATTGCTATGGTCCCCAGACTTCTAGCTCTGAGGGGCACAGTCCCCAGGGATTTTTTTTCCAGGCACCTATGGCTCAAGCCTGACTGCTCCTGTCTACTTTCCTTCTGATATCCCTTCTCCAACCTGCTGGAGTGGACCTTCCCCAGAGCCCACACTGCCTTCCTTCTGCTCAACAAGCCAAGGCGGCACCCTCAGGCCATCCCCTCCCCCTATTTCCAACATCAACCCAGTGTGCAAAGCCTTCGGGTGTCTCAGACCACAGGTCACCTCATTCATCTTCCCCCTGGGACAAACATTAGCCCTGGCCAGAGCCATATTTACTCTAGATAAGCGGGTCTGCTGGGAGACAGGGTACAGGCAGAAACTGCCAACGTTCTTCTAATCTGCCCAGAGATGGGGCTCAGAGACCCAGAGTCAGAGAAAGACCTGGAAGAAGGGCCTCAGAAGTTCTTGATGTGACAGAGGAGGGCTTCCCAAACCATGCTCAGAGGAATCCTCACTTCGCAATAAGCACTGTGAGAAAAATGTTCTACATGAGAAACATAACACATTCTCCCAGCTATTCATGAGAATATGGGCGGGTACAGCCCTATGACACTTAAATCACATGATGAAAAATTCTTTGTAGTCCCTATTTTCCCCCAATTTAATTGAGTCAAACAATCTTTTTCTCATCCAACCCTTAACATACCACTGATCTGGTATCTGAGGAAATTAAAGTCACTAAACACTGATTATAGGATGTTAGTGGGGCGGTGGACTTTAATGATCATGCAATCTTGGGGACCCAAATATATTCACATTCACATTTCAAATCTAGTAGTTCACCAAATCTCCCATGAGGTCGATACTTCACTGTACCCATTTCACAGATGAGAAACTCGAGGCTCAAAGGGTTACCAAGCCTGGCCAAGTTTAAGAGCTGTTTGGCTATGGAGCCTGTGTGCTGTCTGCTTCACTGAACTGCAGATTCCCTACCTATCTGCAGCATTTCCAACATATAAGGATAGTTGATTCGGTCTCACAGAATCAAGTATCCCATGCTAATTTCAAGTTTCTGATTGACAGGTGTGCTCTTAATTGATTTTGATGGGGGAAATAAACTAATTAGAGTCTTAACAGTCATCACCTTGGCGCCTGATCCATGTAGTAAAATACTGTGTTTGATCAACACTTCACAAATGGGAGCTTTGATCCTGTGAGTGGGTGGGTGAACAGAGAAACTACTAAAAGGTGTTCAGGACAGTGAAAAATGGCAGGGTAGGAACCAGGGATGGGAAGGGATAACCCAAGACACAAAGCTAGTAACAGCCAAGCTCAGGGCAGACCCCAGCCTCCTGCCTGCCGGACTCCAGCTCCACACACTTGGCTCCACTCGAGGACATGGCCAGGGGCCCACCTTGGGGCCAGCTAGGCCAAGGGTAGGAGGCAGGCAGGCTAACACGCTCCCAAGGCCAGTGGGGAGCAGGTGGCCAAGACCAGGCTATTACCAAGTGCTTAGAATTCTGCTTCAAGTAGAAAGAGCCAGGCCACTGGGAGAAGAGACCAGGAAGAGGGAGGGCCAAACACAACCCCTTGGGGCCCCCCAGGTCTCTGGAAGCCAGAGCTACAACCAGTGGCTGAGTTCCTGACACCAGGAAGATAAGAGAATGGAGGCCTGAGGCTTTTAATGCTGTTGTTTAGTTTCTTGCTACCCTAAAATATTTATACTAATAATTAACATTTATGTCCAGCCACAGCTTCCTCTGTTGAATTTTTAAAAGAGATTTTTTATTCCATTTATTTATTTAGAGAGTGTATGTATGTGTCTATGTGTGTGACTGTGTGTGTCTGTATATGTGACTCTGTGTATGTCTGTGTGTGTGTGACTGTGTCTGTGTATGTCTGTATGTTTGTATGTCTGTCTCTGTGTGTGACTGTGTATCTGGGTGACTGTGCACATATTCTATGGTATATTGTGGAGGTCAGAGGAAATTGTGGAATCTCCTAGGAATCAATTCAGGCCATAGGCTTGGCAGCAAATGCCTTTACCCACTGAGCTGCCTTGCTGTTCCTAGTGGCTTCTGTGCCCAGCCCCATCTCCGATGATCTAAGTCACTTCCTATGAGGAATCACTAGCTCTGACTGAATGAGTGGTTAGAGCTTCGGCCATACCTGAACAGGTACAACAGCAGCCTGGATGCTGGCTTCATTATCTAGAATCCTTGGCTATATCGTCATGTTGTTACCACCCCTAGGCCTTGAGCAAGCCACTCTGCTCCTCTGTGACTTATCTGTAAAACCCCAAGACTGGACCAAATGATTAGTAAGAACCTCTGTCTCCATCTGCGATAGATTCCGGACGGGAGACAGAGAGAAGACAGGGACGGCCCTAGTGAGGGCTCAGAGAGGCAGCCGCCAGAGTCTGTGCTCAGGATATGAGTTCTGGCTGTTTGGCCCAACAGGTGCTGGGAGAGGGTACCCAAAAAGAATCAGCCTCAGAGAACAGCCCCTGTGTGTGCTGGTGCCCAGAGGGACTAGCGGAGCCCTGCCCCCAAGCAGAGACTTAAGGAGGCAGCAATGGGTAATTCTTTTTACCTTCTCCCTTGCAAAGCCAAACTAGGCAGGCTGCCGCCCTGCTGCAGGGGTACAGTGTTGGCCAAACTCCCGGTGACTTCCCAGAAGTCCAGGGTCCCTGGGGACTGGCTCCACCCTAGCTGGCAGTCCTCCAAGCTAGGCACCCACGTCAGCAGGTCCTCGTGGCTTCTTTGCCCTTTCATCCAGTGACAGTAAGACAGACAAAGGGAATGCTCACCCTCAGCCCCAAGATGAAAAGCGTCTGTCTCCAGGGCATCTTCCTCTTCCCACTGATGCCTCAGCTGGCTCAAGATAGTGCCTGCCGCTGAGGCTTCACATGGAATGTGCTTCTCTCTAAGCCTCAGTTTCCCCTCCTGACGTGGCACTGGCATGAATAGAGTGAGAAATGCCTGGGGGCCATAGCCAACTCAAAAGGACCCTCCAAGGCTTCTCCACTCCAGCCACAAAACAGTCAGTCACAAGTCACAAGAGTGACCTTGGGGGTTGTTCGTGAGGGCAAAGTTAAAAGTTTATTCTAAGGGTAAGTGTTCTGATTAGTGAGCCTGGCTTGTGGTAGGGAGTGAGGGCCAGCCTGGCCATCTGCCCTGCAGAGGTCAAGCATTGGCTCTGCCCCTGGTAGGAGCCTCTGGTCAGGCCTGGATGAGTCACTCAATTTGTGAGTTATCAAGTTGGGGGTGTACTTATGACTAAAGGTAGACTCTGAGTACTGCTCCCCCCTCGGAGGTGGAGAGCTGAACAGAAGCAGAAGGGTGAAGGGGGAAAGTGCTGTGGGGGAGGTAGGGGCACTTCTGGGTGCCAGGTGAGGATCCAGGGCAGCGCCTGAGGGCTATAGCCAGCAGGGCAGAGCAAGAGAGCTGTTTTGAAGGAAGCTAGGCAGGTGGGCCCTGGGTTTTCCTAAAGAGCAGTAGTCTTTAATGGAACCCAGAGCAAGCTGGTGAGGGCTAGACAGGTGCTTTGGAAGGGTTCCTTCCTATGGGGGTGGCTACGGATGGCTACACACACACACACACACACACACACACACACACACACACAGAGGAGTCTGTGTTTTCAGATGATTCTCCAAAGGCCTCTCACAGTTGAATACTCCACAGACTCCAGAAAGCTTCCCCATTTGTCTCCTTCACTTCCAGAGGCAGATCTGGACAAGTGCTTAGGGCATGGGCCTGGACCCCAAGTACAGACAAAGCAAATGAGACCAGAGACAGAAAGAGATTTGCCCAGGGTCACACAGCTGGGGCCATAACCATGCTGTATGCTCTGTGTAGAGCTCTGACCCCAGTGTCATATCTAGAGAGGAGTGGGGGATCCATACACCGTGTGGTGCTGGTCTGGGGGACAGGAAAGGACAGGATGAGATGTTGCACTAGCTGGTGGCATGCCCAGCTGTCGAGGTGAGTTGTGGTATGACTGTGGGGCCGAGCTGGCATGCACAATCTGTTCTCACTCCACAGGGGTGCAGGCAGCCTAGGTACCACGGCTCAACTGCACAGCCCTGGCAGAAGAGACACGACCACTGGCTAGATGCTACAGTGGGGGCAGGGAAGCCATTCTAAGGACAGTCTTGAAGCCTTCACCCCACAAACATCTGTTCCCAGACCTCTCCGAGCTTTAGAATCCTAAGGGCCGGCCCTAGGCTGGCAGAGGTGCCTCCACTGGAATGCAGCTGCTCCCAAGTCGTCAATCTCTTGGAAACGTGAGAGTACTCTGCCACCTCCTTCATTATTAATCAGAGTGTTATTGTTGGGCATTTGAGATGTACCAGGCTCTAGGCTAAGTGCATCAATACATTATCTCACTTATTCTTCCAACACCCTTGCTGCAAATAATATATTAGCCCCATTTTACAGGTGTAAAAATTAAGGCTCAGAAATGTCTTATATAGATGGGAAAATTTGAACTCTGAACAGGCAATGCTCACAATATCCTGGTCCGCAATGTAGTTGTGATGTGTATATTGGGACTCCCTTGGAAGGTAGAAGTTTGAGGGGACCATTATAGGCTCGCTGGGGCTCCCCTCAAGTTAATGTTTAGCTTTATGTATACGGGAGACCTGGAGTTCATAAATAAGCCTCTCAGAACTACCCAAATAAAGCACTAATCGCTTTCAGCTAGGAGGAACCCAGGAAGCCTGCCTGGAAGAAGTGGTGTTTGGTTGAGATTTCCTAAGACTCAGAAAAGAAAAAAACTTGGAAATCCTGCTAACATTCTTTCGTTCTCATAATTCTCTTAATAAAAACTGAAGTGTTTATGCTTACTGGTCTGGTGGGAGAAGCACGTGACCAGAACAGATTTCATTTTCAAATAACAAGACAAGATCAAAGAGAGTCATTTGTTCAAGGTCACAAAACCACTAGTGATAAAGCCAGAACTTGTGCCCAAGGCTTCTGGTTCTCATCCAAGGTCCTTCCCGACTCCTCACCTCCCCCCCACCCCCGCCCCGCCCCTGCCTCAGATTTCCAGGAAGATGTTGCTGTTGTTACTGCTTTGAGAAGGGTTCGTAGCTCAGACTGCCTCTCCAACTCTCATTCTCCTGCCTCAGTCTTCCTGGTTACAGGCATGCGACACTATACCCAGCTCAGGGCAGAAGCTTTGATAGTCATTTGATGCTCAGAGGGGCGGGTCTGACTCTGCTTGGCTCCCAGATGGGAGGAATACAAGCACAAACGTGGAGGACAAACGCGGAAGAGGAGAGGACCATAGAGACGGTCTAGCTGATGATAGGAGCACACCTGAAGGACACTCGAGACCCCGGCCTTGCCAAGGGCGATGTCACATACGTGCATGCGCGTGTGCACACACACATGCACCCTCATGTACACATGTGTGCACACACAGGCATGTGTGCTCACACACATGCACACACATGTACACACTTGCATGCAAGTGCACACGGGCACAAGCATGCACACAGACACACGAGTAGGCTCACACATGCACACACATATGCACACACATGCACACACGGGAGTGCACACACACACACACACACACACACACGGACATTCTCACACACACAGACAGAGCCTACTTTTGGACCAAATCCATAAGAAGACCCCAGTCTCAGACAGGGTGGAAACCCCGGAGAACTTATTAATTCAGCTGTGGGGATAGGGTTGGGGCATTGCTAGGTCAGCTGCCCAGGGAAATTGCAAGTTGCCAGTGGCCACCACACCACCACCAATAAGCCTTGGCTGCAGCAGGGAAACCATCATGAAGCTATGTGTGCCTCAGTTTTCCTCCCTCCACACTGAATCGCCATGTCAGAAGCCATTCATTCCATCCAAACACCTGCTCTCATAGTCACGGGCACGGAGGCCGGCAGAGGACAGGGAGAATGGCAGAGCCCACAGATATTAGACAGAAAGCCAGCTCTCAACTGACTATCTGCCGTTCACACACATACATTATCTCCTGCTTGCCAGCAGAACCAGGAGCCAGCTCCTGCCAAGAGGCACAAGACACTCATGTTTTCAAGAAAGCAGATTCAAGTTCAAACTCGGATTGCTAAACTTCCGGGCAATTTGACCTGGAAAGTCTCAGCCTTCTGGAATCATCATCTGAGTGCTTCCAGTGTTACAAACTAAAGGTTAGCCCAAAGTGCTGGACACCGGTGTGCCCACATGTGGAAAAGTAAATTCAATAGCCAGGTGCCACCGGTGGCGTCAGACATGGTGGTGCAAGCCTGTTACCCTAGCACTTAAAAGGTGGAGGCAGGAAGATGAATGTGGTGAGTTCAAAGCCAGTCTGGTCTACAGATTCAGAGATCCATGCTAGCCATGGCTACATATCTAAACCCTAGTAAAGAAAGAATTGGGGGGATGGGGGAAAGGTAAATCCAAAGCCTGCAAGGTGGGGAGAGAAGGAGGAGGGACCCCTGCCAGGCCAGCCCCACATCCTGTGCTTTCTCTCCTCTCCCCGGATCTCTCCAGGCTATGGTCATGCGGCGCCCAGCACGGACGGAGGCAAGGTGTTCTGCATGTTCTACGCGCTGCTGGGCATCCCGCTCACACTGGTCATGTTCCAGAGCCTGGGTGAACGCATCAACACCTTCGTGAGGTACCTGCTGCACCGTGCAAAGAGGGGGCTGGGCATGCGGCACGCCGAAGTGTCCATGGCCAACATGGTGCTCATCGGTTTTGTGTCGTGCATCAGCACGTTGTGCATCGGCGCCGCTGCCTTCTCCTACTACGAGCGCTGGACCTTCTTCCAGGCCTATTACTACTGCTTCATCACCCTCACCACCATCGGCTTCGGCGACTACGTGGCGCTGCAGAAGGACCAGGCGCTGCAAACGCAGCCGCAGTACGTGGCCTTCAGCTTCGTGTACATCCTCACGGGCCTCACGGTCATCGGCGCCTTCCTCAACCTCGTGGTGCTGCGATTCATGACCATGAACGCCGAGGACGAGAAGCGTGACGCGGAGCACCGCGCGCTGCTCACGCACAACGGCCAGGCTGTGGGTCTGGGTGGCCTGAGCTGCCTAAGCGGTAGCCTGGGCGACGGCGTGCGTCCCCGCGACCCAGTCACATGCGCGGCGGCCGCGGGCGGCGTGGGCGTGGGCGTCGGTGGCAGCGGCTTCCGCAACGTCTATGCCGAGGTGCTGCACTTCCAGTCCATGTGCTCCTGCCTCTGGTACAAGAGCCGCGAGAAGCTGCAGTACTCCATCCCCATGATCATCCCGCGGGACCTCTCCACGTCCGACACGTGCGTGGAGCACAGCCACTCGTCGCCGGGAGGCGGCGGCCGCTACAGCGACACGCCCTCGCACCCCTGCCTGTGCAGCGGGACGCAGCGCTCAGCCATCAGCTCGGTGTCCACGGGCCTGCACAGCCTGGCTACCTTCCGCGGCCTCATGAAGCGCAGGAGCTCGGTGTGAACCACAGCCAGGCCTGGAGCACCTGTGAGCCAGCGGGGTGGGGGATCTGCCTGCAGAAGCCGCAGGAGTTGGCCAGGAGGCCCCCCCAAAGACGCCTTCGGGCCCCATGGGAAGTCCCCAGCCCATCACCACCACCACCTCTACTCTTCCCCCGCCCCTAAATCTCCAACTGTGCAGGCTTTCACCAGCCAGCAGGAGGCTGGGCTCTGAGGACCCCTGGAGCCCCCATCGGAGCCCGGAGAATTCCGAGAAATGTGAAACTTAGGGGGTGGGGAGACGGGGAAAGCAGCCACGGGGGAGCTGCTGAGAAGCTCCCCAGTCCTCAGAGGCTCTGCTGGGCCCCAGACCCCTCACCTTCCGAGGGAACTAATGTTCTCGGTTTTTGTTTTCTGTTTTGGTTTAGTGTTTCTTTCTCTCTCTCTCTCTCTCTCTCTCTCTCTCTCTCTCTCTCTCTCTCTCTCTCTCTCTCTCTCTCTCTCTCTCTTTTCTACTTATACCTCCCCTGGGCTCTCCAAAGCCCAAGGTGTCTTTGTCCAGGTCACCCCCAACTCAGTCCCACCTGGCTCTCTCATCCCCAGCCGTGTCTCCCAGCCTTCCACTACCTTATGTGTCCACTCCCTTCTGTTTTTTTGCATGGCTATGCAGTTATGGAAGAGAAAAAAAAAAAAAAAGAAAAAAGAAAAAAAAGGAAACCCCAGCAGTCCCTAAAGCTAGTCCCCAGAGGGCAAGATAGAAAAAAAAATGAAAAGGACAGGCCACAGATGTTAGAGCAGAGTGTGTGCAGAAACTGTGGCTTCCACCTCTGCAGGGTAGTGACTTTAAGAGGTGAGCTACCTGGAGTCTGGGAACATTCTCAGGGGCTCCTGGGAGACCCCAGCCTTCAGGATTGCTCTTGGAATCTGAAACACAGACTCCCCTTTGCTGTCCCTGGCTGCTGCTGTTCATCTATCCTTCCATAGATTTTTTTTTTTTTTAGCTCCAGTAACCCTGTCCCACCTCCTTATTCATTGGAGTGTAATAACACTCTGGTTAAGTCACCTGGGCAGTTCTTATGGCCATTTTTCAGAAGAGGAAAACAGGTAAAAAAAAAAAAAAAAATTTACTTGCCCGGGGTGTCTTGAAGGGGAACAGGCCTGCAGGCTCGTTCCCAGCCCAAGTGCTCTTTCTTCAGGCTCAGCCTGCCCTCAGAAGCAAAGCCCCTGCAGGCAGCACCCCAACATTGTGTAGGCAGCTGGGGTTTAATCCAGAATCAAAAGCCCCAGCCTGAGCCACTGCCAGGGCTCTGCCTCTGGTACTCTTTAGCCCAGAGACTGCGCCTCTAAATGGAGCCTGGTCTCTGTTCACAAGCAGGGAAGTCCTTGGGACCAAGGTAAGCAGGACTGAGTCTCATGGACTAAAAGCCAGGAGTTGAACTCTTGAGAGTTCAGGGACTGGGCAGAGCAGCCCAGACAGCTGACAGGTATCCTGGGATGTTAACCCTGGCCTAGAAGCCAGGGTACATGCATCCCAAGTTGCTAGAGTAACTTACACTGCAGCCAGGAACGCCCCTCTGGAGGGAAGAAGGTATTGGGCCTGCGATACCATCCACCTCCTCTACCTACAACCCAGGTGGAGGGTGGCTTGCTACTGGGGACAAGCTGGAGGTGGGACAATGCCCAGGACAACAGAAGGGTATGTGTGGGGCTCTGGGTATAGCCCTGAGTTTCGTCCCCAGTGCCATGGAAAGGGGGAAGGGAAACCTCTCCCCATAGAGCTGCCTTCCACTCACTGTTCCCAGGCCTAGCTCCATACTGCTGAGTAAGGCCAACCTGACCATTTGGGGAGCTAGAGAGAGAGCCCCACCATGTCCTCCAGGTCCTGGGAAATCCTTAGGTGGAAGGAATCTGGCCTGTGTGTATCCCATGTCTGTGTGGAGTAGCTGGCCCATGGGCCAAGGGGAATGGGAGCCAGGAACCGGAGAGGTGCTGTCTGTGTTTATGTCGGGCTGAAGGCAGTGCTGGCTGCCTCTGTCCTGTGTGTGACCCTGCCCTCGAGGGGTCAAGTCCCGTCAGATCCGAGGGAGCCACAACCAAAGTTACAGAGAGGGTGGGGAAGGCAGCAGAGTGGCCCTAGGGGTCTAAGCATGGGGGACTGCTGGTCTCCTGTAGGGTCTTGCCTAGGGAACTAGAAGGCCACTGTCACTTCCTGTCTCACCCCCTCCCACTGCAGGCAGCCTTTCTGCTTCCCCAATGCCTTATGCCTGGGCACACTGCCACAGAATATGCAATATGTGTGGGTGACATCCCCACACCCACCCGGGCAGCCCCTAAGTCCCCAGGCTGTGGCTGCCCTGGCCCCTTTCAGCAGCTCCTGCCCATTTGTCTTCACACTGAGAATGGCGCCTAATAAATGCTGTCCATGGAGACCAGGATCTGGTTCCCGCTGCTCTGTCATTGCTCACCTTGATTGATGCCCAGCCATTCATTCACCCTGTCTCACCAATGTCTGCAAACCTGGCTAGTGGATTCCCCTCAGGGTTATCGGACAGGCTTATCAGACCTTTGGGTATAGGTTTCTTACATAGAAACCTGGGAGTCAACCCTGGCTTCCCTTGGGATTTTCTCAAAAGATCCAGAACTCTTCAACATCTTCCTGGAGAAGGAGACCTTAGAAATGACTGGGCCCTTTCCTCCCTCTGTACATAAGTGAACGAGGTCAATGGGAGCAGGTCACTTGCCCTGAGTCACACAGCCATGAATGGCAACCTAGGATAAGAAGAAAAGCTGGCAATTCCCCACTTTCTCTCCTCAGCTGGCCTGCAGAGTCAAACAGGACGTACCCCAGCTTCTAGAAGTGACATGTGCTCCTCCCCTTAGCAAAGGCCCTGGCCCTAAGGCCTGACAGACACAGACACACACAGGAAATAATATCACTTTCAAAGATGGGCACATCACAAATACTTTTCCTTGAAGTGTGTTTTTAATGGTCTAGAGGGACACCTCAGGCTTGGAAATGGACCCCAGAGTCCAAGACAGATATATAGAAAGAAGATACACTGTGCCCAGTTGGTGCCAACACCTGAATCAACTAGCCAACGGTATCCAGGCTTCCCTAAGCATGAGCCATAGTAATATCTTTGTCACCAAAATCTCTGCACGTCATGACTCACAACCACCCTACCACATTCAGGGCGTGCATATCCATTCTGTTCCTTGTTATAAATGCCATCTGGGACCTACTCCATTGATTCTCTTTGCCCACAGATAGTTTGCTATCTCCAGATTGACACGCACTAGAGAAAGAAGGACCTGGGGTCAGAGACATGCTTCCCTAATCATCCTTTCCACCTACTTAGACCAACTAGAGAGACGGGACACATTGGTGGGGAGGTTCTGGATTCAAAGAAAGCCTGTGCCCTCTCCAGGATGTGCCAGCCTCTCTGGGATGAATCTCTGGCCATCCCTTGAAGTAACAGCAAACAGGTCCTATGGCGTGTTTACTGGTAATCTGCTGGCCTCCGTGTGGGCACAGTAAGAGCCTGGCTCACCCACTCCTAAAACTACTTCATCTCAATCAAAGCTCAAAGGCCTGCTGCTCCTGCCTCTCATAGCTCTACGAGATGCAGCGTCCGCAGAGGTGAGTCCTTCTGGAGGTCAGTGGCGTCCAGCACACGGTCACTTGTACTTTCCTAAGCAGTGCCTTGCAGGACACAAATATGTGCCTCTTGCCCTACTTTCAACATCGCCTGGACAAAGGAAGTATCACAAACAGATGTTGCAGGGATTCCTAGAGGAGACCTGTACCCCAGTTCCACCCAGAGCTCCCCTGAGCTCAGCACTAACAGGATCTTCATGTCCAGACACTGTCATCCCCTAACCTCCCTACCTCTGAGGCTGCCTGAACTGAAAGATACAGGAAAATGGACGTTGAAAACCTGCACAGGAGAGGGAGTGGGAACAAATGTCTTAAGTGCCCACCAGCGCTGTGATTTGGGTGAGCATCATCGAGAATGGGCTTCCTGGGAGCCAAGAGAAAAGATGGGTGCAATGGCTGGTCCTCTCTAAGTATGCCACAGGCAACGCTTAGGGGAGGTGCTTAGCTGGGCTTGGTGACTCCGGCCTGCAATTCCCAACTCAGAAGGCTAAGGCAGGGAGATTGGCGTGAGTTTGAGGCCAGCCTGTCTATAGCCTGTCTCAAAACACCAAGAAGGAAGAGAAAGGTAGTCCTTGTTCTGATGAGTTTGGAAGAAAGCTGCACATGTCACCGACCGTTGGAACTCCACAAAATTCTTAGCTTAGTAAAGGTTCTAAGAAGTCCTGCAGCGAAACTACTGCTTGCTTTCAGTGCCACTCAAACTCATTCTGTACCAGAATGATACTGTTTGCCTGATACTTCACATCCCAGACCTCCCAGGGCACGCTTTGGGATCTCCTCGGCTGTCACAATATCACTGATAGAGAAATAGGTCCCATCCTTCCCTCTTATCCCCAACTACATTCTAAAGAAAGTGTAGGGGCTGAGAATGTAGCTCGGTTGGTAGAGTTCTTGCCTAGCATGCACAAAGCCAATGCTTGGTCTCTATCTAGCACTGCCCAAAGGTGTCACAGGCCTGTAATTGCACTGGAGAGATAGAGGTAGAAGGATCAGGAGTTCAAGGTTATCCTGGGCTACATGGTGAGTTTAAGGTCAATCTGGGCTACATAAAGTTCTCAGTAAACATAAATAATTGGTAAGCCATCTGTAACTTGCCAATGTTACAGTGTTGTTGTTTTAACAACATGAAATGCACTAGCAAAGGCCATTATGTACCACCCGGGGAGGGGAAGGGTCAGAGCAGCCAGCCCTCTGGTCCAAAAGCAGGCAGGGAGCTGGTGGCAAATCTGAACATGGGACCAGGGCAAATGGTAGATGGATGAAGCTTGTGCCCCCTCCCTCATCATATTGGACGCTGCCTGACAGTGGTCACTGTCATTGGAAAAGGTTTGACCATTGAGGAGACCAAGGCTCCCTCTCCTCCTCAGCCTAACAAGCCCAGTGTTAAGTGGACTCAGCGTCCTCCTATGATGCTGAAACAACAGACCTCCAGCTTCCCCTACCCTCCTTGTCAAAGGACATAGAAAAATAGACATGAGTGGAAGCAGGTGCCCAGATCAGAGCACCAGCCCCCACCTTTCAGAGGAAGGAACTGGGTTCACAGAAAAGAAATGATAGGTCCAAGCTCATGAAACAAGATGCTGGTACATCCAGGGTTAATAACCGCAGAACCTAGCTTGTCAATATGTACTCTTCCAACACACACACACACATTCAGACACATAGACTCACGTGCACACATACACACATGAGCATGCAAGAGCACAAGCTCAGAACTCTGGTACCTCTGCTTCTGACTTTGGAGGAAAGTTCTAATTCTGGAGTTGAGTCACTTTTATGCTGGAAATTTACATCACATCTGGACAAACTAGAAGATTCACAACCCCTTGTCTCCTGGCTGCATAGAGGACTCATGGGTGGGATTCTGATGGCACTGGTCTCTTTGATCCCCTCAGTGATGCACATACCTGGAGAGTCCATGTTGACAGCATTTGACCACAAGGACAGCAATATTAGTTAAACAAGAATCTACACCCTATCAGAAAGATAAAGGTCTTGCCTTGTGACCAAAGTCACAGAACTTAGTATCAGAGGAACTGAGCAGAGCCTAAAGTGTCTCCTTAGTGGCTACTGTGCTGGGGCCAGGACAGCAGTCAGGTCCTAAGAGATCTGAGACAGCCAGTGCCCTGTTGTTTACAGCTTCTCAGTGAGCTGGACAGGTCCCAAGCTTAAGGAGGATTCAGGTGGACACAGTTCCAAGAAGTCATTGGCAAACAGGGACAGAGAGTAAGGGACTCTTCACCTACTTCACCCTGTCAGTAGAATGTCCAGCCAACAATCCCTGCCCTCAGCTGGAGAAACAAAAATCATGCCTTTGACCCAGGCCACCTCAACACGTCTTCATCTGCCACAGTTCTAGCTTCCAGGAATAGGAAACCTGAGCACACAGGCTATCCACAGCCATGGAATGCTGTGCTCTCGCTCCAGGGTCAGACTGAAGTCCTAGAAGGCCTGAGATTTGAGCTCTCTGACATCAGGACTGGAGAGACCCTGTGCCAATAGACTGTGCGGGTTAAACCCTGAAGAGCAGAGCTGCCCCAGGGTAAAGAGCCTGCCTCACTCTGGACTTCACACCCTCTGTAAGTGAAGAGTCCTGTTCTGCCTTAAGTTGAGGAACAACAGAGCCCTAGACATTTGCCTGCTGGGGGCCTTGTGTAAAGATGTCCTCTGGTCCTTCTCAAAGGAGATCCCAGAGGTTGGAGGATGTGCCCTCTAGGGCCTGGGACTGAGCTCAGCCTTCCCACTGCTCACAGCCTTGCTACTTAGCCCCTCCCCAAACAAGAAGCTGCTGAACAGCCCAGCCCACAGGGCCCCACCCTCTGAGTGACCCCGTCCCCCACTAAAGGGTAACTCTAAGGACCATCATGTCTTCCTTCCACTGAGACAAGAGCTGTGTTTTGAGGCTGTCACTGGAGGGCAGATGATATCCAAACAAGTGGCTCTCCACATGGACAGCAACCTCCAGGCCTTCTCGGGTCAAATACCTGGTTGTTCTGCCCCCTTTCCTGTAAATATACATCTGGATGCCCCCACCAGCCTGACCCCCTTCTCAAGGACAGCTTTCTCACTTCTCCTGGCTGTGCCACATAGAACCAGCCAACACAGAGGTGACACTCATCCCCTCCTCTGCCTTGAAAGCCACTCCCCTCGGAACTCAAGGCTAGCATTTACTGACTCTCAGACAGACGGCTTCACTGAGCTCACAGCCCACCAAGGCCTTGCTGGAGTTCATCGTGAGAGTCATTGTGGCAGACTGTGTTGGCTATCAAAGCAAGAACCATTCCCGTAACCTTCTGCCTGATGACAGACTGCTGTCATCTCTTAAAGGTTCGTCCTTCATCAAACCCAAGCCCAAGGACTCAACTGATTCCAGTGACCTCAACATTAGGTCCTGTCTCTGTTTGCAACTCTTCAGGGATGGCTTCAGTGGGACTACTGGGAAAGGCCTTCTTCCTATAAGAAGGCATCAGAGGAGTAGAAATGCCCCTATACTTTGACGAGACAGGTCTATGTACCCTTCAGAACTGCGGCAGTCATCTTGTGACCTTTAGGGAAACACTGCAGACCCAATGATAATAGTAGAAAGAGAAAGGCAAAGGCCTTTGCTGGGCTACTGAGGGAACCCAGAATCCCTAACTAAAGAAGCTCTTGTCATGGGAAGTGGAGGGGGCTGAACCCAAATGCATTTTGTGCTACTGGCTATTGAAGTCCCCATGGCCCTTCCCAAATAGGATACTGCACAGTCTAAACCTGGAGGACCACAGAGAGGAAGAAACAGGTCTGCTTGGTGGTTTGTTCACCTTCCCTTCGGGGCTTAAATTAGCCTGGTTTGCATCTCTTGCTCCTGTCTTTTAAAGGACTTTGAGAGCCAGTCACAAAGATTTGTGTTATTCTTTGGTGTAGAGAGGTACCTCATCCAATCAGGTTCAACTGGAAACTTCCATCAAATCCACTGAGCACTGGTATTTTCCCTGCTCCCAAGACAGACCAAACCTCAGGCTCGGGTAAGGAACTTAGACATGGAAGCGATGTGTTCTCCTCCACCCCCTCCTTCTATTTCTGGCTGTTCCACAGCCAGCTGGGAAGAACGACAAAAGAGACAGTAGAAACCTCTCTGAGGCCAGGATGCAGGTGCTGGCACCCACTGGGGTCCAGAGTCCTTTCAGGAACCTCTTCAGTCCTTTTCACAGAAAGGCAAGCTGATTTTCTCCACACTGCTTGCCCCTCTAGAACCCTGTAGCTTCCTCTGGTCCCCAAACCAGCCCTACGCCATCTTCCATTGTCCAGTCAGCACACAGGACACTTTTGCATGTTGACCATACCAAACAGTGCCCATGAGATCTGGCCAGTTCTGCCCCTGTTCTGTCCTTCCATCGCAGGAACAAACATCAGTGAGTCCTCAGACAAGAGATGTCTTCCCCTTCTGTGGGGTCTTTGAGGGAGTCCCGATGCCACACGTGACTGGGTTTCATCCTCAAGTGTCAACCTACAACTGCAGGCACCATTCCTTGCTATCCCACCCTCCTGCTAGTTGTCCCATCTGGGGAGAATAGAGAACACCCTTTTGTCCTTGGCTGTGTGTTCTGGTGGAAGACTTGAGGGTAATAGGAAATGTTGGGGTGTGTTACACATCCTCCGGGGCAGGACTCTCCCATGCTGGGCTTGAGCTATGGCTCCTCTTTATGTTGGTCTAAGACTGTACACTTAGACGATACTGGCTCTCCATGATGTTCCAGGGTCATAGTCTGGTCCTGCCACACATTGATTCCTCCCATCTCCCAGCTCCACGTCTCCCTCTGATTTGATAATCTAGCCTTCAGGGCCATTATTCAAGCCTTTGATGAAAATATCAAAGAGGACAGGACCAGATAGTAGGCTCTTAATTTCAGATGACATTTATTCCAGCATGTTCTTTGTGAACTGTTGCTGGCCTGGCTCCTCACCTCTTCCATTTATGTACACTCTAAAACAGTCTGTTTAATCAAATCTGGCAGGTGGTGGGGGTTCCAGCAACATTCGCCACTCCCTAGACCCTAAGATGTCACAACCGAGTTGGGGACTTGAACTTTCTAAGAATAGCAGGCTGAAATAGGAGGCATTGGTAAAGTGTTCACCGAGCATGCACAAAACTCCAAATTTGATTCTTGGCACTGCATAAACCAAGTGTGGCGGGCACACACCTGTAATCCTAGCACTTGGATGGTAGAGACATTATGATCAGGAGTTTAACATCACAAAGTCATCCTCAGCAACCTAGCAAGTTTGGGGCCAGCCTAGGCAATGTAAGACCCTGACAAAGAGAAAGAAAGAAAGAAAAGAAAAGAAAAGAAAGAAAGAAAAAAAGAAGAAAAGAAAGAAAGAGAGAAAGAAAGAAGGAAAGAAAGAGAGAGAAAGAAAGAAAGAAAGAGAGAAAGAAAGAAAGGAAAGATGAGCACCAAAGAAAGTAGAGGAAAAAAAAACCAAAATCTTCCTCACCCAGCTCAGACCTCCCAGCCAATGTGCTGGCCACCATCTTATCTGAACTGCATTGTCAATAAGCTGGGCTCACCCCATCCAGACTCCTGAGCTCTGCTCAGCCTTCCCAGCTCAGACTCAGCTCCTTGCATAGGCAACATATCTATTCCTGAGCTGAGGGCCCAAAGGACCCTTCTTAGAGCACTCAGGATTGAAACTGCCCCAGGAAACTTGATGGCTGTCGGTCTGGGAGGTGTGGGAAGCTGAACTCAGGAAATGCTTGTGGAAACTGGGCTAGGAGTGGGGAGGAAGGCTCCTTCCTCCCCTGCAGGACAGAGTGTGACCAGCTGCATCCAAAGGGGATGATGGAACAAGGTCACCTCCCTGCCCAAGGTCACTTGCCCTAAATCACCTAACCGGTAACTATCAGGACCAGGTCTCGAACCCAAGGCTGTATAGCTCTGAAGCATAATAGAAAGGCAGGGAACTAGCGGGACACGGGAAAGGAAAGGAGACCCTCACCTCCAAGTCTGATTGAAGACTCGCCTCCAGCTGAGGGTCAAGAGTTTTGGCACAGAGCTGGTGAAAACTTTAGAGGATAAAGGCACAGGCCTGATGACCTGAGTGTGATTCTGGCATCCCACAAGCTGACCAAAGAGAACCAACTCCCACAAGTTGCCCTCTGACCCCCACACGTGTGCCGTGCAGCATGCATGACCCTGCACTTACACACGCATACAGAATAAATTAATCAACATTTTAAAAAAAGATCCCATCACAATGAACATTTACTGTGAAGGTTGCCTGCACAGAAACAATGTGCTTTTTTTATAGGGAGCTGTTTCAAATTAGAATGTTTTAAAACATAGCCATGGGCCCTGCTTAGATCCTAAGTATATAGAACCTTTGAGTGTGGCCTGTCTCCTTTCCCAGCAGCAAACCCACAATTCCCTGGAAATTTCACAGGGATTTCTTGTGCAACCCTTGTGACCTGTAGTTTTACCTTCTCAGACTGTAATCCTATTCTAGGCACCTGAGGAACCACAGCATGATCTCATTCACCAGAAAAGGAAGGGAACATTTAACAACCCTTCCTGAGGTAACTTGACAGCTCCCCAAAATCATATATATGGCTACTATTAAGACCCCTAGGCACCACTCTATTGAGAGGCCCACACCCACACCTGTGAGGGTCAATCTTTCTCCTGGGTGACTCTGCTAGTAACCCCTATGCTTATATCCCTGGTAAAAATCTTTTCTTAATAAACTCTTACTCTGCTGCACACTGGCTCATCCTGAAATTCTTTTCTGAGGCAAAGTCAAGGATCCTGGTTTCACTGGACGGTGGTGGCGCACGCCTTTAGTCCCAGAATTTGGGAGGCAAAGGCAGGAGGATCTCTGAGTCTGAAGCCAGCCTGGTTTACAGAGCAAGTTCCAGGATAGCCAAAGCTACAAAGAAAAAAAAAAGGAATCCAGGTTTCAGCCGAATAGAGATGAACTCAGCAGGGCCCAGGCAGATGGCTCATAGGTTAGGAACTTCTGACTGATACGTCTGAGATCTGCATCCCATCCCCTGTACCTGCATAGAAGAAGGAGAGAACCAACTATAAAGATTGTCTTCTGACTTCGATACGCAGGCTGTGGCACGAGCATGCTTACACACTCACAATAAATAGGTAACATGTGATTTAAGAACTCCTTAGGCTTCTGTGTGCAGCAGGATGGAGCTATATCTCTGGCCTAAGCCAAGGACACTGAAGTGCCTTCCACACAAGCCACTCCCTGGTTTTCTGGCCTTCTCAGGCTTGTTCCACCCACATCCCAGGCACTCATGGCCATAGACTGGGCAGCAGCCTCAAAAAGAGGTGAGCTTGAACCCAGCCCTGCCTGACCCCAAGATGGAGTAACAGGTTAATAGGGTGACATGTGGCCATGGGGAAAACACCTCTGTGTTCCCAAAACCTGTGTGACTCAGGATTGATCTCTGATCTGGTCGCTTGCCCCCAGCTGTCATGATGGACAGATAGCCAGCCCTTCTCTGCAGCCTAAGTCAGGCATGCTGAGGTTGCTGAGAGGATGGAGGAAGGAGTGAGGGCTCATGGAAGGGAGCAGGGATGGGCACAGCCAGCTCCACACACCCTACTGCCAACAGAGTAAGTCTGCTGCATGAGGCGCCGACACCTGTTTCCAGGAGCCTAGGCAAGCTTGGCTTGTCACATAGATGGTACCTAAATCCCTTTCTAACTCCAAACTAGAGCCAGAGCCACCAAGCCTCCAGAACTCTTAAGCTACAGAGCTGTGCCCTTTGGGTTTCAGAGACTGGCCCTAAAGAGCCTAGAACACCCAAGTCCTGAACTTGTCGATGTGTGCAATTGTCCCAAATGATACAGAGCCTGGTGCACTGGGTTGGGCTGGGTTGGTGGGGATGCATGAGGTATGGTAACAAGAGAGAATTATAATGGTAGCCAGAGGGACCCTTAGGAACAGGATTAGAGTCTATAGTTTCATGTTTTAGAAGGGAAGGAAGGCTCAGAGAAGGAAGGGGTAGGCACGTAGCAACAGTGACAGAGTAGGGGTCCTTAGGGCTACAGAGCCTCATCTGAAACAATCCCCAGCTCTGTCAGCGGGCAGAAGGCTAAGAAAACTGTGTCAAGGAGTGCCACACAACCATGCACTGGATGGTGCTACCAAGGCACAAGATAAAATGTCACCAATGTCAAAGCTGCCATCCTGTGTGAAAGACATCATACAAAAAAAGGAGGAGCACGGGGCCTGGGAGTGCAGCTCAGTGGTAAAGCACAAGAGACCTGCTCAACCATCAGCACCAAATAAGAACAACAGACACTTTAAGAGGGCATGCACTGGGGCCGGAGGGGTGACTTGTCAGGTAAAGGTAAGTGACTGACGCCAAGCCTGAGTCAACATGAGTTTGATTCTGAGGACCCACATGGTAGAAAATCTCCTTATATAGCCATGGTACAAGCACCACCACCCCACATATGCACATACAGAATAATTTTTTTCAAAAGAGTGTATATTATATTATTTCATTTATATAATGTTTTAAAAGGGGGAAAAACATAAAAGGACAGAAAACAAATCTGTGACTATTCTTGGACTTCTGAACAGAAAGAAAGAGCAGACTGTTACAGAAGTGTGCGGATGCTGAGGAAGGGTGGGTACCAGCTATCTTCTGGGCTCCTTCCTTCACCACCTTAGAGCTCAGAAGAACCAAGTCTCTCTCCACAGGACGCCGTCTCCCCTGGAGTGAACCCCTGGTTGGAGTGGTGGCAGGCATGTGAAGATTTTCCCAGAACACTGGGACTAGATTTCTTCCTGGACTACCCTGATGCCAGGCTGTTTCCACCTCACATATCAAAAATTAGCACTATCTGGAGGGCTGGCGTGTAGCTTAATGCTTCCCTGGCAAGTATAAGGCCCTAGATTTGATCCCTAGTGCTAGACAGACAGACAGACAGAAGATAGATAGATAGATAGATAGATAGATAGATAGATAGATGACTTTTGTGTGGGTAGATAGATGATTAGATAGGTAATAAACACACACACACACACACAGACAGACAGACAAACATATAAATATATAAAGTGTTAGCTGAGGGGCTAGGGAAGTAGTTCCGTTAGTAAAGAGCATCCCATGCAAGCATGAGAACCCAAGTTCATTTCCAGAACCCACATTTAAAAAAAAAAAAGCCAAACATTTGTCACAAAGTTGCAACCACCAAGCTGCAAGGGCAGAGACAGAAGCCAGCATAGTCTACTCAGCAATGCTGAGGCCAGTAAGAAAGTCCATCTCACCATAGAAAGCTCCTGAGCAATCATGCCCAAGGACAACCCCTGGCTTGCACACACACACACACACACACACACACACACACACACACACACACACACCATTCTCTCAGTCCATCCTGATCTGAGGGAAGACGGGCCCTGTTATTTACCACACCTAACACCTGGCTCGGCACTCTACAGTTGACCTTTCCTTCCTACCTAACCATAAAGCCAACAGGGAAGCAAAGCTGTGGCCATTGTAGGAGCGAAGGTCCCACGCATAGGTGGGTACGGCTGCCTAAATCTCCACAGCTGAAAGGCTCAGGAGGAAGGAGCTGGTCAGCATGAAAGGGGTCTTAGAAGCATGAGGAAATCTGCAGAAGAATTTACAGAGAGCACAGAAGAGCCACTTTTTCAATGCCTCCTGAGTCTGCCATATAGAAACCATCTTGTCCCAACCTTCTCTTTCAAATAAGGGTCCATCCTCAGTACAGAAAACTAAAGCAAATGTGTCCCAAAGCCTTGGAAAGAGAGAGAAGTGAGAGGAGAGAGGGGGAAGGGAGAAGGGGAGGGAGGAAGAGAGACAGAGACAGAGACAGAGACAGAGACAGAGACAGAGACAGACCGCCAGACTGGAGCCAGAAAACCACACTGATTTCAACTGTGGAGAAAAGGAGAGAACTTCTCCCCTTCTAACCTGACAGTTTATGGTCAGAATCTGACCACTGCATCACACAAAGCTGGGGGCGCAGCTAAAACTGTCCCCTCCACCTGCCAGGGTGAGCTAGCCAACCCCATCCCTGGAGAAACCTTGGGCGGTGGACACTTAAGAAGCTCCATCTTAACAGGAATGTTATGGGAATCCCTGATTTGGGACAGGGATCCCTTCTAGGAGGTTTTACCTCCATAGAACAAAGAGACAATTGCGTGGAAAACGAGCGACCTTTCCTCAAGGCCCACAGCCTGAAAGGAAGTTGTGCTCAGCGACAGGAGGGGAGGAACTGAGCAGAGGTCCCACCCACCTGAGCAGAGGCCCCACCCACCCGGTAGCGCCTCACTCAGGCGAGAGCCCCTCTGCATCTTGCCCACTTGTCATCCTCCCTCTGCTGTGGGGAAGAGGTCATTTTGCCCTGAGTCACTAAACATCAACCGTTACCAGCCCAGTGGTTTCCAGCCATTATTAAATGAAGCTTTGACCAAAGACTCCTTTAAAAGGCCATCCTTTTTCCTTAGGCCACTGTGTTTACACTTGATGGCCCTTAAACAGAGCTGCTTTTAAGCAAAGACATTCACTACTTTCCTCACATGTCTCCATAAAAAGAAAAATCTGAGGAACGTCTGTATCTGCCAGCCAGAAACTTGCTTGAGAACCCGGCAACCTGACTGTAGTATGGGAAGACACTACCCTGACCATGCTCCTTCCTCCCAGAAGCCCCTCTGCCTCCCAGAGGTCTGTAGATATCAACCCCTCTGAAGAGGGTCCATTGTGTGGGTTATAATACACATACTAATTTTTAATGTGTCTAGGACACAAGCTACCTGAGGAACTACACACACCTTTTTGACAGTAACCCCATATGAGAGTTACGATATCATACCCATTTTACAGATAGGAATCTAAGTCTCAGAGAGGCTGACAGTCTGTCTCAGTCTGATTACATATATGATGCTCTCTGGGGTTCTGCCTCCACCATGAAGGCATAGAAAGAAACCTCCTGTCAAACCCTGGCTCTCTCAACCCTTTGGCTGTGCCACCTTGCCATTCTGGTTAAGGAGGCTTGGCTGTGTTCTCTCCTCTCTGATCCTTCAAGAAACTGAACCCTCGAGATTCTTTCTTGTTTTTCTGAACATCTCTGAACTAGCTAACCATCCCATAATGTCCAAGATAATGTCTCTGCTGGGGGGTTTGCTTTCGGGTGCCAAAATTGCCTCAGGTGACCCACAACCGGCTTTAAAGGCTGGCTGGCACAATAGTGTCTGTCCTCCAGTGGCAGGGTCAGCACGCCATCTGGTGGCTCCTAGCATACCTACCTCGCTGTGGCCAGACTGAACAGCCAGTGATGTGGGAGAAACCCTTCCAGATCTGGTGGTCCAGCTGAAGGGTTCAGAGAGAGGAAGTGACCAGCCTTGTGTTGCACAGCAAAATGGACTCCAGACTCCTGAGCCATTTATCACAAAACTCTTGGGCAGCAGGCCATGCTTCCCTAATTTGCTGCAGGCTGAGGATCTGGGAGCAGGATGCACCTTCAATTCTGGTAGATATGAATCAAAGGAAGTGCCCCATTTGCCGGATGCTCTCACTTTCCGTTCCTGTATTTTTTTTTTATTGTTACCCTTATGAATAGGTAAGTTTACACATAGTATAAATGTAAGAGGCACAAAAATGCATTCCACGAAGAGGGAGTCTCTCACCCCTGGACACCAACATTCAGTTTCCAGTTTCCACATGTCCAGCCAGACTTTCCATATACTTACAAATACCTGTAGATCCTTGCATCTCTGCATGCAACACCAAACATACACTGTAGTCTCAATACTGCTGTGCACACAAGGAACATCTTGACTCTTATAAAATGACACTGTGCCCACCTCCTGAGGCAGTACATGGAGTTGACATCAGTTAGTTAAGCCTTTCCTAGTAGACATTAGGTGATCATGGATGTTTTTGAGCACAACACGTGGCTTCCGATATCCATCCCAATAATAAACTTTTTTGTGGGGTGGGGAAACGTGTTAGAATAAATTGGTGGACATGGATCTGTTACAGATGCCCACTAGGATTCATTTTTGGCTCTTAAACCAGAAAACTCAAGTGTGATGCGAGTGTAAACATTCCTTATTATTCCATGCAATGACAACAAAATGTCTAGCAGCATATAACCCAGGAAGATATGGCAGCTTCATTGCTAGGACATGGGGTGTACATTTGTGATTTTGGTAGACATAACTAAATTGTCCTCTTCCAGGGTTATACACTGTCTGGACATCAGTGTATCATTTCCCAGAATCATCTTCTTGTCCACTCAGGCCTGTGAAATGGCTCAGTAGGTAAGGCACTTGCTGCTCAGCCTGGTCACCTGAGTTCAATCCCCAGAGCCCAATGATGGAAGGAGAAGAACCAACTCCTGCAAGTTGTCCTCTGACCTCCACAAAAGAATGCACACACTCATTTGCACATACACAATAAATAAATACAGAAAGGAGATCTTATTAAAATCAATGAAATTGCTGTTAGACAGGTGAAAGGCGTGTCTGCTTTTGCATTCCTTTAGGGTAGCTGATGATAAGCAGCTTCTCATGGTCCCGAGAGAAACCTCCTTTCGTCCTGATAGAAGGATTGCACTTCCAGGCTATTTTCCTTTTATATTTGATCTTGTTTGTATTGGATTTTTGTTAACATCACTAAAACACAAATTGTCCACTGACCTCCACACATACAGTGTGGTCCCTGCCCACATACATATAATAACTAAAATGTTTTATAGAGAAAGAAGGGAGTCATGGTGCGGAATACTGACTTCCAAACATGGTATAGTTTGAACTCAGCAGCTGTGGTGGTTGGACTGGCTAGCATCCTGTCACGGAGAGTGGAGGGGGCTCGTGAGGCTACACCCTGTCTGAGAGTTTATCCACAGCTGATAGAGCCTGGTGGAGACAGAGGCATTTTCTTCAGGAGTGTAGGTGCCTGTGTGCCTGTGAACAACCCTAATGAAAGTCACTGTGTCACACACAAAAAGGCATGAAAGTAGAAGATGGACATGAGAAAGAGAAGTAGTAGGCATGAAAGGGGAAACAGATATTATATACCACGAAAAGGTCAGAATAAAACCCATTATGTATGTGTGATTTACATACAATAATAAAAATAAGACACAAAAGATGAAAATATGGATTCTCTGCCTCCATTTTACACCTGACTCCTGCTCTTCTCATGTTTTTTTTGTGATATTGTTTTGTGTAAGTATTTTACACAAAAATGCCACCCTGGCGGCAGTAACTTTTCTACAGAGGACAAGGTGCTGCCTGACCATTCCCAACATAATGATCAACCAGATCACACTTTAACTGGGACTGATTAACTAGCTGTGCCCTTTGCCTCCCCGCTCTGGTACTTCACTATACCATCTGGGAATTCCTGTCCGTTACCCAGAACACAGGGCTTCCCTGTCTTCCTGATACAGCTGTGTTGATAAAAGTTTCTTCCTGTTCATTACTGTAGAGTTCAGGCTGCAGCCGCTGTAAGTCACTGAATATTGTCCAACACAGTGTCTTTCTGGCTATGCCTCACCTTGAGTTACTCCATTTTGCAAAACACCAGTTTCCTCCATCTTGAGTTCTGAATGCTGAAGCAGAATGACCCAGCATCTTGTTTATGTAAGCGAAGAACCACACTCCACCCAGCACAGGCCATAAGATGCAGACTAATAAATGACTCATTTATACAAATAAAATACTTACACAAAACAATATCACAAAAAAACAAACAAAAAAAACAGGCTAGTGAACTCATCAAACTTTCCAAACCAAGGGGAAAAAAGCAACTCTCTTTCCTGACCATAGAGAGCTATAGGGGCACCTATCAGCCTGCTGTCAAACCACCCAATGCACCCCACAGGCTCTCAACTCTGCCTTGGGACTTTTGCTCAGCCCATTTGAATAACAATTGACTATACAGTCATACCATATATATATGTATATATATGTGTATATATATGTATATATATGTATATATACATGTATATGTATATATATGTATATATATACATATGTATATATATGACAGAATAGTTATAAAAGTGTTAAAGAGAACAGAGAGCTCAAAAAGGACTCCTCAAAGGTGTGGTGTAGGGCTGACACTACCACCAGTGGCAGTGTATGAAGTATAAAGTATGATTGATCAAAAAGTTAATGTTATTAATTAAGGTGGAATAATTATGACTGCCAATGCCATGCCTATCGAGTGAAATAGGTAGCCCTTGGGTATTAAAGTCTATGAAACTGGGGCTGGAGAAATGGCTCAGTAGTTTGAAGCTCACACTGTTCTTTTAGAGAACCCAAGTTTGGGTTCCAGCACCCACACTGGGTGACTCACAGCTGTCTGAAACTCCAGCTCCAGAGGATTCAATACCCTCTTCTGGACTCTGTCGGGACTGCACTCATGAGCATATACCCATACAGAGAGACATATATACACATAATTTAAAATAAATCTTTAAAAAAATGAAAGCCAACAAAAATTGACATGGCTTGTTCATTTATCATTATCCAATAAATCCAGATGCCCAAGTGTGGTGGCACAAGCCTTTAATCCCAGCACTTGGTAGGCAAAGGCAGGCAGATCTCTGTGAGTTCAAGGCCAGCCTGGTCTACCTGGTAAGTTTCAGGACAGCCAAGGCTATGTAGAAAGACCATTTCTCAAGATTAACTAATTAACTCTCCCAGGATTTTGATAACATAGAGCAAACATAGTTCAGCAGAACCACTCAGGTGGCTAGACAAGATGCCGCAGGCCAGGTCCAGAGCTGGTTCTAGGTATAGAGTTGGCTTGAGAGGCAGAGCTGGTGTGGAGGAATTGTGATTCAAATGGACTAAGCAAAAGTCCCAGGACAGTGCTGGGCTGCCACGCTGGGTGGTTTGGTGACAGGCTGGTGGGTGCGTTGGGGGGTTTGGTGACAGGCTGGTTGGTGCGTTGGGGGGTTTGGTGACTGGCTGGTTGGTGCATTGGGGGGTTTGGTGACAGGCTGGTTGGTGCATTGGGGGGTTTGGTGACAGGCTGGTTGGTACATTGGGTGGTATGGTGACAGGCTGGTTGGTGCATTGGGTGGTTTGGTGACTGGCTGGTTGGTTCATTGGGAGGTTTGGTGACTGGCTGGATGATGCATTGGGTGTTTGGTGACTGGCTGGTGGCCTCTACCATACTGCATTAGATGTTTCCCCCTTTCTATGGCTAGGGAAGATGGTGGCTTTGTTCCTTGGCATGGTGAGTTTGAGTTTCCTTGGTGTAGCCTTGGTTTCTAACTCTGGTATGTAAGTGGATTTAACCAAATGAGAGGTTTTCTCAGAGAGACTCACACCTGTGCTTTTTGTATACAGGAGCACTCTGTATACAGAAGTGAGGAAGGCTCTCTACCTGTCTGGGTCTCCAAATCTCCCATCAGCACCTTGCCCCAGGCTAATAGAGTGGGTTCTCTCCTTCATCCCAATCAGAGAAGTGTTTGAGGCTGAAGCCTGAGGCTCCCAGGATGAGGTTGACATCCAGCTATGCTGGTGTCAATTAGCAAGAAAGGAAGAAACTAACAATCCCAGCACTGGGGAGGTAGAGGCAGGAGAATCCTGTGTCTCACTGACCAACCAGGCTAGCCTATTTGGTAATTTCCAAACCAGTGTGACCAGTCAGGTTGGCTACTTGGTAATTTCCAGGCCAGTGGGAGAAAGATGAAACAAAGTGAGAGTTAAGATGTGAACTCTATGGCCAGGGGAAACTGAGTCACGGCTTAGGTATTTGGTGGTGCTCCTGCCAAACTAGAGTGGAGCAGAGACACACTCATGTTAGAGTAACATCAGTGCCTTTAGCTTTGGGGCCTTTCATTACCTACAACGACCCGTGTCCCTACTGAAGGCAAGAAATGTCACTTGACTCAGCCATAGCCCTGTCTTCCAGGCAAAACGTGAAGACTTCTTTCCTGGCCACACCCACAACTCTGAGAGCCACAAAGCCCCAAGAGAGCCCTAGGGCAAAATAGATGTTAGGAGAAACAGATGTTAGGATTTTTTTTTTCTTTTAAAGAGGGATGAGGAGGGCCAGCAAAGTATGTACTTAGCATGCAGAGGACTCTGGTTCTATTCCTAGTACCAGAAAAGAAAAAGAAAGAAAGGAGAAAAATAAAGAAAACTGAAGCTTGATACAGTCATGCACTCTAAACCCAGTAGTCATGGGATAGAGGCAGGTACGTCTCTGGGAGTTCAAGGCCAGTCTGGTCTACATTTGAATTTCCAGACCATACTCTGTCCAAAGAGAGAAGGAGAGAGAGAGAGAGAGAGAGAGAGAGAGAGAGAGAGAGAGAGAGAGAGAGAATATGACCAAAAAATTTAAAAAATAAAAAACCCTCAATTTGTCCTGAACTTGTTCCCAAGCCTCCGGATATGCACACACACACACACACACACACACACACACACACAAAATCATAATTAATCCAGTTTAGTATTGTCTCACATAGTATTAGGCCAATAATAACTTGGACAACAATGAACTCCAGATCATATTACCTAGTGACATTGCGACCGTGTTAGTATTTGATAGCAGCCTGTGGTGTTCACTCATTCACACCTAATGACACATCTCAGAATGTGTGACACATATCTCAGAATGTGTCCCTGTCTGTAAGTGACAAGGACTGCAATATATGAGTCACTCCTCTGAAATCAAATTTAACAGAGACTGCACTCCAGCTGAATCTGCCTTGATTCTGCTCCAAGAAGAGAGTCAAACACCAGCTTCTGGAATACAGTGATTCACCCCAAAACAAGTGAAATGATTCACCCCCAAACAAGTGATCAGCATTGGCTAGAAAGAGAGGGGGTGGTAGAGGAACAGAGATAAGAAAGAAAAGGATGCTTGCAAGTGGCCGTATGTGGGCCTGAAGCTGGAAGGAGCAAGTGACTTTTTTCCCAATCATCTCTGGTCACCATGGAAACCAGCTGTAAAGTCAGCCAAAAGGAGCTAGTGAACCAATGTCCACACCTGTCTGCTAGTGTGGACTGTCTAAAGTCGTCTCCCTATGGAGTAAAGAAGTCACACACTATCCTTGTCAGGTCTGATCTGGTTTCCTTGCCTCAATTTCTCCCCCAAGGTATAACCCACCCTCTTTCTCTCAAGTTTCTTGCTTTTCTGTCCAACCACAACCCCAGATGGCTGCTTTCAATACCGCCTTAAAGGAAGGGGTCAGCACACCCAGCCTGTCCAGAGGGGAGATTACATTCCAGCCAGAGAGCAGGATGGAGGGAGGAGAAATGACCCCAGGATGTACAGCAAAAAGTGTTTTTAAAATCAAGTTTGACTTTGCCCGACTGTACATCTATCTATGCCTTTCCCAAGATAAAATAATTCTTTTCTAATCCAGAATGTGATTAAATTGGCCAGGGAAATGTTTAGGCTCTCAGACAAGCCACAGGCAGACCGGCAGTCGGTTGAATACAAAAGCAGAGTCTGAAGTAAGCATTTATTTAGTACTGGAAGCTAGAGGCCCTTTGAAGGAAACATGCAAATTTGTTGAAAATGCTCCTGGTCTCCCGAAGACTGGCTTAAGTTTAGGCAGCATGAGATGTACTCTTTGAAGGCCCAGCCTGAGGTTTTGTGCTGTCTTTTAGATGGATCTTAAACTAATCCTCTCTGGTTGTTTTGTGCCCTCTTCTGTCTGTCTTCCTCGATACACAAGCTGTAAATACTGTTTCCATTTTGCAGAAAGGAAAAGTAGTGTAGATTTCATACAGCGTCTATGGAAGCAAACCAACCCACTTAAAACTGAGGCTTCAGCCAATCTCCCTGCCTAGAGTAGACAGGCATGCTAATCCCAGTTTTCATCTCCAAGGTCCACTCTGGCTGATGGGAGAGACCTGGAACCTCTCTGTAAGTCACTACCTGGAGTGAGCACTGTCTAACCACTCCAGGACATCCACGTGGTCTTTCTACAGAAAGCGGCACCTCCTCTCTTCCAGGAGCTACCCTTTTCTCCCTTCAAGTCCCTGCTTAAAACTTTCCTGAATCCCAGTTTCACAAGACTAAAGCCCTTGCTCGATGGGCCACACCCATCTGTTAAACATTACTAATAAAAGAGTTGACAAATGTCAGTGTGTATACTTAGGAGTTCAGAAGCCTTTCCCAAGGACCAAGAACCCTCAGAATAACAAGATGATCAAACACTCATTCACAGTGGCACATACTTGCAATCCCAGAACTTGGGGCTACAGAAGGCTCCGAGAAGTACAGGGTCATTCTCAGCTATGTAGGAAAGCCAGCCTGGGCTACAAGAGATCCTATCTTAAGGAAGGAGGAAGAGAAGGGAGAAGAGGAGGAGGAGGGGAAGGCAGAGGAAAAGGAGGAAGTCATTTCCCACTTCTATATTTGGCTTCTTTGCCAATAAACTTTCTGTACTACAAAACTCTAGTTTTTAGCGTTTGGTATTTCCAGTGAAATGGGTTAGTTCACTTACAGGCTGCTATGAAAACTGAGGCAGAGGCCAAGCTCTGGACACAGGCTTGAACACTAGATCTGACATTGTTCCGATTGTCACTGTCATCACCTGGCTCCTGCCTCCCTGAGGAATCTATCCTTTTCTCCAGCATCCTTCTCCTCTTACTGGTGCTCATGCGGCATAAGGTCAATGTCCCCTCTCCTCCTTGAAGGCAATGACCTTGTCTGGCTACCCTGGGAGCCGTACTTGACTCTGGACCTTACACTTGGTGGGCTCTATGTGCCTTTGCCAATAAATCCTCCTATGTACCAGACTCCAGAGACAGCTGTTTGATGAATGCTTACAGCATGATATAATAACTTAAAATTCACTTTCTAATGTGGCTCTAGAGACAAAGACTGTTTCTGCTAGTGACATCATGTCGGGCTGGTGACACCAATGTCATTAGTAATGTTTATGTCAGGCAAGTATCCTTGGCCTGAACCTATGGGAAAATAGTCCAGAGTCCTACTGTAGTCGATAAGAACTGCCTCCCATCGGGAGGGGGCTTGGCAGATGATGTCTCTTTAGGACACAGTTGTTTCATCTATGTCTCCAATGTCTCAGGAAACAGTTTTGGATAAATTATTACTTCCTTTGAAATGACACAAAACTAAAAGTGCTGTCGGGGACACCTAGCTCAGGAGAAGTCACCTCTTGGAACTTTTATCCCTGGCTTCACTGAAAAGACCAACGCTCTAGTAAAGAAAAATTCTGGAATGTTCTGCAGGTCCAAGAGCTATACAACACATGACCCTTCTTACATGAAAGATGTTTCCCTCTCTGTCTGATAGCCTCCTATATTTTTGTTCAAGACCCCATTTATAATACATTCTCTATCTCATCTTCCAAAGCAGATGTTACTGTACCTTGAAGATTTTTTTTTTTCTGAATCTACACTATCCATACGCACAAGTTCAAGGCAACCAGGAAAAAGTGGTCAAGAGACTTTTTTTTTTTTTTGTACCTGCAGTAATAGGATCTTCAGAAACAGAGGAACTATGTATGGTAGGTCAAAGGCATCGAGGGTGTTTTGGGTTTTATGTCTTTACCTGTGGCAGGGCATGCGCTACAGATCACATGGACAAGGAACAGGAAGGTAGGCAGCTGGCAGCTGAAAACCCACTCCCTACGTCCTCTGGCCTCCACATGCACCATACCTTGAAAGGGCCCTCCAATACACACACAAACAAATAGTTTGTAATTTTTAACAAACTGATAGCCAGTCATGAACTGGAGTCCATCTTGGAGTACATAGTGAGCTGGAAGCCAGTCTGGCTTATATAACAAGATCCTGTCTCAAACCTAATCAATGAAATGCTAGAAATACTGTACACACAAACCAAGGTCGGGTCTTTCTGCAGGGATGCTTCTGAGCAGAATTTACAGGGGTCCTGAAGGGTAAGTGGGGAGGCTTAATGCAGGAACTGTACAGAAGTCAGTGTTTCATCTGTAAGTTCACATCCCAACACACACACACACACACACACACATCGCACTGCCACTCATAAGCATAACCTTAAATCCTTGGGCTTCTCTGGGTTTAGGTTTTTGTTTTGCTTTAATTATTTGTTTACTTAGTTACTTAGGCTGGTCTCAGATTCCTTATATAGTGGAAACTGGTCTTCACTTCCCCCCCCCCACCCCACCCCCGTGCTGGGAATGCACACCCAGTTAGTGCTTTTTAGTTTTAGCTGTTAAACACCCTACTGGAAGCTAGAACACGACTCGAATGCCCCTTTACTGAAAGATGTGAGCAATTTAACGGGCTGGGATCCCTAGGGACATCTCTCCCAGGCCTCCAGTTCTCTGGAGATCCTGGAGAAAGGAGATTCCCACGCTGTAACTATTACCCAGTAGCCAGTCTCAACCTCTCAAAACTGTTTACAAAATGCTCTAAGTTCGCCTAAGCATCTCTACGTGACCCCAAGTGCCCATTTTACAAACCGGGAGGCCAAGGGGCTGGGAGTGTGCGCTGCAGAAGTACAGGGCTTGCTCAACACACACGAGACACTAGCAGTGCAAAAAAGAAAAAGAAGCAGAGTAAAAGAAAAGAAAATCTGGTGGCCAATCAGGGACGGTGCACTCTGCTTCTCCACTCCCCTACCTCAGACCCGCGGCAGCTCCGAGGCGGGGCTAGCGGGAGTGGGGCGGGGGCCAGTGGGGTCATGTGACTCCCGGCCCGGAAGCTCTTGAGTAGGAGACGCCACATCCCGGGTGACCCGGGTTGGGTCTGCTGGCTCAAGTAGTCTCCCGTGTCTACCACTATGGCCTGGACCAAGTACCAGTTGTTCCTGGCCGGGCTCATGTTGGTCACCGGCTCCATCAACACGCTTTCGGCAAAGTGAGTCTGGGTCAGGCCGGGAGGGACCTGCTGGGCCGGTGGGTGCGGACACCCGGAGCCCTGTCCCCCGTCCGTCCTCTACTCTCCAACCCCACTAGCCCTCCACATTACCGAGAGCTCAGTCGCGCTGGTGTGGACGAAGGGGTGAGAGGCCGGAAGAAAGCGGGCATCTGAAGGCCACTTTGATTCGCTGTCACTTCTATCTCCAAGCCTCAGTTTCCTCATCTTTGAACCGAAGGGTTGGATCAGTTCCTCCCGGCGGCGCTCTTGGCGCTGCGGTCAGAGACCCAGAGACTTCCTGCAGGGGCTGGGGGCCTGCAGAGGAAGCACCGGTGCTCCTGGAGTGTCCGAGCTGAAGTACTGGGCAAGCCAGGAGAAGGTGGCCTTGGGTTGCTCATGGGGAAAGAAAGGGATTAGACTACATCTTGATGTTTAGTTGGGACTCTTATGTGGCAGAGGTTTGGAGGCACGAAAGAAAAAGGCCAGCTCTAAGTGGCTTGTTAACAGCATCAAATGCCCAGCTGGACTTTTTCCCTCCATAATCAGGGCACACGGACCTCAGGAGTGACTTGTTGAACATGGGAGAATTGAAAAAAGAAAGAATCAGTGTGGAAAACGCGAACGTTTGCGTAAGGGTGGGAGCCACTCTGTGGCTCTGCTTACAGATGAGAGAGAACACCTAGCAGGTGCCATGGAGAGAGGTGAGGGTGGGCGGGGGGTTGGGGAGGGTGTTATAAACCAGTCTCAAAATGAAGCCACAAGGCTGACTGACCCACAGGATCAAAGAAAGTGTCTATCTGGGAGAGGGGTCCTTTACACAGACCAGAAAGGTAGCTGAGGACTTCCGCTCTGGTGTGGGAGTAACAGTCTTCAGCAGGTTGGGAGCTAAGGCCCATTCATCACAAAGCTGAGAAATCCAACATGGTCTCCTCCATCATAGGCCTCTCCTTTAACTTGACAGTTCTTTGTCACTTTATCTGCCTCCACCTCGGAGCAAGGCCTTGCTGCATCTATCTGTATCCAAAATCCTCAGTGTGCCGGGCATCATCTGTCCTTTGTCCAGTATGCACGTGGGCAACAGTGAACAATGCTCCTCTCCAAGTCCAGCCTCAGTTTCTTACTGGGCCCAGCTAGGAAAGAGAGTTGGTGTGGCGGTTCCCAGTCAAAGGCCTCCAGGACTGCGCTCTGGGTCTCCTGGGCCTCTGCGCATTGAGAAACTGGCTGTAAGCGTAGTATAGCCATTTCTTATTTACTTCTCTGGTTTCTTGTGTCTAACAAAGTCTGTCAAAACTGTGAAATGCCCAGGAGAGAGATGGGCACTCTTCAGGTAATATACCTACAGTGTGGGAGAGAAGAGGTGACCAGGTGAAAGAGACAGATGTGTATATATGTGCCAGTCACAATGGGCCCTCTCTCCTCCCCTAAAGGAGGGCACAGTCTATGGAACCCAGAATAGGACCTATGCAGTTGTTGGGCTTATCTCTGGGGAAAGAAAGGGATTAGACTACATCTTGATGTTTAGTTGGGACTCTTATGTGGCAGAGGTTTGGAGGCACGAAAGAGAAAGGCCAGCTCCTTTCTCAAGTAGCTTGTTCACAGCATCAAATGCCCAGCTGGACTTTTTCCCTCCATAATCAGAGGGCACACGGACCTGAGGAGTGACTTGTTGGACATGGGAGAATTAAACAGAGAAAGAATCAGTGTGGTAAATGCTGGTCTTTTGATGAGATTCTCACACCAGCCAAGGACTGCTCCTAATGTTCAAAGTGGCTATTAGCCTGTCCAGGCTGCTTTCCCCAGGAAGAGTCCAAATGGTCGGTTACTGCTTAGATAAACCATGCTGACTCAATCTTTCCTTTGAAAACCTCCAAACCAGTAAGGTAGGAAGCCTAGGGAGCCTCAGTCCCAGGAAGCCCCACCCTTTAAGGCTTCCAGAGAGTCAGGAGGACTCCTCTGTGAGTGTCTTAACCTTTGATCTGTCCTTAGCCCATCATCTTTTGTGTGGCCTCTCAGGAGCCCTACGTCCACCCCCATTCTGAGATAGGGCCTAGAGCTGGACTAAACATTGTTCTAAAGCAAACAGTGAGAAAGACGGCTGAGGAAGCAGCAAGCTTACCAGGGTATGAGATACTGGTTGAAAACGGCATTGCTGGCCAGTGGTTTCCATTACGTACAAGCTACGGCAGCCAGGGCAGCCAGTGCACAGCACCCAGGCCTACCGAGTTACAGACCATCTACCGTGGCATCCTTTCATGTAATCTCGGGGAGGAAATTAGATGGGTTCATCATCCCTAGGTGGGAAACTGAGGCACAAAAAGGTTTAGTCATGTGCAACTCCAACTCAGTTCCCAAGTGATGACTTCATTCTGAATCCAAGTGTTCCAACCCTAGAATCCATGCCCTAACCTCCAGTTAGGGCAGATACCTCACTATTTGTTTTGAAGACTAGTTGGTTATCTATTTATCTTTTGAAACACAGTTTCACTGTATAGTCCTTAGCTGGCCTTGAACACAGGACCTTCCTGCCTTCACCTCCCAAGTAATGGGTTTACAGTCAGACACCACCAAGCCCATGGACATTTCGTTATTGTTTTCAACAGAAATCATCCAGTCTGATCCCTACAGTTTGCAAAAGTTGCTTTTTTTTGACTTGGCTTACTGATGTCAGGAGGGAGTGGTACCTAGGCCTCAATGTCATTAGGACTGCCTCGAAGTCCTGGCTCTGTGGGCTTCCTATCTCCTCACTGTGTCTAGAATGGGTAATCCTTCAATGGCATCTTCTACTTCCACCCCCACCTTCAGGGTACCCCCTTACGGAACTAGACAGCAAACCTCACCCAGGTCAAGGAATCCTGTCCATCATCCCACTTGCTCATCTTAGGAGCCTCTGGCAGAACTGGACAGTGTCTCCCATGTCAAGAGCTCATTGGTGTCTTTCCCAGAGTCCCCAGGGAGGTTGGCAACCTCGGTTGAGGAAGTGCTGCCTACCCTGCAGGGACCACAGGTCAGCTCTCTTCTGCCCACTCAGCATGCTTTAGAAGACCACAGAAAGCTATCACATGCCCATGGGGAAAAAAAAAGCCTTGAATAATCCTACACCCCTCCCTGAGCGTCAGCTTAGGTCTCCTCCCTGGGAAGTTTTGCTTCTCCTTTCAGTGGCTGTCTCCTTCTGCCCTCACCAGCCACTTCTGCTGACCATATTCTTGAACCAGCATGTCTGCCTGGTTCAGTGCCCGTGACCGATACCCATTTCAGAGCCTCACTGTCCAGATACAGCTAAAGTTCTCCACAAGAAGAACCAAAGTCAAACAGACCCTCAAAGCTTCCTCCTAAGCTCCTGAGGCACCCAAAACCCCAGCTTCTGGGAGTTGAAGAGCCTACCCATCCAGGGAGGGCTTATGAGTCTAACTCGCCTCCACCTGTGGGCAGGAGACCCTGTGAGGCATCACCAGGCCTCTGCTAGAGAAGACACTCCCATTGTCCCTTCACCTTTTGTCTTTGGCACCTGCCCTTTGGGTTCTATGAACGGCTTGTCATTGTTGCTTCAGTGTGGCTACAGGACCATCTTGAGAGAGCCAATCAGGAGGCCAGTGCAGTGGAATGGAGAGCATCAGGTGTGGAAGCTTCAGGAAGGTCTTCTCCCAACAGCAGTGGGCTCACTAACCATGTATCCTCTCACAGGGAAATCATAGCCCTCCTGAAGACCCCTGGATGAGACAAAGAAGCTATCTCACTGTTGGACAACAGTGCATTCAGGAGGAAGTGGTAGCAATTATGCAGGAATCAGCAGTGACTGGACATTTCAGACATTTCTTCAGTCCTGTCACTCTTGGGTACACAACTTGAATGCTGAGCTTTCAGTGTGGGCTAGAAAAGCCTCCTGCAAGTGACTCACCACCTGGCAGAATTAGTCACTCCAAGCCTGCCTGCTGACACTCAGGGAACAGTGAGAGAAGCTGGCCTCTGTCTGCTGAGGGTATACCCTCCTAGGGCTTTACATTAAGGTGTCTAGAGAAAATGGAGGCCCATCTGCAGGGCTGGCTCTCTCCTCCCCTCAGGAGGAACAGTCTAGAGTAAGAAGGCTGGCACAGAAACTGGATGTTAGCATTTCTAGTCCCAGCCCTGGCCTATGAGTCCTATTGTATATTGTGAGTCTTGTGGCCCATCTTGGACCATAGATATCTCCATCTGTCAAATAAGGGGTTTTTGCAGGATGATAGCCAAGTATTTTTAGTTCCACATGTCATGGCTGTGGAACTTTGGAGACACCACACAGAACCCCTTTAGCCTCATATGTAGCAGTGGATAGCCAGAGACTGCATGTGTTGTGTTTCTTTCTTTTTTTTTTTTTTTTTTTTTTTTTTGGTTTTTTTTAGACAGGGTTTCTCTGTATAGCCCTGGCTGCCTTGGAACTCACTCTGTAGACCAGGCTGGCCTCAAACTCAGATCTCAGAAATCTGCCTGCCTCTGCCTCCCAAGTGCTGGGATTAAAGGCGTGCGCCACCACCGCCTGGCAGTGTGTTGTGTTTCATACTAAAGAAAAGAGCTAAGGATATGTTTAGTAGAAATATGGTATAAGGGAGCCCATGCCCAGGCATCCCTTCCCCTGAGGTACCAGCCATACGACGGGTATAGTGCAGAATAGAGTTTATTTAGGGCATGGGAAAGAGAGTTGGAGCAGGAGGAAGGGGGAGAGGAGAGAGGAAAAAAAGGGTCAGGGAGATAATAGAGTCAGAAAGTAAGGGAGTAAAAGAGCAAGCCAGGCCTACCTGGCTATTGCCAAGTAACTGTGGGGCAGAGCCTAGAAGGAATGCTACCAGCTCCACCAGGAACTTGTAATCCAAAACCCAGTGAGACTATACTGACCCCCAAGGGAAGGTGGTTCTAGTTGCCTGGGGAATGGGAAGGGACAAGGACATGAAAGGGTGTGTACTGAACACCCCAGAGACCTGGTTTATAGGGCTTGTATTATCTACTCCTTTTGACACTTGTCAGCGTTGGTCTGGGAATCTCTGGAGCCCGTCTGGTTCCAGATGTGTGTGATCAAACACTGACCTTCTATGTGTTCTCTGTGTTTCTGATAGTAAACTGCAGCAGGGCCTACCATAACAGGTGTGCACATTGTCACCTGGGAAAACCCAAACTTCTCTCTGCATCCTGAGCCTGAGTCGCCCTCTGAAAATGATGGTCTTTATAAGGCGTAATCAGACCACCTGTGGAGTGTGCTCTGCACAGGCCTGTACAGGCAGTGCTCGAAGAGTTGCCTGTTAAGAAACAATGTTTATGGTGGTGTGTTCCTTTAACTCTAGCAGAGCCAAGTGGATCTGTGTGAATTCAAGACCAGGCTGGTCCTCATTGTGAGTTTTTAGCCAGCATGGGCTACATTTTGAGACCCCTATCTCAAAGGAGGAAAAAAAAAAGTCTTTGGGGCTAGAGAGTTGTTGGGGAAGCATGGCCAGGCATCAAAGGGCCATCTGACTTTAAGGGTCATAGCTGTCATCCTCAGACACTTTGAGGATGGATTTGGGATCTTGCCTGTGAAACATGCAGGTGAGCCGAGACCCCTGCCCTTGTCTCCTCCCAGGCCTGAAGACATGCACTGGGCTGGTTGCTGACACCTAATCCCTAGGTTGGATAGGTTCTTAGATACAAAGAGATCCCATTTCTCTAGTCGGAAGCCAGCCAAACAATACCTGTCCAGACAAACCAGGCCTACCTTGTAGAGAAAGCCTAACCACTCTTAAGGAGAAAGTTTCAGCTGGGCGGCCAGCCAGCTAACTCCCCACAAGACAGGCCCATGCTGTTCCCATTGCATCAGCAGGGGCCACCTCAGACCTGTGGAAAATCAATCTCACGGACACTGGGCCTGGAGCCAAAGCACCTATCACATTCACAAGCTAGGATCTGGAAGGCTCAGTCACTCAACAGAGCATCGGGCTGTGCAGGGAGCAGTGGGTGGAGAGTATGGAAGGACCTCTGCTAAAGTGATTCAAACCTCAAGGAGTGTGGGACCAGAATGAGCGTTAGATATGAGCTGCACAAGCAGCCCAGGGTGCTTCTGGGTAATGGCCATACTGCTAGATCCAGGTCTAGAGGGTCTTCCTAAGTGTCAGTCTGTGGTCTAAAGGTCCAGGATGAGAAATTGACTTCCATTTTGTGCTTAAGTGGCAACAAATCAGAATGATAGGTGTAGCTGCCTGAAGTGTGCTGGGAAGAGTTCTGGGCTGGATGGGGACCAGTTCCACCACTGGTCTCTGTCTGTGGTAGTACTCACTGGCATGCTGCTCCATAACAGGTATGGCATGCTTTAGGTATTAGAAGGGCCTTCCCAGCTGTGAAGGACCCAATGGTCTCCTGGGCCAGAGTTGGTTGGATAGCTGGTAAGTGGGTTGGCTGGTTGGCTGGTTGGATGGGTGGTTGATTGGTTGGTTGGTTGGTTGGTTAGTGGCCGGCCAGTCTCTACACATAACCCAAGCTAGCCTCAAACTCACTGTGTAGCTCAGACTGATCTTGAACTCACATCATGCTTGGCCTCTTTAATGCTAAGCTTACAGATGTGTGGCCTCATGTCCAGATGACCAAAGACTCTTGACACTTTTCGTGCACTGGTCCCTTCTACAATCCAAAGATTTCCAAAGATGCCAAACAAGTGACAGTAAATTATCAGACATTAGAGAACAACTTTGCCGCCAATCTTGGTATGTGCCTATAATCCCAGCACTCAGGAACCTGAGGCAGGCCGGGCAGTGGTGGCGCACACCTTTAACCCCAGCACTTGGGAGGCAGAGGCAGGAGGATTTCTGAGTTCGAGGCCAGCCTGGTCTACAGAGTGAGTTCCAGGATAGCCAGGGCTACACAGAGAAACCCTGTCTCGAAAAAAACAAAAAACAAAAAAACAAACAAACAAACAAAAAACAAAACAATCAAGTTCAAGCCTAGATTATATAGTGAGACCTTGTCTCAGGAAAAAAGAAAAGGGGGAGGGATGAATCTCTTTTTTTTACCATGTGTGTGTTTGATACACTAAATTTTAAGCAGTGGCTTTAATTTTATTTTTGAGAAGCAATGAGTGTAACATGTTTTATATAAACAACACTGGTGTAATAGTATCTGATTTCTACAAATTGCAGACACACAGGTACTGTGACTCTATGTCCATACGTTGATGAAATATATCTTAAACCCCTTCACCATGGAGACAGGTGCCTCTGAAGAGCACTGTCATCTGGGGCTGATTGTGAGTCCAGCCAGGTAAGAGTCCATCAAGCCAGCCAGTCTGACCTTCCCTCTCTCTGCTGCAGGTGGGCCGACAACTTCGTAGCTGAGGGCTGTGGAGGAAGCCAGGAGCACAGCTTCAAGCATCCCTTCGTCCAGGTACCAGCATTATCCTCCCGCCCGTCTCCCAGGCGTTATCCAGGCACCCCTGCAGCTGATCTCTTTCCTGGCCTAGGGATGAAGCTATCCTGGTTCCCCAAAAGCTATGCACCTCTCTGCTCTCCCAGAATAGAGCCAGAGTCCCAAGAGCACCCCTGGATGGGTGGTCATGCTCTCACCATGTCCCATCTGGACACGTGGAAACACTAGCTCCAGTGAGAAGAGTGTCTTGTACATCTCCCTTGAGCACAGAACTTCTCGGGCATGGGGACAATCAAAGATACCCCATTTCTGGGCTGAGAGTTGGAAGACTCAGGGTTATGCCCCAGTATGGCCATTGGCCCTTCCGTGAGCCTTTGAACTGAGTCTGTTTCTGTATCTGGATTGGAAAAGGTCCGCCTAATGGGTTGATTTTACACTGTGCCATACTCCATAGGGTATCCAGTGACCTGTTCTGGGGCCCCTGTGACAAGCCTAGTGGCCTAGCTAGCCTCCTAAAGCTGTTCTGCCTTTGTCTATATGACATTTTGGAGTCCTTGGTAAGCTCTTGTCTAAAGTGCAGTTATATTAAAACAAAACACAGTATCACTAAAGGTGACCCCAAGACCCTCAGTGCGGATTCCTTGCGTCCTGTTCCTGCAGGCAGTAGGCATGTTCCTGGGCGAGTTCTCCTGCCTCGCTGCCTTCTACCTGCTCAAATGCCGAGCCAGAAGACAATCAGACTCCAGTGTAGAGCCCCAGCAGCCCTTCAGCGCCCTACTTTTCCTGCCCCCAGCCCTGTGTGACATGACTGGAACCAGCATCATGTATGTGGGTAAGTAACTTGGCCAGTGAGGCCATGCTTAAGGGACTCCCCATGAGTCAGCATCACCGGTGACGGACTCATTTGTGCATCTCCAAGACTTAGTAAGGGCAAGCTCATCTTGTTCCTGCTCCCTGGGGACATCTTGGTGGCAGCCAGCCTTTGCCCTTAACAGCTAATGATCAGGTCTCTCCTTTACTAGCCCTGAACATGACCAGTGCTTCAAGCTTCCAGATGCTGCGGGGTGCAGTGATCATCTTCACAGGCCTGTTTTCGGTGGCCTTCCTGAACCGGAGACTGGCACCGAGCCAGTGGCTGGGCATCCTGATCACTATTGCAGGACTGGTGGTAGTTGGCCTGGCTGACCTCTTGAGCAAGCATGACAATCAACACAAACTCAGTGAAGTAATCACAGGTGAGGCAGCTGCTCCTCCTGTCCCCTCCCCTCTGGAGGCCTACAGAAAGTTATCCCACAAATTCATCCAGGCTCCACCATCCATGTGTCCTGGGTTGGGTCATATACCTGCCCTTGATGGGTAGAAGTGTGAGGGAGACCAGAAGAATGTGACTGGACCAAGGAAGAGAGACAGACAAGCAGCATGAGGAGATTGCTGAGTCCTGTGGCTCACATCCATTCACAAATACAAACTGCCGGTTTGGAGTGGAACAGAAGGGCCAGTTACTGACACATGCCCAGCCCCAAGCATTTCTTATCACAGTAAGCCAGACCCAGCAGGAACTACTGTAGCACACTACACTGCCGTGACCACCTAAGCCAGTCAGCTTCACATAGAAACCTGAAGTGTCTTGTCTCAAGCCTATTGCTCCCTGAAGGACCTGCCCACCACAGATGCAGCTGTCAGGCCAAGGCAGGTCTCTGGACCTTCTGGGAGCCCAGGCCTGCATGCTGTCCACCCTGGAGGCCAGGAAGTCAGGACCCATGGTCAACCCTGGAAAATCAGGAGGCTGACTTGCTGTGCCGTCCCTGGACTCTACTGTCACCACCCCCAGCCCTAGTCCCAGGGTCGCCCTGCTTGACTGGAGCCTCCTCTCCTCAGGTGACTTGTTGATCATCATGGCCCAGATCATCATTGCCATCCAGATGGTGCTAGAGGAGAAGTTTGTCTACAAACACAACATCCACCCCCTCCAGGCCGTGGGCATCGAGGGTGCGTGTGGGCACAGGCCTGGGAGCAGTGGCTGGAGGGAGGGTCTCCTGGGGCAGTGTGTACTGTGAGACTCATAGAAGCAGGATACAGAGTGGGCTGGGAACTTGATAGAGTGAACCTCCATTCCCCAGAGGGGGGATAGGGGCCGGGTGAGAGGAGACAGAAGGAAAGTGAGCAAGATGTACACCTCCTCTAGAGGGAGTGACAGCCAGGAAGGGGACAGACAGTGTACCGAGCTTAGACCAGTTGAACTCGGAACCTTATTGCTGAGCAGTTCTGAGTCTCTTGGAGCCACAGCTCCTGACAGGCAGGGGGAAGGAAGAAGGACTTCCTGACAGGGCAGTGGCTTGAGTTGCTAGGTGTGAGTTTGGAAACCAGTGAGTTGTCTTTATCGGGTTGACATTGACAAACCAGTGAGTTGTCATTATCGGGTTGACATTGACAAACCAGCAAGTTGTCAGTATCGGGTTGACATTGAGGCAGAGGGACAGATCCCAGGAGTGAACAACAGGAACCTAACAAAAACAGTGGTTCAGCAATGAGAGTGCCTGTGGGCCATGCTGGGAGACGCAGGCAGGATGAGAGTGTGATGTGTGTGTTTGCTTCCCCCAGGCTTCTTCGGCTTCGTGATCCTCTCTCTGCTGCTCGTGCCTATGTATTACATCCCCGCTGCCTCCTTTAGTGGAAACCCTCATGGGGTCCTGGAAGATGCTCTGGATGCCTTCTGCCAAGTGGGCCGACAGCCCCTGATTGCCCTGGCTCTGCTGGGCAACATCAGCAGCATTGCCTTCTTCAACTTTTCGGGGATCAGTGTCACCAAGGAAATGAGCGCCACCACCCGCATGGTGCTAGACACCCTCCGCACCATGGTCATCTGGGCCTTCACCCTCGCATTGGGCTGGGAGATCTTCCATCCACTGCAGATCCTCGGTTTCCTCATCCTCCTCATGGGCACTGCCCTCTACAATGGGCTGCACCGACCACTGCTAGCCTGCCTGTCCAGGCGCTGGCGACTCCCTACCCAGGAGGGAGAGCAAGAGAGACTGCTGGGTGACAGCCGGACTCCCATCAATGAAGCCAGCTGAGCCCACAGTGGGATCTCTGCTGCCACCAGATGGCTGAGGCCATGCAGACTGGTGGACTGTGAGTGTCCTGTCCCAAGGCCTCGCCCCATCCATCCCTACTGACCCCTCTGTGCAGCCGCTACCAGAGAGGATGGGCGGACACCAGGTCCTGCTTTATTCCTGAGGCCTGGAATATTGGGACCCAGCCCCCACAGGTCCAGATATGGCAACCACTGTCAGCCTCCCAGCTCTGCTGCACTAGAACAAAATTGTGAGTTTGAATGTCAAGAAGCTACAACCCTAGTATTTCTGTTACACACTAACTTATCATGGTAAATTATCTAGCTTATGAACCATAAGCCACAAAGAAGTCAGTGAACAGGTTCAAATCAGAACTAAGAGACTATTCTGCAAAGTTGGAAGATATTCCTGAAGCCTGTCTAAAATCCTAGTTTCTGGCTCAGCCATGGCTGCAGGCTCAGTGCGTGTATCAGGTCTGACTGCTGTGCAGCACAGGTGTACATAATGTGTCCTTGGTGCCTTGCAGCCCCAGCATCCTGTGGGCCTCATTGTCACTAGCCTGAGCACACTAGTACCCTTCCTCCTCGTGGTGGGCTCTTTGGTATCTTTGTTTTGGTTTGGCTTGGGTTTTTTGCCATTACATGGCCCTGGTTGTCCTGAAACTCATGATACAGACCAAGCTAACCTCAGACTCCCAGCGATTCACCTTCTACTTTGTCAGTGCTGGAATTAAAGGTGCACTTCATCATGCCCAACGCTTCTGTGATGTATTCATGTTCTGTTCATACCCCAAGGCCTCTCAGCCTAGGAAAGATTAAAGGAGAATTTCAGGCAGCCCTAGGAAATCACTTCACAAACCATTTTGTTTTGTTTTGTTTTGTTTTGTTTTGTTTGAAACAAAAGTTATATTGTGTAGCACCAGCATTCAACTTCCTTTGTCACCCAGAGTTAGCTTCAGATTCAGCCTTCCTGCCTCAGCCTCCCAAGTGCTGACATGACAGGAATGTTGTGCACCAACAGACCTTCCATTTGAAAGGAGACTGAAGCCTGGAGTTGTAACTTGTTTGGCAAGAGGGATCTATGTTTACTGCTAGCTTGGGCCAAAGACCTGAGAGACCCTTGATCTAGACAGCTGCATGACTCTGTATTAGAGAGACCTAGAGCCAATGTGGCCCCACTCCCAATAATCCAGACCCATAGTGTCCACAGGATGATGGACTTACCAGGGGTCTTTCTTTGGCATCCCCAGCATTGGGTTAAATGTTTCATCCTCGTTCCCTCTCATGATATCTGTAGAGGCAAGTGCAGAGGGAAAAGCCATGGCACTCCCAGAAGGTGACATGATGCACACACAGAGCCAGTATCCCAGCCAGCCAGGTGTGGCTCACTACTATACGGTCTCTGTGGACCTTTGGGTGGATTTCTATGGCTGGGCTAAAGACCTAACACACTGTTACCCTGCAGATGCTCTCATCCTGAACAGAAGAAACAAGCCTAATCACAGCATTGTGTGGGAATGACCTATTGGCAGCTCAATAGTAAAATACAAACAGCTTTCTTTGTGAGGGGAAGGGGCCCTTGATGAGCAAAGCCCTCGGTTCACATTTGATTCCAACAGATTCTAATGGTATTTCAAGGAAGTAACTCTTCTGTTCCATTAGCCCTGAGTTCCAGAGGCCCAAGCTTTTCTGGACTACAGTCTGTCACAGGGAGAAGTAAATGGAAACCCTGTGCCCATTTACTCAAGGTGAAAGAGACAGTATGACAGCTGTCTTGTACAAAAATAAAAACAGGCCCTACAATGTTGTTTTGGAGTTGTTGTTTTTTTTTTTTTTTTTTTTTAAGAAATGAAAAATTGTCAATATTAGACTTTTTTAATGAAAGAAAAGAAACCTAAGAGTATCATCTAGAAAAAATGTGGAGTGTCAAAAGCACAAACGTCATTTACTCCTTACAGTGAAGATCCTAGCCCAGGACCATGGAGAGGCTCCACAGGTAAAGCACTTGTCTCGATAGCCTGAAGGCCTGAGTTCAATCCCCAGGACCCTCAGTAGGAGGAGCAAACTGAGTCCTGAATTTGAGCTCTGACGTTCACAAGCATGCTGCGGCATACATGCACTCACAGTCACATACCTATCATACACATATGATAATACAGTTCAAACAATCTTGAGAGACACTGGTGCCCAGAATGGAAAGCTCCCCCTCACCTCCCCGCCTGGGGCACAGCCTATCACAAACAATGACAGATGCCCTGGTTCCTTGCCCATCCTGTTCTGCCACAGATGGAGAGACCAGAGTTGGTAGACAGAATCTCGCCTACCATGGGCTGCCCTACTTGTGCCAAACAGGCACGTGTCACCATGCCCAGCTGCCAACATCCTCAAAACCCCCGAGATCAGCAGAAGACTCTGAAATCTTAAAAGTCTAAGTTACCGTTCTTGAACACTTTTTGTGGGTGGAGATTGAGACAGTTTATGTAACAATCCTGCCTATCCTCGAACCTGGGACTCGATGTATCTGGCCTCTAACTCACAGAGATCTTCCTGCCTCTGCCTCTAGAGTGCTGGGATTGAAGTTCTGGGGCAGTGCCACTATGGCTCTCCAGCCCTTAGTCCCAGCATTGCTTATGGAAATGGCTTAGTGGCAGCTCAATAGTAAACAAAACACTAACATCTGTAGTGTCTGGGGCTTGGGAGCAGTAACCTATATGAGCTCATAATTCCCTTGTGAAGTCTGTCTTAACTCAAGAATGAGTGTAGCGTTGGGCTCTGTTCTTACTGCTGCTATTCGTGATTTATGTAATGCCAAAACTAGGTTCTGTGCCACAAGATAAAACTGATAACCCAGAAATGAGGACACATGCTCTTTTATAGTTTTGTGTGACTCTTGCTCCCCACAGGTGCACTCACCTGCTGGGCTTGAGAACGGCTTCTCCTGTCTGGGCAGGCTCATGAGGTTGGTTGGCCTCAGTGGGCATCCTAGGAGTTAAGAGTTCGTTCACGGCCTCGGGTTCATCAGGATGCTCCACCATTGCTCCTCTACCTGGGCACTCCAAGGAGCTGCAGCATAGGCTGCAGTGTAACTGTCCTCCTGTGGGCGTGTCCAATGGAATCCTCTGTAATCACTCTGGGATCCAAAACAAGAATCCCCTTCAGCCAGATCTCCACAAGGGAGATATGTAGCAGTTAAATTTAAAGTAGTTTTCCTTCAGAAAAGGGTGTTGGGTTTCAGGGAAGCACCGAGACACAGCTCTGGGGGTGGGAAAATGCAGTCTTAAGATGTGGGGAGCCGAAGTTGGGGTTCCCTGATCCCTGGACATCTAGTTGCTGCTATAGTGATTCACAGAGGAGTCGGGAACAAAGGGTTGGGGGTTCCACAGGCCTAAGACAAGGAAGGCCAGGATTGTTGGGGGCCGGTGGCCTGAGGACGGCAAGCCCAGGTTAGCTCATCTGTGAAAGTAGCAGAGGTTATCTGGAGGTGCAGATGCGCCTTCTACGGGAGATTTAGGCAGCAACTCTGCAGATGAAGGCCTTCTCATGCTCCCCCACAGCAGTCTGGATGGTAGAGACAGTCCTTGGTTCCATACTGTTTATTGGCTGTTCATCATGGAAAATGGATGCATACCAACATCTCAGGGTGGACCAGGGTATTTAATCTCAGGATTAAATACCTTTTGCAGGAAGGAATGTCAGGGAAGGGGAGCTTATTGGCTAAACCCTCAGGACCTCTAGGTACCTCATTAGCATGGAGAACTCTGTTTGGGGTTATATGACTGAAGTAGGGAGCTTAGCACAAGTTCCAGGCCAGGACTCTGGCAGGGAGCAGTGAGGCACCTACTGTCTCAGGTGTGTGTACCCGAGTTTCTGGGGTCTCAGACTCACTCTATCTTGCCAAGTTTCCTAGCATGGTCCATTGTCTCACAGGGATCCATTACCTGAAAGGAAAGCCATAGCCCAGGATGGTCTTTAAGAAGGAAATGCAATTTCTGAGTCAGTGAACTGACCCAGTGATGAAAAGTGTCAGTTGGAGACTTACAGCCTCACAGCCAATCCTGGCTTTTTATTTTGAGAGAAAAGATTTGAGAGGATGGTTTTCAGCTGACATTCATTCTAAAGCCAGAAAAAAAGCCAGGTTCAGAACTAAGTCTTTTAGTTAGGAGAGATGACAGAGGTTCTGTTTAGTTGACAAAATTGATGGACTGGGTATTAGGTCTATCTTGTACCTTACTGACACAAATTGGTATAGTTGTGCTCTAATTGTATTTTGAGAGAAATTTTTTTTATTTTATTTTAACAGAAAGGGTGATATGTATGTAGAAGGAGCTAAGGTGGGAGGAGTAAGGAGAGGAAGAGGAAAAGGAAGAGGAGGAGCTAGGGAGAGCAGAGATGTAGGAGCGATGGAGAGCCACACAGGTATGGAGAGCAGTTGTGGGTAACAACTTTTATTTAGGTTAGCTAATTGCAATACACCTCTAATTGTATGGGCATATTGTTATTGAGCATTACCAAACATATAAAGCCTTTGATTAATCTTTAAGCATTAGATTCCCATTTTCTTACTGGGCCTGCATAGATAGTGGGATGGTCTGGGCAATGCCCAACCTTGTGGAGACAGCGTGGAAGACTGACAGAGCCATGTCCCATGCTGGCGTCTCGTGGGTGGCTGTTTCTAGCTGCCGCGCCGACGTGGCCTCCGACCACAGAACATGGCAGCTGAGCCAGGCAGAGCTGCTACAGCTTAGATAGTCAGCTTGACCAGTGACCATTTTTAAAATATCTCCCACAACACTAACTGGACTATACAAGAGCAAAACTCTTCATTTATGGCAGGCAAGTAAATCTCCAAAGTCACAGAACCAGCAAACAGGAAGCTAGGATCCAAGCTTACATAAAACCTTGTGTAAATCCCACACTCAAGCCGTGCCCCTGAGCCAATGAGAGTCGAAGTGGGAAAGTGGGTTCTGATCATGTAAGTGGCCCTAAAGTTGATTGTGTTTCTACATGTTTCAGTGTCTGTGTACATGTGCCTGTGTGAGTGTGTTGGAAACTGAACCCAAGAGGCCTCGTGCTTGCTCAGGAAGCCCTCTACCAATGATCTATAGTTTTGTCTTTCTTTTTACTTTTGATTTTGATGCAGGGTCTTTCTAAGATGCCCAGACCAACCTTGGGCTTGCCCTGTAGGTTAAGCAATCATTAAAAGTTCGGTCTGCTTCCCCAACCTCCCAAGTAGGTGGGTTGACAGGTCATGACCACCATGCCCATCAGGATTGACATTTTTCAAGCCAGACCTCTATTGAAGAGTGTAAAAAAAAATATAGAAGAAGAACAAGAAGAAGAGGAGAGGGAGAAGGGGGAAGAGGAGGAAGAAGAGGAAGGAGAAAATTCAAGCTGTGATGGGGCCTCAGTCGCATAGCTCCTTGAGTCAGATGAACACAGCTTCCTTCTCCCTCCCTCCCTCTCTACCACATCACATTGCTCAAGCCAGAGTATACCTCTTCCAATCAGCATGAGCAACCTCCTGGTGGTTCCTAATTCCTAGGTCACCATGTTAATACCAAATCAGCTAAGCACATCCTAGGCCAGAATTCCTGGGCCTAAATGATCCTTCTATCAGCCTCCAGAGTTGCCAGGACCTCAGAAGTGCACACTTGAACCCACCACACTCTTTAGTAAAGAGAAAGAGAAAGGTCCACAAGAAGCAATGGTGTGGTGACAGAAGGTAGAGGCCATCCCTACATACTGGGTTCAAATCCAGACTCACCTGGTCATCCCTATGTGATGTCAGCTTTCACTGAATGAGTCTCTTGTCTCAGACATGCTGGCACAACCAACTAATTTCTCCCCTTTCTTTCTCCTATGCTGAACTTCCTGTTAGTTCTGAGGGTTTCTATGATCTACGGGTTACTACTCTTGTTCCAGTCAACTCATCTAGAGCCCGGAGACATCTAGTGTTCAACATGACTTCTTCAGCCCATTTTGTTTTTGTTTGATATATTTTTAAAAATCAGTAGTTCAATATACAGCATGCGGGACCGTGTTACCAGACAGACGTATGAAATGGGACAGTTGAGTGAGCTCAGGTCCTGAGAGTCTCAGAGATCCGGTGGCAGAGAGAGCCACTTCTACCTGCTCTGGAACATGTAACCATGACACCCCACTGAAGACCATAGGCACTGAGTCACACAGCACAACACCACCTGCAGTTCTTTTCCGTGTTAACGAGGTATCTAGATAGCCCTGAGCCTTGAGCCAATGAGTGCCTTTCCTGAGTATTCCTTTCCACAAGAGCTATATAATCCCTGGTTCACCCCAACATCAATTAACCAAAATGAACAAACAAGGATTGTCTCAGAGAGTTGCTTCATTCAGAATCAAGGTGGGGAAGGCCCTGACTAAGGTGAGCCTAATACTCCTTCTTCCCTCCAGCCCCTCTGGCACACTCAGACCTCACTCCCATCCAGACCAGGTTCCACTCATCCTGGGCTCTGCCTCGCCCTCTCCACCTGGCATGCCCAGATGCTGGAGGCGAAGGTCAAACCTTGGACCCCACTTCCTGACTCTCGGTAGCACAACAGTGACACCCAGGTACCCAAAGATGAAACCACGAAGGACAGCATCCTTCTTAGACTTCCACAGTTTCCCCTTCTGGTGTGGCGAAGGAAGACACGGGCTGTGGACCCCTATTTCAGATTTGGCCCTGGCTCCTTCCTGTACCCCACCCATCCACCCACCCACAGAGTGGCAGGTTGCAGTACAACAGTCTAACTGGTTCAAAAGCCAAAATATGCAAAAATGTGTACATTAATAAGCATTATCCCCCTCTTATACCTTAACCCACACACTGCTACAGTTTCATAGGCAGTTTCATCAGTTTCTTATGGATTTTCATAAGAGTCTCCCTCCTTATGAGTCTGCCTTCAATCTAGCTCTCTACTTCTAGTTTACTGAAGGGCTATCTGTCCAAAGCAGACTTCATACCTGAAGACTGTCTCTGACTGACTGACAGTTACTGAGGATCTGGGTCTCTCCAGTGATGGTGGGGCATCATCTTCTGTGATTTGACTATACCTTAAAGGACTTAATAAGAGCCTTCTTTTCTTCTCTCTCTCTCTCTCTCTCTTGCTCTCACTCTCGCTCTCTTTTTTATAGTAAGCATAAAATTTTGATGAATTAAGATCACACATAGCACACAGCCACCATCAGTCTCTAGAACTGTTTTCACTTCCCAATCAGAAACTCTGCCCATTAAACAATAACTCCATCCTCCCAGCTCCTAGCAACTGCCATTCTATTTTCTGTCTATCTTTATGAATTTGACCACTCTTGGTGTCTGCCTCATCTTAGTGGAATGATGGACTAGTGATCTTTTGTGACTAGCTTATGTCAACTACCATAATGGTTTCAAGATCCATCAATGTAGTATATGACAGAAATTCTTCCCCTTTTAAGGTGAACAAGATGCCATTGTATATTCATTCCTGCTATTCATTTGCTGATGGACAGTCAGGTACTTTTCACTGTTTGGTTATTGTTAGTAAAATTGTACAATTGCTGGGTGCATGAGCATGCATTATCTGTTGAAGTTCCTGCTTTTAGTTCTCTTGGAGATACACACACACACACACACACACATACACTCATCGACTTCTGGATCATATAGTAATTCTATGTTTAAATGTTGTGTCTGTGGGGTAGCATATTGGAGATTAAACCAGTTGGCTATTGATTTTTTGTTTATTTGAGACAAAAAATAAAATAAAATCTTACTCATATCTCTGACTAGCCTGGAACTCACTATGTAGGTCTGCTGCCCCTGAACTTAAAACAAACCTGCTTCTGAAGTCCCAAGCGCTGGGATTAAAGGAATCCACAGATGAAGTCAGAGCACCTGTGGCCCAATCATCTCCCAAAGTCCCCACCCCTAAACACTGCTGCATAGGGGACACCAAGCTTTTGGAGGATATTTCAGATTCGAACCACGACACATTTCCACAGCAGCTGCGCTATTTTACACCACCCACCCCAATGCTCCACAAGGCTTCTATGAAACCACTGATTATATAAGTATTTTCCTGATTAGAGTACAGGTTCACGATAGATCATTTAGAAAACTCAAAAAAGCAAAATGACGAAATTGAAATTCTCTTTATTATGATTTCGGTGCCACGACCTGAATTCATATTACTCCCGGGAGAAAGAGAAAAGCCGGTTTTTCTCGGACAATTCCATCATTATGTTTGATAGCATGGTCCAAGAATAGTGCTTGCGCTTGTCCTGCCTGGACCTTGTCCTCAGATCCCATCTCCTGGCTGTCCCCACGACTCTATCTTCTGAAAAGGTCACGCAGTTAACCTGGCTTCTGAATCACATTTGCGGGTTGCTTTCGGGAGCGTCACGGGTGCTGTGTGGAGTTGTCACATTCTTGGGCAGTCTGTTTCCGCATTTTTAAAGCCACCCCCAACGTCTGATAGGAAAACATAAAACGTTTGAGGAAATGAGCTCTACAAACTCAACACCCACCTCAGAACTGAGCTGTCCCGTGGCCCAGAGTGCTCCTGAGAAAATGAGTCCTGTTAGTTACGAGATGAACAAGGACAGGGTAGGAAAGTCCCGCCTCCCTTCGCGTCTCCAAGTACCCATTGGCTGACTCTGCGACCGGATATTTATTTTTATTGGTTCTTTTGGATGTCGCTCCACGCTGGCTTTCCAGAGCCAGCCACTGAGAGTCACGGAGTTGGGGATTTTAAAAATGCGGTGGGCGGGGCGAGTGATTTTTTGAACTGATGGCGGCGGACACCCGGCGTTCCTGACGCACACGGTCGGTTTGTTTTCGCGTTCAGTTTTGGCCGCAGGACTCAGAAAGCTTAAGGGAGGCGGCGGAACCCGGACCTTCGCGATCAGCCATGGGCCCGCGTCGCAAGCCGAGGGCCCCGACGAGGAGACCCTCCAGCCCGGCGCCCGGACCCTCGCGGCCATCCGTGAGCCCGCGTCGCGGGCCGAGAACTCCGACGAGGCGGCCCTCCAGCCCGGCGCCCGGACCCTCGCGACGGAGCTCCGGTGTTGGTAAGCGGGCCTGTCCTGCACCTCCGAGGCCAGTGACGTGACCCTGCGGGGCGGGGCAGTAAAGAGGACATCTGCCCCTGGTCACGGCTTGCTGCTAACCACGCGTAGGGTTACTGGTTTCCCGCCGGTGAGAAAAACGAAACGCAGACAACATAGGTAGCTTGTGCAGAGACACTCATTCTGACGGACATGGGGTTTTGTTTTGTTTTGTTTTTGTTTTTGGATTCATTTAACGTCTTGTGTGTGTTTGTCTGAGTGTGTGCTACATGTTCGAAGTTGCTGGCGACGGCCAGAAAAGGGCGTCGGAACCCTGGAGCGGGAGTTACAGGCAGTTGTGAGCTGTCTAATAAGAGTGCTTGGAACAGAGAACTTGGGCCCCCTGGAAGAGCAGCCTGCGCTTTTATCAGCTGAGCCAACTTTCCAACCCCTACTTTTTATTATTTATTTGCAGCGCTAGAGATAAGACCCAGGACTCCGTGCTTGTTGGCACGGTCTCTACTATAGAACTACATCCCCAACTCCCTGTCCCCCACCCCACCCCACCCCCATTTTTATTTTAAAATTACTTTTCCAGCTATTTGGTGCCTTTTACCCCCTCTTTCACTTCCATCACTCAGCCTCCCCACTCACAGACCTTGCCTAGGTGTCACCTTCCTTTCCCAACTCAGTCCTTCTTTTATGTGGGCCCTTGGACACATCTTCCTTTTGTGCTGTAAGAGACTTTGTGTTGTTCATGCTCCCTTGCTACATAACAGCTCACAGCCATCTGTAACTCCCGTTCCAGGGATCATTATGGCCTCTGCAGGCACTGCATGCATAAACATACATGTCTCTGTCTAGGCAAAACAGATACACACAGAACAAAATAAAACCATTTTTGGTGTGATAGTGACTTCCATGTATCCCAGGCTAACCTTGCACTCAAGACCCCCTGTCTCTGCATCCCATGTGCTGGCATTGTAGGTGAGGGCCCATGGGCCTGGCTGGAAAGAACCTTAGTATGAAGTCCTTAGTATGGAGTTCTCTGGCTCCCAGCTGCTTAAGTTGACTTTTGAGACCCAGCTTCAGTGTGTTTGAACCCAGTTCTTTCCATGTCATCTCTGATCAGTTCCTTTTCATAAACACCTGTTCTTGCATTGTGAATCTTAAAGCTTGCTTCCTCTTATGTTTCTCAAAATCTTTCTTTTCTGGGAGAGAATAATGTCTCACCATGTAGCCCAGTCTAGCCACCTACCTCTGCCTCTCAGGTGATAGACTGCAAGCACGCAGGATGGCACCCAGTTCTCTCCTCTCCAGTTCAAACTCCTTGGGTATAGTTTATTTTGATTCTTGATTTTAGCTCATTTTTCTTCTGGTGTTAGTCACATTCTTTGGCAGTCTCTTGTTGTGTTGTCTTTAGTTTCTGTGAGTGTGTGACTGGTAAACCCCCCCACCCCCCCGCCCCTGCCAGCCTGGATCCCACATGTGGTGAGGAGGAGCCAGCTATCTGTACTTTATCTCTTAGTTATGGTCCATCATAGTTAGCTTCAGTTGACAGCCCTGATACAAGTGTAGTCACCCAGGAAGGGGGAACTTCAGCTGACCTGGAGACCTGTCTGAGGCCTTTTTAAACATTACTTACTGATATAGGCGGTCCCAGTCCTCTGAGGGCAGTGCTGCCACCTCCTGTCTGGGTAGATGGGCTTGAATTATGCAAGCTAGGGGAGCAGGTCAGTAAGCAACGCTCCTCCAAGGTTCCTGCCTCCAGATTCCAGCCTTGAGCTCCTGCCCTGGCTTCTCTTGATGATGGACTGTGACAAGCAAGCCAAATAAACCCTTTGCTTCCCAAGTTGGTCTTGGAAGTGGTGTTTATCACAGCAACAGCAACCAAAGTAGAGCAGGGTCCTCCCTCTCTGTCTTCAATGTCTCCAGCCTCCTAGACACTGCTCTGTGTCCTTGGTTCATAACCCTAACCTCACCCATGATTAAGTCTTCACCTGCCTGGCACAGGCCACTTCTGTACTGACCTCTGTCTCCCATTTCCCTTGCAGTGCTCCTCACTGCTTGGGATAGAACCTTCTTTCTTGGCTGGACCTTAAATAACCTAGCCAAAGCTAAGTGTTCCTGTTTTGCAGTACTAGGGATTGAACCCAGGGCCTTATCTGTACAAGGCAAGTGCTCCTCCAGCCAGTTCCTATGTGTGTGCTTTTGTTTTGTTTTAGCCAAGCTGTTCAATTAATTGGGCATATTCATTTTAATCCATCAATTGTTTATATTTATTGACAATTATACTATTTACTTATTTAATTTTCATTATGACTAATTTATTGTATTTAATGTCTTATTTATCTTAATAACACTTGAGTTGAGTTTAACTCAGCTATCTTTTTGTTTTTAAGATTTATTTTTATTTAGGGGGCCTGGTGACTGGCTTAATAGTTAGGAGCACTGGCTGCTCTTCCAGAGGCCTAGGTTTTGAATCCCAGCACCACATAGTGGCTTAACAACCGTCAGTACAGTGCCAGAGGACCTGCCTGCCTCTTCTGACTTCTGCAGGTACCAGGCATACACATGGGGCACAGACATACATGCAGGCAAAGCACCTACTTATTTATGTGTATGTGTTTTACCTGCATATATGTGTGTGTGTGTATATGTGTGAGTATATGTGTGTGTTTGTACATATGTACATATACACACATGTATATGTACATATGTACATATGTATATGTATATACACACACACCTACAGAGGTTAGACACAGATGTCAGGATGTTGGATTCTCTGGAATTGGAGTTAGATGGTTGTACGCCACCATATGGATGTTGGGCACCAAACCTAGGTCCTCTACAAGAACAACAAATACTCTTGACCAGTGAGCCATCACTCCAGCCCAATTTTTATTTCTAATCATATGTATGTGCACATTAATACAGATGCCCAAGGGGACCAATCACTGGATCCCCCTGACCCTAAAGTTACAGACAAGTGGTTATAGGCAGTGTGAGCACCTGCCATGGGTGCTAGGAACCACACTTGGATCCTCTGTACAAATGGCGCATGCTCTGACCACTGAGCCATCTTCAGACCTTAACTCATTTGGCATTCTTGTTTTCTGCTAGATCTATTTCAGGTTATTTATTTGCCTCTGGTGAATTTGGGGTGTTATCTTTCATGTTTTGAGAAGAATATTTTTATATTTTTCTTTTTAAGTAGTCTAATATCAGTTAAGTTTCTTCTTTAACATTTTAGATTAGAAATATTTTTTCTTTGTCTGTGTTGTGGGGATTGAACCCATGGCTTCATGCATGCTAACCAAGCACTGTACCACAGAGCCACAGCTCCAGAGCAGAATGGTTTGGGCTTTTTTTTTTTTTTCCCTCAATTTTGTATTTTTGTTTTCTAATGAGAATTTGAATTCTTACCAAAGTCTATGGCTTCACCATCCACATTCCTGACAGTAACAGTGAGTTATGCCATTTCCAAGGTCCCAACTTAGTCTCTAATGAACACTGGCCAACTGTCTCCACTTCCCAGGGCTCCAGGATAATCAAGACAAGAGGTTTGTACTAGATGCTACCTAATTCCTTCCAGCTAGTTAGAATAAAGACAAGAGCCTAAAAACTGAAATAACTAACTTTCCAGTCTGGTGGGAAGGACATGAGATCCATGGGTACTGTGGGGCCTGACAGGAGGGGTCTGTCAGGAAGGGACTAAGGGTGTAAGAAGGGCCTTATGGAGTTTAATGCGCAAACCCATTAAACTCAGACGGAATTCAATTCACAGGCCTTTCTTAAGCACCTATCTGCTTGCTCTGAGGACAGTTCCGTCCTGAAGTCTGTTGACTTCGTGTGAAGGGTTGTGTCTGCCGTGTTGCAGAACACACTTCCTTCCTCTGCCTTCACCACCTGACTCTTCTGCTCAGGCGCTCAGGCACTACACAGAAGACGGAGATTACTGTGGCTTAAGGAAATCAAGAACCTGCAGAAGAACACAGACCTCTTGTTAAGGAAGAAACCTTTCAGCCGCGTTGTGAGTTCTGGGGACCTTCACTCTGGCCTGGAGTCATTCTTTAATTTTCTTTAATTCTCCCAAATATGGGGATGCTTCTGCTTCTCACTGACTTGGCTGAAGGTTGTCTCTAACCCCATGGCACTGCACAGCCTCTGCGTTTATGATACTGATTATTCTTGTTACCTCACTATAATAGAACCTCTCATCTGGTTTGTCTCCCTACCCTGAGGTTACCTTTTTTTCCTCACCACCCATAAGCTATACCAGTTCCTAAGCTCCAGGGAGTCAGCACCTCCTCTGAGCCTGAGATCGAGGGCCGAGACATAATGGTAGAAATGAATGCATTAGGTACTTGGAGAACGTCCATCCACTCATCCTCCTCCACTCCTCCACAGGTAAGAGAGATATGTGGGAAATTCAGCCGTGGTGTGGATTTATATTGGCAAGCCCACGCCTTGTTGGCCCTTCAAGAGGTAAGAAGGGGCAGGGATGGGTGAAGGCAGAGAGGAAGAAATACATTCCAGAATTCCACAGGACTGCTTATGGTGTACCACAGGTTGTTTCTCGCCTCCTGAAAAGAGCAGCCAACATGTAACACATGAGGGTGTGGAGCGGGTCTGATGGGTAGCCCCTGGATTCACCTTGTTCTTCTCTTGAGTCCTTTGAGTCAGTCTGTCTCCAAGAAAAGACAGTCTGGACCCTCACTCATGTCAATGTTCTCTTTCTGCCAAGGCAGCAGAAGCCTTTCTCGTCCACCTCTTTGAGGATGCCTATCTGCTGTCCTTACATGCTGGCCGGGTCACGCTTTTCCCCAAAGACATACAGCTGACCAGGAGGATCCGAGGCATCGAGGGAGGACTCGGCTGAGCCGGCAGTGTGATGTGTCTGTAAGTCTTTCCTGTTCTTCAGAGTGCTGCTTGTTGCTGAGAGAAAAGATTGTTCTGAAGGGGAGCAGCATCCTCGCCCATCCTTAGTCCCTTGCCCTCTCACCTGTGTTCCCTAAGGAAGGTCTTTTCTAGATGCTTAGAAGGCATGCACCATGTCCCTTTGTGCAGTGTTAAGAGCTGAAGGTAGTGCTTCATGCTTGTAACCCAGTACTTGAGAAGCCCGAGCAGGAGGATAAAGAGCTCAAGACCAACATAAGACCTGAGCATCTCACTCAGCTGCCAGGTGGATGCCAGCCAGCACTAGAGAGTGAACGTATGAGTGTGCTCCATATTTCTGATAATACATCTTGTCATTTTACAAGGACCAGATCCTTCCTCCCCCACCCCCACCACACCCCCTCGGCTGCCTTAGTAAGGGTCTTACTATGTAATTCTGGCTGTCTTGGAACTGTATAGAGCAAGCTGGCCCCAAACTCACAGAGATCACCTGCCTCTGCCCAAGTGCTGGGATTAAAGGTGTACACCACTATGCCCAGTTTCGGATTCTCTAATTTTAAGAAGGGGTTTTTTTGTTGTTTGTTTGTTTGTTTGTTTGTTTGTTTGTTTTTAATGCCTTGTTAGTAAATGTGATTGCTAAATTTCAGAGACAATGCCTGGAACCTTTGGAGCTGCAGCTAGACAGTGGTGTCTAAGGACACTGCCTAGATTTTGCTGGTTTTGAACAGTGGCTACACGTTGCCCTTTAAACTGTCTTTCTAAAAGAGAAGATTATGGCTTTCCTCTGTGACAGAGGAAGAAGAGACCATCTGCCTGCTTCCATAGACATGAGTGTTTGCAGACCAAAGGTCAGCTTGGTTTGTAAATTGCTCAACCTTATGACAGAGTTTCAGACACATGAGATCTGCCATGTTCTGAGGGGATATTGTTATTTTATTCTTACTGTACTGTGTGCATCTTTTACTGTGTGTATTTGTACTTTTTAAAAAATATATATAAGGAAGAAAAATCTAAATAAAATACTTGAATCTCTTGTATGGAAAGCCCTGCCAGCCCCATTGTATAAATGTCTGCCTTCCAGACTGACCTCGTCCTGCCTGTCAGCAAACATGCAGCTGTTCAAAACTTAAGTACGACTACATACAAAATCTTTTCTTCCTTTCCTTCAAGGCTGGAGCTTGAATCCAAAGTTTTGTGCGTGCCAAGCATGGAGTATAATGTTGAACTGCATCCATAGCCTGAAATAGATAGTCTTTCAGATTCCTACCAGTAAATTCTATCAAAAACGTTCAGAAAATCCCTCTCGGAATTGGACATTTTATTCTTAACTGTAAATCATATAAAATGTATCATACCAGTCTGGGATTTTAAAATGTGTTTTCAGCATTTTTACAGGTTATCTTTAGCTTATTTGGGGGGAAAATAATAAAAAAATAATTCTTTAATGGAAATACTGAAATAAAGTTGCTGTTATAGATGTCATAAGCTTTTTTATTAAATATTAGCTCAGCATTTTACACCATTTGAAGCAGTTACAACAGAAACAAGAGAATTAAGCCGTGTAGATTTGCCACTGATTTAACAAACACACAAAAAAGCTGCCCTCTTACTGTCCATACAAGCAGTGTAAGAGGCTTCCAGGAAGCTGGGACGCGCTGAGGCGAGAACAGTGTGAGCTGAGACTCCTGATGATGAACTCATGGCAACTGACTAAACTCAGACCAAAGCCGAGTTCCAGGTCTCACCGTTTAATAAACTTTACCCTTTGCCAACACTTACCGTTGGATCAGATATATTTGGACGTTCAGTTAAAGCTCATCCGGGTAATTTTAGAATTCTTTTCAAGGGCCAAGCAGGATCCACATTTCTCAGGACTGCAGTGTTTACATGACAGTAAGTGCTTTACATCCTGGTAACTGATAGTATGTAATGTGTGTAATGTTATAGTTTATCCTAGGTCTTAACAGCTTATGTGAGGTTTCTTACTTAGATGTGGAGGTCGGACAAACTGGTGTTCCCCAGGATCCACCTGTCTCCACCTTCCCAGTATGGGCTACAACCATATGCTGTCATAGCTGGCTTTTTATGTGGATCCTGGGATTAAACTCAGGTCCTGTGCCTGCAAGGCAGGCTCTTTACCAACCAATCCCCCCTAGCCCAGTGTTGTTGAGCTTTTGTGTGGTCTGAGATAGCCCTCGCTGCACATGTATTGAGGGCATTGCAGATGCTTGAGCTGGGGATGGGTCAGTGGGCTTTGCCAACTGCAGTCTGGCCTTGCTTCCCAGTTGATATCCATACTGCAGTCATCGCTGCTTCTGTTGCTCTGTCTTCCCTACCATAGCACTTGTTACCCCCTGAACCAAGAGCCCAAATAAGCACCCCCTCCCTTAAGCTGCTCTGTCAGGTGTGTGGTCATAGAGTAAAGTTAGCTAACATAAACCCCACTTCTCATTCATTAGCTTGTTTGAGATGGGGTCCTGCTATGTAACCAGTTTGTTCTTGAACTTGTGATGTTTCTGCCTTGGCCCTCCCAGGTGCTAGAATCACAGGGGTGTAGCACCCACGGCCTGGTTTCTGTACTAGGAATCTCATTCTTTCCTACCCTTCCCATTGAGTTTATTTCTGTTTTCCCATTTGTAATTCCAGGACATTTTTCTTATTTTTGACTTTCTTTTTTTATATATAAAATGCCAGTCAGCACTTAACAGTAAAACAGACCACTGTAGCTGTTGAAATCAAAGAGGTATTGATGGAGAAGACAAAGGGAAGACCAAGGAGCCACTGGTGCCACAAACCCACCCTTGCCATGGCTCTGTAGGACATGGCCCCCACCACCACAGCACTGACTACCTCCTCACCCTGAGCAGAGCACCACGCCTGTCAGCTGCTGCCCCTCAAAAGCACTGCTCAAGTAGGAAAGAGAGAGATCTGCTCTGCTCCTCCAACTTTCCAGGTCCTACCCAGCATCTGTCGGCAGAACCTAACCAGAAGCATCCATAAGGGAGTCTGAGAATGTACCTGGCCGGCTTCTAGCCTCCTTTGTTAGAAGAGCCAGGATAGGGACCAAGCTACAAGAATCAAGCAGCCCTTGTCTTATGAGTGCAATGGCACTTTAAGTTTTTTGTAATTTCCTGGTTTTGTTTTGCTGTATAGTAACTGTTTGCTCCAAGTTATTCCCCCGCCCCCTCTAGTTTTTCCGGTCTCTTTAGTAGCTAACATTATTTGGTTGAGGATAGAGACAAAAGCTAATTGAGAGTTATAAGCATGTGGCTGGGACTTGCCGAGTTTGAGCTTTCCTGGAGAATGCTCAGATGAACATTTTAGAGAACCCTCATGTCCTCTCCGGATAAAGACACGCCCAGAGGAGGCCTAAGGCCTAGGTGATTTTAAGAACTGATGCCCATATACAAAACGTATGCACAAACCTTCAACATGTCTGTCCCTGGCTTTGGTCTCCTTACATCCGGAGACCCTCTACTAAATTGTCCAAGGGGACACTGGAGAAAGGCAGCTGTGTTGTGAGCACAGAGAGGAACTTCTGGGGGTTTGGTTGTTTGCTAATGACCTTACAGCCAGCCCTACCCAACTCCCAGGGCTCCAGTTGCAGAGGATTTCATGAAGTCAGTCTGGGGCTAGCCAAGGCTGTTGTGGTTGTGTGGAATGTGCTGGTGCAGCTTTGCCCTGGACGTCTTCGGAGCTGCTGAAATCAGTGTCTGCTTGTCCCTCTGCTTTTTAACTTTCAAAAGCGTTGCCGCCTTTGCCTCCGTGGTTCTCCCTTTGTGAGTTTGTGATGATTTTCTTAACTCCGTACAGAATCTTGTTTTGGCAGTTTTCTTTCTTGACTTGAGAAGGCTGACTCCGTGGTTTTCTGGGTTCTGTAATTTTTCCCCCATTGAGCTATCACCACAACCATGACTCTTTGAATCTAATATGATTTCCTTGATTTATCTTTTCTTCGAAGATGTTTCCTTGTTTCTGGTGTTCTGTAATGTCGTTATGTTGTGTCTGAATGCAGATTTCTTTTTCTTAGTTTGCTTAGCATTCACTGGGCTTCTTGAATATGGACTGATGGCTTTTCATCAGTTCTCACCTATTATTTCTTCAAACACTGCCTCTCCCCAGTCTCTCTCCTCTCTCACCAAAGCTCCAGTCACCTGTTCTTCAGGCTTTTCCCTGTATCCTTTACCGCTGCTTTCAGATGGCTTCTGCCCCACCTCCTAATGCACTGAGGTTTGTTTTTTCTTTTCAGCTATTCCTAATTTACTTTTAAACTTTTTGACTTTCTTTTCTTCTTCTTTCTTCCTTCATTTCTTTCTTTCTTTATTTTTCATGTTTTTTCTGTTTTGAGATAGGGTCTCATTATATGGCCTGGAACTCAGAGGGATATTCCTGTCTCTGCCCACAGTGCTGGGATTAATATGTGTATCTTCTGGTCTTTGTCCATTTCCTTAATTTTAATTGTTGTAACGTGTAATGGCTATTGCTGGTTGTCAACTTGACTGTATCTGGAAAGAACTACAATCCAAAATTGGAGTGCTCACCGATGATCCGGATCTTGAGGCTGGAAGACACAAGTTTCTGACCTGGATCTTGGCATGCAGATGTTGAGACGTAGTGGCTATGAAAAGTTTAGGCCCAGGCAAGGTAGTGCATGCCTTTAATCCCAGGAGACTGAGGCAAGGAGATCTCAGAGTTCAAGGTCAGCCTGGGACAAAACAAGTCCCAGATCCAGGCGTGGCGGTACACACCTTTAATCTGGGCCACACCAGAAGTGTTGAAGACCTACATAAGGCCATTGGAAGAAGGAAGATTCACTCTTCTTCACTGCTTGCACTTACTTGCCAGCACATCTGTTGGAATCCACTTCTACAGAAGACCACCTGAAACAGCTAGTCTTGTGGGATTGAGCAACTACTAGATTCTTGGACTTCCCATTCACAGCTGCCCATCGTTTGGGAGTTGGACTACAGACTGTAAGTCATCACAATAAATTTACATAATTTATACATTCCATAAGTTCTGTGACTCTGGAGAACCCTAAGAAATGAGGTTTGTTTTGTTTTGTTTTTAATTTATTAGTTCTGTAATTATTATTTCATTCTTGCTTGTTACTGTATTGTTTCATTTTTCAGATAGGGTCTCACATAGCCCAGGCTAGACTCAAGCCTGCTGTGTGGCCAAATGTACCTTGAACTTACTCTCCTACCTCTGTTTCCCAGTGCTGGGGTTGTATGTGCTCACTGCCAAGCCTGACACCGCGATGCCCAATTTTCTTCTCATCTTTATGTTACTTTTTATAGTTTCTTATCCTGTCTACCACACTGAACATAGTTGTCACCATTTTGTTCCATGCCTGCTAGTCATTGAAATGGAAAATAGCGCCAGGCGATGGCGGTACACGCCTTTAATCCCAGCACTTGGGAGGCAGAGGCAGGCAGATTTCTGAGTTCGAGGCCATTCTGGTCTACAGAGTGAGTTCCAGGACAGCCAAGGCTACACAGAGGAACCCTGTCTTAAAAAACCAAAAAAAAAAAAAAAAAAGAAAAAGAAAAAAAAATGAAATGGAAAATAGCTCTACTCTGAGCAAGGCCATGCTGATCACAATCCTGCTATGTTCTCTGTGAGGTTTGTTAAACTTAAGAAATTCCACAAAGCAGGCTGGTAAGATGGCTCAGCAGTTAAGAGCATCAGCTGCTCTTCAGGAGGTCATGAGTTCAAATCCCATCAACCACATGGTGGCTCACAACCATCCATAGTGAGATCTGATGTCCTCATATGGGTGTCTGAAGACAGCTACAGTGTACTTTGGGCTGGATTGAGTGGGGCCCAGAACAAGCAGGGGCCAGAGTGAGCGGGGCTGGAGCAAGAGGGACAAGGGAAGGGGGAAGAAAAAGAAGAAATTCCACAAAACTTTACAAATAACCCATCAAATCAAAGATCAATATGGACTGTTATATCTAAAGTGGCTTGAGTCAGAGCCGACCACCAGGCAGCACTGCCTATACCTGTGTATGAGCTCAGTGTAGTTTTGTGGAGTTTTTCTTTTACAAGACAGCCCTGAGAAATGTTCAGAATTGTGGCTCAGGCCCTCAATTCTGAACTGTGGCCCTGATTAATCAGTCTTAGGGTATGCATTTAATAAACCATCCTTGTCTGCCTGAGATCAGTGTTTGTGTGGTTTGTGGGGTGACTCTTGGATCCCAACAATCCCCTGCTGAAAGCTCCAAGTCTGGTCTCTTAATCCACAGACCTGCCCTCCTCTACATGGAACAGGCCAACTGTAGATACCTGCTTGCCACCACACCACTCAGCACCAATGGAGGATGTCACCTAGAGGCCTGCCACTGGAGCAGCCAGCCTACAGTGGGAGTGGCCATAATATGAGTGTGTGGTGGTCAGACAGGAGAGAAAGTGGAGCAGCTTGAGCATTATGAAGAGAGATGGAGCTGGAGACTTGAGGGTGGAGAGGAGGAACCTGTTGTGAGTAGCTAGCCCTGCCACCTGGAACCACGGGGAGGTCCCAGTCCATTCTATTTTTGCTGTAGACTGGGGATGGTACAGAATATGAAAATACCAAAGGATGTTGAGGACTTTAGATAGGGTTTGAGAAACTTTGGAGGTGGTAGTAAGGAATGCCTCCACCCAGTCTGAGAAGGTGTTCATCAAGACCAGGAGGTACTTGGCATGTTTGATCATGAGCATGTGGGTAAAGTCAAGTTGCCAGTCAGTCACAGAGAGGGAGCCTCTAGCCTGATGGGTAGGAAAGGGGGTGCTATAATACCTGGAGTTGAGACCTGACATCTGACAGATTTTGCAAGAGGCAGTGATAGATTTTAAGAAATGTGAGTCCTCAAGGGTAGGCTGTAGGTGGGTTTTAACAAAGTAAGATGAGTCTTGGCTATTAAGGGTGAAAGAGCTGGTGTAGATAGGACAGTTTGCTGAGTGTAAGTGGGTTACAGGGGTGGGGTGGGGAAGAGTGGCTTGTAGTGTGAGAACATCCTGCAGTGGGTGAAATGAGTCTGGGCCCCCAAGGGTCGCAGCTATAGCTGCCTCATCAGCCCAGTTGTTCCCTTAGAGATAATAGAGTCATCTGTCTGGTAGGACCAGTGGTGGACAATTCCAATAGCTGTGAGGAGTTGGGAGGCTTTTAGCATGGCCATAGTTCAGCCTGCATTGGTTATTGATCCACCTTTTGTTGTAAGTAGCACACACTCTTTCCAGATAACATCGTGGGACAGGAGGATATGGAAGGCATATTTTAGAGTCTGTGTAGATGTTTGGAGGTTGTCCCTGTGCCAATTGAAAGGCAAGAGTAAAAGCTATTAATTCAGCCTGTTGATTAGTGGTGTGAGCAGGGAGGACCCATGGCTCAATCATTGTGGCATAACCAGCTCTTCAGACTCCTTTATGTAAACAGAAGCTGCCATCTGTATACCAGGTATAGATGGCCTGAGGCAATGTGCCCTCCTGTATGTGTGAGAAATGAGTTAACAGTTCTAAGTTTCAATGCAGGAATGAGATGAAGAATGTTTGGTCCAGCAAGAAGATTTGAGATATTGAGAGGTGGTCATGATTAGAAAGTAAGTGTGGAGTCTTGTGTTAGTGCTATCTGAAGGGAAAGAACCCTGGAATTAGGCAGAGTCTCTAAGTCTTTGTAAATTAAGAGGTGGGTCAGGTTATAAGAGAAGACAGTGATAGGTAACCCAAAGTTTAGTTTTTTTCAATTTAGTTTAGGATTCTCAGATTAGAAGCTCAGTTGATGCTAAAACACACATGCAGCCCCCAGACAGAGTTATTAAATTAACAGTCTGGCAAGCCAAGGACGGGTAAGATTCTGCACAGAGCCTTACCAACCTTAGACATAAGTGCATTGCTTTTGATAATGCATATTCCATGATGGATAAGGAAGGCATTCTTGTCAGAATGACCTAAGACAAGCTCAGACTTGTTAATGAAATAAAAAAGTGGGAGAGGCAGAGAGCCTTTGGGGCTGCTTATCAAGAAGCTGACATGGGCCAAGGAAAGGGGCTGCTTGGCAGGAATATGACATTGGCCAAGGACAAGGAAGTAGGCTTCAGGCAGGAATCTGACATTAGGCTAGAACAAAGAAGTAATTTCAGGTAGGAACCTAAATCTTAGGTTAGAACAAAGAAGAAATCTCAGGAAGGAACCTAAATATTAGGCTAGAACAAGGAAGTAGGCTTCAGACATGAAATTGACCTTGGGCTAGGACAGGGAAGTAGGCTCAGGTACTTTGGTCATCCTGATAAGCCTTTAGAAACAGTGATCACAGGAGTGTTCATGTAACTGGGTTTGATGCCTTGCTTTTTCTTTGACTATTTGTGTTTATTGTATTGCTTGTTCCTTGACTATTTGCATCTATTATATTGCTAGACCCTCAACCTAGAACTGACTTTAATACATGCATGTAATAAAAATGTATAAAAGCATAAAGGAGGAGGGGGATGTGGTAGGGGGCTCTAGGGAGGAAAATGGGGAAAGGGATAACATCTGTATTGTAAATAAATAAAATATCCAATAAAAAATAAAAAAATAAATAAAAAATGCACATGCAGGGTGCCTGTCCCTGGGTAGTCAGGTCTAATTTCTTTGACAAGTATGCTACGGGTATAAAAGAGGGTCCCAGTTGGTGACCTAGGACTCTGAGGGCAAATCTCTCCATTTCTGTTACATAGAGGGAAGGGACAGGTTATCACTGGGAGGTGTAAAGCTGGGGCCTGAAGGAGGGCCTGTTGGAGCCTTTGAAAGGGCTTAGTAACAGGTTTGAGAAGAGGTTCCTGGGTAGGGCCTAAGGCTGCTTCATATAAGGGGTGGGAAAGGAGAGAAAAGGGAGGAACTCAGGAACGTTAAAAATCCAGCTATTCCTAGGAACTATATAGTCTTTAGTAGAGGGGACTGCTGGAGACTGGATTAGGTATTTTCTATCTAAGGTAATGGCTTTGTGGGTGGGAGTAATTGTAGTCCCAAGTAGGTAACCTGAGGAGTGGACAGTTGGACCTTAGAAGATGAGACTTTATAGCCTCGGCTGGACAGGTGTTAGTTTGACCAGACAGATTGCAGAGAAGAATGTCATCAACATACTGAATAAGCTTAGATTTAGAGAGAGACAAGTAGGTCCAAAGTCAGGGCCTGGCACAATAGGTATGGGCTGGCCAGGAATCCCTGAGGTAGCACAGTCCTGGTGAGTTGGGTAGAGAAGTAGGTATCAGGGTCAGTCTAGGTAAATACAAAGATTTTTTGTGACTAGGTATCCAGAAGGATAGAGAAGAATGTGTCCTTGAAATCTAGGACTGAGGATTGAGATGTCCCTAAGGGGATAGTAGAAAGAAGTGTGTAAGGGTTAGCCACAACAGGATAGAGAGGAACCACTGGAGAATTAAGAAGCTGGAGATCTTGAACCAGGCAATAGGTCCTGTGTTTTGTAACTGCAAGTACAGGGGTGCTAAAAAGGGACAGAGAAGTGGACAGAGAAGTTTCTTTCTTAGGAGGTCAGAAATGATAGGCTTAAGTCCCCTGAGGCTCTGGAGAGAGGGAGGGAGGGAGGAAAAGAGAGGGAGGGAAAGAGAGAGAGAGAGAGAGAGAGAGAGAGAGAGAGAGAGAGAGAGAGAGAGAGAGAGAAGACTGAGCTTGAGCTTGATGATGTACCAGGTAGAATCCTGTAATTGGATAACAATGGGAGAATGGTGTTTAGCAACAGAGGGGTTCTGGATGTCTCAGATTTAGGGCTCCACCTGGGAGGCAGGCAAAGGGAATGACATGTTAGAGCCAGTAGGCTGGGTAGCTAAAGGAAGGAAGAGAAGGGCTGCTGGCAAGCTTGCATTCAGGTGAATGGGGAGAGCAAAAGAAATAGAGGCTCCTACTTTGGCTAGAAGATCCATTCCCAATAAGGGGACAAGACACATTATTAACACTACCAGAAAAGAATGTGTGAGAGGAACACCTCTAAAAATGCAACTGAGTGGTGGGGTCTGGCGAGGTTGGTAACACTAGTCCCCCCCCCCAAAAAATAGGGAAATGAGAAGAGATGGGTCCCCAAAACTCCATCAAGACTGAGTAAGTGACCTCAGTGTCCAAGAGGAAGGGAATGGGTCACCCTAACACTGTAATGACTACTCAGGGCTCCCTGTTGGTGATGGTAGTGGTCAGATCAAGGGAACTCAGGCCCTTTCAGTGGTCCATGGCCAGGTCTAAGATATCAGATGGAGGAAAGTCTGGGAGTGATGTCCCTGTGCCATGAGCAACATGAGGACAATCAGCCCAATGTCACTCTTGATGGCTCTTTGGACATGGCCCCAGTGTCTTGGAGGGATTAGGGCAGGCCCATGCCCAGTGATCCTGCTGACCACATTTGAGATAGGGACCTAGTGATGCCTGAGTCTTAGGAGGCCAGGGAGCCTGGACAGTCATGGAAGCTGGTTGAACAGCCTTGGCCAGCATATTGGTATTTTTGTTTGCAGGCCTTTTCATCTCTCCCGTGGTACAGCCTAAAGGCCTATGTTAAGACTTATGCCTATGGAGTTAGGGGTCCTCTCTCCAAGCATTTAACCTTGGCCCTAATATCAGGGTAGCTTTGGAAAAAGAAATAGGTCATCAGGAGTTATTTACCTTCTGGGTTTTCAGGGTCTCTAGATTAGTATATTGTAAAACGGCCTTTGTAAGGTGCTCTAAAAACTGAGACAGGTTTTTCTGTTTATCCTGGATGACCTCTTGGAGTGTTTCATAATTTACTGGTTTAAGGGTGGTCTATGGAGGCCATCCAGGAGGCAAGTTGTAAATTGGTGTCTAGCTAAAATACCACCTGGTATTTTAGCTATTATTATTTCATTATTATGAGTATTATGATTTCATTGGGGATCCTGTTTGGGTACCACCTCAGACCCGATTGGGTATGCTTACTTGGTCTAATGTATGTCATTTGTATGTACTCTAGCCTGCTCCCAAACTCACCTGCGCTCCTTAGGAAGTAAATATATATATATATGGAAAGTGAGACTATTAGATTGAGTGATATACTGAAATCTATTAATAAAGATGGAGAAGTTAGAGGTATAGGATCTATGAGACCTAGGCAACTACTCCATTTTGAAAGCAGGCCCTTGTGTGACTTGTATCAGAATCAACTCCTTGGTAGTGTTTGGGGTCTCCAAGTTCTGGGAACAGCATCTGGTGCCAGGAACCCCAAGACTCCAGTGTTGTGCCCAGTTCTTAGGGACCCCAGAAGAATGTCAGGAATTGAGAGTGAGACGCAAGAACAAAGAGAGTCTTTATTGTAAGAGTCTGGCTTGGATCACAAACCTTTCCTCCTTCACAGGTCAGGAATGCAATGCTCACTTGCAGGGGCATGAGGTATGTACATGTGAGTATGCATATGCTGGGACCCTTGAACTTTGGTGCTACACAACTGGGAGGTGATAAGGGAGCGCCATCCTTCAAACCTGATAAAGTTTGTTCAGACAGTGGGGCAGAACTGTGCATCTAGGAAGGGACCTTCCTGACCTGGGAAAAGTAACTTATTGTGCTATCAGAAGCTAGTGTATTTTTACAAACTGGTCACAGCTATCTGGGAACACTAAATTGCTCCTCTCCCATAGTCCAAGAGTAGTCCCTGCTTCCTTCAAGGGCAGAAGCCATCTGCACTGGAGAAGTGCTAATTATCAATCAAAGGTAGTGTGAGTCTCAGTGACTCTGAAGGCTAGGGTACACTTCTTTTGTCTGTTCCCAAGGCTGGCATTCCGCCCCCCTCCAGGAGGGGATGTTGTCAGAGTGAAGGGAGTGTACTATGAAAGGAGAAAGGGAGATTGCAATAGTCAGGCACCAGGCTGGGCCCTCTTTGCATTCTCCAAAGGCCAGAGGCATCTATGAAGGGGTTTGGGGGAAGAGTACTAACTTCTCTGGCTCGGTGCAGTGCCAGGGAAGTACAGAGCAGGCTTCCTGTGTCTCTTCACCAGCACCCCCAACCAAAAGATCTAGCACTGGCCAGTAAGGTTGTTGAGGGTTATTGTCTCTTTGTGTCTTTGCCTATGCTCATCTATGTCTGATTTGTAAAGAATCTGGTCCTAGGATAGCACTGTGAGTGGCCAGACATGGCTAAGAAAATGGGCCTGAAGGCTGTGGCCACAGAGCTCTGGGAGATGTTCCAGACCCCAGCTGTGGGGACTGACTGCCCCAATCTAAACAGCATCCTTAGTTTTTTTAGTCTGAGGGACTGATCGGGTCAGTACTGCTGAACCACAGGAGGCCATCATCCTACTTCCGGTTTCTCCTCCCCACACTCAGAGGACTCTGTTGGCTAGCCTTTTTCATGTGTTTGTGGATGACTGTGATCTCTGTGGAACTGTATCTGACTGAGGCTGAGGCAATGGGACAGGCAGTGATGACTTCTCTCTCACTGTTTCTAAGCCATTTCAGGGAGGTTAGGACATGAGCTCAAAACCAGAGTTTGAGATTAGGAAAAGAAAGATGCGAATCTTTTGAGTCCAAGTGGATTTCCCTCAATGTAAGTTGGCCACAAGAAGGCGCCTTTGATGTAGGGACCATAAAGAATGTGGAGATTGATTCTTGGCTTGGGACTGGACAGCCTTACATCATAATCTGGGAGAGTCTGGTAGAGGAACCCTTCCCTTGGGTTAAGTCTTTTTTGCCTTCACAGAAGCAGCAAAGTTCTGTGACAACCCTTGCCACTAGAGAGTGAGATTGTCCCAATAAGTGATCTGAAAATGAAACCAAACCCTCAGTGCTGCTCTATGCCATCCTCCAAGGAGGAGTGGACAAGGAACTAATTTTTCCTCCTTCCTACCAGATGGCAGTGAGGAGAGTCTTGCAGGATCCAGGAGAAGCTGCAGCCCCATCAGCATTGAAGGCAGCTCCTCGTGCCATTGAGGACCAGCTCTGGGCCTGGCCCTAGGCACATAGAGCCGTAGGGGAACTACTCTGGAGGGAGGGTTGGGCCCAGACTCCACAGTTCTGTTCCTTCACGCTGTGTTCCTCACCCCATGAGCAAGAAAACCAGCCCTATCAGTATTGGCCCTTTGCCACCAGTGATTTATATAACTGGAAAGGGAGTATTCACTCCCTTTTCGGAGGATCCAGGCCCTCTAACTAGGTTACTAGAAACTGTCCTTTCCACCCATCAGCCCACATAGGACGACTGTCAACAATTGTTGTTGAAACAGGAAAGGATCCAGCCTGAAGCCAGGAAATTGGTTCCTGGCCGACTGAAGTGCCCACTACATATCCTGCTGATTGATGCCTGGTTCCTACCATCCGTCCCGAGTGGGACTTCAATACTGCTAAAGCTAAGGAGAGGCTCCAAGCTTACCACCAGGTTCTGCTGGGAGGTCTCAAAGCAGCTGGACGGAAGCCGACCAATATAGCCAAGGTAGGAGATATAGGGCAGGATAAAAATGAGACCCCGGCTGCATTCTTAGAAAGAATCATGGCGGCCCTTTGACACTATATGCCCATGGACCCAGACTCCCTGGAGAACAAGGCCACCATAATTACTGCCGTGGTTAATCGGGCAGCACCAGACATAAGATGTAAACTGCAACAAGTAGGGGGTGAATGAGAAGAGCCTCCAGGACTTAGTAGCTGTGGCAGAGGGAAAATGAAGAGGATACACAGATAAGAGCTGACAGGAGAGAAAAAGGAGACCTAGCCTGAGTCCTGCTGGCAGCCACCTCAGAACCAGAAAAGCAAAGGAGGCGCCCAAAGCAATGGCAGGAGGCAGAGGTAGGGAAGACTTCAAAAGAGAGAAAGCCACCCCAGTCTAGGCAAGACCCAATGTGCCTGTTATAAGGAGGAAGGACCGTGGATGAGAGAATGCCCCAAGAAGAAAACCAAGGCCCATGTCTTAGTGCCTGGAAGTGACAGTGATTAGGGAAGGCGGGACTTGGTCCCCCTCCTCAAGCCTAGGATAACCCTAAGAGTGGAGGGGAAACCCATTGGTTTTATGATGGACACGGGAGTCCAACACTCTGTGCTCCTGCAACACAGAGGACCAGTGTCTACCAGGACATCCAGGTTACAAGGGGCCACAGGAAATATTCATGGACTACCTGAAGAAAGGTGGACCTGGGCGTGGGCCGAGTATCCCATTCCTTCATGGCCATTTCTGATTGCCCTACCCGCAGCTTGGGCATGACTTGCTATACAAGACAGGGCAGGCTGTCCCAAGCAAGGAAACAAACAGTTGTGAAAATTTCCACCCCTTGGACCATTAGGGAGGTGTGGGAGCTCCTGGAGACAGCAGGATTCTGTCGCCTATGGATCCCAGGCTTTGCTGTAATAGCTAAGCCATTATACAGGGCCACAGAGGAACAGTCAGGCTTCGTCTGGACTAAGGCTCAGTAAGAAGCTTTCAAGAAACTCATAGAGGCCCTGTTGTCAGCTCCAGCCTTAGGATTCAGATGTTATCAAGCCTTTCCACCTATTCATAGATGAAAGAAAGGGAATAGTTAAAGGAGCCCTAAGCCAGTTCTCAGGACCCTGGTGCTGCCCAGCGGCCTACCTACCAAAGAAATTAGACCCCGTGACCACCAGATGGCCACCCTGCCTCTGAATAATAGCAGCCATTGCACAGTTGGTAAAAGATGCCAACGAACTAACTTTGGGGTAGGAACTGATCATCACAATTCCTCATTCCATTGAGGGAGTCTTGAAACAGCCTCCAAACAGATGGCTTAGCAATGCCCACATGACCCATTATCAGACTTTGTTACTAAGCCCTGCCAGAATTGTATTCCAGGCCCCCACTGCCCTGAACCCAGCCACTCTCCTGCTTGATCCCGACCTAGAGGATCTGTTTCACAGCTGCACTGGGAGACTGCCCCGGGTACATGGAATCCAACCAGACCTGTTGGACAGACCATTGCCAGACACAAAGGCCACCTGGTTTATGGATGGCAGCAGTTCCATGCAAAATGGACAAAGGTGTACAGCAGTGGTGGTGGTCTCAGCAGAAAGGACCATTTGGGCAGAAGCCTTACCAGCAGGTACTTCAGCTCAGTGGGTGGAGCTCATAGCCCTAACAAAGGCACTGTCTCTGGGAGAGAACCAAAAGCCAGATGTCTACACTGACAGCCAGTATAGACTCATGTCCATGTTCATGGAGCCATAGACCAGGAGAAAGGGCTACTCACAGCAGAAGGAAAGACAGTTAAGAATAAAGATGAAATTCTAGAGGGCACACGTGGCTGGTTGGCTTTATTTCCTGTCACTCCTGCATCCCATCTTTCTACCCCAAGTCATGGAGAATCTCCTCCATTCCTCTCCACTGTTGCCCAAGCAACTCTAAGCGTCCCATCCCATGCCCAGCCATTGGTTGTTGGCATCTTTATTGGTGGACAAAAACCAACTGAGGACAAGGACCTTCAGCTCCTGGACATGCAGATTCCCCATTAAAGCAAAGCCTTAGAACCAATCTCCAAGAAGGAAACCTTAACTAAATTAACCTTAGAGATTGGGTGTCTCCCCAGCCACACTCTTTGCCCTCTATAATGTACCCTGTCAAGTGGGACTTACCCCTTTTGAAATTATGTTTGGAGTACCTCCCCCTATAACTCCCAATTTACAGGCAGGGGTCATGGCTGAATTCGAGGACCAATGTCTATTAGAAGATCTATAGGTCATTCAATGGTAACACAAACATGTTTGGCCTAAATTACATACTCTATGAGACAGGTCCACCACCAACATCACATGGCTGTTGGCCTGGTGACTGGATCTACACAGGCAGACACCAAAGGCTGAAGGGATGGTAAGAAAGAGGCTCATTAGTTTGATCAAGAATAGTGGAAGTTTTGTCTGGTTGAGACAGCAGCTAGCTAGGAGGAGCTGAGTTGGGGAACATGAAGAACAGAGAGAAGGTTTGGAACAAAGGTAAGAAAAAGCCCCAACACAGGCAACCTCCTTTCATTTCCAGATAGCTGGCAATAGTTGTAAAGATTCCTTGCAATAATAGGATCAAAAGTGCCATTAGGCAGCGAGTTAGAATCATTAGCTAGTGGGTATTGGAGCCAAGTTTGATTGCAAAAGCATAAGAGTCTAGAAGCCTTTAAATCAGGCACTAGGTTCACAGGTTTGAGGTGCTCCAGGAGCGCCCTAGTGGGGAGCCTGAAGGTACAAAGATGAAATTTCCACGGGCAAGGAAAAAAGTTATTACTTTCTACCACTTGAGGCATCCCAAGCATAGAGAAAATAATAATAGAACATATGTGTGGTACAAACTGGCTGAACAAGTCATCATGTGACAGCCAGGGACCAATGGCAGATGCCTGGGAAACACAGAACACCCAGTACTGTGATTTTTTGAGAGAAAAGGGAGGAGCCATACCTTGCCCAAGGAAAGAGATCCTATGGTGGGGGGCCAGCAAGAAGGGCTAGCCATAGTCATGAAGACAATGACTAAGGTTCCTCTGTCCCAAAGGACACCTGGGATGCAGAGAGCTCAACAGCTGATTCCTTGAGTCCAGGGGGGTGTTTACTCTGACCAGGGGCAAAACTGGTATTGAATGCAGAGATCTAGTGACCAGATGGCTGGAAATTAAGCCTGTGTAGTAGGCAATGATGTGTTTATAAAAAAAAAATAATAATAAGGGTGGGGGGATATGTTCTATGGTGGCGGTGCAGTCAGGTATGGGGGAAGGTGATGTCTCAGTGGGCCCACGCCAAGGCATCCCTTCCCCCTGTAGGACCAGCCACATGACAGTATAGTATAGAGTTTATTCAGGACCTGAGGAGGGGAGTTAAGAGGGCAGTGGAGGCAGAGAAAGGCAGAGAGAGAGAAGTAGAGAAGAAGAGTAGTAGAGGCCGGCCATGAGCATGTGGAGGGGGAGGGGGAGGGAATGGGGAAGGGACGAGGGGACAGAGAGCAAGAAGGGAAGAGCAAGAGCCCAAGAGAGCAAGAAAGGAACAAGAGAGGGAGGAGGGGCACGCAGCCCCTTTTATAGTGGAGCAGGCCTCACCTGGCTGTTGCCAGGTAACTGTGGGGGTGGAGTTTAGACAGAATGCTAACTGGCAGACTTGTTTGGATAGAATCCCAGCCTGTGGGCTGACCACACGCATTGGAGTGCAAGCCGCAAGACTGCGAATCTGAGTCTAGGTATCACTGATTGAACTAAGTGGAGAATCCTAAAGAAATTGTTCACACCGCGTAACAGGTCTCATATGGGAGGTTTATCAAAAGGACAGGGTACAGAAGCTGCCTCTGGGCAAAGGAAGGGAAGAAGAGGAGGCACACCTTTTATCAGGGCCGTGCCACATGCACAGGAGAACACGTGACAGGGGTGACAATGGGATCGAGCCAACTCTGGGCAGCTAGTGATGACATTCATATTGTCACCAGGTCCCTAGAGGTTGGCCTTGGAGATGCTTGGTTTCCAACAGTGAGGACTTGGGAAACAGTAGAGGCAGAGAGTGAGCCATGAGGACAGAGAAAGGGGGCAGAGAGGGAGAGAAAGAAGGCTCTGAGGACAGAAAGGAGGAGAGAAACCACCAAGAACAGAGAGTAAGTTGGGGTGGCAGGCAGTCCTTTCATATGCAGCTCACACCTGGTGCACCTGGCAGAGGTAGCAGGTGAAGGTGGCAATTGATGACATAAGCCATTGCTGGGTCCCTCAGAGGAGCCTAGTGAAATCACCTGTAAGCTAACACCTGAGATCCCAGAAAACTATTAATTTCTTCTCCCATTAATTAAAGAGAGAAAAGATGTCAACAGTTACTTAATTATCACATGGTCAAGATTAAGGATTGGTTGACTTATCACTATTCCTTTTAAGATAGGTTGTGGGTTGGGAATGTAGCTCTGTTGTTAAGAGACCTTGCCTGGTATGCGCACAGCTGTGTGTTGGGGTGAACATCAGATGTATTTTCTCATCTTACTTTGAAAGTAAGGCAAGTTGCCTTGGGGAAAGTGCCTGCTAGATAAATAAAGAGCTGGCAGCCAACTCCCTAGGAATTAGGGCGGAACTTCCAGGCCGGTGGGGCTGCAGGCTGGGGGTGACAGAAAGAGCTGAAGAGATGTGGACAAAGCTGGAAACAGACATTGAGAACCACACAGAGAAACAGAATAGTAGAGAAGTTGGGTTAAGTTAGTAGCTGGCTGAGACACTGTCCCAGCAAAAGGCCAACAGCTTTAAACTATATAGAAGTCGGTGTCTTAATTAAACCTCAATCAGATCCAAGAAAGCCCCCCCCCCCATGACATGGCTGTCATCAGGTGGAGGCAGGAGGATTAGAAGTTCAAAGTCATCCTTGGGTAAATAGTGAGTCTCAGGCCAGCCTGAAATACCCGAGACCTTTTTTTTAAAGGGACCCAGGCTGGAGAGATGGCTCAATGGTTGCTCTTCCAAAGAACCCAGTTCAAGTCTCAGTGCCTACATCACAGCCATCTGTAACTCAGTGCCAGGGATCCAGTGCCCTCTTCTGGCCTCTGCAGGCACCAGGCATGCAGGAGGTTCACAGATACTGTAAGAGTTTATGATTCACCAAAGAGTAATACCTTGAACTCAAATAGCATGTAAACACAAAAAGTGTTTTATTCTGCAGAAGTCTAGCATGCTGGGGGGGAGGGGTGTCTTCCATTACCAAGATAGCTCACAGGCCTGATTTAAGGCACACTAGGGGATTCCAGGATAGGTGACCTTTATCTTGCTCCATTTCTAGGGACATTCTAATACCGGAACATGGAAACTGAAAACTTGGTGAAGAAGTAGTGTAGAGTGAAAAATTATAAAGGCCATTTTATGAAATATGTGTAGATTTTTCGCCTTACAGAACGCGGAACTGAAAATAAGATTTCAGGCCTTCACATTCCAGGTGAAGGACACTTGCTGGATTACATTCCTCAAGCCTCTCCCACCTATGGGTCGGGGAGGCCCAAGGCAGGAAGACACATTCCTGACCATAGATAAAAGATGCTGCCACCTAGGTGGGGCTATAGCCGGAAGATAGTTAATCTGAAATAGTTGGTAGATGGCAGGATAGGACACAAAACCACATTTTTGAGAAGAATGAGTGTGCAGAGTGATTTTCACATGACTCTAGATCATTTGGGCTAGATTCTCTGAAATGTTCCACTGTTCTTGGTTACCCCTCCCTTGGTCTTCCCAGTGCTATGTTCAAAATTTGTAAAACAACCAATCATGTGTAACCGCACAAAAATGCAACCATTCATGTGTAAGCGCGCGAAAATGCCTTCCTTCCCCCACCCCATGCTATAAAAGACCCTTTAACCCACCACTCGGGGCCAAAACCTTGCTCTTGGAGCTAAAGAGCTTGTAGTTTTGACCGCCGGCTATTTTCCCTAATAAAGCCTCTGCTGATTGCATCCAGGTATGGTTTCTTGTGATCTTTGGGTGGTCGCAATTTCCGGAGGCTTGAGGAAGGGTCTCCCGAGTATGGGGGTCTTCAGTAGCTGAGGAAATTTGGAAACTGCTGCTGACCCATTGTCCTTGCCTCAGGCCAAGTGGCAGGGAAGCTTCAGAGGCCTGAACTTGCTTAGATTTGCCCAGTCCTGTCAATTTGAGGCCTGTCATAGAGTCAGCCTAGCCTTCTCAATATATTATATTCAGGCAAAACATCCATATACATAAAAATAAAATGAACACCATAGTATTCATGAGAAAAATATATTGACAAAAACATGTCAAAGTGTAATTCCTCTGTCATGTGCCATCTGAAAAGTGAGGGATAATTACTTTGGAGAGATTTGGGAACTAATAGTGTACGTACAAGAACTCTATAAAGTAGAAGAGATTTATGGCTTAATAGGTGTGGGGAGTGGAACTCAAGATGGCACCAGACTGGGTGCCAGACGCCCCTGATGTGTTGGCTCACCATTTCAGGAAGCCTGGGTGGCACGTAGGCGAGGCTTTACGGCACATGCATTTTGCTTGTAAGATCGGGCCATGTGACATATGCGCTCAGCACCAATCAAGAATGACTGCGTGGCAGGTTCTGATTGGAGAGGACACAGAGATTTAAAGGCTGGGAGTTAGAGCTCGTGGGCTCTTCAAGATACTTCAAGGTTCCTGAATAAACCGTGTTGGGAAGGAGATCCTGTGTCCGTTGTCTTCTGTCTGCTGGTCGGCTCAGGAGACGGAAAAATAGGAAGAGAAGATAGACTTCAATTTTCAAAGGCATTGACAATCAATGGAGGTCCATTCCCATCCAGTTTTCTACTGCTCAAATATATTTCAGGATTCCTTGCTATATGCTATGAGCAGAAAGAAATCTGGAGATTTTGTCTGCGTCTGGGTGGTATGGGGGAGACTTTCTGGCGGGGAAGGTTCTGGGTAGTTGTTAACCTGTAGTTTTCTCTTTTTTCTCCATTTTTTACATGTATGTGTACATATGCATGTTTTCATGAATATGGGCACATGTGTATGGACACATGGGTGCAACTTTAATTTCTTCAAAACCTTCTTTTAATAAGGGTACTTAAATGCTTTACTCTCCCTTCTAGCCCACCACCCACCAGAGGTGTAGAAAAGAAAAGTTATTAGGAAATGGGGGAAGTGGGCGTGTTTAGAAGTGGTTCTTTGGAGCAAATCCCATCTGCGTTGTCAGGAAATCAGCAGTTCAGTTCACAGGTCAGCAGTGGCAGCTCGATGTGTTCACCAACACAGTCCTGTTCAGTAGAGCCAGGATAGCAGCAGCGGTGGCTCAACCTAACAGGCCTCAGCTGAGTCGGCATGAGTCAGCTGAAGGGATTCAGACTTGCCGGGATGCTAGAAGTTCTCTCTACCCTGCCTCTCTCAATGATGCGAAGAACAGCAAAGGCACAAGACCAAGAAGTGCTGCACAGTCAGCTCTACAAGCAAGTGCCTCTCACAATCCACTGAGTCCTATTTATGCCCCCTCCAGATATCATCACCGGTCCTCCACATAGCACGCGAATCTGGCTCAGCTGACATCGCTCTGTCAGAGTGGCCAGAGTGCCAGAGTCCTAGGAAGTGTCGAGCATACCATTAGAAGCTTTATGGAGTCTCAACAAATAGAGCTCAACTATGCAATGTAAGACAGACCAATAGCTGGGTGTCATTAACAAAGAATGTGTCCTTTCATGAGCTTGATTTAGCAGAACATCCTTTTACCCTGTCTGCTTCAGTGAAAAGTTCCTTCACGAGTCTGTCTTAGTGAAACATCCTTTTACCGGTATCCACTTCAGGAAAACACTCTTTCACACGTTTGTCCCAGCAAAACACCATCCAACATAATTGACTTTTCAAAGACCCCTTAAGTTTCCACTTCACGTGGGGGGTTTATGCACACTTGTATATGAACACATGGGGGTTTATGCACACATGTGAATGGGCACATGGGGGTTTATGCACATATATGTATGGACACATGAGGTGTAAAACCCAAATGAAAAGGACCTCACCGATCCGTGGAGAACTGCAGACGCACCCCAAATCACTCCCGAGAAACACAACTTGATGCAATCGCAAGAGGTTTACTGGCTAGCCAGGGCTGTCTTCCCAAAAGCCCACGCAGGGGCAGAGGAATTCAGCCAAGAACAAAAGAAGTTTACAGCTTTTAAGGGGGAATCTACAAACCAGGTGGGGGTGGAGTTAGGGAAGGGGGAAGAAGGGGGAACAGGTCACTAGGTCATCGATACATTTGATCTCAAATTCTTAAGATGGATGGTGTGTCACTTTATAATTGGATATATCGAACTAGTTTCACACTATATATCATGAGCTCCAGTTCAAGGGGGTCAGGCTAATCTCAAACTTTTATCATCCTGGCACCAATTGTCTCAGGGCTGTTAGTTCAAAGTGTGGCCAGGCTAATCTCAGGCCCATAGCATCCTGACACCATACATCTTAGGGTTTGTTTAGTTAGGGCCATCTGTTCAAATGGTCAGCTAATTTCCTGGGACTGAGGCAACACAGTGTTTGACTTACAGGTTTTTATGTCTTTGCTTTTAAGAGTAGGGTTCAGGGGATCAACTTATGATTTTTCTATCTTTCAGAGGGTTTATACACACATGTGAATGGACACATGGGGGTTTATGCATATATGTGTATGGACACATGGGGGTTTATGCACACATATGGAGGCCCCAGGTTGAGGCCAAGAATTATCCTGCATCACTCTTCCACATTATTCAATGAGGTGGGGTCTTTAAATCAAGCTGAGTTCCCTGATATGGCTAGTCATGCTTACTTGTTTGCTCTGGATCCCTTGTCTCAGCCTTACCATGCTAGAGTTAAAGGCAGACCACCACACCTACCAGGCATTTATGTGGGTTCAGAAGATCCAAACTCTGGTCATGAGGCTTGCATAGCAAATTCTTAACCTCTCAACCAACTCCTCAGCCGTTTGTGTGTGTGTGTGTGTGTGTGTGTGTGTGTGTGTGTGTGTAAGGACCAAAATGATAATAAAAAAATGGTATTGTGGATGAACGTGGCCATGGAGGCCAGGCCTGGGAGCGAGTGTGACAGCAAAAGACAAACAGGAGTGGGTGGGGCGGGGGGGGGTGCAAAGTGAACGCCCAATGGAACAATATGCCCTCAATTGTAATTGGCTGAGAGGTAACCAACTGAGCCCAAGCTGTCTGTGTGCAAGCGATAAAACTCCTGCCTCAATTCTTATTGGTTCAAAGTAGCTTAAAAACTCTGGTCTGGCCCGCACAAAATTGCTCATTCCCTGGAGTCCCGCATAAATGTCGTCACTTTGAGATCTGAGCCTCCTGTCCAGGCTCCCCGTCACTGAACAAGAAAGTCAGCATTTGCAGACCGAATTCCTGTCAGTCCACAAAGCTGTCCCGCAGAAGTTCCTGCCAGTCTGCAAGGCACCCAAGGACCAAGTTCCGCGGGAACCAAGGCTGCATGCTGAATCGATTTCCAGCCAAGCCCAAAACGCAGGCAGACACTTTTGGAACCTTACCTGCGGGGCCAAACACCAGGCCAGATGGGAGGTTAGTAAAGAGTGCATGAATGAGAACAAATGCAATCCCATTTCACTATTTGTTTTTCTATTGTCACTTATAAATAAATAAGCTAATGTAACCTTTTCTCTAAGTTTGAGGGTTTTTTTCTCCCCAACTCTAAGATTGCAATATTGCAACAGCGTTTCACAACAGTGTGTGTATGTGTGTATGTGTGTGTTCCATAAGGAACAGACATGTCTGAGCCTGTAAGACTTTGGTGAGCCTTAGCTTACTGGGGACCCCCTGAGTGAACCACGGGGAGCCGGGAATCAATGCAAAAAGCAAGAGGGATTTATTGTTTCAATGTGTTGGGGTCATCCTGCACCCAAAGGAGAAGCTGCGACCCTGGGCAGCCTGTTTAGCCAGTTTTTATACAGTTTTCAGAGAGTAGAATAGAGAAAAGCAACTAGGCACAATATGATTGGCAGAACAGTGTGACTTTAAAACTGATTGGTCTTTAGGGAATGAGGTGGCAGGGATTTCCCTTGTCTGTGGGTGGCCAATGGTCCATCCTGTGGAATGTCTCCCCACCAACAGGTCGGTCCCCTCACTTCCCACCCCGTGGTCTGAGGAATGTTAATTAGCCTCTCTCTTCCTGAGGGGCAAGTGTCCCCATGACCTTTCTAAAGTTTCTGAGCTGACCTCTTAAAGCCCAGGGTTGGTCAGGAACATTGTGTTGGGTGGCTACCTGGGGTCTGCTCTGAGAAGGATGCAGGACAAGAACTTTCTAAACAGTGTTGAAGGTGACCAGAAGTCATGGGAAGAGTAGCAGAGATCAACCTCAGGGCCCCAGAACTGCCCTGACCCCGGCCCTCACAGCCTCCCTCTCCTAGTCAAGTCCTACCTAACCTCAAACCATCCTGCAGCTTCTCCTTTCTCCAGCAGACACTGTAGACCCTGGGTAAGGCAGGCTGGGATGGGAAAGGGAGGATAGATTGCAGCAGTCAGAAGGGACTGTTGTGGCCATGGTAACACCTCTGTTGCCTGTGTGTCATGGACAAAGGACTAGGCAACTAGGCCAGAGGCCAGCTCATTGGGTAGGATATGAGATCACCAGACACCTTCTCCCTTTTCTTCAATTCTTGTATGTGTGTACATTCTTTGTTCGGTATTTTCATGGTAGAACCTATAAAGATATATAATCCATAAACTTATATGCAAATCACAGAAACATAAGCAAAACGTTGAGGTGAAGAGAAAGGAAGAGTGAACATATCTCTTTTGTTTTCTTTAGAGAGCGGGATAGCCTGGAGTTGACCATTCCAGGTATTGGAATTACAAGTGTGTGCTACTGTGTTTTTTGATAGACATTATGGAGCAACACGAACAGCAGGGATTTTTCTGTGATATATCTTTATACAACTTACAGAGACATGCCACACTGATTCAGAGTTGAGAAGCACACTCTGGGAATCCTGAGATAACTACTCTGTGCTTCTCCCTCAGGATGCCTTTGAGAAGCTGGTGGCAGGTTCTTTTTCCATGACAGTGAGGTCAGCCAGGGAACACAGCAGAAGATGCCAGGAGATAACAGAGAATATCCTGTGTGTCGAAGTCTTTGTCAAAACCACAGTAACAAATCTGGAGGTTCTATTTCTTCTCTCCTTTTCTAGCAGGCCATCACAGAGGTCTGTAGGGCTGGGGCTCTCTGTACCTTTACAAAGGTACCAGATATTGCTGCAAAATTAAGGAGCTTGGTTTAAAGTCTGACAATATTGCTGCCAGGTTTGCCTGGCATTTTTTATTTCTAGAGGTAAACTCAAAAAGCAGGGATTTCTCAGGTGACATTGTTGTTCCTATGGGCCTGAGCTCTTGGGTGACATGAGTCTCCATCATGAAGGTACCCAGGGTTATAATCTGTACCTTTCTGTGATGGACCAGAAAATGTTCATTAGATGTACCAGGAATAAATGGATTGGATTTTTTTTTCCTTCAGCATTGAGTTTCCAGGCCATCCTTTTTACTTTACCTTGTCCCTGAGGGCATTTCCCAGACGTTGGTTTCTGCAGCATTCTGCAACAGATTCACCAGCAGGGAAGTCTCCATGTAAGGATGGTAACACCTGGGGCTGGAGAGATGGCTCAGCGCCAATCCAATCAGGTTGTGAAGCTGAGCCAGCTTCAGAAACACTCTCCTGAGTGTCACAGACACACCTCCTCCTCAGCCTTGTCCCACTGAATTGTATCTGTCTGACTTCTACTTGGCTGAAGCTGTCAGTGGACACAATGCGTGCCTTTGGACTGTGCAAACCCTCCTCTCTGGGCTCAGTATGGTACCTGGTGTGCCAGATGGACATCAGGGACACTAGATAGTGTTGGGAAGAGATCCATCTGCTTTATGCCTGTGGGGTGTTAGCATCTTTTTTTTTTTTTAAGATTTATTTATTTATTTTATATATGTGAGTACACTGCCGCTGTCTTCAGACACACCAGAAGAGGTCATTCAGATCCCATTACAGATGGTTGTAAGCCACCATGTGGTTGCTGGAAATTGAACTCAGGACCTTTGGAAGAGCCAAACAGCTCATGGTACGTTGGGGTGGGGTGGGAGGTTGGGGAGGTGCCTAAAGACTGAAAACATGAATCCTGAGCCTTCGGCCAGTAGAGGGCGCCATGCACCTCAAGATCAGGGGAGCAGTGTGTCTAGTTGAGGACAAAAGCAACAGTGCTAACAGATGGAATGTTGTGGCTTCGTGGGGCAGACACCAATGGCCCAGGTAAGAAGTACTAGCCCCAGGAGCCCCAATAATCCATTTTAAGGTCCTACATGAGGCCAGTCACAGTTATGTGACAAAGGAGATACATGTACCACTCTTCTCAGAAAAGCTAAGCGACCACACACCAGAGTCTAAATTAGTAACCGTAAGATTGTAGAATTATAATAGACAGATCTTCAAGGCTATCCTGCACACACTTTTTGTTAAGAATTAAAAACGGCCTCAAAGAAAGGAAAGGCCTTTTAGCTACAGTTGGCTAGACCCCAGGATCTTGCAACACAGAGCCTGTGCGTGTGAGCTTGTCTTCCCAGTTCCTAGTCCAGGTCTCTTAGAATGAATGCTGAATGAATAAATGAGCAAATGGATGGGTGGATGAACGATTTGTAGCTGGAATATGTGTTACTCTATATTTATCCAATGGTTAGAGGTTTTTGGGTTTCATCCATCTGTCATTTTAGAAATCCTTCTTTGTCCCAGAGGTTCATTGCATATCCAGAATATCTAGGACCCAAGTAAGGGCACTGAGTACAGATAGGAGTTGGCACCAAAAATACTTACTGTTTTATTCTCAATCTCTCTCTCTCTCCTCCCTTCCCTCTCTGTCTCTCTGTCTTTCTCTCGTGTGCGTGCCCATGTGTGTGCATGCCAATGTGTACATGTGTGTGTTTACATGCATACACAAATGTGCTTGCCAGTGTGGGCCAGTGGAATCCAGTGACTGACACTGAGATATCTTCCTCTATCGTCTCACACCTGTTTCCCACTCTCCAACAGGATGTATTTATTTATTTATTTATTTATTTATTTATTTTGAAGCAGGGTCTTTCACTGAACCTGGAGTGCTTCATTTCTGTTAGATTGGCTGGTCTGCAAGCCTCAGATCTGCCTGTCTCTGCCCTCTATGCTGGGATTACAAATGTGCACCTCATGAACGTGGGAGCTGGAGATCTGACTCTAGGTCTGCATGCTTTTATGGTAGGCAATCCCCGGACTAAGCTGGTTCCTTACCTAACATTTAACCCCTTGCTTTCATGGCTAAACAAGCCAATTGATGCCGATGTTGATCAGCTGTGTTGGGTGGGGTTTTTTTCTCTGAAACCCCTGTCTCTGCTCCCCTCATTACACTAGCATGAGGCTGGCAAGTGCTCTGACCCCAGCATGTAGAATGTGACTAACATAGTGACAGAAAGGCTAAGTATTTGAGCCTGGTCTTTGCGAAATCAAAATTTAAGGGAAAGGCTGTAGTCACTCCAAGGGTTTGTGGCAGCCGAAGACCAGTCCAGCTCTCTCACTCATCAGAATGGCATGAGCTGCAGGGGACGAAATGGCAAGAAGACATGTGTACCAGCATTCAGACAACTGTGGGTGATGGAAGATGTGCCAAGCTACAAATGTGATGGATGGACTGAAGTCGATGGCACTGAGAGGTCATCATGTGCTGAGTACAGCACAGCGATGGCAGGAGCAACTGAAGCTGCTAAAGACCATACACTAGGAAGCCAGGACAGTATAAAACCCCAAGGTTACTCGGTAATCTGGGATTACTAGATTTCATTACGTAGATAGGAAGATGGAAGAAGCTGTAGACAGGGGAGAATATGAAGACTATGTTGGTGGGGACAGATGATGGTACCCCAGATACCTAGTAAAAGTGTGGAAAGGCAAAAGTGATGCTTGGAGCAAGAGGCTATTTTACACACCGGAACTTATGCGTAGATGGCACGGCCGTGGTCGGTTGGCTACAGTGAGCAACTACAACCTTTGACAGCATGTAAGACATCTAGCTGAGCAGATGTGTGAGAGCCTCATCAAGGTCCCAGGAGGAAAACAGTGCCCATCACCCCTGTATGTTGGCTTCATTCACCATATGACCCTTATGGCATGCCGAAAGGACAAAGGGAATCACTGAGAGTTTCAAGAAGGAAAGAACATGGGCTGGAGAGATGGCTCAGTGGTTAAAAGCACTGACTGCTCTCCCACAGGTCCTGAGTTCAATTCCCAGCATCCACATGGCGGTTTACAACCATCTGTAATGTGACCTGATACCTTCTGGCATGTCTGATGACAGTAACAGTGTACTCATATAAATAAAATAAATAAATCTTAAAAAAATATATAAAGAGAGAGAGAGCATGGTGCCATTACCTGTGTTGTACTTTTATTTTAAATTGGATTAGCTAGCCGGGCAGTGGTGGGGCACGCCTTTAATCCCAGCACTTGGAAAGCAGAGGCAGGCAGATATCTGAGTTCGAGGCCAGCCTGGTCTACAGAGTGAGTTCCAGGAGAGCCAGGGCTACATAGAGAAACACTGTCTCGAAAAATTTAAAAAAAATCAGATTAGCTATTATTCTACCAATATACTACATAAGACACCACACAATATGAAACGCAAGTGTGCAGTAATTATTATTATTATTATTATTATTATTATTATTATTATTATTATTATTATTATTATTTCTGATCATCTTTTTTTTTGACACAGAGTCTCACTCTAACCCTAGATGACCTGGAGCTTACTCTGTACCTCAAGCATGGTTCTGAATTTTAAAGAATTAATGTAACCCATAGATGTGACCACTGACCATATTCACCAATATGAACAGTTTCTCTAATAAAGAGACTCTCGTGTTTATGAATTGTTATGTATAAGAACGAGCCATCAGTTACAGAGAACCATACAGAGGGTCCCAGACCACAGCATGGAGAGAGTGTTCCCCATTGCAAGCAATATGAGCAGAGAAAGCAGACTGTACATCTAAGGAAGTGTGTGTGTGTGTGTGTGTGTGTGAGAGAGAGAGAGAGAGAGAGAGAGAGAGCGCGCTCATTCTCTGTTATTAGGATCACACGTACACTAGTGAATGGAGCACACAGCTCTGCCTTTGATGGCTTTGCAATGCTTATTTGCAACTTTTCCATAGAAACAAGAGTAAGGAGCAGGGAACAGCTAACATCGAATCATCAAAGCCAGATTCTACCACAAAAGGCAAGAGACACTTCAGTCAGCTTTTGAATTAAAGTCTGTTCTCTTCAAGCACTTTTATGGAACCAAAGACCCTCAGCTGAGGGCCAGCAAGATGGCTTCAAGGGCCAAGCTCTTACCTGGCAAGCCTGCCGGTCTTTCTGTATTTGTCCCCAGAACCCACATAAAGGTAGAGGAAACGAACTCACTTCATACAATTGTGTTTGACAACATGCAGGATTATGGCACATTCTCCCTCTCTCACCCACTCCACACCGTAGTAATAAATAAAATTTAAAATTAAAATAATCCAATACCCCAGCTTGGGAATATGCTCAATGTCACACAGTCAAGACTCTTGTCCCGTAACTTGTCTGGTCTCTGCCTGGATCCTCTACCTCAGTGGTTCTTACCTTTCCAAACGCTGTGACCCTTTAATGCCACTCCTCATGTTGTGGTGACCACCTCCATAACATTATTTTGTTGCTACTTCATAACAATAATTTTTCCACTGTTATGAATCATAATGTAAATACCTGATATTTAGGATATCTGACTTGTGACCCCTGTGAAAAGTCATTCAGTTCCCCAAAGGGTCGAAACCCACAGGTTGAGAACCACTGTTTGACTGGCTGACCACTGGCTCATTACTTCCTAGAATAGTCTATTTGTCAACTCTTTCTAACTCTCTCCACTGAGATGCTACAGAACAGACCTCATTCCTCTCCAGCATGACAGGCATCCATTAATTTAAAAAAAAAATGTGGGTTACACTTCTGATTGAGCATTACCAAACTTATAAAACTTTTGATTAACATTTTTAAAAAATGTATAAAAGCAAAAAGGAAAAGGGGGTATGGGATAGGGGTTTCCTAGGGAGGGGAAATAGGGGAAAGGGGATGGCATCTGAAATGTAAATAAAATAAAAAATTAGCATATAAAATGTATAAAAGCAAAAAGGAAAAGGGGGCATGGGATAGGGGTTTTCTAGGGAGAGGAAATAGGGAAAGGGGATGGCATCTGAAATGTAAATAAAATAAAATAAAAATAAATTTAAAAAAAAAAAGGAAAAAAAAGGAACTCTGTGATAACTTCAATATCATGCCATTCAACGTGTCTGAAAAGAGAAAGCACTGGGCCTGAGCAAAATCCTCCCTGTCTTAGTTACAGTCAGTACTGCTGTGAAGAAACACCATGACCAAAAGCGAGCTGGGGAGGAAAGGGTTGATTTGACTTATGCTCTCAAGTCCATACATAGTCTATCACTGAAGGAAGTCAGGACCAGAACTCAAACAGGGTGGGAATCTAGAGGCCAGCCAAGGAGGGGTGCTGCCTCCTGGCTTGCTCCCCCTGGGTTGTTCAACCTTTCTTTTCTTTTTTAATTTTTTATTGATTCTTTGTGAATTTCACATCATGCACCCCAATCGCACTCATCTTCCCTCCCTCCATAGTCACCCTCTGCCCCTGTGACCCCACCCCCAAAAGAAAACCAAAACAACAAACAAACAAAAGTCTCACCGTGCAAGCTGTTAAGGGTCACACAGTTTTCCCTTTTGTCCACACTTCTCTACTTGCAAATGTTCATTACAATGAGTCATTTGGTCTGGCTCGAGGACTCTGGCTTCTGCTGCTGTTATCAATATTGGATCCTCATTTGGACTCCTCTCAGATATCCTGTTGTTGCTCTGTGTCATGGAGAACCTTTGGTTCTGCAGGACCAGCCTTTTTATCCACTCCAGCAGTTCATAGATGAAGTAGATGTTGGGTGGGCCAATTTAAAGTCCTAGATCTGGGTCTGTGTGGTAGCTGAGTTGGTCAGCCTGCCAGCTCTTCTGTGTCCTGTATCCTGGGGGCCAACTCTCCCACTTTGCCCACAGCCTGCTTTCTTATAGAACCCAGAACCACATGCCTAGGGGATGGCCCCACCCACAGTGGGCTGGCTCCTACCCCATCAATAACTAATTATGAAACTGTCTCACAGGCTTGCCTACAGCCCGATACTGTCTCAACTGAGGCTCTCTCCTCTCCAGGGACTCTAGCCTGTGTTAAGTTGACCTAAAGCTAGCCAGCACAGTTCCTAAAAGAAAACATACAATGTTTGTCTCTCTGAGTCTGGCTTCTTTTGTTTAACACGATAATCTCCAGTTCTGTACATCTTCCTGGAAATGACAACATTTTAATTTCCTTCATGGTTGAATTAAAAATCCTTGCGTATGTTACTGCATTTTCTGCGTCTATTCAACTGTTGGACTTACAGGCTGATTCTGGGGTGTGGCTCTGTGAGCAGGGCAGCAGTAAACATGGACGTGGTGATGTCTCTGTGGTGTTCTGACTTGGGGTCCTTCTGAGAATATGCTCAGGAGTAGCAGCGTTGGCCCATATGCTAGTTCTATTTTTAGTGGGTTTTTTTCATTTCTTTTTTTTCTTTTTGAGGGCCCTCCAGACTGATTTCCATAGTGACTGCATTAATTTACATTTCCACTAAGAGAATGTAAGACTTCTTCTTCACCAGCCCCTGCTTCCTCACCAGCATTTGTGTGTGCATGTGTGTGTATGAGTGACTGTCTACATCTGTGCATATGTGTCTTCATATGTGTATCCATGTCTATTTGTCTAAGTGTATGTTTCTTGTTTCTGTCTGTGTTTGCCTTTCTGTGTCTGTCTGTCTCTCCATGTGTGTCTGTGTGTGTGTGTGTATCTGTCTGTGTCTATCTCTGTGTGTGTCTGTGTGTTTATCTCTGTCTGTGTCTATCTCTGTGTATGTCTGTCTATATGTATATGTGTATGTATCTTTGTGTGTGTCTGTGTTTATTTATCTGTGTCTGTCTGACTGTCTGACTGTCTGTCTGTCTGCCTGTGTTTCCTTGACAATAGTCATTCTAACTAGAGATGAAAATTCTAATATAGTCTTGCTTTGCACTCCCTGATGGCCATGGACAGAGACGAGGAGAGGAAGGGTATTCGGAGACAGAGGGAAACCATGATGACATGAGGTGAACATGGCCGCTTACAAACCATGGAAGCACATCAGGAGAAATCAACACTGATGACGCCTTGACCTCAGGCTTGATGTCTCCAGCCCTGGACTTCTGCTTTATGGCAGAACTCTAGCTCTGCAGTTCTTCATCATGGTGGCCTCAGGAAGACGGTGACACAGCTGTCACTACCACCTGATCTCCCACAGTGTAGAGGCAGCCACAGAAACCACATGAAGTGTGTCCACAGAAATGAACACCGAGCCATCCCAGGGTCCCTGTAAGGAGGAAGGGGAGAGGAAGTAAAACCTCACCCCAGAAGCCATGAGGCAACAAGTGGGCCCATGCAAGTGACAGGCCAGCTGGAGGGCTGGGCCCTGAGCCCTGTGAGAAGGGAGCCCAGACTCTCAGGGATAGAGGGTTGTCCTGCTGGAACCTGCAGAGAAAGGATTCTGTGTTCAGAAAGAGAACTGTAGAACCTGTAGTGAGACAGGAGACCTGAGATGCTGCTGCTTGACCTTAACTCCACAGTGACAAAGGCCACCCAGTGGGGAGCAGAGGGACAGGAGATGGCGAGGGGGTAAATATAAGAAAGCAATATATGAAAATGTCACCTGGAAACTCAAGTTCTGTGCTTTAATTTTTAGAATTTTAATCTAAATTTCAAAAAAAAAAGGGGGAGAGGGGAGACAGCATCAGGCTACAGGTACTGGAAGAAAACAAACCCCATTAGACACTTCACCCTGGCAGCAGGGATTAGTTAACAAGAATTGTAAGAAGGCCCAGACGGAGCACATTAGCTGAGAAACTCCTGTGTTTCCAGAACTTTCTTGTGAGCCTACATTCCTTTCTCCCCGATGACAACTGTGAGAGGATGTCAAGGGCCACATTTTCCAGAGGAAATCATGAAGCATTTGAGTGAAAAGATGGAACCCTGACTTTGACCCAAGCAAGGGTGCCTCTTCCCTTAATGATGACAGACCCTCCCCGCTGGAGCTATGTCAGGACAGGAAAGAGGCACCTGCTTTCACCCACACTGCTCTGTAGTAAATTCCCAGAGTTTGAGTTAGTTACCTCAGGCCAATTCAAGTAGATCCAAGCTGCGGAGATAATTACCAGGAAAAGGCTGGTGAGATGGCTCAGCAGGAAAAGGTGCTTGCCACTAAGCTGAAAACTTGAGTTCAATCCTCAGCTTGTACATGGTGGCAAGAGAGAGCCAGACTCCCCCAAGTTATCCCCTGACTTCTACACACTGGAGAGTATGCACCCCTCACATACAAACATTTACATATACATGCGTACATACATACATACATACATACATACATACTACATGCCATAAAAGATAATAAGTACCAGGAGAGGACTGCCTGGGACAGAGCATGTAGTATGATAACATAAGCAGGTGTCTGCCTCAAATCACCTTCCAGGGAGCCTTGTTTTGGGGTCACATGGGGAAGCAGCAGGCAAGGAGGATAGGATCAGGGCCAGGAGCTCAGGGGGGTTTAAGCAATTCAAAAGGTTGTCACAGGATTGGTCACCCTTAACTGCAAAGAGGGGAAAAGTCACAAGTTTACTTGGTGCCTCCCTGCAGAACACATCAAAGGACTTCAAGATAATTTTCCCTAAACTTCTTGAGAAGATGCTGTTTGGTTTGAGACCCTAGGACAAAGGACTGAGGTGCATATTTTACATATCAAAGCGGACCTGGCCTCCAGGTTCTCCCAGCATCCCTCAGTCTCTACTTGATATACATTGCTTTAAACCCTGAATGGTCCAGCCCAGGAGCTGGGCTGCCCTTCCCTCAGGGGCTCATCCCTATATAATCCAGACATTTTGCACGCACACTCTCTGTCTCTCTGTCTCTCTCCCTCTCTTTTCCCCTCTCCCTCCCTCCCTTTCTCTTTTTTTCCTTCTCTTCTATCTGGCATACACACTATCTCTTCCTCCTCCCTCCACCCCTCTCCCCATGGCGACTCCCTGGCCTCAGTTCTTGGGGCCAGTGAACTTGCCAGAAAGCAGCTTCCCAATAAACCTGCCTGTAATATGATCTAATGTGGCTTGACTTGGCTCACTTTACCGGTGGAGAAATAACCTATCAGAAGCCACTGAGGAAAATTCCATCTCATCTGCTGACTACCTTAGATATCAGAATAATCAACACAGTGTGACAATCCTTTCTGGTTTCCAGAAGGTTCTCACATGCACGCATGCGCACAGGCGCGCGCGTGCGCGTGTGTACACACACACACACACACACTTCTACCTCCCCCCCCCCCCCCCCCCCCCCCCCCCGTCTTTGCTTCTGGCTCCCTGCAGTGACTTTTTTCCTTGTCCACACATGTGACCCTGTCAGTCTCCTATCCCAGCATGCACCCTTCATGCCTTTACTCCACAGCTACTTCTTGCTCTAAGTGAAAATAACCCCACACATGCTGCAGGTACTGTGCTCCTGCCCAGCAGTGCCTGTGAAATGGGTTCCCTTAGCCCAGCTTCCCTGGCAGCTCTCCTGCTTGGGATAAAAGGCTTGTGAACCGCCCCCCCAAGGGGACCCCACTCGAGTCTCAGGATGGTGCGCACCCAAAGGACACACAAGAGACCTACTTGCTGCAAGAACATGAGGTGGTTTAATGGTAGAACGTTCCAGGCCGACACGTGTCTCAATGTAGGAGACAGGGGCATCTACCCCGTGGCTCAGGGATTTAGGGATTATATAAGCTCGGGGTGGGAAAAAGGAGAAACTTTCACGCAGGTGCACACGATTGGTTGTTTTACTTTTTTGAACATCAGCAGGCTGTACCATAAGGTCAGGGTGTATAGTTCCTCCCTTGGCCAGTCAGTTTCTGGGATGTTTTAACAGGCCTTTGTCTTGTAACTCCACTTCCTCTGTAACTAATTAACTGGGCCCAAACCTGCTGGCAGGCACTTTTAACTATTTCGGTTAGGAAAAAGGAATCACAGGGCCCTGTTATTATTATTAGTTTGGGCCTATTTCAAAAATTCTCTTTCAAGGACAGCAGGCATTCCCCAAGTTTCCTCTGTATCCCTGCACACTTCACTCATATTCTCCTGAGGCGTTTTGTCACTTTTCCTGGAGAAATGAAAAAAAAGTCCAGTTCACCCCAGATAGAGAGGACAATGGTAGACTGAAGAAAGGATTCCTTCTGACCAAGCTGGGTGGGTATTGGAGTTTCAGGAGGAGCCTGGGCAACCAGGCCACAGTAAAGTCAATTGCTTCCCCTTTGTGTTGTGGCTATTGGAATCTCAGGAAGGGAGTAGACTTGAGAAGACCTTAGAAAGGCTTCCTGTGCCTCCGACAGGCTCTCCACAGGAAATGCAAACAGCCCCAGTCAGATCACCACACTGTTTTTGTAGAGTGAAAAATTATAAAGACCATTTTGTGAAATACATGCAGGCTTTTTCTTTGCCCTTAGACCTGAGCAGAAAGAGTGCAGGTTCCAGAAAGTGGAACTAGATGTAGGATTTCAGGCCTTCACTGCCCTGGAATACATTCAGGGAAGAACAACATTCCTCAGGCCTCAGGGTGGGGAAGGCCCAAAGCAAGAAGACACATTTCTGACCACAGAGAAAGATGCAAGTCATCTGGGTGGTTCCAAGAACTAGCTAACTTTCCACTGTTCTTGGTTACCCCGCCCCGTTTGAGGTTTTCCCAGTGTTACAGCCTGCTGATGTTCAAAATTTGTAAAACAACCAATTGTGTGACTGAGTGAAAGTGCAACCAATCAAGTGTAACTGCTCGAAAATGCAACCAATCATGTGTAACCGAGTGAGGGTTCCTCCCTTTCCCCACCCCGTGCTATAGAAAAGGCCCCTCAGCTTGCTGGCCTTTTGTCAAACTTTGTTCCTGCGTGGACGAGCAGTTTGACCTTGGCTAGCCAACTCTCCCCAATAAACCTCTGCTGATTGCATCCAGGTATGGTGTCTTGTGATTTTGGGGTGACCATGATTTCCTGAGACTTGAGGAAGGGTCTCACGAGTTTGTGGCTCTTCATTTTAAGCTGGTGGTGGCCTTGCTCAACCTGGAGGAAATAGCTGATACACAAAGGGCCTCTGCAGATGGACCCTGAAACCACCCCTCTGGCCTTTGGTCCCTCCCTGTTTGGATTTCAGATTTTCTGCTGCATCATCTGACAGAACCAGAGTCTGCTCGCCTTCTTAGATCCCTCTGATGTGGGGCTCTCTGCCTCCTCAGCTGCCCTGGGCTCTTCTACAAGCCTGTCCTCAAATACAGACAGGTCACCGGAGGCTAATTTCTCCTTGCTCTTCAGGCTATCACCCCCCTCCCCCCCCCCACCCCCCCACCCCCCCCCCCCCCGAGACAGGGTTTCTCTGTGTAGTCCTGGCTGTCCTGGAACTCACTCTGTAGACCAGGCTGGCCTCGAATTCAGAAATCCACCTGCCTCTGCCTCCCAAGTGCTGAGATTAAAGGCATGTGTCACCACTGCCTGGCTATTGCTCTTTTTTTAATCATTTCACAGGACTGAGCCACTCACTGCCTGCTTGGACACCCCTGAGTTACCAGACATCTGCACGCACTGTAACATTGATCTCCTTTAAGGAGAACAAAGGGCCTGAAAGACTAGGGGTTAGACAGATCCCTACCAGGCAGACTAAGAGAAAGGGGCCACAGATAGATAAATGATGGCAAGCTTCCAGCTTTTTTCTCTCCCTATCACAAAGGCTTGTTGGGCTTTTTTTTTTTTTTTTTTTTTTTTTTCCTACCAACAGGGCCATTTTTCCATCTCACCAGTCCAGGCTACTCAAATAAGCTCATTGTGGAACCTGGACATGTTTACTTCAAATGTGGGTTTCTAATCTACCCTTTCTTTGTCTAAACTAACCAGCCCTAAATTAGGGGGTTAAATTAGGACCCAGCCACCAAAGGCCCTTAAGACCCCCTAGTCCACCAGGAGAGACAGGACTTTGGTTTCCCATAGGGGTCTTTCTGTGTGTATGAATGTTTCTCCATCCTAAATAACTTTTTTATACCTGTTTCTCCAGTCTTGCTGAGATTTCTCCTGCCATTTGATTGTTAGCAGTGAAAACTAACCTGATCTAGACTGCTAGATAGCAACAGACCCACTTCTCAGTCCTGGCCTCCTTTCTCATCCCATCTTCCCAACCTGAACACCTCAGTCAGCCACATGCCACCGAATCTCTACAGGTAGCATCACAAGAAAAGCCTCCTTCCCTGGACGGGCTTCCCTCTACCCTGCTGAGCTTCCTTGTGATGCTATTGGCCTCCCCCTCTTGGTGACTGACAAAGACTTTGGCCTGCCAGTCTCATCAGGAAGGGCTGAAACTCCCTGCTGAACTTTAATGTCGGTAAAGCACCTAGCATTGTATCAGCACCAAGTGATGGCCATATTTATAACACAGGCCAAGATATACCAGGATCCATCTATCTCAACCCATACATGGGGGATTTGGCCTTGGGAATCAATCAGTAACAGGAAAGGCAGCGTTGCTCAACTCAGGTCATCTGCAAGGGACATCCTAAGACAGTGGCATACCAACAGGAGGTACGGAATCACAGGCTTGAGAAGCAACTCCATGCCAGGCAAATCAAGCCTTTGTCTTAGGAGCAGAGGGCCTGGACAGGCTGGATGGCTCTCCCCTTACACCGAGGCTGAGCCTATGAAGGCCCTCCTTGGGCTGGACATTGTTCCTCTGGGGTATTCTCAAGGGCTTGACCAGGCTAGCTTTCTCCACTGTTGCCTTCCAGTTCTGAGCTACAGCTAGAAGGCCTTCCCACCACTTCCCATACCCAGCGTGGCTTCCCAGGGATCTCATTAAGGGATGACCTTATGGAGAGTCAAGGTTCACTAATTTATAGACTCATAAACTTGGATCAAGGTCCAAATCCAGGTTCCCATGCTTGCACAGCAGACCAGGCAAGCTATCTCTAAAGCTGCAGAACTCAACTTTTGCTTCAGAAGCTATTCATTAGAGCAAGAGGAGTGGCAACAATCTAGTGTCTGGGACACAGCTGTCCATGATTAAAACAAATAAAAAACACGCCTTAATTTTGCCCTTCATTTATGTTCTAGAACAAACTGACACTTAAGGATGTGGGTCACCCAAAGGTCCTCAAGGGAGTCCTCAAGTCCCTCTTCAGGGGGTCACAAGGTCAAAACTATTTTTATAATTATAATAAAACATTGCTTCTTCCCTCTTACTTTCTTTTGAGCATTGATTGAGGATATAAGACGTGTAAGAAATGAGACTGCATGCCAAAGCAGTCGTGTCATCCAGCGGCCTGCTGTTCAGCTGCCATTAAGGAGATGTGAAAGTATGAAATGATGCCATGTCTTATTTTTATGGAAAACATTGTATTTTTCATAAAATATATGAGTATGCAGTGACTGCATCATTTCCAGTAAGTTTTTTATTCTGTATTAATTTTTTGCATTGATTATTAGTGAATACAGCCCACACAAGCAAAAGCTCTTTGATAGCCTCAGTAATTTTTAAGGTATGCAAAGGGTCCTAAGACCAAAAAGCCTGGGAACCACTGTATTGGGAAAAACTACTCTTTCTGTCTTTCTTTTTATTTTTTTTTATTAAGTATGCACACACGGTCTTTTTTTGTTTGTTTGTTTTTGTGGGTTTCTTTTTTTTTTTTTTGGTGGTTGTGGGTTTTTTAAATTGTTTTTCTGTTTTGTTTTTGTTTTTGCTATTGTCTCTAGAATGTTATCAACTGTACATATTAATGATAGCTGACAGCCAAAGTAATTTCTATTTCACAAAGAAAATTAATGGCTGGATCACTAAGGCATGACTGTCACATACATATTTTCTGAAGAGTACATATAACTTGCACAGCTGAACATATCCCATTTTATACCTTTTTGAAAGTGACAAAATTACATATCTTCAGCCATGTGTGGTCAAGCATGTCAGGAATCCCAGCACTCAGAAGATGGGAGCAAGAAGACCAAAAGTTCTCAGTTGTCCTTGGCCACACAGCAAACTCTAGACCAACCTAGGTTCCAATGAGACCTTGTTGCAGACAGACAGGCAGGCAGGCAGGCAGGCAGGCAGGCAGACAGACAGACAGACAGACAGATAGACAGACAAGCAGGAAGGCAGGCAAGCAGGAAGGCAGGCAGACAGACAAGCAGGAAGACACCCTCAGCTGTTAGTTTTCTCCTCATGGTGACAAAAACCTAGAAAGAAGCAACTTAGCAAGGCAGGGTTTGTTTTGGTCTGAGGAGCTGCAGTCTGTGCTGATGGTGAGACAGGGTGTTGCCAGCATCATTGTGCCTTCAGGAAGCAGAGAGAGGGGAAGCTCTGGTGCTCATCTAGTCTCCCTCTTTTCCCCCTTAGTCAGTTCATAGGGTGGTACTGCACAGACTGAGGTGAGTCTTTCCCAAGTTAAATTTCTCTGGGAATTGACTCATAGATACAGTCAGAGGTGTGTCTACTAGGTACCACCAAATCCAGTTGACAATGGAGACTAGTCACCTTCCATACCTCAAAGCTAGAGCTTCTCTATGACATACAGAGCATTAAGCCCTACATAATACATAGAAAATGAAACAATGTCAAGCTGTAAAATTACAGAACCAGTATTCTAAATCATTTGGAATTAAGTAATCCATGGCTACAAATTAACTCGATTAGATTTTAGCCTAAGGTTTTAAACTCCTTAAATATGATAGAAATATTTAAGATGACACCTACAGAATTCTATTGCTGTCAGTGTAAAAGTTCAATATTGTTGAGATGTAGATTCATGGACACATACAGTAGCTTTTGTGATGGAGTGAGGGTGCATGTAAGGGCCAACATGTAACTCAACTCAGTGGGCAGAACACTTACCTCAAATGTACCAGTCTCTGATTGGTTGATTGCATGCTGGGCAGAAGCTTGAATCCAGGACCTTGTACGTGCTAGGCAGGTGCTCTGCTGCTAGGTTCTAACTCTAGCCCAATGCTTAAATCCCCAGGCTCCATCGCCAGCATCTCAAAAAGAAAAAAAAAAACAAAAACAAAAAACAAAACAAACAAATAAAAACCCCTGTACTTAATGATTTAATGATGATTAAAAACATGCAAAATGCACCAGCAGTTCTGAGGTCAAGGAGATGTTTTTCTTCCCAGTGGGCATGATCGTCTCAATTGATTTGTGCCCAAAACAGCCACATAAACAAGAGAAACTGTCACCGTTCTACAACAAGCTCTGTCATCCATCAGTGGGGGACCTCAAACACTCAAGCTGTAAACACGCGTTTGCAAAAGTCCTTGTTGCCGCCAGGGGAGTAGGCCTGGTGGGCATGAGAAGCAAACTAAAAGACAACAGTCTGCCAAGAGGGTGATGAAGGAGAATCTTGTCAAGTTCAATTCCCACTTGGGGTCTTATGGTTTGAATTGGACGTGTTCCCACGGGCTTGTGCACTTGAACACTTCGTCTCCAGATGATAGCACTGACTTATGGGGTTCTGAAACCTTTGGGACATGGGACCTAGCTGTGAGATGTAGGCCACTAAGGCTGGCTTTTGAGGGTTATACCTCCCTCTAATCCCAGTCTAGCGTTTCCTACTTCCTGACCTACCAAGATATGAAGCACCACTGCTTCATGGTCTTGTCACTATAGAGAGAGCTGTCCTGGACACCTACTTTCCTCACCATAATGGCCATGCCCTTTAAACTCATCAGCCCCAGTGTGATGGTTTGTATGTGCCCAGCCCAGGGAGTGGCACTATCAGAAGGTATAGCCCTGTTGAAGTAGGTATGGCCCTGTTGGAGTAGGTGTGTCACTGTGGGTGTGGGCTTTAAGACCCTCATCCTAGCTGCCTGGGAGTGAGTATTCTGCTAGCAGCCTTCAGATGAAGATGTAGAAGTCTCAGGTCCTCCTGTACCATGCCTGTCTGGATGCTGCCACACTCCTGCCTTGGTGATAATGGACAGAACCTCTGAACCTATAAGCCAGCTTCAATTACATGTTGTTCTCATAAGAGTTGCTTTAGTCATGGTGTCTGTTCACAGCAGTAAAACACTAAGACACCCAGTAAATCTCCCACAAGTAGCTTCTGCCAGGTATTTGGTCAGAGCAATGACTGAGTATAGAGGATCAGTCTGAAGGCCAAGGAGAGACAGGCCTCACAGGGGCCCTCAGGGGAGAGTCTTGGGCAATGGTTATCTGGCTCTGACAGGTGACTTTACTGTCAGACAGACTGATGGCCCCTTGGCAAGATCCCAGCAGTCATTAAGGGACAATGGTTAAAATACACGTTCAAACAACGAAATCATGATTTGTGATTGGCTCATCATATAACAGGAACACATATCAAAGACTTATTTAACTTATTAATTGAGGTGGGAAATCATAACTTATATAAATTGGGTCAGAGAGAAATCCCAAAGACACAAAACTAGGAATACTGAAAAGGATTTGCTAGCAGAAGCAAGACTGGCTCCTTCCATGGGACCAAAGTCAGGTTTACCTTTTCCAGGTAACACCCATTTGCTGCCCTGTGGACAGGTGTCCTTTACATCACGGTTTCTATCCCACCAATGAATTCCTTTCCTTGATGAGCTGAACTATCCAATAGTGCAGGTTAACAACCTAGTGGCAGGTTATTTCTCCGCTGCTAAAATGAGCCAATTCAAACCAGATTAGATTATATTAAAGGCAGGTTTATTGGGAAGCTGCTCTCTGGTGGGCAAGTTCATTGGCCCCAAGGACCAAGGCCAGAGAAGTCACCATGGGGAGAGAGGGGTGGGGTAGGGGAGAGAGAAAGAGAGAAGGTGGCAATCTTGCACAGAGAGAAAGGAGTAAAGGGGCTCAGAGAGAGAAGGGGAGAAGATGGGAGAGAGACAAAAATGTCTGGGTTATACAGGGAAGAGCCTCTGGAGGAAGAGCTGCCCAGCCCCTGTGCTAGGTTCAGGGTTGGGGACAGGGTATGCCAGGTAGGAACTGAAGGATGCTAGGAGAACCTAGAAGCCAGGTCTGCTTTGGTACCTCAGTCCCTTGTCTCCCTCCCTTGCACCCCATCTGAAACCAAACGGATCTTCTAGAATTCTGAGTCATGTTTTTAAAAATCAAAAGACAGTAATTAATTTCAAGAGCATAGTGTGTTGAACCCAAAGGCTCCACATAGGATCATTGCAGCATGGAATCTCCGGTGCAGTATGGAATCTCCAGTGCTTTCCTTTACATCACAGGGCACTCCTGAACAGTCTTTGTAATCCAGTGTGTATCAGATTCATCATATCTCAAGTGGTCACTGTGTTTTCGGCTTGACAGCAAGCACCAGGAAACAGTGTCTCATCCCAACAAAAGAATACCCATTCATCATTTTGCATATTTAAAAACCATTCAGATTTTTTTTTCTGACAAAAAAAGTGAGTTAAGACAGAAAGGTTTATTTTATTTTGTTTTGAGGCTTTAAAATGTCATTTAAAAATATAATCTCATTTTTAATGAGAAAAAATGTGCTAAGAGAGTGGAGAAAGAAGTTAGACAAGACCACTCACACCTGAAATTACAGCATTGAAAGGTGGATCCAATATCCAGAGTTCAAGTTCAGCATTTCTAGGGCATTTGAGGTCAGCCTGGGCTACATGGAACCCTGTCTGGAGAGAGAGAGAGAGAGAGAGAGAGAGAGAGAGAGAGAGAGAGAGAGAGAGAGAGAGAGAGAGAAGATGCCATAAATGTGCTTCCTTTTCATAAGGGAAGTATGGATTTTTTTTTTTAAATATTTTCTATAAATTTCCCATAGGAAATAAACCTGAGAGTATAATAAAGAGAAATCAAGTTCTGGAACTTTCCAGCCTCCATAGCAGTGAACCAAACAAATGTTTTCCTTATCGTAGTAAGTACTTTATTATACTCACAGAAAATGTGCTACCCAAAGGTGTGTGTCATAATCAGAAAACAGCCAATATTGTGTTTAGAATGTAATGTAGGCATGGTAATGTGTGTCATTTTTTCATGACTGAGTCAAAGGATTTAGCAGATCGGGTCTATGAACTTGGACTTGACAGTGGAAAATACCAAATAATATGTGAGGTTTTCCTCACATCAGTGCCCACACTGCATCTACACTGATCCACATTGTATTTACACTGCATCCACATTGCATCCATTCTGCATCTGTACTGCATCCACAGTGTTCACACTGCATCCACACCACATCTACACTGATCTACACTGTGTTCACACTGCATCCACACTGAATCCATTCTGTATCTACACTGCATTCACACTGTGTTCACACTGCATCCACACTGAACCCATTCTATATCTACACTGCATTCACACTGTGTTTACACTGCATCCATTCTATATCTACACTGATCCACACTGTGTTTATACTGCATCCACACTACGTCCATTCTGCATCTATAATGCATCCATGTGTTCATACTGCATCCACATTGCATCTATACTGCATCCATACTGTGTTCACTGCATCCATTCTGCATCTACACTGCATTCACAGTGTTGACAGTGTCCACTGTGTCCACATGCATCCACACTGCATCTACAGTGTCCATACTGCATCCACACTGTGTCTACCCTGCATCCATATTGCATACACACTGCATTCATACAGCATTCACGGTGTCCACACTGCAGCCACACTGAGTCCACACTGCATCTACACTGCATTCATACAGCATTCACACTGTATCCACACTATGTCTGCACTGCATCCACACTCCATTTATACTGCATCCACATTGCATCCACACTGCATTCATTCTGCATCCACACTGTGTCCACACTGCATCCACACTGCACTGCATTCATACAGCATTCACACTGCATCCACCCTGCATCCACACTGCATCCATACTCCATTCAGAGTCAGGGAAGAGAGAAATTGTTGGGAGCCAACCTTTAGCAGAAAGCAGCTAGAAAGCAGCTATCCACATGCTAGCCACGCCTCCAAGGCTTATGTCATATCCATGCGCCTACAAGGGGCGTGGCAAAAGTGTATAAATACCCTAGATTTCCCTTCAAATAAAAAGACTTGAGACATGATCAGAACCTCTCTTGTCTCCATTCCTTGCATCTTTTCTCCTTATCCTCACTCTCTCTCTCTCTAGACCCTGACCCGAAGACCGGAGTGGCAGTTTGAAGCCAGGCAGAGCAGAGCAGGCTGCAACATAGTAACTATTCAGGCTTGTTAAGGCTTTTGTCTCAAGCCAGGTAGAGCGGAGCCGGTTGCAACAAGAAATACTCCTAAAAAACGTTTTCTTCTTTTTCCAGCCCATGAAATGGCACCATGCACATTCAAGACAGGTCTTCCCTCCTCAGTTAAATCTTTCTGGAAACTCTCTCATGAACTCCCCAGATGTGTTTCCAATGACTCTGAACACATTCAAATTGATTATGAAGATTAACCATTGTAAGGCATTAAACTAATCAGGTAGTAATATATTCTTTAACACTTAAAAAATACAATACAAATGTTCAAATAACCTGACTTAGGAGCAGAGGGTGGGCTTTTTTCCAATGTTCTCAGCTCCTGGGGGGGGTGTTAATGAGCCAGTGTGCTGTGGGGTGTGACAGGTGCAGGACAAAAGATGATTAAAGATCTCTTCCGCCCTTGTTCTCTGAGGTGACTATAAGAGTTGCTTTCTCTCCCTCATTATTCTTCTTGCTGTACATAAGTGAAGTTTGTTGATAGAGAAAAAATTGTGAAACAAAGCTTCATTATCCTTGTCTGTATAATGCTGGCATTGTGAGGCTCAGTGATTTCCAAGTTCCTTCTGACTTTAAGGATCTCTGTGTGCATGAAATAATGTAAGTTTAAAGTTGTGGATTTCAAATACGAGACTAGAGCAGCTAGAATTGCCCTGTGGTTCTTCCAGGATGTGAGTTGTAAACAGTCTGATTGGAAAAGACGCTTTTATTTCAAAATTGAAATTAAAAAACAAATACAATAAAGAAAATTGTGCCATAGGCTAGGAGGAATTTCTGGAGTGTTCCTCAGCATTTCACACAGTGATGACACACTAGAACTAAGTTTGCTGCTTTCATCTAAGATCCACCTCCAGCCCGCTCTGGATCCCTTCTCCTATGCCCCCCAGTGTCAGGCTGGGTGGCCTGGGTCTCATTTCCCACCGCCCCTGTTTTTGTATCTGATTGTCTCTTTGTTTGCTGTGTGCTTGTTTACACTGGCGACTAAATTCAGAACCTCACACATTCTCACACATCCTAGACAAGAGCTCAGCCCTTGATGATAGCATTCTAACCTCTATCCTCACAGTTACCTGGCAACAGCCAGGTAGGCCTGGCCCACTATAAAAGGGGCTGCTTGCTGCCTCCTTTCTCTCTTTCTCTTGCTTTCTTGATCTCTCCATCCCCTCGCCCCTTCCCCCTTCCCTTCCTCCCTCTCCACGTGCTCATGGCCGGCCTCCACTTTTCTCTCCTCTCCTCCTCTCTCTTCTCCTCCTCTCCCTCTCCTCTCCCTCTCCTCTCCCTCTCCTCTCCCTCTCCTCTCCCTCTCCTCTCCTCCCTCTCCTCTCCCTCTCCTCTCCCTCTCCTCTCCTCCCCCTCTCCTCCCCCTCTCCTCCCCCTCTCCTCCCCCTCTCCTCCCCCTCTCCTCCCCCTCTCCTCCCCCTCTCCTCCCCCTCTCCTCCCCCTCTCCCCTCCCTCTCCCCTCCCTCTCCCCTCCCTCTCCCCTCCCTCTCCCCTCCCTCTCCCCTCCCCTCCCCTCCCCTCCTCTCTCTTCTCTTCTCTTCTCTTCTCTTCTCTCTCTCTGTCTCGTCTCCTCTCTCTCTCTCTCTCTCTCTCTCTCTCTCTCTCTGCCTCTCTCTGCCTCTCTCTGCCTCTACTGCCCTCTTAACTCTCCTCCCCATGCCCTGAATAAACTCTATTCTATATTATACCAGTGTGTGGCTGGTCCCTCAGGGAAGAGATGCCTTGGCATGGGCCCGCTGAGACATCCCCTTCCCCCACACCTTTCCACACACCCACAGAACATACTCTCTTTATCTCTTTATAAACACATCACTTGACACTCCTGAAGCCCCATCTCTGCAGATCTTTAGATTTCTCTCATGCTTTCTGTGTGCAATCTTCCTCTCCCAATATCCATTTTTCTGCTTCTTTCCCTGGTTTGGCTCAGGCTCTGTGACACTGACCTAGATGCACAGGTTTGACTCTCTGCTCACAGTTATTTTAATGACTAAATAGAGCTCAAAGTGTTGTCCATGCAGGGTTGTTGCTGAGAAATGTGGAGAGAGAGAAGATGAATAGAAGATGCTTTCTCTGGAGGTGGGGACTGAGACAGTGTCTTTCTGTGTACTGATGGCTGTCCTGAAGCTATAGACCAGGATGGCCTTGAACTCATAAAGATCCACCTCCCTCTGCTTCCTGAGTGCTGGGATTAAAGCTGTATGCTGCCATTCCCCGCCCCCCCCCCACTCCCCCTCACCCCCAGGAAGAAGAATCTTACTTAACACAGAGCTTCTAGGTGTCCTGGAGAATCCCTTGGGAGAAACTGTTGAAATGGAAGGTGAGAGATAGTCTGAGGCCATGGAATGTCAATCAGCCATCTAGGAGTTATTTACTATTTACTCTGGAGAGGGGACCTCCTGGGACAGGAGGAAGAGCAAGTAGAGGCAGGAGAGGTTGGTTTTGTGTCAAGCAGTTGGTCTTCAGAACTCTGCTTCTGCTTCTCAGAACAGTGAGACTTTCTGGGTACCCCAGAGTACGATGAATTGGTTAAAAAAAAAAAATGAGTTCTGTTAGCTGCTGGGTGAAGCTGTAAGGATCGAGTGGTGTGTTGTAGACTACCTAACTGACCCTGCTTATAGCTGGAGTTTTAGAAAGCCCCCAGTGGGTTCCTTATTGTTTGTTAAGTGTATTTCAAACCTAGTGTGTGAGGAGTTGTTACATGCAGTAGCCTTGGGATGTGTGGGGTCTGGCCCCAAATTCTGCCCAATCTCCTCTTTTTCCACCACCTCCACTCACGATTGGTCTTCACTTATACGCTTTGGGGAAGTCCTCAACCGCCTCCCAAACATCTCTGGGTTCCTCATCCACAGCGTATACTCCTTCATCCTGGACTCTCAGGACTGGTCAGCTCAACAGCCACCCACGTGAAACTCAAATCTGGCTCCTCCATTCCATGGTGATGGTTTCAGAACCTGTTTCTTCTGGTTTCATCTACTTTTATCTGACCTTCTAAACAAGCTTTATAGAAAGTCACACCAGCTGGGCGGTGGTGGCACACGCCTTTAATCCCAGCACTTGGGAGGCAGAGGCAGGCGGATTTCTGAGTTCAAGGCCAGCCTGGTCTACAGAGTGAGTTCCAGGACAGCCAGGGCTACACAGAGAAACCCTGTCTCAAAAACAAAAACAAAACAAAAAGAAGAAAGTCACACCAAATAGACTTTTGTGGCTATTCTTACGCTGTTATATATTTGTTATATCCCTCCCAGTTCTGCAACTTGGAAGTTACACTGTTATTAATAGTATGCACTATTGTATGTATGAGTGTGGAATACGTATGCTAAGCAGTGGGCTATGACTTTTAAACGAATTTCTACATGTAACGCATACTGACAGTGGGAGGTATATGAAGAAGCAAAGGCTCAGGATGAGCTCCTTTGCCAAAATCAAGTAGCCATCATGTGACAAGAACAAGATTCCAATCCAGATATAGGAGCCTCTAAGTTCTAAATTTTTTTAAAAAATCTAAAAACCAAGTCCTGAGCATACCTGAAACCTCAAGCTTGGATAGGATTTTTATCAGTGTTGCAAGCCAACTAGCAAACAGTAGGCAGGCTGGAAAATATGAACCCAACTAAAAACTGCAGAAAACTCTTCCGGCCACTAGGGGGCTCCCTCCACCTTAGGCAGAAGAGGTCCTTGTTAGCTGGGTGTTTCACTTCACCTTCCAGAGGGGCGCAAGGCATTTTGCAAAGATTTCCCTGGACAATCTGGGAGACTAGACAGAACCCTAAGCTGGAGCAATTTTCACACACACACACACACACACACACACACACACAGAGAGAGAGAGAGAGAGAGAGAGAGAGAGAGAGAGAGAGAGAGAGAGAGAGAGAGAGAGCCAGCTCTCTAGTATTAGGGGTGTTTTGAGGATGACCCTGTTTGTCTAGAGGTTCCTTGCACAAGCACACACTACTAGAAAAAAAAATTTTTCCCCTCTTAGAATTGGAGACCAAATAGAGTAACCCTGCATTCCCTAGGTGCAAGCCTGTGTGGGCCTAAACGCATCCAGAACGGGTCACAAAGCACATGGCCCGATGGGACCCACACTTTGAAGAACTGGAGGTTCACACGCAGGTGTACATTTGGTTAAAATGCAGAGGATCCTGCTCCCTCCACCCGAAGTTATAAAGTACGATTTTCTTTGAAAATCGCCTTAGAGAAAAGCACTTCAGGAAGGCAGCCAAGGGATTCACACCCCCATCCCCACCCCCAGAATCGAGGGAAGCCCTGGAAAGAACTAGATTCTTCAACAGCAGTTGGAGATCCCCAGGAATCCAGGGTAGTAGTGAGTGGGGTGGCGGGGGGGGGGGGGGGGAAGGAGGGCAGCACTGATGTCGCATCAAATGAAGAGAGACAAGTTCTGAAGCCATATTTAAGCTGTCACAATAATGACAGACTTAACAGGGCGCTCAGGGAAAGGCTTGAGCCGTAGATTAGTTAAGAAAAAAAGGACTGTCCTCTGGCTCCATTTACAGGATTGTTTGTGGTTAAGGGTGTACTAAAAAGGTGAAACTGGACCAGGTGCGGCGGGTGTTTAACTGTAATCCCACCTCTCAGGAGGCAGAGGCAGGAGGTTCACTGCAAGTTCTAGGCTAACAGGGGGCTACATAACAAGACCGTCAAAACAACAGCAACCAGGAAATATAAAATGGTGAGGCTGATGTGAACTGAGTGTAGAACACGCACGAACACGCGCGCGCGCGCGCACACACACACACACACACACACACACACACACACACACGTACGCAGGCACACTTTCCAGAGGTTTCACTATCTTTTAAAGGAGATATAAAAAATAGGATAGGATCTGGGCGCTAGATATAGACGTCTAAACGCTGCGCTGGACAAAACGCTGGTTTCGAGACCTCAAGAGAAGGCAGGTGCTAGCTGAGGCGTCCAGAGTGGCGGTTCTCCTGGTCTGTGAGAACAGTTTTCCTGTACTGACCACCCTCGCCCTCTACAGTCTGCAATCCCGTCAATCTCAAACTCGGTAGGACGCTAACCCGATGGCGCAAGTGGGGATCCGCAGCCTCGGAGAGACCCCGCCGCCTCATTGTTTCAGCCCCTCGGGTGGAGTCTTGCAGGGGGAGGGGAGGCCATGTGTCCTCCGGAGCCGCCCCATACCCTCCCAGGGGACTGGAGCCATACAGCCCCAGCGCCGGGGCTTTGTGAAGTGTCGCTAGTTACCATGGGACCAGAAAAGAACGCTGAGAATGGCGATTAGAGGGCTGGGGGTTGTCGAGGTTCTGGGGCCATGCCCTCTGGCCCTTCTCGGACCCCGGGCCTGCAACAGGGACTGTCGGGATTTGTAGTCCCAAAGGCGGCGGCCGCGCGGAGGATGCGGGGCGCTGCTGGTCCCGCCTCCGCCTAACCTGCTAGTGCGAGGTGGCGAGCACTGAGGCGGAGCCCTCGGATCAGTGATTGGCCCAGGCGGCTCCCAGCCCCCACACTCGTCCCCACCCCCGCTCGCCACTCGGGACTCCAGCTCCAGGCGCGCAAGGCGGCCACCGAGAGAGCGCGCTAGCAGCCGCTGCCGCCCCGTGCATCCGCAGCTACCGCGCCGCGGCGAGACCCAGAGACCGACCGACGGACCCGCACAATCGCAGCATCCTGGAGGAGGAGTGGGTGATGGCGAGGGGAGGGTGGTGGGCTTGATCTTCCCATGCTGGAGCATCCACCCCTCTTTCAGTTTCTCCCCGAGGCACACAAAAGGGAGGGAATCGGGATGCGTCTAGGCTCCCCCAGCCGCTGAAAGAGATGTTTAGGATTTGGGCAGATCCCGACTAAGGAGGGGGCGCAAGTCAGGGTCTTTGTACGCCCACAGAGCTCGGCTTGGTGCCTTGCGACGCCTAAGGCGTTTAATGTGTGCTGGAGAGATTTACAAATAACTAGAGTAAGGAGGCGGCCAAGTTGAAGGGGTTCACGCCTAGCACCCAGTAGTCGCGCTGTAGTGGCTGGTCTACGTGCAGTAAATGGCTAAAAGGTGGGAGTGTGGGGAGAGTGTTTCTCTGGTGGCCGGACCTGCCTTCTTGTAAGTCCCTGGATCGCTGCTGCCCCTGGTTCCTATCCACTGCCTAGATATACATATACATCCTTGGTTACTTTCGCCTCTGGCTTTGATATCTGCCTAAGACGGTCCAAACCCCTGTATCCTCTGTCTCTAAGCAAAGCAGCGGTCCTAAAGGCACCTGCCGAAACCACAAAGGCTCTTGCATCTGCCCAGCCCCTAGCGGCGCGGCGCTAGGTTCCTCCACTGGAGCCCTGTCGCCAAGTCTGCCACGCAACATCGATCTTGGTGGGTGAGGGACATCGACGCCCCGGGCCTGGGGAACTGGCTGGGACAAACTAGCGTGGAGGCCTGGATTTGAGTAGAAACGGGGAGATAGGTGGGGACAGGTGATCGAATCTGGGGGAGGAGGCCGTGATTTGGGAAGGACTGGAAATTGGGTGGGAGGCGGGTCTGAAGCTTCGCGCAGGTGGCGCGAGGCGAGGCTGCTCTATAGAATGAAGAGGGGAGGAGAGATGAAGGGAGAATGGAGACCTCCCGGGTTTGGAGAGAGTAGACAGGCATGGGGAGGGGACTGAGGCTGTACAGGGGACGGGTCCTCCTCATGAATGGGGGGGTGGGGTCCCCATCGGGGTAGGGCAGGCAGCTGAGGAGGGACAAATATTCGCCTGAAGATTCCAGCTCTAGGCCAGTCTAGGCCAGTCTTAGAGGCCTAAGACTCTGGCTGGGCGTGGTCCTTGGACTGGGCCAGGGAGCTCGGGTGGCGGGGTCCCCGACAAGGTAGGGCTGGCTTGTCTATGAGCTTTGTTTCTAAGCTTGGAACAACCGAAGGGGACTCGTTTAGGATTTTATGATAATCCGCAGCGCCCCCCGGCACGCCCTGTTCGCGCGGAGCTGAAAGGCTTTGCCCAGCGGCAGATGCTGCCCGGGAGGCGGATGGGGGGGCGTCTCCCGCCCGGGAGACCCCGAGAACAATAGCCTGCATAGTGTCTGTTCGCCTTCGAAGCAAGGCCCCCGCCCTAGAATTCAAGGGTGAGGTGTACTGGTGCAGAAAACGCTCACCAAGAAACCTCAGAGCACGTGCTGTCTCTGGGATTTGCCTTAGGGCACCTGGCACCCTTGGGAATTCCGAGTGGGAGTCGTATGTTTTCCCCAGGCTGTGGAGCCCGGGGATAGCCGCCTCCCCCAGCTTCTGGTGTTGCTGGCTGCAACGCCTCTTGCCCTCCGCACGCTGTTGACGAGTTTAGATAGTGGCGGGGAGCAGCACGACAGGATGCAAGTCCCAGAGGCCCAAAAGGTCGCTGAGGTGCAAAGCAGGCTTTGTCTGCCCAGACCGCCTGAGCCCAAATCCAGGAGCTGCTATGCTTCTTAAATGAGCCCTCAGGGGTGCTGAGGTTTGGGGTAAATTGGGGAGGAGCCTTAGTGGTCCGGATTACACGGCTAGGGTGCGGCTCTTGGTTTTAGAATTTGCAACCAGGGACTCAAAGCTTCCGATTGCCGGTGACCACACCCAAGCGGAGGGGCATCTTTTGCCTTCCCTCATATCTCTAAAATGGGGTGATTACGATTTAGTTGGTGGCTGCTTGCCCATAGGAAAGCTGATGAGCAGAGTAAATACCCAGAGGTCTTCAGTCTAAACGTCCTCTCTGTTGCCGAATGTCTAAGCACCTGTGTGTCAGCTGCAGCGCCCTGACAAGCAAACAGCCAAAAGCGATAACTCTTCTGGGTTATTGTTGTCTTTTTATTTTTTCTTTTTTTGGCAATAATTATGTGACTGATATTTAAAGGTGAATCTTTGGCATACAGTTCATTTATCGCTGATTTGCGAAAGCAAATAAGACATGTTTTTATGGCCCAAGTGAAAGACTAAATGTCAAAATGTAGAACTGATGTTATTTAGATTTGCCATCAGGTTAACTGATGAGCCATTTGCATTAAAGTATAATATGACTGCTGGACATTTCGGTAGAGGTGTGTCATCTGCCTGAGGACCACTAACTATAACTATAACTATAACTATAACTATAGAAATGGGTAATCTGAGATCATTGGTTTTTAAAGGTGATGATTTGGGAAGGTGCTTCTTGGAACTTACAAAGCTAGTTTCCAAAGACTAGCTAGAATGCTGCTCACAGGGTGTGTTTAACTACAGTTTTACCAAACCACACACACACACACACACACACACATACACACACTCCCTATATATTTTATCTGAATAGGCTCATCTAGGTATATGAAAACCAGAATTCCAAAATTGCAAAATGACAAATCTGACAATAGAGAACTTTTCTTGGAAAAGGAATGCTTTTCTTCTTTTCCTTTTCCCAAAAGGAAACATTTTGGGGACCATTTTATTGTTTTGTTCTTTTTGTAATAAACCTATGAGATTTGGGTTTGTTTGGTTTTGGTTGGTTTGTTTGTTTTGAGACAGTGTTTCTCTATGCTGTCCTGGAACTCACTATGTAGACCAGGCTGGCCTCAAACACACAGAGATCCACCTGCCTCTGCCTCCAGAGAACTGGGATTAAGTATGTGTGCCACTACCTCCTGGCTGGTGTATGTTGGGGTTGAGGGTTTTTTTTTGTTTGTTTGTTTTTTGTTTTTTTGTTTGTTTTTTTTTTTTTTTTTTGGGAGTTTAGTTGAAATTGGCTTTAAACTTGCAGCAGTCCTTCTCAGGCTTCCTAGCATCAAAATTATAAGCCAGAGCCACCATATTGGCCAGTCCCATGGATTTTTCAAGAAGGTTTGATCCTAATGGAAGCGCTCTGAGAACATCCATCACGGCTCTCAGGGAGGAGGAGTCAGGGGAAGAGGGTTCAAAAGAGTGAGAGAAAGCAGCACCCCCAGCCCTCAGCTGCTCCTATGAAACCCCCAGAAAATAGAACCCAGGAAGAACAGAGAGATGTGTGTAGTGACCCCAGAAAAGGACTCCTAGGGTGCCATTCTTAATTCTCATTTCCATGAACCCAGGGACCTCAGTTAATTACCCAGTTTTGTACTTGGCCCAGGAACCCCAGTTTTTTGGGGTTTTTTTGTTTTGTTTTGTTTTTTTGCGTGGCCTCTGGCATTAGTCTGTGTAGTTGCTTGATCCCCACAGGCTGCATGCTTCTGGTTACATGGGTTTACACAGCTGACCAAAATTAGCTTTGGAAACCCGGAGTAGCCTTCACCTGGGTTCCGTTCACCTCTGTCCACCCCCCTGCCTCCACAACTCACTCTGTCCTCAGCTCAGGATTTAGAGCCTCTGAGCCCATGGGCAAATCCCTGAGGCAAAGGCAAACTGTGCGCAGGGGTAGTTGTCTTTTGAAGTAGCTCTTAGAAAAGCAGCAGAGGATGGCAAGCAGGAAGCAAAGACTGAAGATTTGAGACCCAGTCTCTCTTTTTCATATCAAAATAACTTCCAAGGTTCTGATAGGATCCGGTATCTTTCCTCTTACTCTGTAAGCCACTGTTTCAGGAAATCATGAGTGTGGAGGATCCTTTAGAGAAATCATCCAGAGAGCCTCGTCAGTGTGAAATACTGCAGAAAGAAATTAATGCCACGTGAGAGAGAGCAAACAAGAATACGTGTGTTTTGTTATTTTTTTTAAGAGAGCGGATATTTGATTTATTGCACTGCTAGTGAGTGAATAAGAATTCATTAAGACTGCTTCAAAAGGTTAGACAGGAAGACAAAGGTTGAAATGCTAAGGTATGAATTTTATGAATTTGATATGAATGTATGAAAGCTGCTGTCAGTTTAGCGAGCTAGATCCAGGAAGGTATGTTTATGATGTGTTCCTTTTTGGTCCTTGAAGCTTGTTTACTTGAAATAAATAGGCTAACCCTTAGCATCACGAGAGCCTGTGAAGGTCTGGTAGTTGCTTGTTTCCTTAACTCCTTCCAGAGAGGCCTGCTCCTGTAATCTGAGCTCAGAGATACTGTCATGGTGGGGAGAGCAGACCCTTAGCTGCTTCCTGTCTGTCACCTTAGGTGAGTGTCTTTCAGGTACTGTAAGTGTAGTGGGTACAGTGCGTACTAGAGGATGAGGTGATTTTAGTGGGTGTGTAGACCGGAGGGCAGAAGATAAGTAGCCCACAAAAAATGATGTCCCTACCATCACCATCATGCTTTCCCCCATAATCTGTGCCCACAAGGCAGCATTTGAACCCCCATTTGGCCTCTCATTCCCTAGAACAGGCTCATTTCACCAGTAGGAACACAGGCTGTGGTTAGGACTCCTTTCTGAAGCTCCACCCTTGCAAATAGTAGGAATACCATGTCTGTAACACACAGCTGCTTTGAGCAGCTGAGAACTTGGAGAGTTTAGGAATGTTCCAGAAGTGTGCTGATCCCAGGTTTGGTGAACCGAGCTTATACATGGAGTTAGCCTGCTGTCTCCTACATACCATCCAAAGGAGCAGTTGGGTACCTGAAGCCTGGTTTTGATGAGGGCTGTTGTCCTCAGGCTATTCTGCTCTAGGAGGTGGGGTGACTGGCCCTGCTTAGTTAATGTTGAGATGTTGGAACAGACTAGCTCTAGCTTTCTAGCTAAGACCCTGTGGTTAGGGAGATCGCTCAGTTGGCAAAGTGATTGCTGGGTGGACACAAAGGCCTTATTTTGGATCCATGTAAAAGATGGATGTAGTTGGTAACCTGGGGAGACAGAGACAGGTTGACTCCTGGCTCGTTGGCCAGCCAGTCTGAATTGGTGAGCTCCAAATTCAGTAGACTCTGTCTCAGAAAATACGGTAGAAAACCATTGAGGAAGATACTTGGTACTTACCCTTGCACCCACCCACCCACACATATGCATATCCACCCAAAGTATAAGTGTTCACATCACACAAACATGGATATCCACCCAAAGTGTATGTATTCATATCACACAAACATGTACACACACTCATGCATATTCACCTAAAGTATACATGTTCACAACCACACAAACACAAACATGTATACACACACACACACACACACACACCATATAAAGAAATACAGATCTCACAGAATTGTTAACTTTCCAAACATGTTCAAAGCACCCTCTCTGTACAGCAGTAGATCCTTTCATTATCCAATTTACAACAAGGCCACAAAAATATAAAAGATCTCTCACCCAGAAAAGTAAGTGGCCGTCTTTGCTCAAACCTCAGGCGTCTGTTTAGAGCTTGTGTTATCAGATGGCTTGTGAGTTGGCACATCTGGTCATTTATAGGGTGGCCTGGCGGATTAGAAATAGGGGCCAGAGCCAGCAGTGCAGCTAAAATTGCTTCTTGTTTTTCTTCGGGGATGTCACCCTGGTTTTTTCTTTATTCAACTAATTAGGTAAGTGTTGTTCACATTATTGAGGAACATTTGCTTGTAGCCAGCTGAGCAGATGTTAACCGTATCCTTAGCATCCATTCTGCGCAACTTAGGTGATGAATTCAATGCATGGACATGGCACCTCAGTGTGGTGACACAAAATCTGACTGTCTGGGTATAGGTATATATCAAATTCAAGGCTAGCTTCAGCTACATGAGACCTTGCCTCAAAAACAAACAAACAGACAAACAGTCACGCCTACAGAGATGGCTGTTGATTAAAAGTGTGTATTGCTCTTGCAGAGGGATGGACTGGCTCTCAGCATCCACATTGAGCTGCTTATAACTACGTATCAACTCCAGCTCCAGCGGGTCAAATGTCCTTGCTTGGCCTCCAGGAACATCTGAATGCACACATATATAAATAAAAATAAAATAGTTCTTTAAAAAAAAATGAAAAGAAACAGTACATTGAAAGGTAGGTCCTGAGATTGCACAGAAGTACACTTCACCATGTTTAGAGTAAAGTTTGTTCCTCTTTTCTCATCCGTGTGTCTTCGACACAAAGTACTGGTCAGAGTTAAGCACTGCAAGGTTGATACTGATGGAGCAACTGGCTGATCAATTTAGGCAATATTTCATGGAATCTTTCCAGCCACTGAGACCTCTGGCTCCTTGTTTAAATTTGTAATTATTTGAGCTAAATGAAGTTAAGGTTTTGTGAATAGCCAGTTTCTCTCAGGGAGGAGAAGAGAGCATTCTGCATTCTGAATTGGGCATTGTCACGTCCCGCCCCCTGACATCTGTCCAGTTTCACTGCTTTGGCACAGTGTTCCAGGACTGCCATTGCCTCAGCCCTGTGTGTGTGTGTGTGTGTGTATACATCTCTCTCTCTGTGTATGCATCTCTGTGTGTGTATGTGTGTGTATGCATCTCTCTGTGTGTGTATGCATGTGTGTATGTCTGTATGCATCTGTGTGTGTGTGTGTGTGTGTGTGTGTGTGTGTATCCCACATATTAGCAGTACCCAGCACTCAATCACACCACATTTGTGTCCCACCAGGGTCCATTTCCAGTCTGTCCCTTTGTTGATTTCAAATCTACCATTGGCTTGCAGGAATTTCTCAGGCCTGGGGTCTTTATTCTCTCTCCTTTGTCTGGTCATGTGTTTCCCTTTGTCCTTCTGCAGAGCAAGGCCCTCTATTGATTCAGAAGCTGCCTTCCTTTCTCTTTTTATTAATTCAGATTTCCGTCCTCGAGGACTGATGCGCTCATTTTCCTATACAACCCAAATGCCACCTCAGATTTTAAAATCAAATAACTTTTTTCTGGCGTGTGCAGAATCCTCCTCATCCTACTTACTTGGACTGGCTTCAGTTTGCCAAGTTCTCAAGTGGCAGAACATATACATAAAATGGTGACTTTGGAAGAAATAGGTAGAGTGGCTGAGGACATATTAAAATACATATGTCAGGGCTGGGGTTATAGCTCAAAACACACAAGGCTCCGGTTCAAGCCTAGTACTCCCCCAGAAAAGCTTTCAAATGGTTTGTGGTCCATTAAGATGGCCCAGTAGGTAAAGGCACTTGCTGCCATGCTGAACAACCTAATTTCAGCCCCTGGGACCCACGTGACCATTCCTTGCCATGTATGTGCTCCTCAATAAATAAATAGGAAAGAAGAAAAAATACATATGGATGCTTGCTTATGCTTGTAGATATTTTGATACCAGGGAATGAGCCCAGGGGCTGTGTTCTACCACTGAGGTGTTCTTCCAGGCACACACACACACAATCATACACACACACACACACACACACACACACACACACACACACGTACACATACACATACACACATATATGCACACATAAACACAAACAGACCCGTACACACACACTACTTTTTAGTGAAACCTAGTATTCAGAAAAAGCACTTACATGTATAGCTTGATGATTTTTTTGTAAGCTAAGCATATCAACATGTAATCATCATCAAAGGATCAGATGACCAACTATTCAAACCCCCCTGTACCTCCATCCAGTAACTAACATTTCTTCCAAGGTAACCAGGCATTCCTGACTTTAATTAAAAAAAAAAAAAAAAGTTTAAAATTGTGCGTGTGTGTGTGTGTGTGTGTGTGTGTGTGTGTGTGTGTGTGTGTGTGTCTGAGTGTGCATGTATGGGCACATGTGCCATGGCAAGTGCAGACACCTTTGGTCTGTGTGTGTCTGTGTATACTGTAGTACACATGCACAGGTCCACAGGAGTTGATTCTCTTCTTCTACTTTGTGGGTCCCTGGGATGGAATTTGGGTTGTCAGTCTTAGTGCCAGAGACCTTTATTTCATTAGTCAACATTATTTCATTGGCCCCAAATTCTTTATTCTTGAGCAAAACGTAACACCTTAAGCTGTGTCTCTTGAGTCCACAGTACCCTGTGCTTGGAGGGGGTGTAGGGGAAGTACAGTTTCCATAGTAACTGAGAGAGGCTTTCTTTCTGTTTTTGTTATAAGATAGGACATCACTATGTAGCCCTGGCTGGTCTGGAACTCTCTGTGTAGTCCAGGCTGGCCTTGAACTCAGAGATTCACCTGCCTCTGCCTCCCAAGTGCTGGAATTAAAGATGTGTGCCACAGGGTCTAGCAATGATTCTTAAATAAAGGGAAGCTATAAATTCATGTTAGTTTCTTGACTTGAATCAACAACAAATCTGACTAGAGATTTGTCTTGTTTGTTTGTTTGTTTGTTTGTTTGTTTGTTTTTCAAGACAGGGTTTCTCTGTATAGCCCTGGCTGTCTTGGAACTCACTCTGTAGACCAGGCTGGCCTCGAAGTCAGAAATCTGCCTGCCTCTGCCTCCCAAGTGCTAAAGGCGTGTGCCGCCACAGATTTGTCTTTTCAAATCTCTAATGCTAGAGGTGAAACCAGCTCTAACACTGAACCATCTCCCCAGAGAATGTGCCCTAGTCAGCTCAGTTGGCAAGTTGGTCGTTAAAGAGTTTGCTAGAAAGTTGGCATGAAGTTGTTCAAGGTAGGGTTAGAGAGGTGGCTCAGTGGTTAAGAGCACTTGTTGCTCTTCCAGAGGACCTAAGTTCAATTCCCAGCACCCACATGGCAGCTTCCAGCTATCTCTAACTCTAGTTCTAGGAGATGTATGCTTTCTTCTGGCTTTCACAGGTACTGCATGCATGCAGTACACAGATATACATGCAGTTAAAACATTCATATACATAAAAATAAATAACAAAATTAAAACAAAATTGTCTGAGGTAATCAGTCAGGACCTGCAATAAGAATTTGGAAAGAAGCTGGAGAGATGGCTCAGTAGTTTAAGAGCATCAACTGCTCTTCCAAAGGTCCTGAGTTCAATTCCCGGCAACCTCATGGTGGCTCACAACCATCTGTAATGTGATCTGATTCCATCCTATGGTGTGTCTGAAGACAGCTACAGTGTACTCACATACATGAAATAAGTAAGAGAGAAACCCTGAGAGAAATGAAACGATCTCTGTGCTGTGGAGAGATGAGACAGCTCTGGGACTTTAGGTACATTCACAGTTTCTGAGAACGCAGTGCCATAGTCAGGAGCAGGAATGATGCCGCCACAGCCTGGCCAGCTAAGCTTTGTAACCAGGCAGCGCAATAAGACCTTGGCTCTGCTTAGAGCTAATGTTCGAGATGGACTTGAACTTCCTTTCTCGGGAGTGCCTGTATTTGCTGAGTGCCTATGACAGGCACTGATCCCTGGGAAGGAGCCAGCACATTTGGAAAAGAGATGGGGTATGACAGTTCATCCCCCAAGCCTGTTTCTTTGTGAACTAAGGGACTGTTAACATCGTCTTCCTAGGTTTGTTGAGGGGCTAACAGGATGAGGTGCTCACGGCCGCACGGGCTTTGTAAGTGTTCAGCATTGGATTGATGGTACTGTCAGGTGGTAAGTTGAGGACTTTGAGATGCATAATCACAGAGGGTTGGGGTGCAGCTGGGGAAAAGAACGTATTAAAAGTGTGGTGGTGTAGTCCGATCTCCACGGTGGCCTTTTTCACTACTCAAACCCTCCCAGGAGGTGTTCCAGTCAGTCCTGTGTTGCTCTCCCTGTGTTGTGTTTGCGTGAACTTAGTATGTCCTAAGTCCTCCTTTTGGAAAAGCCCCTGTGGCATCCGGCCCATGGACTTTGATGTTTCTCTCCACTCAGGGAGGAGATGTCTCTTTTCCCTACTCTTCATCTCCGTTAGCATTTTCCACAGAACCCACCTGGGAGCCCGGCCATTTCCCAGTGCCAGCTCAGCTCTGTCACATCCATACACCTTTGCCAATGCTGTGGGCTAAACCCCACGAGACAGCTCTAGGTTCTGGGCACTGTACGCCCTTCAAGCTGGTGCTGGTTCAGCCACTGACCAGGAACAGGGTGGACAGTCTTGACACTCACCGCCCCTAGTCCTCTGTCTTGATTCCCTCCTGATCTCCCCTGACCTCCCACACTACCACTGACATACATTCCAACTCAAGAACCGGTTTTCTTGGCTAGCCTAGGCCAGCCTGGAACTTCCATACTTTCCTATTACTGCCTAAAGTTTGCCCTGAGCAGTTGAGGAGAAGCCCAAAGCCTGGGAGCCAGGGCCTGGCCTGGAGCAGCAGTCTATTGAAAGACTTTCTTATTCTCTTGACTGAAACTTGATATGAATATCATAAAGTTGGCCCGAGTGCAATTCTGTGGGCTTCAGTGTGTTCACAGACTGGCACAAACACCACCATATTCTCAATTGCTCAAGAAGAAACCCCAGGCCCAACAGCAGTCACTTTCCATAACCCCCTCCTGCATCTCCTCTCTGTCTCTCTGTCCCCTGGCAGCCATTCAGCCACTTCTGTCCGTGTAGTTTGTCCATCCTTGGCATTTCATACAAATAGAACTATATAGTACTTGGCCATTTGTGGCCATTGAAGTTCCATGTTTTGTTCCTGAACAGTGATGTAATGTCTGTACTCTTGCTCACAGTACATGCCCCACCCCTTTTTTTTGTTTTAGTATAAAAACTAAAGACTGGAAAACTGCATAGTGTTAAATAGTTGCCCACTAAACATCTAAGACTGGAGTGTGACTCGGCTGTCAAGGGCTTGTCTGTCATGTGTGAGGCCCTAGGAGGAGAAGCCCGTTATCTGGTGCCACACTCTGAGAAGGACAGCTCGTAAGACATCTGGACCTCTTTTTGTACAGAGCAAGAACAAATCCCACAGTCGAATTCATTAAGCAGAGGATGGGTCGATGAGTGACATCTAAGTAGCTCGGCTTTAAGGAGGAAGGGTCTGCTTTGGCTCATGGTTTTGGATGGTTCGTGGTGGGCTGGCTCCATTTGACCTGTGTTGAGACAGAATATGTGGGAGCAGGAACACAATAGAGGAAGCTGTTCACCTCAGCAGAGCGACGGAGAACATAGGAAGGATGGGATAAGAGCATCCATCGAAGGCCTGCTCCCAGTGACCCTCTTCCCCCATCTCCTAGTCTCCACCCCTTCCCAATAATGCCATCAGATTATGAACCCATGCATTGATGGGTCATTGATGGACAGTCATGTGTCTGAAGCCCCACCATGGAGCAGTTCATTGCTGGGGGCCCAGGCCTTCCACAAGTGAGCCTCTTGCGGAGAACACTTCATGTCCAAACCATAACAAAGCGGATGTGGTGGTGGCAGCTGGAGGATGCTCAGCTGCCGTCTGTGTAGAGACTGCAACTGACAGGGCATGGTGGCGATAGCGAATGCATGGTGTGGCTATAGGGCCGCCACTGTGAGGTGCTCGTAGGTCTGAGAAGCTGGTGGGATCAGCTTGACTGGGAAAGACTTGGGCAGTAGAGAGAGGGAGACAGATAACCAGAGTGGTTAGAAGCAGCCAAGACCATGGCCATTACACTGTCTATTTGTACCTTGGCTCTTCCTTACTGGGCATCTATCTGCTTTCCAGAGTCCAAGGTTGCTAGGCATGGAAAGTGGGCTTGAGAGGTGGGATGTGAGCGACTCTGGGCGTCATCTACATTAGTGTATATATGCTCAGCCATTGCCCTGAGTCTAGACTGCCTTCAGCACTCTCCTTTTCCTGTGAATTAAACCCGATGACAATGTGTAGACAAGTTCAAAGAACATCTTCATTTTAGTGTCTGTTGTATTTTTTTTTAAAATCCTGTGCATATATGCAATGTGTTTATTTCCTGTGGACTTTTGTATTCAAATAACAGCACACATTACTCTTCCCCTTGGGAACCTTTGTTAGGTCTTATAACTAGCAAATAGCATGAAACGTGGCTTCTCCTCGACTATAGAATCTTGTTCTAAGGTAAGATGTAGTGATTTTGTGTTGTTTTACATTTAGGCTGACCTTGGGGTCAGCAGAGCATATTATGACGTACGAATTGTATCATAATTGATATGGAGCACAAGAAAATCCCTGTATGGAAAAGAAAGTCCTGAGCCTGGAAAATGTAGCTTATGTTGTGTGTGTGTGTGTGTGTGTGTGTGTGTGTGTGTGTGTTTTCAAAGCTAAGTAGTAGTCAATGACTGTTTATAGGACCCAAGTGGGTAGACAAGTATTAGCCCCCATGTTATCACTGAGACGTCTGTAACACAGTCCCCTGTCCCCCTAGACTCCATAGACTGAAATGCTGGCAGTCATGAGATTCTTGAAGGCAGTGACCTCGTAGTACCCACTTAAACCCTGCCGTCAAGGATACTGAAGGCCGCCACGTGTGCCCTCCAGCTTAGATCTTGCCTTCCCATGTTTAGTATTCGTGTGTGTGCTATGGGGCAAGCCACTTGACCTCTCAGAGCACGGCGGCCCTCGTTCACTGCAGTGTTGCTGTGAGAACTAGAAATTAAGTGTAACTATCCCTCCATCGAGATCCAATCAGCTGCAGACTGTGTCTGCATTCAGCGTATGCACACTTCACCATCGTTTACTAAATCTAACAACTACTTAGGTGGTGTTAAAATTATATTTCTGGATTATAAGTCATCTAGAGACTACTTATTTTGTAGTTATGTACTTATTTAGTGTGTGAGGGTAAGGGGGTGTTTGTGAGCCTATGGAAATTAGAGGACAGTTTACAGTAGGTGGTTCTTGTCTTCTGCCATGTGTATTCGAGCGATTGAACCCAGGCCATCAGCCTTGGCTGCAAGCACCTTATCCCCAGTGAGTCATCTTGCCAGCCTGAGAATGTCTAAAGTATACAGGAGACTGTGTAAACATCTAGAGAAATATTAGGCCACGTGTTAATAAACTACCGGAGCACCCTCAGATTTTAGCACCTTTCGGAGATAACCGGATGACAGCATATAAAACACACGGTCTGAGCTCAAAATCAAAAGACTGAAAGGGTGAGTAGGTCACATAGTCATCATGTAACAAACGTGTTGTAAGAAAATACCACGAGAAAGGAAGAGATCAGGAAGCTGGTGAGCTCTCACTGCCCTAGGATAGCCACCATCAGCTGCGCATGCAGACCGGCTTTCATGCACCCCGTGCAAATGCACACACACAAGGTTCACTCTAATTTTGGGGTTATTTTTGGTTGTCGTTGTTAAGATTTATTTTATTTTTAAATTATGTGTATATACATGTACATGCCTTGAATTCCTGAGCCATTTCTCTAGCCCTAGGTTCACTGTTTTAATGGTTAATATTGTTTCTTTAAAAAAAAAAAAAAAAAAAAAAAAGAATCTCCTCTTTATGACCCAGTGAACATGACCACCTTCACCCTGAAGTAACTAGTGGGGTCTTGGTCCCTATTCTCCCTGCATGTCAATGTATGTGCATATAGGTATGGGGGTAGATAATCTTTGTTGTTGCTTATAGCAGGGTACTTATTCTGCTCCATTGTATTCACAGTGAATCTCAGTCTGCTACAGTTGCTCCTGTGTGAAAATGGACAGTTTGCCTTTGTATGCAGTTGTCACAGGTGCTTGTATCGGGTTTCTGTTTTAGTGAAATACAGCTCAGTCTGGTAGAGATCTTATTTACATATATGACAGTCAAAGAGATGATAACCGCCTCAGTTTATCCAACTGTGGCCTACTGATGGGCCTCCCATCTGCTTCCGGTTGTTTGAGCTTGACCACCAGCAGCCTTGCTGTGGCCATCTCTGTAGCTGTCTCTTCAGGTTCCAGTGGCTTTCTTTCTGTGCTTAAGGTCCTAGGGGTAGAGCCATGGGTCTTTCAGAAATTATTTTTTTAGTATTTTATTTCTTTTTGTTGTATGTGTATTGGTGTTTGAGGGTGTAACATTCCTTGGAACAGGAGTTGCAGACAGTTGTGAGCTGCCATGTGGTTGCTGGGAATTGAACTCAGGACCCTTGGAAGAGCAACCAGTGCTCTTAACTGCTGAGCCATCTCTGCAACTCCCTTTCAGAAATCTTAATAAAGATCTTTCCTGACTTTTCCAGAAAGGTGCAACACTTTATATCTCCATCATCAGCATCTTTCCGAATCCTGATCCCACACTCTCAACTCCTGGTTATATCAGGAATCACCTCATTGTTACCAGTGCTCTCATGCCCTTGACTGCTGAAGAGGTTGGACATTTAGATCCACTTCTGTCCAAGGGTTTCATTGCTGTGAAGAGACACCATGACCAAGGCAACTCTTATAAAATCAAACATTTCAAGGGGCTGGCTTACAGGTTCAACAGTTTAGTCCATTATCATCATGGTTTGAAGCATGAGTGTGCAGGCAGACATGGTGCTGAAAAAGCCAGGAGTTCTATGTCCTGATCTTCAGGCATCCAGGAGTCTGTCTTCCAGGCACCCAGGAGGCAGGCATTTAGGAGGAGGGTCTCTTCCTCACTGAGTGCATCTTGAGCATAAAACTTCAAAGCCACATAAAACTTCACCCACAGTGATGAACTTCCTCCTCCAAGGCCACACATTCCAACAAGGCCACACCTACTCCAACAAGGCCACACCTCCTAATAGAAGCACTTCCCATGGGCCAAGCATATTCAGACCACCACAGCTCCACTGTGCCTTGTCTCATACCTCTTCTCTTGTTTGCCTGTGCTGTTCCGATCAGTGTGTAAGAGCCCAGAGCTGTCACATGGACAGCAGATGTTTACCAAGGCCATTTAAATCGTTTATTTAGTGACTTTATTTCGTAGCATTCAGTTTCTTTTCCTGTGGCAGTGATAAAGTACTCTGACAAAAGGAACGAGGGAGAAACTGTTTGAGTTCACAATTCAAGGTCAGGGACATCAAGGTGGTTGCAACCTGAAGCAGCTGGTCACTTCCCAACTGTAGTCATAAGCAAGCAATAAATGTGTTTGCTGTTTCTTTTCTCTATTTGTACAGCTCAGCATCTCCACCCAGGGAAGTGGAGCCACAGACCCATTTCCCAGGTTCTTAACCTGTGGGTCTCGACCCCCACAGGGGCCCCATATCAGATAATCCTGCATATCAGATATTTACATTATGATTCGTAACAGTAGCAAAATTGCAGTTATGAAGTAGCAATGAAATAACTTTATGGTCCGGGGTCACCACAACATGAGGAACTGTATTAAAGGGTCACAGCATTAGGAAGGTTGAGAACCACTGCTCTAGATTGTCAAATTGACAGTTAACCCTAGCAGTCACAGGTATCTTTTACTTTATCACATTAAAAAAAAGTGTACAGTATTAGAGGGTTGTCCTGCCCTTGATGGCTTAGGTTGTTGTTTCATGGTTGCACGCCTTCTAGTATTTTTACTGTTTTGTGTTTTACATTCAGATGAATTCCAGATGGATCACAGACTCCCTGTATACTATAAGGTGGGATGCAAATTTAAAATCCTTCTTGAAGAATAGCCAGTCATGCCCCTGTGAGTGGATTACATCATTTTACCCTTTGAGTGAAATATCACTTCTGTCAGAGTGCATCGGCGTCTGTTGCCAAGCACCCCGCTCTCCACTCTGACTACAGAGACTTGGCACTGTGTACTTTTATACTATACTTTTATACTATGGTAGTCATCTTTAACAATCTCCCATGTTAAACACACCCTAGAATATTTCTGTAGAGTATTTATTTTCCATGTTTTGAGGGTCCCCGCCCCCCCCCTTGGAAGCCTATCCATCTAACACTTGAATAATTCTGTTCCACAGTTAGAATTTTTACTTGAGGTGGCTTTTTAGAGAACTTTTCAGGATTTTATTATTTTGACTACTTGCCTTTGGGGGGGGGGGCGGGTTTGTTGATGTGAAGAATGGTGTTCCATAATCATGAATTTCCCTTGTTTTGTGGAACCCCAGGAGAGCACAGCCTATAAGCTCCTGACAGGTTCATGTACCCTGTTTGCTAGGACTGTGTTTATGTCCTTCAGTACCTCAGCATCTTTGTCAGAACGATCAGCCCTCCACAGGAGGTTCTGTTCCTAGGCTTTCTTGTGTGTCTTGCCATGTTTGTTGACTCTCACACTGGTACCACACTGCCTGACCCTGTAGCTTTATAGTAAGTCTTGAAACCAGCATCCCTTCCTAGTCAGTCATCACTAGCTACAGTTGGCCCACTGGGACTTTGATTGCAATGGGGTAAATCTAGTGATCCACCTGGGGAGAACTGACTCCTTGCAAGGAAATCTTTTTAATCCCCCAAAGCATTGTGTTCCATTTCGGTTTTCTTGAATCTCAAGTTCAAATACTCTAACTTTTTGTTGTATAGATTTTACATATATCCTGTTAAATGTGTCTCTTTAAATGATGGAAGGGGGACAGCTGAGAAGAGCACCTGTGATGGAAGGGGGCAGCTGGGAAGAACACCTTTGATGGGAGGGGGACAGCTGGGTAGAGCACCTGTGATGGGAGGGGGACAGCTGAGAACACCTGTGATGGAAGGGGGCAGCTGGGAACAGCACCTGTGATGGGAGGGGGACAGCTGGGAAGAACACCTTTGATGGGAGGGGGACAGCTGGGTAGAGCACCTGTGATGGGAGGGGGACAGCTGAGAACACCTGTGATGGAAGGGGGCAGCTGGGAACAGCACCTGTGATGGGAGGGGGACAGCTGAGAAGAACACCTTTGATGGGAGGGGGACAGCTGAGAACACCTGTGATGGGAGGGGGACAGCTGGGGAGAGCACCTTTGATGGGAGGGGGACAGCTGAGAAGAGCACCTGTGATGGGAGGGGGGACAGCTGGGGAGAGCACCTGTGATGGGAGGGGGACAGCTGGGGAGAGCACCTGTGATGGTGAGTGGGGTTGGGGGGGGTACAGCTGGGAAGAACACCTGTGATGGGAGGGGGACAGCTGGTAGATAACCCAGGCAGGTGTGTGGTGTGAAAACAGGTGTGTCATCAGCATGGTGATGATGGCTTGGGTGAAGGGAGGGAGGGAGGCAAGCAGCTGAGTCAGGAAAGAGAGCCAACAGAAGTTCCCCCAGAGAGATGGGCAGGCCTCATCTTCCCACAGGAGGGAATGGCACCAACGAGGCAGTGCATGTCACCTCACAGGAAATAAGACACTAGGGGCCATGTACAGACCCAGGTCAGGAAATCAGCACGGAACTAGGGATCTGGGTTCTGGCTGTCAGGATAAGAATTGCAGCAGTATATCAGGACTTGTCTAGCAGCAGGCGTCCCAGTCTGGACTCTCAGTGTGTTGGATTCTAAACTTGTCCTTAGCCTCAGTCCAGGATGTTCTGGAGGTCAGAAAGCAGTTGCCCGGGACCAGGCACCAAGAAGACAGGCCAACTCTTCTGGGAAGTCGAGGTGGAGGTGGATAAACACTTATTGATAAGAAAGACTCAGAGTGTCTGGCCATTGGTTCAGTGCTACATGTCTCCCTGCAGGGCAGTGGGAGAGAGGACGTGGATGTTTGGTATGGGTGAATATCACATGCAGACAGCCACACCTCTACCCCACACTGTACTGGCTTTCAAGGTACAACACGTTCATCTCGTCTGATGAAGCATGTTCATGCTCAACACAAGTTCATAACCCTGCCCTTGGCTGGGAGGGAAGGCTCTGGAACACTGTAAGGTGGTTCCCCTTTTCAGACTAGGGTACACTAAGAAAAGCCTTAGAACTCCATTCTATTACCTCTTCCACCGTTTGTTCAAGGAAGGCAGCAGCCAGGTAGGCTGGCTCCCTGGGCAGATTTGGTGCCTGTTTTGCTGCTATGTAAGAAGATGCCACTTGTACAGGGGGGGCGGGGGGGAGTCAGGAAGCACAATGGAGAAAGGGGGCCACTTGCTACTGCTTGCCGAGATGGCTCTATCATTTTTCTCTTTCACTGAAGATGATGTCTTATTGCTAGCTCAGTCCCAGGGCCAGGCAGGATGAGGGTGACTTTCACCAAGCTGGGGACACTGGAACTAGAGCCGTGTGGAGGCGGAGCATGATGCTTATGGGGGCTAGCAAGATACCAAAGTAGACGTTTCCAGTAGGCTCCTCATATTGTGGTGACCCCCAACCATAAAAGTATTTTGTTGCTACGTCATACCTGTAATCTTGCTACCGAGTGGTGTTTCAGCTCCCAAAACCATCAGAAATATGGGTTCTCCGGTGGTCCAGACCCACAGGGAGAGAACTACTGTAACATGCCATTTGCTATCCAAGCTCATTGTTAAATAGGAATACAGGAGGCCAGGGTAGCTTTCCGGGAACTTGCCTGCCCTGCCACAAATGTCTGCTACCTGTGTTTTTGGGCTACTGTGCTCTAGCCAAAGCTATTGCTGATCCCACAACCATGTTGTTGTAGGAATGCCTTCAAAACCAAGTAGTGAAGCAAGGCGGTGTCCACTGCAACAATGCCTCCCCATATGTGTAATTTTCATATAATTTGCTATGTATATTATATATGTAATTTTTAAGGATTATTTTGAGAGGGGTCCCACGTTACCCTCAACTGTCCTCAAACTCACTATGTCCCCTAGAATGGCCTTGAACTTCTGACCCTCTTGCCTGTTTCCCCTGAGCATTGGTATCAGATGCATGTGCTACCACGCCTAGTTTTGTGCAATCCTGAGGGTCAAACCCACAGCTTTCTGCATGAGCTCCTCCCAGTTAATGGTATCCCCAGTTCTCAGTCTTTATTTTTAAACTTCAGATGTTTTAGTTAGCATTCAAAATAATGTTTTCATTATGACATTTCCATACTTTTTCTATGACACTTGAATCATTTTTCTTTGTTCATATTCACACCTGTTACTCTCTCTTGCCCATCCTCCCCCTTCCATGTTATATGTGTGTGCATTAAAATGAGTGTGTGCATACATACATGCATGTGTGTGCATGTGTATGTGCATGTGCATTCCTCTCTGTGAGTGTGCGTGTGTGCGTGAGCGTGTGCGTGTGCGTGTGCATGTGTGTGTGTGTGTGTGTGTAGCTTGGACAGTCTTGAACTTGCTGTGTAGCTCTGACTGACCTCAAGCTCATGATCCACTCATATCTGTCACCCAAGTGCTGGGATTTCAGACGCGTGTCCCCATGCCTGTTGAAATGCTTGCTTTTGTCACACGCTCTGGGCATTGTTCCTTTTCCTCTGTGCCATTATGACAGGTGTAAAATGTAAGCTCGTCTTGATTTGCATTTTCTTGAATATTAATAAAGGTGAACATCTTTTCATTTCCTTATTAGCCACATGTATTCCCCTCTCCCAAGAGCTTGGCTGCTCATATTCTGCACCCATTTTCTCTATTGGCGTATTCCTGTCCCTCTGAAGATTTAGCAAGCAGTCCTATAAATTGCAAATGTTGGTCCTTGATTACATGTTGGAAACATGCCTGGGCCAGTTTTGATTCACTTTTATGGAAAGTAATTTGTTATATCTTTTGTGGTATTACAGTTTCCCAGTATCATACAGTCTTAGCTAAACCAATCTTATTTTTCTGTTTTTGGGCTATGCAGTGAAAATCTCAAGTTTATAAATAATACACTCTATGGTTTCTTCTGGTCCACTTTATTTTTTTTTATGTAAAATTTAATATAACGATGTCACTTCTTTGCTCAAGACATTGATTGGCAAACCTTCCTGACGCTCTCAGAGTCTTGACTACCCTCTCTCAAGCATCAGAAGATATGGTTCCCGCCCTTTACATTCCCACACATGACATGCACCAGCTGTTAAAAGCACCAAATGGCCTCAAGGGCTTCTGTCTGGAATTCCCTTGCTTAACCTAACCTCTCCAGTCCCTGGAAGCTGAACAACCACCAAGTTTTAACTCAGAAGGATTTCTGAGAGAGGGGCCCTCCACTCCTGTCAGAGCTAAGTGTGTGCCCACCTTTCTCAGGGCTGACATGCCTCATCTGGCTCCCATCTCAATAGGAAATATCTGACTGCAGTTCTTCCTACTATAAACTTCTGACTGGCAATGCTCTCTGTCACTTTGTATGGTGACACCATCGGGTATGCAGCCACCTTGTGTGTTGCTTTTTGTTCTACTATGATAAAAATACCCAAAAGAAGCAGAGGAAAGGAACATTTGTTTGGACTCACGGATGTTGTGCATGAGGGGAAGGGCATGGAGGAGTGTGTGGCAGTGGAACACGGGGCTGCACACTCTCGACTCACAGATCAGGAAGCCAGATGCTCAGGCTGTCACCTTCAAGGCCCACCTCACAGTGACCCAGATCTCTAGAAGTTCCTGCTCCAAAAGGTTCCACAACTTCCCAAAATGGCGCCACCATCATGGATACCAGGGGCGAGGTATCCATAGCCACAGAGTGGGGCGGGGAGGATCAGATCATGGGGGGGGGGTTCCATCAACCCCCCTGCCTCTGTCATCTGGATTGCAATTTAGCAGGCTCAGTATTAGAGCAGTGTAGAGATCCAGGCACCAATTAGAATGTAACTATGTAAGAGCAGTGTCATTGTTGAGGGAAGCATTAGGGATTGTGCCTGAGTGCCATGGGGCAGATGAGGCCCGTGCATTTACTAGACAGAAATGGGTTAAAAATGCTTGAGCGCCTTGCTGGGCTTGAGGTGTCCCCTAAACATTCCACATGAGAGGATCTCCGTGTCAGCCCAATAGCACCACCCAGACCTTTGATTTTTATATAATTGTTTACACTTACTCCTCCTCTTGCCTCTTCTCACAAAGCATGTGACCTTGCCCGGTCATTATCAGTCAAGTGAAATTAGCATACATCCAAGGCCAGCCTCGAGGCAGGTTTCCTGAGATGCCAGTCTACTCTCAGTAGAAGCCAGCTCTCTGTTCTCTGCCACCTCCTTACCCTCATGGGTTAGTTGCCGTCCCGTGACTGATCTAAGGGATTTCAAGAAAGAAAGTAGAATGCAGCTTTAAAAAAAAAATGTATTTTAAAAAATTGTACATATTTCATTTTTGAGACAGACCCTGTATGTACAGCCCAGATGTCCTGACCATTCTTTCCCTAAAAAACATTTGATTCCTTTCTTGCTCTGCTGCTTCGTTTTCCATTCTGTGGGACACTTAAGTCAGCGCACCCTTGGCCCTGACTGCCATAGAACCATGGAACCAGCTAAAGAGCCAAAGATTTCATCCATGACCATATACTGGCATCTGTGCTAGCTGCTGCTGACATCCTGTGAGCTGTGGTCTCTCAGAGTCTCTACTGTTGGCTCTGAACTCCCAGACTTTGCTCCCTGTCTTGAAGCAGCTTCCTCATCCCTGTCCCACCTCTTAGCCCCAAGACAAACATTCTTGCCACCCCAGCTCACACCTGCTTCTTAAGAGGTTGAGAGAATGCATGCTGTGGTCCTCTGCTGAGTCCTTGACCACTGGCCCACAGGACTCTCTGTCCATTTCTGTTGGCTGTTCTTATGGCCAACGTGCAGAGCACCGCCATGCCAACATATCCATCCTTCAGCCAGCATGTAGTTAGCAACTTTATTTCTCTCAGAAGGATAAAGTGAATTCAGTAAGGCTCAACTATCAAGGGGCTGCAGCCTGGTTCCTAGGAATTCGCTCAGCTCTCCTCAGCCATAGCAAGTGTAAAACCCAAATGAAAAGGACCTCACCAATCCGTGGAGAACTGCAGACGCACCCCAAATCACTCACGAGAAACACAACTTGATGCAAATTGCAAGAGGTTTACTGGCTAGCCAGGGCTGTCTTTCCTTCAAGCCCGCGCAGGGGCAGCGGAATTCAGCAGCAGAACAAAAGAAGTTTACAGCTTTTAAGGGGGCATCTACAAACCAGGTGGGGGTGGAGTTAGGGAAGAGGGAAGGCTGAGAGTGGAGTTAGGGAAGGGGGAAGGAGGGAGAACAGGTCACTAGGTCATGGATACATTTGATCTCAAATTCCTAAGATGCATGGTGTGTCACTTTATAATTGGCTATTTCGAAGTAGTTTCACACTATATATCATGAGCTCCAGTTCAGGGGGGTCAGGCTTATCTCAAACTTTTAGCATCCTGGCACCAACTGTCTCAGGGCTGTTAGTTCAAAGCCCGGCCAAGCTAATCTCGGGCCCATAGCATCCTGACACCATGAATCTTAAGATTTGTTTAGTTAGGGCCATCTGTTCAAATGGTCAGCTAATTTCCTGGGACTGAGGCAACACAGTGTTTGACTTACAGGTTTTTATGTCTTTGCTTTAAAAGTAGGGTTCAGGGGATCAACTTATGATTTTTCTATCTTTCATTCCCCAATTTTTTTTCTTTTATGTAAGTTTCTAATCTTAGAATCTTAATTCGTAGCATCACTAGATTCATCTGCAAGCCCCGGTGACGTATAGACTGATATTGTTGTCTGAGTATCAATATTTGTACTGTGTTCACCCTTTCTCTGAGAAAAGCTACAGATTGATCTAGGAAGCAGGGTCCTAGAGGGAGTAATAGGAGGAGAACAAGGAGGGGCCCCATCTGGGAGGATACCAGTGGGGATTGGCAATGTCAGCTTTTAAATCCTTAGCAATCATCATTTTCTTAGCCCAAACCACTTTCTGGAGCAAGAGGACAATAAAACATTTGTTAGGCTCAAGTTGCTAATTTTTTCTCAGGCAGGGTAGCTGATAAGGTCCTTTTAACTCAGGCTGACATTAGTTCTCAGGAAGAAGGAAGTCTTGGCTCCCAGCATCTCTTTTTTAAACAATTTTAAGGAGACTGGTCTGAGAAAGCAGACATTTGTAAATCTCATTGATACATGAGCGGGCATTAACCAGAGGGGGGAAGATTGACCTGATCCTCCCATTATCATTAGAAATAGTGTCTTTTGGGGGAGGAGAGGGTTAAATGTCTCATGGGCTTCATAGGATATTGAGGGTCCTAGTCAGCAGCTTTGAGACACAAGAAATTAACACCAACCTCTATGCAATCAGGTTTGCTTCACGGGGGACTCAGATGTGGACAATTTGGGTCCTCCCCCTGCAGTACTTCGTCACACACCCCTTGCAGGTACCCACGCTGTGTTTATGTCATGTGAACCAGCGTGCATAGATCTGAGTTCTATGCAGTTCTTAAAGGAGATAGGTCAACGCAAGTCTCAGCCAAGTCTCTATCAGCCAGATCAAGTCTATAATAATATACTTGTAGAGGTTTAGATGCCAAGGAGTCAATTTGTTGTTTTACAAGGCCAGTGAGTCTGTTACAGGCCCAAGGGCTGAAAGTCAAAAGGAGAAGGAGACGACTACAGAGCCCAGGATGGAAGGGAGAAGGCTGGTAAGCCAAGGAGAGGCGGAGAACCAGTTTTTTAAGCCACCCTCCCACTCATTCTCACTATTTCTTTTGTCATTTTGATCTCTCTCTGATCTTAGCTATATTATCTCTAACTACCCCAGTATGGTCAGTATAAAAACAGCAATCCTCCTTGAGGACAGAACATAGTCCCTTGCTGAAGGAAGGCCAGATCTAGCCCTCTGTGTGTGTGTGGGGGGGGGGGGGGGAACCACTTCAGACAGCAAAACAAAGCATTTTTTCAGATTAGTGATGTCAATCTCTAGCTGCTCGATGTCCTTGTCAATGGCCCCTCGAAGTTCTGAGTGGTAGAAGTCCTGAAGCTGGCATCAGAATTAGAACTTCCAACAGCAGATATCACGGGTGGCCTTATTTTATCTGGAAAGGAAAAAGAAGGGAATTCTCAGGGAGATCTCTCTTCCCTGGATGTCAATTGTTATTTATCTTATCTATAGTTAGGTCTGGCTTTGTGGAAGTATCTATTTGTTTCACTAATTTTTCTGGCAGCCATCTATAGTTGTGCTTCTTTGGTATCAAACAGACATATCAATCCTCAGTCCCATATGAGAACTGGGTCTGAGTCATTCCATTTAAAGGTAAGAAGGTCCTTCCACATAACTGTTACATAGTTTTTATTGGTCTCGGGGTGCCAAAGGCATTCAGCAGCAGATTTGCCATGTGCAACCAGATTTGGAAAATTGAGAACACACAAGGCATGATAAAGAATATCCCTAGGGAACCCCTTCAGGGTGTATAACTACTCCTCTTTTGGTTTTTCAAAAGTTGATGTTTCAGTGTTCCTTGTAAGAACCAGGGCAAAAGCACTAGTAGCCGCTCCTCCCACTCTCAGATAGTTATGAAGGTATTATTTTAAAGTTCCATAGTATCTGTTTCACAATACCTTGTATTTGAGGATTATAAGGAATTCCAGTAATATGGGTAATATTAGATTGTCAACAAAACATCTCAAATGTCTGACTATAATAGCCAGTTTCCATCTATCTTAATCTGATATGGAACACCAAGCATAGAAAGATAATGTAGGCAATAACTAATTACATTTTTAGTTGTTTTTCCTGTTAAAGCAGTTGTAACTAGAAAGCCTGAAAAGGTGTCAAGTCACATGTACATGTTAATTTTCTAAAATCAGAAATGAGTAACATCCACTTGTCATAATTGATTAGGCATAGGTTCTCAAGTATTAACACCATTATGAAAAAAAAAAATTGAGGTCACTGAGAACAAGTTTTTGTAATTTGACTTATATACTCTCTAGAAATATCAAGTTACTGTCTCAAGCCATTATAATTAAACATGTGTAACAATAACCAAGCAACAGCACCTTTGGAGCAGATCTCTGCAGATCCATGAAGATATAATATCTTGTGGTGATGCTATATAGACAAATAGATGGCTTCTTAGTTCTAATGATGATCCTATAAGAATTTCTAAAATTATATCAATGATGATTAAGCTCTTCTGTAACTGGACTGTTATTAGGCAATGGATGTCCAGCCAGACAATCACTCCCAATGGACGTGCATGTAAACATTCTCTGTTGCAAACTTCCACCTCATCCCATGATTTGACCCAAGGTGTGAGCCTGTGATGAACCCTGTCACGTGTGATTATGTATTCTGAAAGATATACAAGCACTGAGGACAAAGAGATGACAGGCAGATACAATGGAGAGATAGGATAGAATTTTTCACCTATCTCCACTTACGGTATATGTTTTCCTTTTCTCCACTTAGGATCTTTCCACTTCTCTCCCTAAACAGCTTTCCTAGGAAACTTTTCACACTTAGTAATAAACTCTACAACAACTTCTTCTAAATGTCTTTTCTTTCTGCAACCTGAGACTAGCAGGCATAGTTAGAACCCAGCAGTTCCTGATGAGATAGAACAAAGGCTGTTTATTTAATCCTTGGCTGTTTTCAGGATGTGTTAAATTGAAGAAATTGCACTTTCTGGCTTCAGAGGATCAGAGAAAGCAGGCCAGCCACAGTGGTATAGTAACTTAGACAAGTAAACTTTTTTTATTTAGCAACTTTAAATATCTCCTAAAACAAGGTCCTAACCCCTGCCAAGGCTCTTCCCCCTCCACTGTCTCAAGAAGAACTAACAAGAAGAAGGAAGAATGTCTATAATCTGCCTAGTATATAAATCTGTTGTGACATTTTCCTGGGATCCAGGCAATCCAGCATGAGCTTTCAAATGTCTTATAAAATTAAGGAAAAGTACATGTTTCTTAAATTAAACTGTATTTGTAAAATTTGAGAATTAGCAATATCTAAATACGGAACAATTTCAAGCAATTATAAACCATGAGCTATATTACTGGCTACGAGTATAGGAATTGAAAGCTTCATTCCTCAGCATTTCAAACAGTGGCTACAGCACGTAACTTAATTATTTGTGCTGAAGCAGGGGGAAACTGAAGAGGATCCAATTACATATACTGTCTTCCCATTAGATGAGCCGTTTGTAAATAGAGTATATACACTATAGGCTGCATGTGTAAATTTATAAGAAATATAAAAGCATGTATAGAAAAATTGTAACAACTTGTCTTTTGGATAATGATTACAAAATTTGTCTAGAAAGTTGGTCATATGATAGGCCAAATATCAGTATTCTTTAATAACCAATTTAATTGCTCTTTGGAATAAGGAACAGTTCATTAAGTTCTTCTCAAAATACTTTTGTAACCCTGACCTACAAGTCTGTATTAACACAGCAACAGCTTTAAAACAGGGTGTTAAAACTTTCTTTGGAGATAAAGAAATATGAATCTATATTAATGGTCCCTTTTCCCAAAGAACTGTTGTGAAACAGCCAACAATTGACCAGTCTGTATAATGTATCTATTGATAACTAACAGCTTCCTCTACTTTCTGCAAAGCTATTTCTCCTTCATCAGTTAATTGTCAAGGGGAATTAAGATTTGCATCTCCCTTGAGAACATCAAACAGAGGCTTAAGTCCTCCTCTGGTGAGCCTAAGGTGAGCTGTTATCTAATTAGCATCTCCTAGAAGCTTCTGAAATCATTTAAAGTAAGTAAACTATCTTTTCTTTTTTTTGAATTTTCTGTGCCACAATTCGTTTAGGAATATAACTGGTGTCTCAAGTATTGAAAAGATATTGCTTTTGAATGTTTTCTGGAGCAACAAGCACTCCCCAAAATTTTAAAGCTCGTTTTATGAGAACAAAGACTTGCATTGAAACTCCTTTCAGAGAGCTATTAACCATTTCTTGAGGCAAAACTTTCTAATAATATCTCCTTTTCAATCTTGGTGAGGCTAAATTTGCCTCCGTCACTGTATCAAATAAAGTTGGCAGCAGGCCTGTACTGTGCCACAGCTGTTTTTATTTCTTATTACTTTTGCAATCATCTCCACCTGTTCGATCCTCTTCTCAACCATAAACATGGGTGAGTCAAAAATTCAATGGAATACTGGCAATTTATATTTTTAAGTTTCTTTTGCAATATTAGAGTATAACCATAACTTTGGGAAACAAAACCAATTTTTAACAATGTAAACAATCTATTTTTTTTTTTAATTAACAGCAAGTACATTACTTTTATCTTACATAGTTCGGCTGCCAGTTTTTATATCTGAATGTATGATAGTGCAGCTTTTAATATCTCACTAAAGAGACATTGTTTTTAAATCTTATCTTTATATATCTGATCTCTGAATGACTTTAACCCTGAGTTACCAATTTTAATCTAGCTTTTTGTTACCAAAAGTTGTAATTTTTAATCATATCTAATAACTAACTTATAGGTTAATAACATATAACCAAGACACATAGAACATTTAGTACTTTAAAACCAGTCAGAAACAAAAGTGAAGTAGATGTACATTTTATATATTTCATCCAAACAAATCTTTCTTACTTTTTCTAGCTGTAATTTCAAAAGAAAGCACCTTGTCATTTGTTGAGCCGAATAAGCTAATAAACACGGTCACAAAAAATTTTCCTAGGAAAACAGCCATCAATTTTTTACCATAGAAGTAAAAAACTTGTTGGCCCCCTCCAAGAGCAGCTTATGCAAATAATCATACCTGCCAGGGTTCTTTCTGGTGTGCCTTATTTCCAGCCCCAGAGCAAGGTAATTTATTTATCAGCTTCTATTGTGTAAATTAAGATTATCCTTTAAGAGAGTTTTAAGTTAAATCAAGCCAGAAGTTTTAACCTTTTTGTTTTAAAACATGAAACATAGAACATTTATTCATTCCGACGAAACAAAGACAGACACGTGGACAGATTTGGCGCGCCAAGGACACACAGTAGATAGAGAAAGCATAACTAAGAATTCTCTTCAGTAGGAGCCAGAGAGAAACCTCCTAATTTGCTCCTGCTCCCAGAAGGGCTCTGAAATAGCCTTTTCTTTTGTTAACACGCCTGAGAGCACACTGTTTTAGCTCTCTCTCTCTCTCTCTCTCTCTCTCTCTCTCTCTCTCTCTCTCTCACTCACTTTCTGTTCCTTTCACCAAATATTGCAGAGTAAAGCCCTGCAGCCCCTCAAGTCTCTCTAACTTCTTCCAGCAGTCAAGAGTCTCCTCATCACGTGCACAACAAGGACAAAACACAAAAACAGCAAGCAGAAACCAAACAACCTGAAACACACTGGCTACACCGAGTGCTCCCCAACCACACAACCGACTCAGATGGAAGGGGGTTGCAAGACTCCCCTCTCAGAAGGAGACCGCAATCCTCTTTCCTCAGATAGGAGGCTTTCACCAGACACCTCTGGCCCTCCTTAACCCCCCCGGACGTCTCCAGGGTTGGCAGCTTGTAGCCATCCAAGCACGTCTGCCGACTACAGCTTCCCAGTCATTACGACCAGTGAAGCAGCTGCAAAACCAAAAAGCGCTTTCCCAAATACAGAATACAGGTACAGATACAGAATCAGACCCGACAACTGACTTGCCGGTGCTTTACAGAATACTCCAAACCGAGTACAGATTATTTCGGACCGAATACAGATTATTTTAAACACACCTCAAACAGACAATGGACTCGCCGGCCGGCTCATGCACTCACTCACTCACACTGGGGATCCCCTTACCTCCAAGGTTGTTTCTGGGAGTGTGGGGGTGGCTGCTGTTTCCCGGTCAGGGAACCAAAATGTAAAACCCAAATGAAAAGGACCTCACCAATCCGTGGAGAACTGCAGACGCACCCCAAATCACTCACGAGAAACACAACTTGATGCAAATTGCAAGAGGTTTACTGGCTAGCCAGGGCTGTCTTTCCTTCAAGCCCGCGCAGGGGCAGCGGAATTCAGCAGCAGAACAAAAGAAGTTTACAGCTTTTAAGGGGGCATCTACAAACCAGGTGGGGGTGGAGTTAGGGAAGAGGGAAGGCTGAGAGTGGAGTTAGGGAAGGGGGAAGGAGGGAGAACAGGTCACTAGGTCATGGATACATTTGATCTCAAATTCCTAAGATGCATGGTGTGTCACTTTATAATTGGCTATTTCGAAGTAGTTTCACACTATATATCATGAGCTCCAGTTCAAGGGGGTCAGGCTTATCTCAAACTTTTAGCATCCTGGCACCAACTGTCTCAGGGCTGTTAGTTCAAAGCCCGGCCAAGCTAATCTCGGGCCCATAGCATCCTGACACCATGAATCTTAAGATTTGTTTAGTTAGGGCCATCTGTTCAAATGGTCAGCTAATTTCCTGGGACTGAGGCAACACAGTGTTTGACTTACAGGTTTTTATGTCTTTGCTTTAAAAGTAGGGTTCAGGGGATCAACTTATGATTTTTCTATCTTTCACAAGAGTCATACCAGTTACCTCAGAAGGCTCTTGTAAGAGTAATTGAAGCTGACATGCAAAGGAGCTCAAGAGTCACGGTGTACTGATAGTGTTGATGTCACTTGACAGCCACAGCCCCGCGCTCAGAGGGGTGAAATACAATCTGATGCTCTTGGCTCTAACTCATGCTGAAACCCTCTCCGTTTCCTCCTCGCACACCCTCGGGGGGACATCACAGTCCCCTCTCCGAGACAACTACTGTCCTGACTTCACTGGTCATTGTGCCTCTGTTCTTCTTCGCATTTCGCCATAGTAGGCCTAACCTCTCTAGTTCACTTTTGCCTGGTTCGATGATTATATTAATGAATTCATATTGTATTCATGTGTTCATGTCTAGCTTGTCCCTTTATTATTGTTTGTGAGTATTACATTGTCTATAGTTCATTCATGCTAATTTTTAGTCTAAATGAGAAAAAAATGCAATTCCTTTTCATATTCTGTTTCAGTCTAAATCTAGATTTTTATAAAAAAAAATATGTGTGTGTGTATGTGTATACATATGTATGTTTATATATATACATATATATGTATATATACATACATATACATATATGTGTATATATACATGTATATGTACATATATGTGTATATACATATATGTATATATGTGTGTGTGTGTGTGTATATATATATATATCCATATCCATTAGTGGATTGCCTGCATGTATGTCTGTGTGAGGGTGGCAGATCCCCTGGGACTGAAGTTCCAGTGGAGTTACAGACAGTTGTGAGCTGCCCTGTGGGTGCTGGGGATTGAACCTGGGTCCTCTGGAAGAGCAGCCAATGCTTAGCCATCTCTCCAAACCTGTTTGTTGTTGTTTTGTTGTTCTTGTTCCTGCTTATGACTTCCTGCTGTCATTTAGAACCTAGGTCTCAACTTGAGAAGAGTCTTTGCCTGTTCCCTCCTGGCTTGAGACATCTGTCCCTCCACGCTGTGACTGACGTTCTGGGAAGCAGCCATTCTGGGGGTCTTTGAGCTGCAGCTGCTTCCTTCAGAGGGTGCTGCTGAAATTCTTTCTGGGGTCTGGAGACAGCTGTCTGGGGGCTCGGAGAGCTCAGTAGAGCTAAAGAATGTGCCAGAGAATGGGGAGGGGATCGTGGGGTTGCTAGTGACTGCTGGTCCCTGGTGTTACATGTTCCCCAGTTAAAGTCTTAGGCAGGGCCCTACTGTCCTTGTCCCCCATGTTTACACACCTCTATCAGCCCTTCTTTGGCGCCTGGGGGACCAGGTTTGTGAATGTGCAGTTTCAACATAGTTACACTTCTTGAGAATACTTAGAAAGAGCCAGTGTCTGCTTACATGTGCAGGGCAGTATCCAGGATGTACAAGGTACCCATGGGCATCGACACACAGTGAAGTTGAAATGTCCCAATCTATCCTACCCCACACCCAACACACACACACACACACAGAGAGAGAGAGAGAGAGACAGAGACAGAGACAGAGAGAGACAGAAGAGAGAGAGACAGAGACAGACAGAGACAGAGAGACAGAAAGAGAGACAGAGACAGTCAGAGAGAGAGACAGAGAGAGAGAGCGTCTTGAACTCTGGCTTCTGACAGCTGCCAGTTTCTCTCCCATGCCTTACAGCCAACCTTGCTGAACAAGTGCTCTGTGATCCCACCTCTTCCCACCAGCTTACAGCTAATCCTTGGGAATGTAGCCCCTGTCTTCAGCACACTGATGCTGCTAGCTCATTAGGGCTGGCCTCGCAGAGCCAGGCCAATCCTGGGGGATTAAAACCTCTTACTTGATTTTAGCCTGTTAAGGACTCGGTGCCCTTGGATTCACACTGGCCTTCCTGAGTGACTTGTTACTTCATCTCTTCCCTGGCCTGGGGGGAAAGGAGGCAGCTGCTCTTGGGTGAGGTTTGTAGCAGCTCCCTTGCCCTGAGTTAGTTTTTAAACTTTTTCAGAAACAAAATATCTGGTGTAGACATCCTATGTGCCGGGTCTCTTCCCGAAGAGACCCTTAGGGGACTGGCTCTAGTTCCAGTCCAACTTGGGCCTCTCCCAGCTTGTTTGTAGCACTGGAAGGCAGTGCTGCAGATATATTTGCTTTGCAGTGCCCAGTTTCAAGCCTTGTGCCAGCCTTGCTCTAAATGATAACACACCATCTCTAGGCCTGATGTTGCCTGGTCTCCAGGTTAATGAAAGAGGGCCCAGGGGACATCAAGAGGGTTCTTTATTAGTTAGTCTGGACTGTAAGTAAGTTTGTGTTTGTAAAGAACCCAAGTGTCACACGTTGGCTATAAAACTTGTCACAATTTCTTTCTAATTGATGTGTCCAGGTTACCCTCTTCTGCCTATCTGATCTTTCTTCGTGCTAACACCTGGATAATAAAATGAGCTCTCATTGGTATACAGTGGGTTTGTAGACTCCTGCTTATTTAAAAAAAGAGAGAGAGAGAGAACCAAGGTTGGCAAAGAATTCAGACCCAGGATAGGTGAGGTTTGTTTGTGGAACATCAGGGAAAACAGGTCATAGGAGTGGGACTTTTTTCCCTTTACTGATCACCTGGTTGCCATTGGTCATGACACTAAAGGAGTGCTTACCCCTGAAGAGGAGATGCCAGGATTTGTTTGGTGACCGTGTTGAGCCCACAGACCTCCTGACATTGCCTGTATGCCTCACTTGTATGTCATAAGTATTATTCTCCATGATCTTAGTTTAGCACTAGAGATAGAACCCAGGGCCTCCCATACACTAGATGGATGTTCTACCAATGAGCTATACCTCCAACCCCATAAATACCATTTTAAATTCATTCAATAGTTGGTTGAAATAGTTAAGAATTAATTATAAAATTAATTATAATTAAATAAAATTTAATAATTAAAATTTACCATTTTATATTAGTTAAGTACTTTTTTTTTTTTTTTTTTGCTTTTTAAATTTAGAAATCAATTTACTTAAAAAAAAATTAGGACTGGAGAGATGGCTCAGTTGTTAGGAACACTGGCTGCTCTTCCAGAGGTTCAACTCCCAGCACCCATGTGGCAGGTCACAACGGTCTGTGCCTTCAGTCCCAGGGGATCTAGTGCTTTGTTCTAGTGTTCATAGGCACCAGTCACATGATACACAGACAAACAAGCAAAGAGTCCATATGTATACAATAACTTAACATTTTTAATTTATTTCATCAACTTAAACTCAGCCTTTTCTGCTTGCTGCCAACTTCCTCTCTGGTTTTCATGATCTGTTGAAGGTCTGATTTGTTACTATGTATTTAACTCAAAAGAAGATCCTGTTCCTGACAGGCTCCAGGTGCTGTCAACCCTCCCAGCACTTCTTTTGTCATTTTCAGTGTCAGGACCAAATCAAGAGCCTCAGATGCTAGGCAAGCTCTACCCCTGCTCTGCACCCCCATATCCTCACATCCCCACCTCCAACCCCCACCCCCACCCCGCTGAGAAGGGCTCTCGCCTTGAGAAAGCTGCTAAATGCCGGCTCACTGTTACTTTCTTTTGTGCTCATCAGAAGGAAAATATTTGCAGGGTTTCTGCTCATTTTAGTCTGAAACAACTGCTGAGTGTTGCCTTTTGATCTGTGACAAATGGTGACTACTTAGCACCACCCCAGCTCGCCTGGAGTGTCAGCTTCGCACCAGGCTCACCCACCCCTTGAAGTGCTTGAAGTGCCACCCAGATTGTAGTCGGGTTGGTTTAAATGGCATGGGAACTTCTTGCCTATTGTTTTGATGTTCCAGGGGCAAGTTATATGACAATCCACAAATCCATTCTCTCTCTCTCTCTCTCTCTCTCTCTCTCTCTCTCTCTCTCTCTCTCTCTCTCTCTGTGTGTGTGTGTGTGTGTGTGTGTGTGTGTGTGTGTGTGTGTATCCTTGCAAAGCAGAAGATGGCTTTATTAATAATCACAGAAAAAAATGGGAAAATTGAGGAAAATTGAGAAATCAAGGAAAATTAAGAGACACCCTGCAGAGTGGGCAGGGTTCCTAAGGGAGGAAAAGAAGTCACCATGCACTTTTGTGGGGAATCTCATAAAAGAGGATTGTGAGCCAAGTGCCTGTTAAAAATAGGAATGTCTTAAATGTCTTAAACAGCCAATGTCAAGTTCACAGTGAGGCTCTTGTGCTGGAAGGAGCCCATTGCACTCATGTGCCTGTGCAGCCTCCAGCTGAGCTGATAGGGGTGGTGGTGGGGCAGAGGTGGGGCTTGCGGCAGCTGTGTGGGACAGACTGTGCAGGCTCCCCTTGTCTGGCACCTCTCCACAGGCACAGGGAGCTGGAGAAGGTGATGACAGAAGTAGACAATTCCAAAATGCAGGCTTGGGGTTGGCATATCCTTGGCAGAATACAACCGCCTTCGAGGAGTCCAGGGTGTGTGCATTTAGCCGATGCTGCCTTAACCTTTACTGTGTTCTGCAAGATGCTCCCAGTGCCAGTTCTGCTTTAGGAACGACCGGCCACAGTGGGGCTTCTGATATTCAGCAACACTGTTGCTGGGTAGCCGTAATTGTTGCTATTTTGAACCTGAAGAGGCTTTCCCTGAAAGACCTCCCTTCCTGATCAAGGTGTCGCCTCCCTCCCAGGACGCCCTGATCCCAGCATGGCATGTCCCCTTAGAACACCTGGTCTGGCTGAGGAAATACATACTCCAGCCACAGAATCAGGAAATCTGGGGATGCAAGCTGTGTAGATAAATGTTGGCACATCAAGATATGCACCATCTTGCTGTTGAAGGCCTCACTGCTCCTGAATGAATTTTAGAATTCTTTAAGAGGCCTCAATGTGTGTGTGTGTGTGTGGGGGGGGAGATAGGACACTACTCTGTCCCTCCTGAAGAGAGTCCTTCTTTGTAAATGAAAGTTTAGAGACTGGAGGGAAAGTCACGGCACAGCCGATGATCAGTGCAGTTCCTGAGTGCTGTGCTTTATTCTTGATAATGGTTTTAATTATGTGACATTTTTATCATTTCTGCCTGAGACAGACATGTGTTCTGAATTCTTTTGCCTGAACAGACAAATAGCTGTCTGATTAAAATTTTTGTTGTTAAATGAATGCATGGGCCAGAAGTCTCTAAAGGAGGTGACATTTCTTACAAGGCCCAGTTTGTCCCTTAATAGTGATTTAATTATAAGGCTCATTTCTGTCTCGTGTGATGCTAGTCTGTTTAGACTGTCAGAAGGATAAAAGCATAGATTTGGTGATTTGACAGTTCTGAAGCCTGGGAGTGCTAAGGTCAAGGTACCCACTGATTCCATATTTGATGGGGGCTCTATTTCTGGCTTTAGGAGACTAATGTCATTGTTTATCTTCATGTGGAGGAGAGGGACTCTCCTGTTTCTTCTAATAAAGATACTAATCTCGTAAGGGTTCACCTTGTAGCCTAATGAATTCCCAGAGGCTCCATATCTAAGTATCACCCGTAGTCCTGGGGAGATAGTAGTAGGCTTGGGAGGAAGACACACTGTATGCACTTTACAGTATGTAATAAACCCGTGAGCCAGATATGAGCTCTTGTCTATGCAGTTGCAAGTGATTGGGAAGTAAACTGGGTGATCCGATAAAATCAATGCTAAATTCTGTACAAGGCTTTTGTTCTGACCAGAATGCTGCCTAGATCAGTGGGCTCCACCAGAGCGGAGGGACACACTAACCGGGAGCACAGATAGTGCTGAAGAGCAGATATTACAATTTTCTTCCTTTCGCAAACTCCGTTCTGTCCCAAACCCTTCCACATGCAGAAGGCTGGCAAGGCTGTGGATAGATGCCAGGAACGCACTTCTTTTGTTTAGTTTAGCAGAGAGGAGCAGGGTGACTTGTAGGAACAGGTGTTATGAGGTTAGGGGGGAGGTGAGAGGCATAATGAATGCCAACAGCCAATAGCAGGGGGAATAGAAGGGTTTGGCATCCTGGTGACACAGACTTAGAAACGTAGAGACCTGTGGGAGGACACTGATGTCACAAGGCTCTCCCTGCCATCACTAAATAGCTGGTCTCACCCATGTCAGCTCCCATCTGGGAGACTGGGAAAGGTACCCAGTTTAAACCAGTATCTGTCAGTGTTTTATCTCTTTTCCTTCACTTCCTCTGTGAAGTGGTTTGTTGTATCTCCCTCACGAAGTAGGGACAGTCCAGCTAAAAGGAACCAAGTTACAAGCGATTACAAAGTTGCTTTAAAGGAAAGTCTCTAAATGCATGAACAGTGAGTGTGTTCAATAACCTCACCTTAATTTTATCCCAACAAGACAGGGCGGCAGATTGAGGGTGTTCCAAAGCCTTGGTCATCCCCGAAGGCTGAGCCCCATAGATGGTTCTGGTGACAACAGTTCACTGTGCCTCCTACAGCCAGAAGCATAAGTCTGGACAGTGTTCAGGGCACCAGGTCTAACCCTGCCCAGAGGCTAGGCTGTTTATATTGATGTGGCTCCACTGGGCAGCTGCAGATCTAGAGGCTAGATCATCCCGCTTCCATATTGGCAGCATAGCTTAAGGCTAAGAGTGTGTGTATTCCTATTTGTATACGAGGGATGCTATAACAAAATGCCCCAGACTGGGTATAGTAAACCAGAAACTTAACTCGCCTCTAGCTCTGAAGCCGGGAGTCCATTGTTTGGAGAGGGCCTGCCCTAGCTGGTAGATGGCTACCTTCTCACTGTGGTCTTGTATGGCACTCTATTTTTAGTTTTTAACATTTTCAGAAAGAAAAAGAGGAAAAGAGCATCTGGTCCCTCTTTTTACAAGAACACCAATCTCACCAGGTCAGGTTTCTACCCTATTCTTAGCCTCATTTAATTTTAAAGACGTCTCCAGATACTGCCATCTGCTCCTGGGGGTTAAGGCTGAATTTGGCGTATACAGTTGAGGGTCGGGACACATAGGGCATGGAAGAAGCCCTGAGTAAATGTGTGTTGTTGACACCAGCAGGGTCACGTCAGGGACCTCAATGCCTTAGGCTCTGGGACCTGGCAAGGCCTTCCTGTGGTCTGTGTGCAGATAATGACATTGTGTGTAGTATCAACAACAGCGCCCTCCCCCTGTGGATAAGTAAGGAGTGAAGGAATTTCCTCTCCAGTGTTCTGAGTGTACAGTCCAGCCTGACTATCCAAGACTGGCTCAGTGCTGTAGGAGTGGGTCTCCAGACCAGGGAAAGTGTAGGGTTGCCTGCTTGCTAGTCTTCAGAGGAGCTATCACGGCCACCTTTGCCTTCAGGGATGTCCACTGGGAAGTAGGGGAAAAATATGTTTTTGAGACGGTGACAACTCAGAGTCTGAGGGGAGGGGAGAGAGTGCTGGAGCCCTGTGAACAGCCATGGCTCCTCTTCTGAGAAAGGATGACATGGGCTGGGTCCTGCCAGCTGGCCTGGACCAGCTTACTTTCTTCCTGGCTTCTTTGTAGCAAAAAAGAAAAAAAAAGTCTTTAATCTCAGCGCTCTGGAGACAGTGGCAAATGGATCTCAGTGTTCAAGGCCAGCCTGGTCTACATAGGAAGTTCCAATTCAGTCAAAGCTACACAGAAAGATCCTGTCTCAGAAACAATGAAAGTGAAAGCCCAAACAACAAAACCCAAGCAAACATATGAATGTTCCTATTGGTTCCTATTGTAAAAGCAATACAAGTTTATTGAATAACACTTTGAAAATTCTGGAACTATGAAGAATGCAGCAGTCACCTGGGCTGAGTTCCCACTACTAACTTCCCTTCAGCTTACCCATCCTGACTCTGAAGTCTATCCCTGCCCCAATCCCTGTACTTTTAAACTTCTGCTTCTTCCTGTTCAACTGAGGCTGACACTGCTGTATTCGCTCTTCGCAGGGTCGCATGGTAAGGGCTGGGTTCAGGGCTGGGCTCACGATATTAATTATTAATGTCCTGACAAGATGCCTTTTGTTTTCGGTGGCAGAGCTCAGAGCAGAGCTCTGGGTCACCTGTAAGTTATTCCTACCGCATCCTTCCAGGTTTCCTGCCCTGCATATAAGAGCTGTGAGCACCGGAGGCAAACCAGTATTGTCCTTTAAAAATGAATATGGATATGCGGCAGGGTCGCAGTATTTGTGAGCCTTAAAGCCACTGGGAAAGGCAAGGTTTATTTATTTGCACCTCTTCCCCTCTGCCCTGCCACCACCACCACCATCTTGTCAAAAAAAACTGGACCTGTCTCTTCCTCACCTGACACATGGACCTGGCTTTGTAATGAGAGAGAAGAGAAGGCTTTGAAAGGAAGAATTTGGCCAGAATAGTTTAGCCCATTACCTGAGAACCAAACCCATGTTCAGATTATTACTTACAAAGTCAAGACTCCAGTTTCTGGTGTGTGGGACACGAGCTCCTGTGATATGTGTCTGGCCTTAGACACTTGACTTGTCCCCCATCTTTCCCAGTCCCTCTATTTCAGCTTCCCCCCATGGCCTGTTTGCCAATGCCTCTCAACACTGGGGAGAAAGGCCTCTTCTCCCCAGGGGTCAGAATAATACCTTTCAGGAAGCAGATGTTTGGAGAATAAAGGCAGTCACTCCCAGCCACCTGTTTAGGCACTCCCCAGGGCAACAGCTCCTGAATGCTAGTTTCCTCCCAGTGGTTCAGGGGCACCTGGTGACCAGGCTTAGGGGGCACTGGATCCTCTCTTGAAGTTGTTTGTACACATGACACAACCATGAGACCCCTGCTCTAACAACCATGAAGGAGAGCAAGCCACATGCTGATGGCTCTTATTGCAAGAGCTGTTTCTTGCACAGTGGCAGGTTATTTTTCCTGCTGGTAAAGTGAGCCAATTCAAGCCAGATTAGATTATATTAAAGGCAGGTTCATTGGGAAGCTGTTTTCTGGCAAGTTCACTGGCCTCAAGGTCCTGAGCCAGGGAAGTCACCATGGGATAGAGAAATGGAGAAGAGAAAGGAGAAAAAGAGCGTGTGCAGAGAGAGGGAAGGAGGAGAGAGATAGAACAAAGTATCTGAATGATATAGGGAGGAGGTTTGGGGAAAGGGTAGCCCAGGCCCTGGGCTGGAAAATTCAGCGTTGGGGACAGGTTGTGCCACTTAGGGACTGAGGGATGCTGGGAAAACCTGGAGGCCAAGTCTGCTTTGATCTGTAAAATATGCACTTTAGTCCCTGTCCAGAAACAAACACCCATGTAACTTCTGCTTGTGACTTGCTTGGTGGCAGACAAAACGGACTGGGGAAGAGGCGAGAAAATGTGTCTCCTTCACTCTAGTAGTTTGCTGTGTTAGATGCATGATCTTGTTTTCAAGATTGACAGATGTCCCAGAACTTCTGCAATGGGTCTCCTGATCGCGCTTTAAGCCACGTTGCTGGTCAGAGTGCTGTTAGTAGCCGAGGTCCTTCACCGTTTACTCTCCAGGTTCCTGCATCATCGTAGTGGGTTTCAGTTGTCTACTTGACTTACCTGGAAAGAGGGAACCTCCACTGAGAAATTGATTGGCGAATGGGCGTGTCTGTGAGACAGTTTCTTAATTGCGAATTATGTAGGAAGGCCCAGTTCATCTTGGGTAGTGCTGCTGAAAGAATAAATTGTAAAAATGAAATTTTAGGTCTCAAAATTAGGTTTCTTAGGTTCAGAGTTTCAATTTACATAGGTTTCTTAGGTTCAGAGTTTCAATTTACACTCAAGTGTTAGCTGCCGCTGGGGTGCATTCCAAGGGCTTAAATAAACATTTCAAAGGCACAAAAGACCCAAGATAGAGGCAATAAAATACCTGAGTAAACGGAAGTCACTTGAAAGGAATTCTCCCAGGAGCAAGATACAGATGTAAATTAGGATAATTGGGATGGGGGCTAGATGGAAACCAGGCTTGGGAACGGATGTTTGAGATATCCAATCATATGTAACCGCGCCAAACTTTCCCGCTCTCCCCAACCCCTACCCATAAATATCCCAAGTTTCCTGGGCTAGAGCGTCGGAATCCCTATCTCCTGCGTGAGATATATTCCGGCCCGAGGGCCCTCGTCATTAAACCTCCTCTGCAATTGCATCAAGAAGGTTTCTCGTGTGTCCTTGGGTTCGTACAGGTCCGGACTTGGGTGAGAGTCCCCTTTTGGGGTCTTACACTGCCTCTGGGCAAGTGGCCCTGAGCTGAGAAAGGAAACAGAACAAGCCAGGAAGTGGTACCCTTCCATGGCCTCTGCTTCCGTTCCCGCCTCCCGGTTCCTGCCTTGAGCTCCTGCCTTAGCTTTCCTTCATGGTGGACTGTAATCTGTAAGCTGAAATAGACCCTTTCCTCCCTCAAATGTCTTTTGTCAAGGTGTTTATCACAGCAACAGCAACCAAGAAAATACACATAGCCCCTACCAAACATTGGGGAAGGGGAGAGGTGACATCCAAGGTGACTGATGAGCCTCTGCTACGAAGCCTCAGACCCTCTGTGGGCATAGAATCCAATGCCATGGAAGCACTTGAGTCTGTAGAGGAAACAAGGAGAGTCAGAGGCAGCATCTTCATAGAGAGGACAGTAGATTCCAGTCCTGAAGGATGACATTTACCATGTATGAAAATGAACTTAAAGCTGGGCATAGTAGCACATGCCTTTATCACAGCATTTGGGAGGCAGAGGTAGATGAATCTCTGTGTTCTGGTCTACAGAGTGAGTTCCAGGTCATCTAAGGCTACATAGTAAAACCCTATTTCAAAAAAAAAAAAAAGAAAGAAAGAAAGAAGGAAGGAAGGAAAGGAAGGAAGGAAGGAAGGAAAGAAAGAAAGAAAGTAAGTTAGTTTCAAGTCTTAAATCTCTTGGTGCTTGGCTGTAGGTTATAGAGGTTTTCCCAGCAGTTCAACAGACTTACTCTGTAGCCAGCTCCTAAGGCTTCATGGGTAGTCTTTTGAGACCCACCTAGGGGCATGAGGGCCACTGACTCTATACCAGGAACATCACAACATACATGGCTGTGGGTTTTGGAGACTGAGGCTCTTTAAGACATGCTCCAGGATCCTTCTACACCATGGAGTATTAGAGAGATACTGGTCACATAAGCTGGTTTGGCTAACCTGGCTATTTGGTAGTCACAAACATCTTAGCAATTTCAGCTTTCTCACCTGTAAAAATGTGGCTCCCAGTGAAATTTTGGAAATAAAGTTAGATATTAGGTATGAAAATGTTTTACTCTTACAGCAAGCATAAATTATACACTAGTAATCCCAGTACTTGGGACATAGATTGGAAGGGACAAAAGCTCACAGCCAGCCAGGACTACAGAGAGCTATACAAATTCACATAGCACTTTAGAAAGGGAAAGAGCGATGTGATGTCTTGGCGGGGGCTGGGAAGACAGAGTTTGCTGGAGAAGCCTGAAGACCTGAGTTCAGTCTCTGACCCATGGGAAAATCTCAGAGGTGGAGGGCAGAGGCAGGAGAATCCTGGGCCCTGCTGACCAGACAGCCTAAACTAATTAGAAAGGTCCAGGTCCAAGTGAAACAAGAATTTGTCAGGAAATTTGGTAAACAGGGCAGGAGAGACAGCTTAGTGGTGACAGCACTGGATGCTCTTCCAGAGGACCAGGCTTTGATTCCAGCACCCATATGGTGGTTCACAATTATCCTTAACTTGAGTTTCATGAGATCCTACAACCCTCTTCTGATCTTCTTGGACACCTGGCACACATGCGGGACACATATAAGTTATGCATATGTACTTGCACACATCTAAGTGATGTTTCTGTGAATCCCAGTTCCTCTGCCCAGATTCCAAGTAACACCCTCTGTGAGGTCAGGGAAAGGCTCGTGATTAAAGCTTCCCACAGGGCCAGTGTTTTTCAGGATTCCCTATTCCCCCTGGCTGAGGAACTGAACCCTGACAGGAAGGGGTGGGCGTTAGTGACTGTGAAATGTCACTGAGTGACGTGACCTTAACCAGATTCCCACTTACCTTCCATAGGAACATGCTTGCCAATTCAGCCAGCGTGCGGATTCTCATCAAGGGAGGCAAGGTGGTGAACGATGACTGTACCCACGAGGCGGACGTCTACATTGAGAATGGCATCATCCAGCAAGTGGGCCGGGAGCTCATGATCCCTGGTGGGGCGAAGGTGATTGACGCCACCGGGAAACTGGTGATCCCTGGAGGGATTGACACCAGCACCCACTTCCACCAGACCTTCATGAACGCCACGTGTGTGGACGACTTCTACCATGGGACCAAGGTAATGCTTTGTACCCAAAGTGGCTTTCTCTTTGTTGCTTTATGCTTCTGGGACTGCTCCAGATGAGACCCATGTGAACCAGCGCTTCCCTGGACAATTGTCGATTCTAGGGATCGATGTAGCAGCTAGACTGGGGTTGCATCTAAACGTCCTAGGTCATTTAAAGGATGAAGTGCACACGTCTGTTTTGCTGATTGAACCACCCATGTATGTACCAGCAGGGGCTGACTACTTTTGCATTTTTATGTCCGTAACAGAGACCTAGGGGGAAGATGAGAGTCAGCTGGTGTTTATTGCTGTGTATGCTAATTTGGTAGACTTGTTTATGCGTGGTAAACTAAATTAAGCCTCCAATGTCTGCGACAGATTGTTAAGTCACCTCTTGATGTTTCAAATGGCAGAAAATGGAAATGAAAAGTAGCTATCTTCTATAATTCTCCCTAGTTTGTTTATTTGTTTTTTGAGAAAGGGTATTACAATGTAGCTCTGGCTAGTTTTGAACTCACTCCTTAAACCAGGCTGCCCCAGACTCACAGTGGACCACCTGCCTCTGCCTTCTGAGTGCTTGGATTAAAGGTGTGTGCTGTTATGCCTTGTTTTTTATTTTAAATTTAATTTTAATTTTTTTTTTTTTGAGATAGGGTCTTATGTGCATAGACATAGCTTAAGCTGTCCTCTAACTCAAGGCAATCCTCCTGCCTCAGCCTCCGAAGTGTTGGGTATGAGCCTCCAAGCCTGGTTCATTATTCCTTGAGTCAGTTTGGAAAGTGTCACTGAGTTCTCTTTTCGGCATGGATTACCACAGACACAGTTCATCTACAGAGGTGGATGTGAACCACTGTCTGCTCCCAAACAAAATGCAGAAACCCAGACTTGTGAGACAGATAAGTTGAAAGAAAACTACATTTTGCAAAAAGAGCCCCAGTTGGATGAAACCCTGGCCACTGCTGCCACTGCCACCATTGCTCACCTTTGTAATGAACTGTCTGCCACATGCCAGCTTCTCCATGGACAGCAAGGCTGGGCTACTGCTCCCCCCCCCCCCAGAGCTGGTACTGACTGGAGCTAGAGAATCTGCCTGCAAATATTTACCCAATGAATACGTGAACATTGCTTATCCATGTGGACCTCTCTACCTAGCAGGTTTTAGATTCACTGTGTGGCTGTTTTAAAATCCAGAGCTCCCCTGCCATGGCTGCAGTCCTTGGAGAATCTGATTTGGGAGGACTCATCTCTGATGCTTCCTGAGTGAAAGGGATACACCAGTTTCTAGCCCTATTCCTGCAGTTCTGTGTCCTACTCAGGCCTGCAGCCCCAAATCCCCCTATGGTCCTATACCTTAAATTCCCCAAGCTCAGGAGTCTCCCTGTGAGATTCATTTTCCTGGGCTCAAGTGTTCCTGATGCTAAGCAGGAACTGACATGTCCTCCAAGGCCACCTTGAGGCTTTAGAGATGTGAGAGGCTGGGCTCTGGAGAGACAGCCATATAGGCCTGTCTATGCAAGGCAGATGGCCCTAGAGCTCTCCCTGGGGTGAAGGCATACCCACTTGCAAACACAGGGCTGCAGGATAGATAGGAGGACCTCGCTGTGACCGATCACAAGAGCCACTGAGCAGAGGTTTCCTGGCTCTGAGGACTCTCAGCCCGGGAAAGAGAAAGGAGCAGACATCCTGGAGTCTAGAAGGGAACAAACACCCTGCCTTCTGCTCTAAGAATGTCCCTACATCCCACAGATGATGTTTCACTAACGAGATAAGGGACCCCATCCTCATAAACTTGGGGTCCTTTTGCAGGATGCTGTGGTGGCACTTGGGATTCTTCTTAAAGTCAATAAGTATGTCTAGCCACCACCCTGAGCACCAAGACCTGGCTGCCCTGCTCTCTCTCTCTCTCTCTCTCTCTCTCTCTCTCTCTCTCTCTCTCTCTCTCTCTCTCGTTTTTTGAGGCAGGGTTTCTCCGTTTAGTCCTGGCTTTCCTGGAACTCAGAGATCCATCTATCTCTGCTTCCTAATTGCTAGGATTAAAGACATGAGCCACTACCATCCAGCTGTTGGTGGCTATTTTCACTGTCAACTCTATTAAGGTACAAAGTACACACAGGGCTGTGCCCAAGCACCCAGAGTTGCCACACCTAATTATGCTCTGGTCACCAGCTCTTTTTCAATGAACCAAGACCCCACCCAGTCTCCACCAGGGGTAACCACAATCTTGACTTCAGATACTACAGATTTTTTAAAAATATGGCAACAGAGTATTATTCATAAATCATATCATTCACTATGTAAAGTATATAAGAGCTGAGGGGTGGGGGACAAGCCTGCAAGTCCTGACACTTGAGAAACTGACATGTGAAGATTGTTGCAAGTTTGAGGCCAGACTAGGCTGCATAGAATTGGGTCAGCCAGGGGCCATATAGACAGACCTATCTCAAAATGAATGAATGAATGAATGAATGAATAAATAAATAAATAAATAAAACCAAATCAGTTGAGTCAATGGTTTTTAGTATATATGTGGTAGATTGGTTTTGAGGATTTACCTAAGGTTTTTTATATAAATGAAATCCAATAATTCTTTCACTCAAAACTCTTTCCAAGTTATTGACTAGTTGACTGTCCTGGCTTTGTGGCATTTCATATAGAACTTATCCACCCTACTGTCAGTGAGCATCTGGCCCTTTCAGTGGGAGGTCACTACAAATACTGTTACTGTGGATGTTTCTGTGACTGCCTATTGGCAAGCAAGTATGTACACAGTGCTGTGCATATCCCTGGGGATGTAACTGTCAGGTCATGGTATGGTTCACAGACATGTTCGGTATTTGTAGATACTGCCCAATAGCTTCCAGACTGATTAAGACAACGTACACCCTAACAGGTAGTATAGGAGGCTCAGTGATTAACTTTGACATGGCTGATAACCACTCCAGTCAACCTTGGGACACATTCTGTAGTATGCTTAGGCCTCAAAGCAAAATTATAGCTTGCTGGTTGCTGCCTCTGCTTTCAGGAGACCTTTAGTCCTGAGACGGCTGCTACCCTGTCGCTGTGCTTTCTACCAGCCTCGAAGAAGTCAGGCCGGCCTTCTCTGTCCTCTTTTCCACACTGTCTATGGCAGGAGCCTCATTAACTGGAGTGACAGGTTTTCCCCCTGAGAGCCTTCAGCTCTTTACAGGGGATGGAGAGTTCTGTGCACAGGCTCTCTGTGCAAGGTGGAAAGGAACCCTTGATCTTTTCCAGGCTGCTCAGCCATTAGGACAGAAAATACCAAAGAACATCCAAAGACCCCTGTTGGATTAAAGGTCTCAGTTCTGCAGATTTGGGCCTCTGCAGACACCCTCACTCTGTATAATGCATTGTTCAGAATTTAAATTTTAGGCGCCCCTCCCCCAAGCCATCTTAGTTTCTGGTTACACTGATATCTAAGTGTGTGTGTGTGTGTGTGTGTGTGTGTGTGTGTTGTGCATGTAGAGGTGAGAGGACAACTCGGTGTGATTGGTTCTCTCCTTCCACCTTTACATGGGTTCCAGGGATCAAACTTACGTTGCCAGGATTGCATGGCAGATACTTTATCTGCTGACCCATCTTACTAGCCCCTAAATGAATGTTCTATATCCATCTCCTAAGCAAGCCTCTGTGCCCAAGCCTGCCTATTGTCTATCACTCAGGTAACAAATTCTCTGACCTTCTCAGAAGTTCTGCCTCAAGTCTCCCAAGAAGGGACTACCTCCCTGCGGTCTCGCCTTCACTTATGTTCCACATCTGCCCTCCAATCCCGCCTCCTACAGCAACCATTCTGATCTCCACTAGTCCCTGGTAGGAGAAATGCTCTCCTGTTGGTACTGGCTGATCAGGCCTGTGGGTTTTTATGCAACTTTGGCCTTCATGCAGAGGCTGTATGTACACTTGGGATGAAGGCCAGGAATCTGCTTAGCTCAAATCAGAAAAGGCCTATTGACTGTGAGGATCCGGGGTTTATAATAGAATCTCAGTCCGGAGGAAAAGCTCCCGAGTGATTCACCAACAAAAAAGGAGGGATAAAGCTGCATCTCTTCCTGCTTGACAGGCAGACCCACATGGCCCTTAAACCCTGCACCCCCAATGCATGCCCTCCTCAAAGTTTTCATGCTTGATGTTTGGAGACCAGCCATCAGGTCCGGAGGAAAAAAATAGCTGGAAGTCTGGCTTTGCCAGGGACATCTGGGTCTCCATTGTGCCGGGTCTGAAGGGAATTCTCTCCAGCACTGTAGCAAGCCGGCGGCAGGCTCTGCCTTGCTCCCCCACCCACAGCCCCATCACTTGATCCACTATTATCCTGCCTGCCCCAGGCACCACCCTCCCCACCTCGACCCCTCCAACCTACAGGCTTCCGGTCTAGTACCAACTACTGGCAGTAACAGATCCCATTTCTGAAGGCCGTTTCCCACTGTGGGGAGGCAAATGTGGGGAAAGAAACATCCAGCAACCCAGTTGTGTGGGTTAAAGGTTAGGACTGTCCTCTTGTGAGTAACTCAAATTGTGCCACCAAGAACAGTCACATGTGTTTGACCGCTGCTGCTCAGTGGTTTCATGGCCAGGTGAAATAATCAGTATCATTCTTTTTTTTTTTTTTTTTTAAATTAAAAAGTGTGTGTGTGTTTGTGTGTGTGTGTGTGTGTGTGTTGCCTACATGTGTGTCTGTGAGTTCTCTGGAACTGGAATTAAAAGTGGTTGTAAGCTGCCATTTGTGTACTGAAAATTGAACCTGGGTCCTCTGAAAGAGCAACTAATTCTCTTAACCACTGAGCCATCTCCCCAAGTTAGTTGGTTAGCTGGTTTTTTTGTTTTTGTTTTTTTGGGGTTTTTTTTTTGTTTTGTTTTTGTTATTTTGTTTGTTTGGTTTTGGTTTTGGTTTTGGTTTGTTTTGAGCAGGATTTCCTCTGTGTAGCAGCCCTGGCTGTTTTTGTAGACTAAACTGGCCTCAAACTCACAGAGATCCACCCCACACGCCTCCGCCCCCACCCCTGCCTCCGCCCCTGCGCCCCTCCCTCCCCCCAGCCTCCACCTCCCACATGCTGGAATTAAGGATATGTGCCACAATTCGTGGCCAAAATCAGCTTTTTAAAACTATAGGTACCAGCCTCTTCACTAACAAGCTAATAGATGGGCAGATGTGTACCACTGTCAAAAGCTTCCCGTGTACTTCTCATGCCTCCTCCAAAAAAAAAAAAAAAAAAAAAAAAAAGTATGAGAACCAGAGCCTAGGGTGAAAGTTTAGTCCTTGGAAGCAACTTTCATTATAACCACTTGGGGAATTTTTAACAGATGCTACAGATGCTAGTATCAGGCCCTAGCCCAGACCAATTAAATCAGGTCTGCCCCGTCCCTCATCTGTATTTTTGTTCAAGGTATCCTGGTGATTCTGCGTCCTGGCAGGAAGACCGCCTGGGAACTTTCTTGGCTATCTGGAATGGCGTTATGCCTTGGCTGTGCTCTGATGCCCATCTGACTGGCCTTGCTGCAAGTGCCAAGGCTGACAGCTGAATTCCATTTGTTAGCATGTCTGCCTGCCAATCTTACCTGCATCTGCTTTTCCACTCACATTCCAGGCCCCCAGAGGGAGGCTTACAAGCCCTAACCTAAGCCTGCCACCCCTATACTTTCTGAGCACCCCTGGCACCGTATTCTACCTCTCTGTATGTCCTCTGCAGAAGTCATTATAGGGAAGTAGGCAGCTGGTTAGAGTAGTCATCAAACAGTACTGGTGAGACTGGCCCTCTTCTTGGAGGACTTCTTTCCTGTGCTGTCAGGTCACGGAGGTCACCTCCCATGGAAAAGTCACCATCAAGAGGTTTTCACACTCAGCCTGTGGGAAAGTGCTTGAGAGTTATGGGTCAGGCTTAGGAGCTGTTAGGTGGCATAGACTAAAATGGCCTGTTATATTCTGCCTTCAGTGGGGAGGGTCCTTGCCCTCCCTTTCCATCTCCCACTCCAGAGGATCCTATCTGGCAGGGCCCTGAGATATGCCAGGCTCTAATGCCTAAATGAACCCCCCTAGCCGGTCAGCCTTGCCAGCATCCTTTCCAGGGAGCCCATTTACCCATTGGGCAGGCTGTTTCTGCCTCTGAAATTTGCTCTCTTGGAATTAAACCTTTTTAAATGGCTGCTTATTGCTTTTCTTCTTTTGCTTTAACTCCAATTTCTGTCTAATTCTAGCTAAAATAATGTTTCTCTAGTCTTTTAAGTACTACAGTAACACTTCCTGCCGGTGGGGATCCAGACCCACGTGGTCTTGTTTATTAACTGATGTTCCTAAATTCACATATTTCCTTATCCCCTGTGAGATATTCCCTTATCAGGGCTTCAAGAGACCTCTGGAATGGTGTGTTTCCATTTACCACTGACATAGGGACTGAGAGGGGAGGAAGGAATGCCACACATACCTGCCCAGTCCCAAAGCTAACCAGAACAGACAGCTCTGGCTGTCCTGGAACTCAGTGTGTAGACCAGGTTAGCCTCAGACTCAAGAGTTTCACCGGAAGCCGGGCGGTGGTGGCGCACGCCTTTAATCCCAGCACTTGGGAGGCAGAGGCAGGCGGATTTCTGAGTTCGAGGCCAGCCTGGTCTACAGAGTTAGTTCCAGGACAGCCAGGGCTACACAGAGAAACCCTGTCTCGAAAAACCAAAAAAAAAAAAAAAAAAAAAAAAAAGAGTTTCACCTGCTTCTGTCTCCCAAGTGCTGAAATTAAAGGTCCACTACACCTGGAAGAAATAAGTCTTTCCCGCCCCTCCCCCAACACTTTTAGGAACGCCTTAAACCAGTGGTTCTCAACCTGTGGATTAAACAAACCTTTCACGGGGATCACACATCTAATACCCTGGGTATCAGATATTTATATTATGATTCATAACAGTAGCAAAATTAGTTATGAAGTAGCTATGACATAACTTTATGGTTGGGGGTCACCACAAACATCAAACACTGTGTTAAAGGGTCGCAGCTTTAGGGAGGTTGTGAAGCACGGCTTTAAACCAGGCCTCTCTGGTTTATGACCTCTTAATTGACCACACACAAATACTTTCCTTGGCACTTCATGACTTCTAAATTGTCTGGACCAGATAAGAATGTCACAGAACCTACAGACTTCAGGCCAGCTGTGGAGCCCTTCACCCACCCAAGATGGCAGCCTACTCTGTCCCTTTGTTCGGATCGTGTGGATGTCAGCACTTTGGGGCAGGATGGTGTTTGGGGGATGCTAATGAGTTAGTACACAACAAACGCTTGACACAGGGCATGTGTGGGATAAATGTTAGCCTCCAGCTAGGGCTGGCTTCTTCCACCCTCGGCTGGCTTCCAGTGTCTGCAGTTCCTTGAGGAAAGATCCATTTACTTTGGCTGCCCCACCACAGAAATGTTCTATAGTCTTTTTTTTTTTTTTGAGGATTTATTTTAGTGTGTGTGTGTGTGTGAGAGAGAGAGAGAGAGAGAGACAGAGACAGAGACAGAGAGAGACAGAGACAGAGAAAGACAGAGAGACAGAAAGAGAGAGAACAGGGCCAAAAAATAGATCCCCTGGAACTGAAGTTACATAGTTGTAAGCTACTGGCTATGGGTGTCAGAGACTGAATGCAGTCGTCTTCCAGAGCAGCAAGCACTCCGTGTAACTACCGAGCAGGTCTCTCTGGCCCCTCTCTGCCCTTTTAAATACCCCTGCTGCCTATGTCTCTTGCTCTGCCATCCTGGCGTCTTCACTGACCTTCTGTGGGCAGCATCTCAGCTTCTTTTCCTGTTTCAGCTACTGCCACACCATGCTGCCCTCCTGGCCGCCTGGCACCCCTGTGGCCTGACTGGGATGTGGGCTGGCTGGGATCAGCACAAGTTAGCCCCTGCTTTCTATTCTGCTGTCTTTGAATCTGGAAGAAATCCTTTCCCCCTTTCCAGCGGTGGCTGGTCCACTTGCAAGGAGCTATGCTAATTTTCTTCTGTGTAGCTAATTACTGTATTTGTCTCCATTTACAATACCATTCATCAGCCATCGGGTGGGTGGGTGGGAGGTTTGGGCACAGGTCCTCTGCCACCCACAGTTTCACAGGCTATCAAGTGTTGCTGGAGCTTCGGATGCTATGCCCAGGTCTTATGCTAGTTGTAGGATTTCATTTCTAGTGGCTGGAGAAGGCTGAGGTTCCTGTTCTTGTTGGCTCTTGACTGAAGGCTGGTCTCAGCTCTCTAGAGGCTGACAGTAGTGCCTTGCCTCAGGCCCTACTCCATCTTCAAAGCCCCCTCTGTCATCAAATCCCTAGCCAAAACCTCTCCCATCAGGGTAAGTCCTGAGCTGGGATAGGTTCACCTAGTTAGTTGAGGCCCATTTGAAGAGCTGACTTCCTTTCCAGAAGATATGGTGCCATCTTCTTCGATGGGCCCTTTCCTTCCTCCGTGGAGGTGTGCGTATGCCAGGGTGTGTATCATTGGGAGCTCAGTTATAATTCTTCCCACACAGGCATTACGTACACAACCACAGCTCTCCTATCACCATTCTGCCCTCCACTCGCCAGTTTTGTTAACTACTTAAACTTTTTAAAGATGCTCTCCTTGTGCCAGGATGACGGCACAGTGGATAAAGTAGGAGGACCTGAATCTGATCCTCAACACTCCCGTGAAACTTAGGCACAGCAGCACAAATTTGTAACCCCAGTGCTGGGGTGAGTCAAAGGCATCCTGAGAGGTTGTTGGCCAGGCCAGTCTATCCAAAATGGCAAGCTCCAGGGTTCAGTGAGAGACCTTGTCTCAAACAGTGAGGTGAAGAGCAGTAGAGAGAGACACTCAACATCCACTTCTGGCCTCCACACCATGAGGGAGTGCACTGGTGCACACACTGTGCACACACAAGCATACAACACACGTAAATAAGTAGATACGATTGTACATTTCAAAATTTTTAAATTAGATTTATTCATTCATCGCTTCTCGGTCTGATAGCTAAGATCAAGTGTAGATTTGTTCATGTCTTTGTGTGTGAGGATTTTGCCTATCTGTCTATTTGAGTACCATGTGCATGCCTGGTGCCCAGAGATGTCAGAAGAGGGCACTGGATTCCCTGGAACTGGAGTTGCAGATGGTCGTGAGTCACCATGGGGGTGCTGGGAACAGAACTCCCATCTTCTGCAAAAGCAATCGGTGCATTTAACCCCTTAGACATCCCTCCAGCCCCTAACATATACATTTTTAAAGTCAAAAGTCCCCCTTCGCCAGCAGCCCCCTCTCTGCTATGACCATATACCAGCTTTAGCTATTGCTGGGGCTCCCCGGGTGTCTGAAGCCTTGAGTTTAGATTTCTAGATCTTCACTCCAAATATCTCACATCTGCCCATGTCCTACCTGTCCACCCTTCATGGCCAAGCTGCTTCCTGCCCATCGGTGGCACCTTTCCTCAAACCTTCCTGCAGTACATTAGGTTCCTGCCCTGCTCGGCTCACATCTATAGTCATTTACCATCCTGGGCTTTGGGATTGCCTCCTGAGTCAAGTTTGTCTCTCAGCCAGGTAGAAGAGACTCTGGGGGCCAGAGAGCATGGTTTATGTTTGGTCTATGATTGCCCAAAGACTCACAGCTTTTACCAGCAATAGACACCCACACAACAGCTGGTTGTCAGCTCAGTGTAGGAAAGAGCAGAGCTGAGGCTCACTGCCCAAGCTTGACGTCAGCCCCACCTTCACAGACTGGGGGCTGCACAAGTTAATGTCTCCGAGCCACTCGACGTCCTTATCTGGAAAATGGAGATTTATGGTGGCCCTTCATTTACGTTTATTGAGTTACTATTTGTGAAGAGCTTAAAAGAGCACTTGATGCTTATTAAGTATTGAATAAGCATTTGTTGAATATATATATATTGATCGTGCTGGTTGAAGGCAGAGCTGAAACCCAACCTGTGGTTGGGCAGGGGTGGCGCACACCTTTAATGTCAGTGCTTGGGAAGCAGAGGCAGGTGGATCTCTGAGTTTGAGGCCAGCCTGGTCTACAGAATGAATTTCAGGACAGACGGGGTTACACAGAGATGGAACCCTGTTTTGAAAAACAAAACAGAACAAAACAAAAATAAAAAAAAGGAAAGAGAAAACGAGCTTGTGGCGGTCTCTCGTGAACATAGACATTAAAACTTTAGGTACCAGTTAGGAACTGAAAATTTGGATTCCATTTCTACTAGTAGGGCTTGTGTCTGTAATCTCTAAGCCCCTGACCAGGTAATGGCATCAAAATGGGATATATTCAGGATCAATAGGCTGGGAGTCCCAGACACCCCTCTTCTCCCTGCTAGCACCTGCTTCCATAGTAAGGCCCCTGACCCCTGTCTGAGCCAGGAGACTCTGACTTGCTGTTCAGAGTACATCAGGCACCTGTTTTGGTCTTCAGAAGCCAGCTCAGGCGGATCTCACAATCTGTCTGTCCTTCCTAGGTGTGAGACTAGGTCTTAGAGGTTACATCATTTGCCAGGGTAATAAATGCAGGGCATGCTTCGTGTGGTGGGGTGGTGCGCACCTTTAATCCCAGCACTCAGGAGGCAGAGGCAGACAAATCTTTGAGTTCAAGGCCAGCCTGGTCTACATTGTGAGTTCCAGGATAACCAGGGATACACCAAGAAATCCTGCTTTAATAAACAGCGCGCGCGCACACACACACACATACACACACAAACACACACACAGGGCATGCCTGTCATCCCTCCTTAACAGCTTCATAGTACTGTCACCACATAGCTGTGGGACTAAATGAAGGTCCTGGTATCATTGAAACAGACCCTGGGCAGAGAGCAAGTGGGGTTACATGCACTTCATTCAGGATCTCTGGTCAACACTCTTCTCAGGCATCTGTGCACAGCCTGGACTTTCACAAAGCATCCACGTGGCCTGCTGGTCGGCAAATTTTCCCACTTTGCGATCAGAAGGAGCTTTGCTGAAGAGCAGGGTGACAAAGATCTCTATGGAGCTCCACTTCAGAGCCGTTCCCATAGGCCCTTGGTTTCTTGAGCGCTGGCAGCCACGGTCGTTCTGCCGCACAGCTCCAGTCTCCATGGTAACCGCATGTCGGGAGACAGTCTGCTCAGGCTTTGTATTAAACACAATGAATTTAAATCGGGTGCTCGGCAGTGAAGATAACCATTCTGGATCAGAGAGAGGCCCCAGGCTCCTCATTTCATAATTTTAAATGTTGGTACAATTCTCGATGTTAGCCCTGTAATTCAGGCGCCAGCCACACCCTCTGCTCTATGTCAGCTACAGCAAGTTCTAATTTCCCTTGCTGTCTTTTCCATTCTTTGAATTTTGGAAGTGGGGAGACCCTCGGTCATTCGGGGCTTGCCTGAGCTGAGGGGCGACTAAGCTGGAAGGAGCCTGGGGCTGTGGTCAGATGGTCTCATTCAGTTTGCCTCTGTGATGTCCTCTAAGCCCCACTATAAAATAAGAGGCGTCACCCCATCCTACAATGGTTTTTAAAAACTATGTTGTCAAGTATATCTAACATAAAATTCCCCACTCTAACCATGTATGGGTATAGGCGTCTGTGGGATTTGGGCATGTTGCCACCAATGTGTCCAGAGCTTTTTGTCTCAGCTGCAGCTTGACGGCACCAGCTTCACGGCACTGAATGCTCACCCGTTTCCCTCTTTCCTCCCCGTAACCACCACCCTTTTCTGTGTCTACAAGTGTGACTGCTGAAGCCCTGCGTTTGAGTGGAATCTTCATTCTTGGTGGCTACTTTCTCTTAGCATGCTTTTAAGGTCCATCTGTCTTGCAGCACGTTGGAAGAATACTGCACTGTATGCGTAGAGCACACGGCTTACCCACTCATCTGCAGATGGACTGGGTTGCCTCCACTTTTTAACTATGATGAATGCTATGGACACGGGTGTATGTGAGTCTGTTCAGGTCAGCACTTGTAATTTCAGAGCTTTTTTTTTTTTTTTTTAACAAAACAAACAAACAAAAAAAAGCCAAGGTATGCAGCTCTGGCTGGTCTGGAATACACTATTGTGTGACAAAACTTTTCCTGGGGGACAACACACACATTTACTCACCTTAGATAGGGATCCCACGACAGTCTAAAGTTCAGATGCCACCAAAATCTAATTTCATACCAGTCAGTTTTATTGGGGTTACTTTCAGGAGTATGGGTGAGGGAGGGGTTACTTACAGAAATAACTCAAAGACCACTGCATCCCCAAAAGCCCACCCCAGCCTGGGCAACAGCTCCTAAAGCACACTACACAGCTTGCAGGCAGCTCAGCAGGTCAGAGTGCCCATTCCAATACCTCAGTTAGTTTAAACCTCCTCCAGGCACATCAGCTGGTCTCTGTTTCTGGCAGCTCCTCTGGTCTCAGTCTTCACGGCAGCTTTGCTTGTCTGAGCCTCTTCTTTGCCACTTTTCCTGCTTCTCAACAGGGTGGGGCCTAGTGAATTTGGTCAGTTTCAGGGACTTCCTGAAGCTATTTTGAGTTTTTACCTTCCTGTTTAAAGAGCTTCCCTACAGGTTGGGGTATTTCAAGCTCCAGGAAATTGTTATAGAACAACTAAGTAGCTGAGGCTAGCCTTCAACTCCCAAGGACCCAGTTCTATGGGAAGTTATAGCCACTATCCCCAGCTTATAGAACCTTTAAAAAAGAGAATATCTTTTACTTATTCTTTGGCAATTTCATACATATATACAATGTATCTTGACCATACTCACCCCAAGTCCTCTCCCCTCTTTTCTCCCCACCTCTCAACATGTCTCCCTCCCACCTTCATGACTTTTTTTTAAAAAAAAAAAAAAAACAACTGGTTGAGTCCTGTTGGTGCTGCCTGCTGGAATGTTGGCTAAGCTTGTCGGCTTGAGTGTATGTAGGTTCCAGCTGCAGTGAGCTCGAGGGTGACAGCCACACCGTACCCAGAGGACAGCATTTACAGCACCCCTCCCCATCTCCCAACATTTTCTCTCTTTCTATACTGTCTTCTGCTGTGTTCTCTGAGCCTACAGGGGGTCCATACAGACGTCCCTTCTAGGCCTGAGCAACGTGTTTTCATTATTTTGGCCAGCTTCAAGTACGGAACCATTTTAAGGATCAAAAATGAGAGTTAGGAACACTCTACTGCACACAGTAGGCTTTCAGTATTATTAAGTGTTTTTTTTTTTCCTTGAAGTTAAATCTAAGAGTTAATGTCATAGTGGGCTGATGACTTCAGTGAAGGTGATGATGACGTGCCGTGCTAGTGACAAGCTGTGTCTGTCTCTCAGGTGCCTTGTGGAAATTCATTCATTTCATTCATTCTGGGACTTAATGGGATTATCCTAACCATGAAAATATGTGTCACGAAAAACCATACATGCTTTCATATTCTTCCCGCCAATTGATATGCATGTATTTCTAACTTCCAAGATTGGAAGGGGGAAAAAAAAAACCTGCTAGGCCCGCTGTGTATTTGTTAGCAATCTATTTTAAGCACACCCTCAGGGAACACCTAAAGCTGGGGTGGGACAGCTCGAAGCTAAAGGCTCTCAGCAGCTGATTCAGGGAATCGCACCTCTTCTCGGCAGCACAAGACAGTGTAGACTTGGGAGTACAAATACCTAGATTGCATCCTGGCTAGTCTCTGGAAATCTGGGGTAATGGCAATGTCTGCCACCTGTGGTAGTAACCGTGAAGATGAAAGGGAGACCCACCCCTGGATCCATCCACGAGCAGAGCAATAATGGACAGGGCCTTGGGATGGTTCGGGAGAGCCCTCCAAGTGTGAGAACCTCAGACCTTGGAACCATCTTTACCTGTGGGATTTGTGGTGTGTCTCGCCAGGCTCCTGCCAATGGTCCTACTGCCAACCAACCCCTGTGCATGTAGCAGCTCCAGCTGGAGCCAGCCAGCTCCCTTTGTGTAGTGGAATTTGTGGCAGACAGGGAGGAGAATAGGAGCCCTTGTCTAGCCTCCTGACCAGTGCAGGGCCTGGATGCCCCACAGTCCTCCTTATTAAAAGACAAAAGATGGTGCAAAGCTTGGATTTCATAGCCGAGCCTAAGCTCTCCTTTAACTTTGCAGCGATTTGCAGCAGGCTGTGGGTGTGCGCCTGCTGGTGGTGCAGGAGCCGGGACAGCTGAATACAAGTGCTCATGGTCTCCGCGTGACAGAAGGCCCTGCTTTCTAACCTCCAAGCTCTCCCGGAAGCCCGAGTCCAGAGCCTTGGCTTCTATCGCTTCGTGTCAGCCAGAGCTCCTCAGGATGCTCGGGACTGCTCGGGACTCGCTCCTTGGGGACCCCTTGCTAGTCTCCCTCCAGTTTTGTCGGCATCTTTGACCTGACACTATTTGCCTGTCTCTTGGGTCTAAAACCAGGCTGTCTTTTTCCTCTGAGCCCAATCTTTTCCCAGAAAATCTATAACCAATGACTCTTGTTAGTTCTAAGTCTGACACTCCACAGGCTCCAACTCAGATGCCCCCCCAAACCAGCTGAGGTCCCCACTTATAGCAGCAGCCATTCCTCTGCCAGGGATACCACACCCACCCAGGCCTAAGCTTCTTTACCCAGTGTCTTGGTTAGGGTTTCTATTGCTGTGAAGAGACATCATGACCAAGGCAACTCTTATAAAGGAAAGCATTTAATTGGAGATGTCTTACAGTCGAGAGGTTTAGTCCATTATCATCATGGTAGGAAGCATGATTGCATGCATACAGGTGTGGTGCTGGAGAGGAAACTGAGAGTTCTACAATCCTGATCAACAGGCAGCTAGAAGAGAGAGTCAACCACTGGGCCCGGATTGGACTTCATAAACTTCAAAGTCCACCCCTCCACCAACCCCCACCCCCGTGACACACTTCCTCCACCAGGCCACACCTCCAGTAACACCACTCCCTATGAGTCTATGGGGGCCATTTTCACTGAGACCAGCACACCTGAGAGCAGAGGACACCTCACTGCCGTGGCTGAAGGTCTAATTCAGGCTCTAGTTCTCCCTCACCATCCTGACTCCAGCCCCATGCATCGCCAGTGCAATGCATTTCTAGAAGATTTAAGAGCACAGAGGAGTCTAAGGATAGATAGACCCGGGGTAGAGTGCCTGCCCAGCAGGCATGAGTCTCTGAGCTCAGTTCACAGTGCTGTGTAAACCAGGTGAGGTGGTATTTGTCTGTCACACTAGCACTAGAGGGAGAGGAGGAGGTTCAGAAGGTCAAGATCCCCTGAACCGAGTAAGTTTGTGGCCAGCCTGGGCTGTAGGAACAGGGAAAAAAACAAAACAAAACAAAAAAAAAAAAAAAAAAACAAAGAAAGAAAGAAAGAAAGAAAGAAAGAAAAAAGAAAAAAGAAAAAAAAAAAACCTGGGTGAAGGAAAAAAAACATGCAAAAGACACCTTCAGCTCAAACTGAGTTTAACCTGCCCCAGGGCCCCTCTTCACTTGTGTTTGAGCTGGATTTCTGCCTGGCTCCTAGTCCCCTCTGAGGGTTAGCCATTCCTGGCTCCCTCTCCTCAGCTGTCTCAGTCTGCTTCCCCTTGCCCAGCTCCTGGCTTTGGGCGAGCTCTGTGACTACCCTGAAGTGAGTTTTCACGTGCTTCTCCCAAACCTCATCTTGGCTCACACCAGCTTCCAGGAGATTTGGCTTCACTTCCTGTTCTGCTGGGAAGTCTGGGATCAAGGGTCTGTGCTGCCTCAGCCTTCTTGGTGGGTCTCTCTGATGGCCTCCTCCTGTGTCCACAGCCTACCCATCCCCTGCCAAATGGATGGCAATTAGTACCCCAGCCTAATAGATATGAATAGAAGTTTAGCTTCCTCATCTGACAAGTGGGATAGCGTACCTTTTTTATAGGATGATCTCATAAATAAGCAAGTATGTACAGTAACTGTCCGATTATGTTAGTGTCAGCAATTTTCACCTCTACTTGAATGTCCCTTTATCAGCTCTGTTGTCTGAAGATTCCCTCCCCCTGCACACTTTATCCCCCCACCGTGTTTCAGCCGCTCAGGTCATTCCCCTCCCTCCCTATTCAGTTTTACTCCCACCATTGTCAAAGCGTGCTTCTTTGGGAAGCATGCTTTTTATACACCCTTCTCGGCCCAGTCCCAGAGTTCAGACCGGCCATCCCCACGCTGCCAGTGGACCCCCACACTGCCAGAATGATGTTCTTGTCTGATTACCATGGTCTTCTCTGTCTCCAGAGGCTGGCCAGCCATGGCTGCATACAACTTATAGCCAAGATGAAGGAGAAACCCATCCCAGCTCTCAAAACAGCCTCTTCCTGGGCCGTAGACATGCCAAGGGATGGGAGTGAGCCTGGGCTTCTCTCTACAGGGGCTCCTAGGTTTACAGTCCCTGAGCCCCCTCATCGCTACCTCCTCCATAAATACAAGTTGACAACCTTCCTAATCGCACAGAGTCCAGGCTAATCAAGGTTCATGCACTCAGTCCTAGTCCGACTTTCCAGACAGGTCCATTCTCTACCTCCATCTACTCTACGTTGCCCCTAACACCGCCCCCTACTCTGAGTGCCATGCCCACCTTCCTGTTCCTGCGTGAACTCTCTTCCTTACATCCTCTTCTGAACTCAATGTTCTCCATCCTCCTTGAGGACTTTGTCTTGTGACGGCTTGTGTTCACACAGAATCCTGAAGTCACTTCTGTCGGCAGTGAGCAATTCCCACTCGTCCTGTCTGCCGATTGGACTCTGCTCCATAGGTCTTTCTGTTCTTACTTCTGAGGCCCCAGCTACACAGCACAGAGGACAGATGCTGCTGCTTCCAGGTCACTGCTGCCAACAGTCAGCTTACTGAGCTTCTCCTGTGCAGGCACAGAGCTGGGTTCTTGACATGTCACTTAATTTATTTTCCCTACAGTAGTGTGTTATGTGTGGCCAGATTTGACAGCAGGCACCTAAACCCCCTCACCCATCTCTCCAGCCCCACATCTTAATTCTCACAGTCATACCCGAGGGCTGTATTCCCACCTCCCTGTGTAAAGCAAGTTCAGAGTAATTGAATAAAGCTCAAGGTCTAACAGAAGGGCGTGTTTTACTGAAAACCAGGGTCAAAGAAAGCCGAAAGAGATAAAAACATGTTAGTTAGTTAGTTAGTTAGTTAGTTAGTTAGTTAGTTAGTTTGTTTGTTTGTTTTTTGAGACAGGGTTTCTCTATGTAGCCATGGCTATCCTGGAATCACTCTGTAAGCCAGGCTAGCTTTAAACTCAGAGATCTGCCTGCCTCTGCCTCCTGAGTGCTGGGATTAAAAGATGCGTGCCACCACCACTGAGATGAAAATTTAAAAAGTAAAAAAGAAAGAAAAAATAAAGTTGGCGTTTCAGCTGGGCAGTGGTGGTGCACGCCTTTAATCCCAGCACTTGGGAGGCAGAGGCAGGTGGATTTCTGAGTTTGAGGCCAGCCTGGTCTACTGAGTGAGTTCCAGGACAGCCAGGGCTATACAGAGAAACCCTGTCTCAAAACAGAGTAAGAAAGTTGGAGTTTCAAATAGCCCAGGCCGGTCCGAAATGTACTGTTTAGCTGAGGCTGCCCCTGAACTCTTCCCCATCCTCCTGTCTCCACCTCCTACTTGCTTAGCTTACAGGGTGCACAAATATGCCTGCCTCTGAAGCTAGGGTTTAAAGCATCCCTTCACACACCCCAAGTTTGATTCTTGTCCAGGTAGTTTTTGCCTCTGGGTTTAGCATTCCTGTTCTTGAGGCGTCGGGCACACATGTGGGGAAGTGTTGACCCTGATTAGTGTTGTGAATTGAACGAGGCCCGTTTCCTCTGAAAAACACTGAGCAACTGAGGTGTGAGTTTTAGATAGAGGAGTGTTCCGGATGTGCACCCCAGGTCGTGACGTGATCTACAGGTGAGTTTCAGGACAGCCAGAGTTACACAGAGAGACAAACGGATACAGAGCAGTGGAGGAGCTGGTTTCCAAGAAGGCCGGTGAGCACAGTGAGCAATCGCCAACTGTGAACATGAGGAACATTACCCCAGTGGAGATAGAAACCACTGAGCTGGTGATTTTTTTTTTTTTTAGTACTTAGAATGTGAATTTAAAAAAAAAAAAGATGATTTTAATTTGAAAAGAAAAAAGTAGTTCAGCGATTCTTTGAGAAGCGGATCCACATAAACAAACGATGGTGTTAGCAACTGCCTGACGAGCTCTCAGAGCACAGGTGGACTGGTCTGTTTAGTGTTGTTTTCATGAAATACGAGAAGCTTCGTGACTTATGCTCAAAAGAGGCTTAGTTTGGCTTATGATTCTGAAGGTCCCGGGGCAAGGGGCTGCATCTGGTGGTGACCTTCCTGACAGCAGTGTCCTGAGAGAGTACAGTGTCACACAGCAAAAAACATCACGTACAAGTATATGGTGACATATTCTCTGTTCTTTCTCCCTGTAGGACCATCACTATTAAATGATGAGGCCACACTCTGCAACCTTGTCTTAGTCACCTCCCAAAGCCCCCATCTCTACACTTGATAGTGGGAATATTTCTGCTCTTTCGAGATCTATCAGCAGGGATTAAATTGTGACACACAAACCACTAGGAAGTGATGTTCAATTTATATCCAAGCCATAACAACATTGGATACTTGTCATCTGAATCTCAATATTAACTCCCTTTAAAGTGAGCTCTCCTTAGGCCGTACGTCTTCATAGCAGAATGTTAACCGTTTCCTTGCTTACACGCACTGAGGTCCTGCATCCATGAGTATGTGCTGTAGGGAAAATCGGTAGATTGGCCCTGGCCCAAGTGCCTTCTTGACAGCAGGGGACAACGTTTTTGCCTGGACCTGTTAATTCTTGGCCTTGGAGCAAGACAGCCACACTGTCTGGGGAAGTGTTCTAAAGGAAACAGGGAAACAGTAAGCTCTGTAGCAATGTGAGAGACAGTAAGAGAGTGACCCCTCAAGGCCCTTTGCCCTGATAAAGCTAAGAAGGACCAATATATTGTTCCTCCTATCTAAGTGACCGTAGTGCCCAGCAGGATGCTGAGCAGATGTCTGCCGAGCATAGAGATGTCTGCATTCCCCCAGCGAGTCTGATGGAATGGACTTCTGAACTCTACTGATGACATGCATAAAAGGTGGAATTTTAGGACAAGTTCCTGCTCTTGGCTGAGTCCATGCCTGGAAACTGTGTCAAGTGGATTATCATTAAGTATGATTGATGTTTTAATAAGGGTGGCATTCCTGGGCTTCAAGTATAATTCAGATTGACACAGCAGTATGCCATTCATGTCAAAAACAAAATATCAGTAGCCTTATTGAAGTAGTAAAATTAATGTTTCACGCCCTGCCAGATGTGCACATTGGTGTATTGTGACTGCTGGTTAGATAAATAATCTTCATGTCCACATTAATTGATAGAGATGTGAAATCCTACAACAGGGCAAAGGTCATACCCAGGTTCACAGGAGGGCAGGTATGTTTCCGTGTGTGTCTGTGTGTGTCTGTGTGTGTCTGTGTGTGTCTGTGTGTGTGTATGTGTGTAAAAGGCAAGGCTTGGGTTGCTGGATGGATCATTTTGGTCAGGCACCAGGTTTGAGAAGGTCAGGTCTAGGGTTGTTGGAGGTCTATGTGTGCAGGTTCCATGAAGCTGCACTTCTCCTTCCTGCCCGTGTGCACCTGGTGTGGCTCTGTTCATGGGTGCATGAGGATGTTCAGGCATGAGGTGAAGCAGTTACGGTTGCCAAAGACTATGGACGTCTTGATAGCATCATGTACCATTTTAAAATGCACTAGATAAACAGAGAAGTATGTCAGCCTCAGAGCAGGTGAGGGAGGGAACAGCATTGGGCATGTCAGAATTAATATTGCATTTACAAAGTTCCTCAGGCCCAAGAGACAATCAGCAAACAAGCCACTGCCATGGAGTTCAGATCCACAGGAAAGCCGGATGGGTGTGTCAGCTCTCCCACAATCCTAGCGTTTGAGAAACGCAGTGACAGGGAACCCTGGGGCAAGTTGGCTAAGTCGACTAGTCAAATCAGTGAGCCCTCAGCTCAGCTAGAGCCTGCCTCAGGAAATACAGTAGAGAGCAGTTAAGGAATATGCTTAACCAATGTGAGGCTGTGGCTTCCACACATATGCAAATGTACATCAGGATATGCAGATGTACACATCAGAATATATACATATGAACAGGAAGGCACACACATGAAAGTGTGCATGTCTGAACACGCAGACATACATACACATACCTAAATATACAAAGAAAAGAATCATCTGGGGATATATCTCAGTGGTAAAGCATGGGTTTAACATGAGCCCCTGGGTTCAGCCTCTCACACAGCCCCCCCACAAAACAGTATTTTTTTTTTCATTTCTATGTTGTGTGCATTAATGTTTTGCCAACATGTATGTCTGTGTGAGGGTGTTGGATCCTGAAATTACTAGACAGTTGTGAGCTGCCAATGGGTTCTGAGAATTGAACCCAAGTCTTCTGGAAGAGGAGTCAGTGCTCTTAACCACTGAGCCATCTTTCCAGCCCCACAAGACAGTATTTTAATAAAAACAAAAAGTTTAAAATATCTGAAGTAAATGTAAAAATTATTAATATCTGATGAGTGTGTGTGGTAGGTCCCATGGGCGTTTTTAAAATCTTCCGTGCCTTTAACCTGCATCTGGAGTCTATAACTGTAACATCTTTTACACATGGAAACATAGCTAACTAAATTTAGTTTTAGCTTCTTCCAGGCTTATTTGTGTAGTGAGTATTATAAAGATGACATTGCTTTCAGCGTATATTGTAAAATTAGTATAATAGTTAATTAATATAATAAATAAAATTTAGAAAAGAAAAAACAACTCAGGGTCAATCCCCCCAAAAGAGCTGTCAGTAATGTACTTGGCATGCTTCCTCCTGTGTTGCTTGTGTGTGATTTACCATAGCTCTAGCATCTTGTGAACGCACTGAATCTGCTCTTCTTTCACAGCAACATTGCCCTGTTCCGTTCCAACTTAGCCCCTGAGCTGGCTAGTGTCTTGTTTACTTGATATAAGCTAGAGTCATTCGGGAAAATGTCGCATCAGACTGGCCGATGGGCAAGCCTCTGGGGCATTATCTTGATTGCTGATGGATGTGGGTGGGCCCATGCCACCGTGGATAGTGCTCCCCCTGGTGGTAGTGGACGTGAGGTGTATTAGCCGCAGGTTGATCAAGCCATGAAAAGCCAGTGCGGCCTCTGCACTAGCCCTGCCTTGAGTTCCTGCCCCTCCTTTGGTGATGGACTGTGGTGTTTGGTGAGGGACTACGGCACTGTGCTGTTACTGCCTTCAGCTCACCTAAGCAGCAGGTGTTGGTCTAAGTAGTCGTGACGTGTGACAGGCCCACAGCCACACATCCTTAAACACGTCCTCCTTAGAGCATCAGGAACAGGACAGTGCTTTGCTGCTGCTCTGTGCAAGGCCTTCCTGTGGGGTGACGATAAAAAGATCTGTCACATCCATGATGTCGTGTTCACAGAGCCCAACGCATTCATCCTGGGCATCGCAACTGTGCCAGTTTAAAAGGCCATCTGTGTGTGTGTGTGGTGTGTGTGTGTGTGTGGTGTGTGTGTGTGTGTGTGTGTGTGTGTGTGTGTGGTGTGTGTATGTGGTGTGTGTGTGTGTGATGTGTGTGTGTGTGTGTGTTGCCTGTGAGGGAATGTCCATCCCCCCCCCCCCCCAGTGCCAGCAGCTAGTGGGAGGAGGGTTTGCTGAGCCTATGAACTCTGGTTTGGGGCCTGGAGTGGCAGTGGTAGTCATAGTAATGTGTGTTCTGAGCTCCATAGCTGTTGCCCTACAAGTACAGATGCACATGTGTGTGGCTGCATGTCAAGGTGCAGGGGGCCTCATGGCTGCTCCTGGATAACAGGCAGTAGGTGGGGAATTGGAGACCACTGCTCAGCATGTTCCCAGAAGTCTTCAGTTCCTATGGCTTAGCTCCAGAGGATGCTGCCTGGGGCTTCTGACAACCTGTACTCCTTCCCCACAGGGCTCAGATGCTGTGTCAGTCTAGAGTCCCCTAACTTATACCAGACCACTCTTAGTCCCTGAAATTCCCAGCCTAAAAGCCAAGGATCCACACAAGCCTGGACCTCTCTTCTTAGGGATCAGAACACAAATGTATGCACACTGGGTCCAAGGGTGGCATTTTGTAGTAGTGGACAGAGTTTGGATCTGTGTGCTCAGCGTGTATCCAGGGTGGAAGCTGTGGAGTTGGGGGAATCCAATCTCTCGGCATTGTAGCCCAGCTTCAGAGGCCCTTGTAAGGACACATTTGTCACGGAAGGAGGATAATGGCTTATTAGTTTGATCTTACTGTTGAGTATTTGGAGATTTGGCAAATGAATTGTCTTTTCTACCCTTGCCTTAGTGTCCTGGATGTTAAGAACAGTCCTGAGTCCTTTATTACTGTAGTCTCCGTGAGCCCCCTTTCCCACCCACGGCTGCCGCTGTGCTGAGATGCACAAAGGACAGCAACTGAGAACCAAAGAACTAAACAATTTAGGGTATGCAAGGCTAGTAAATCAAACTCCCCCATGTGCACGTAGACAGGACAAAACAGAGCACATCACCTGCCGTAAGGATGAATCAGCCTGGAAGGCTCCAGCCGAACTGGGAACAGAAGCCAGCTAGTAAACTACAATCTGTGCTGGGCCCATCCCTATCCCCACCCCACGCCTACGTGTATTGCACAGAGCTACTGCCCTCTGTTGGCTGATTTAAGCAATGCAAGAAGTCAGATCATTATGGCTCTGAGATTTCTCATTAATTGTTGTTTGGCTGTGTGACCCCTTTTCTTGGTCTTAGTCCCCTGGAGTGTCTCTGGTTTGTGATCAGGGAATTTGACTTTATAGAGAAGACAGCTTCACTGGGCTTTTTTACCCCAGTGGAAAGCAGAATGAATTGGGAAAATTAATTGGGATGATACTTTACCACTCCATAGTGATATCTGACTTTCTCTTCCAACTGTCCAACCAAGAAGCTAGCCTCACATGTGCAGACCCCTCCCTTGGTTATTTTAATCATAACAACTGGGTTTTACTTGGGAACATCACATTCACCTGACCTTTGGGTAATGTCAGTTTTGGACGTTCACAAAAGTTACCTGCTTGAATAAATTGAATTCGGATTCTCAGAACCTAGCCTGGAGAGGCAGACTCAGAAGACCCCAGGGCAAGCAGGCTACGCAGACTGGCTACAGTAGCAAGCTCTGGGTTTGCTTGAGACACCTTGCTTAGTGATAAGATGGAAGAGCAATTAAGAATAATTCCCAACATCCACCTTGAGCCTCCTCCACATGCACATCCCTGTGCATGCACACACACACACACACACACTTACTTTACATACATGCAAACACACATACACACACACAAACACACACGAGATAGGGAGAAAAGCCCCTTTAAAGTCGTATCTTGTGGAGCCTGTGAATTTGGTCATGCATCTAAAGGTACTCTATGTCAGACAAGACAGAAATAATGCGTATGGGCTCGGGGAGGGGACATGAGGACAAAGGGGCTGATATGGCAAATGCAGGTGAGGTTTTTTTTTTTTTTTTTTTAACTCCCACACCAAAACAGTACTTTATTTTGTGAATTTTGACCCACTCGTTATTACTCCCAAGTTAAGTAAAACTACTTCTTTGATCCCAGCACTCAGCAGGCAGAGGCAGGTGGATCTCTGTGAGTTTGAGGCCAGCCTGGTCTACAGAGTAAGTTCCAGGACAGCCAGGGCTACTCAGAGAAACCCTGTCTGGATAAATACACAAACAAAACAAGTGAGAAGACAATATCTTTAAAATCCCATATTAAAGCTCACTGTGCTTTAATGCGTGTCTGTAACTACATCACCAGATTTTCTGCGTGAACTCTTGATGAAGCTTCCCACTATAGCAGGTACATACAAACAAATCATTTGGCCTTTGATTTTGTTGTCTATATTGGAGTTAGCCCAAAATCACTTTGAGGGAGGTCTTACCGGGAAGGTAGCAGCCAGGCTTGGGCTCCCCAATATGCTAAATGCTTTTTCCAAAGAACCAAGCTAGAACTCTGTGTGAGGAGGTTTGTTCGCTGAACCCACGGTTCTAAAGATCATCCGTCGTCACACCTCTGAACCTCCCCTGAGCAGGCCTTACTGACTTTGATCCTCTGTGGTTGTTCTGGGTGCACCTGAACACCGTGTCTCACCATGAATGGTGACTTAGCAGGCAGAGTTGTGATGAGACCACCTCCCCTCCCTCTTCCTTCAGGCGGCCCTCGTCGGAGGCACCACCATGATCATCGGTCACGTCTTGCCGGACAAGGAGACCTCCCTTGTGGAAGCCTATGAGAAGTGCAGGGCTCTAGCTGACCCCAAGGTCTGCTGTGACTATGCCCTCCATGTGGGGATCACCTGGTGGGCACCCAAGGTAACAGTGCTGGTGGGACCCTCAAAGAAGGCACCAGAGGGCTGGTGTCCAAATGGGTGTGTGACTGAGCTGGCTGGGGCCTGAAGCTCTCCTGTATTCAGCAACCCTCACCCACCACTCCAGCTTCCCTGTGTCCCAAACAAAACATTTAGGAGTCTCTGGAGATGGTGGGCAGGCCTATCTTGGCTAACTTAAAGAGCTCATTTCCCAGCATTCATAGTGAGCATCAAGTTGCAATAGAGTCCAAAGCTGTGGGCCAGACTCAGGAGCACTGGCTCCCTGCACTGAGCACTGCATGCTCAGGATATCCCAATGAGATACCTGGAATATCCATGGGGAGTACTGCTCAGTGGTCAGCTCAGGCAGAGAGCACTGACCTACACAGTTAGGTCACAGTTAGCCACAGCCTGCCCCATCTCTCCACTGGGCCAATACCTGCTCATCTTACTGGGCACTGACTTTGCATTTTGCTCTCTAGGTGAAAGCAGAAATGGAGACTCTGGTTCGGGAGAAGGGGGTCAACTCCTTCCAGATGTTCATGACCTACAAGGACTTGTACATGCTCCGAGACAGTGAGCTATACCAAGTGTTTCATGCCTGCAGGGACTTTGGGGCCATCCCCCGGGTCCACGCTGAGAATGGAGAGCTTGTGGCTGAGGCAAGACCACAATTGAAGTTGTTTGGGGGTGGGGCCAATGGAGACAGTTTACAGTGACACTTTGACTACCTGTCACAGTCCTTCAAGGTTCATTTAAACCAAGTAGTAAAATGGTGTGGGGTGTGAACATCTTGGTCTGAAATATAAATTATATATATATATATATATATATATATATATATATATATATATATAATTTATTCATTCCAAGGTTTCTAAGTCTTAGATGATAATTGTGAATGTTATGATAAATTCTATTATAGCAAAATAATTTAGAAGATCTCTTGGGAATATTTTTTGAGATGTAGTCATGCAAAATAAAAGCAACACTCCATTTTCTCTACCTCTGTGTCAGGACTGTTACATCATAAACATCTGTTCTCTGGTACAAAGGCTGAACCTCTTGGTTGTCTTGGAGCGATGCTAATCCTAAGAGCTTCTGATACCAGATATTTGTTGAGATTTCCAGAGAATCAGTTCCAACTTTTAAACCGACTAGTGGTGTTTGTCTTTGGTGAACACAAGCGGTTGCTTAGCAACTGGGCTGTATTTTTAAGACTAAGAGATATCGTACAGCCCTTAAGAAGTGAGAAGTAAATCAGGAGATGTGTACTACATGAGGCCCCAGCTTCTCCTTTGGAAAATGTACATTACAGGAGGGAGCCTAGGAACATACTTTACTGCCCCTGAGATTGGGTAGTTTCTTGTACCTCTGTAATTCTGTTGTCTTTTTCTTGCTGTTGTTCAGGGTGCTAAAGAGGCTCTAGATTTGGGTATCACAGGCCCAGAAGGAATCGAGATCAGCCATCCAGAGGAGGTAGGAGAAACTTCTTGTGTCTGTGGTCAGCTTCTTCTCTTTCATGTGGACTTCCTGTATTTGTTAGCTTTCTGTCACTGAAAGCAAGTCTGAGAGGAAAAATATTATTATCATCATTATTATTACTTATTATTATTGCTCATGCTTATAGTTTCAACAAATTCAGTGGATGTTTCCACTCGGAAGGAATCTCATGGTGACGGGAACGTGTGGCAAAGGAGGGCAGATCAATAGATGATTAATCAGTAAGCAAAGAGGGAGATAGGAAGTAGCCAGAGAGCTACCAAGAGAAGACCCATGGCCTTCTTCCTCCAGCTCAGCCTTGCCTCTTGTTTCCAGAAATACCATCACTGTCTAGAGAGTTAGAATCATGAGACTATGGGAAACATTACTTATTCAAACTGTAACACTCATGGGATCTTTTAGGAGAGATATCAAAAATATGTTACAAAGCAAGTTTGGGGCCAGCCTGGGCTACATGAGACCTTCTCTCAGAAAATAAGTAAAAGAAAATAAAACTTTGTTACCCCCATAGATAAAATTCCCATCTGGAAGTTTCCCAAGAAAAAGCCTTCTCTGTGATGAGGTTTTCTTTAGAAGGACAGGGTAAACTCTGCCGGGCTCCATTGAATTCTAATTTCAAAGCGTTGGAGAGACCGTTTCAGGACTCACTTTATCTAGAATTGAATGTGGAGACAAAAGAGATGGATAGAGCCTTTGCGTGTCAGAAGAAAATTAAGCTCAAAGCTGGGACTCTGCATTATGAAGGCTAGATTCTTAACAGAGGAAGAGTTTGAACCCTTCCCACCAGAAACAAGCATGTATCTGTTTACGCCCTGTTGCTCACCAAGGTGAAGGGAAGGAAGGCCTGTGGCCTGTGGCCCTCTGCTTATACCCCTGTGTGCACTTTCACTTGGATACCCAGTGGTCTGCCGCTGAGAGAGTCTGCTCTGGCAGAATCATGATAAAAAAAATGCCTTCTTGTGCTAGGACCCTGCTCAGACATTCTCACCCTCTACAGCAGAAGCAGTCTCCTCTTTCTTCAAAGCCGAAAACACAGAGCAATGGGAGGGTGATATGGAACCTGTAGTCCCAGCTCTCATGAGGCTGAGGCAGAAAGGGCTCAGGTTCTAGGCCAGCCTGGGCTACATAGCAAGAGCTTATCTCAGTCAGTCAGTCAATTATAGCATGGAGGTAGTTAGATCTCCAGGAGACCCAAAGTGGTCTACGCACATTAGTATTGACCAGGAGCTAATTTGGCCTGGCTGCTTCCCACCTTCTCCCTGTCCCTGTTGGTCACCGGCTTGGATGTAGCTTCTGCTTGAGCACTTCAGAATTAGTAGAGAAATCTGCATCAGGGCTTGGAATGAAGCTCGGTTGGTAGATGTTTGCCTGGCTCCTGTGAGGTCCTGGCATCCCCAACGCCACCTAAGACTGAAATGGGGTACACACCTGAAATTCTAGCACTTGAGAGGCAAGAGAATCAAGAAGTTCAAGGTCATCCTCAGCTGCCTAGGTTTCTGGAGACTTGGAGCACTTGATTCACTAGGTGGCTCTATGACATCAAGGTTGACGAAGGGCTGACTCAGACTCTGCCTTAGCTGTCTGTGCCAGGTAAAAGAGGAAAGAGCAAGGCTTTGGGTGATGGGGGATAACAGTGATGATTGCTACCATCACATCTGCTACTTAAAGCAGGGACCTGGGTCTGTGCCAGGGCAGATTGACCCTCCAGAAAACATTTGACAGTATCTAGAGATGTTTGTAGCTGTCTCAGAAGAGAGAGTGGGTAGGCTGATGCTGAAATCTGATTGGACAAAGGTGAGGGCCGCTGCAAGCATCCTTCAGTGTGCAAACATCCCCAACCACAGAGAATACTTAGGTTCCGTTGTCAGTAATGCTTGGGTACAGGAACCCTGCTCTGGGCAAAGCTCCAGCTTGATCTATTTACGGCAAGTCTGTGATTGCCATTGGGAGGATACACTAGCAGACAGGGAGAGGCGGGACTTTACGTTGTTTACTCTCCTTCCATTGCCTTAAAACATTTGTGTAGGGGAGGGGTACCATAGCACACTTGTGGCAGAGGGCAATTCTGTCAGTGCCAAGCAACCAGCTCACGTCACCAGGCTTGCCCAGAAAACACCCCTTTTTTTTCTTCATTAATTTATTTATTTACTTTACATCCTGATCAGAACTTACCCTCCCACCTCTCCTCCCAGCCCCTCCCTTTTCCCTTTCTAAGCCCTGTGAACCATCCACCAAAGATGACCCCGGTACTCTAAATCCTGGGACTCTTTTTCCATGGAAACCCTGGTGGCTGGGGTGCAGCCAGCCCCTCTGCTGTGTCAGCTGCCCCAGCACTTTCTGTAGAGAGAGCCCTCAGGCAGGTGCAGCTGCTTGGAGGAGATGTTAATGGGTGGTTCCTTTTCGTCCTTGTTTTTAACAGCTGGAAGCAGAAGCCACTCACCGTGCCATCACCATTGCAAACCGGGTAAGTAGTTGCCATCCTCCTGGGACCATGGTTCTTGTCTGGAGGCCACTGCCACAAGTGGCTCTCAGAACCCAGCCGAATGGCCGTGTTAGTCCCAGAGTTGTGGTGTGCATCCTGCCTGCCCCAGCTCTCTGTCCCACCCCTGTAGGTCAATGAAGCCACTGAAACGGAGAGTCAGTGCTCAAGTATAAATGGCTTACGTACTTATAATTTATCCGTATGCCGGCGCAGCGCCTTTGTTTTCAAGCTTCTTTCCCTGGTTCAGTTCAGATGAAGCCATTAACAAGGCACTGGGAGATCGTGTCAGGAACCAGCAAGAGAGTGCGCCAGAAATCAGAGCCTTGTTCTTTACCCAATAAACACATGCTTTCCATTGCCTGCGCACCACAGGCCCCTGATTCACTACTTCATTATCTGAAATCACAGTGATAGGATCCTACCACTCTGCCCTGGACAGCTGCTGGGGCCCAGAGGGACCAAAGCAAGGGAGAATGCCATGTACCTCAGAGAGGCCATCCTTCTTCTCAGCAGATGTCCCTGAAGGGTTGGATTTGCTCAGATAATCGTAGCCATAGCCCCAAAAGGACAGATTTCCAATGGCATGGTTCCTGGTTGACAATAGCAATGTGTCAGAGTTACAGTTTCAGAAAAGCAAGCTCTCAGGTTCACCCATGAAATCAAAAACTGAGATAGTGCCCAGAAATCTTTACTGAGAGTGTGTCTGCTTTCCCCCAACCCTATGATTCTAATGAGAGATCTTACATGGGACCTTCCCCTCTGTCTGGAACAGCCTGGGCTGCCCTGAAGGATGTAAACACTGAGTTGTGGTTTTAGGAATGTGGAAGACAGGGAAGCTGGATGTCAGCCAACCCTAGGATTAATCAGCTCAGCCTGTTAGCTCCTTAAAGGTCTGGAGCTTGTTCCATTGTCATGACAACAGTTGTACCACATTCTTCCTGATAGACACCCAGCCCATAATAAAGAATGGTCTGCCGAGCCTTCAGCTCCTTGTTTCTTTGCTCAGAAGTGCCCAAGTTAGGTAGGCCATGGACTATATTTGCACAGTTCGATAGAATAGCTGATCCTATGACAATCAAGATCAGTTTTGGTCCAGTCTAGACTCTGAGCCTGGTTTTTCTCCTGGGTATATTCTGTCTGTTGATAAGGCAGCCTTCAGACTACAGGCATCAAGATGTCAGGTGCAGAATGTAGTGTGTGACTGTTTCTGGGTTGTCATCTTTATGAACAAAAAAATAAAATAAAACAGGGAAAAAACCATGAGATCAGAGAAAATCTGAAGTTTACACTCATCAGCTATATCTGAGGTCACCTCCTGGGTTGCTGGTGATTCCCCAATGCTGGCTTCTGTCTGCTTCCGCCTTGCTCCACACAGTTCTGCATCCTGTTGTGTGCTCAGACCACAGCCCTGCATCCCAAGCATAAACTATCATCTACTGATGGGTATTGAGTAACACACAGGGATCTGTGTTGGCTCGGGACTGATAAAGGGTATGTTGGGTGCATGGCAGCTTTATGGGGTTACTGCTACTTCCTGCTGTCTCTTGCCTTTAGACTCACTGTCCCATCTACCTGGTCAATGTGTCTAGTATCTCAGCTGGTGATGTCATTGCAGCTGCTAAGATGCAAGGTGAGTCCTACCTAGGCTTAGGCACGTGTTGTGCAGTGGGATTGGCGAAGGTTGAGAGTCTATCAGCTAACAGTCTGCCAGGCTGGGCTGCTGAGACCACAGATAGCCACGGATTTCTTTCTAACTGTCTGCCTTGGGGTGCTCTGCTCTAGCCTGGGCTCAGTAGGTGAGAACCAGTCCTCTTCCTCACGCACAGCAGCTTTCCAGAAATGTCTATTACCTTGACTAGGTCAGGTAAAATCTAAGTCTTAATAAGTTGACTCATTAATGGATGGCTTTTGGTCTGTTATGTTGAACTAACCTTGGCAACTAACAAAACGCTAAACTGATTCCAGTGGGCATATGGGGGGCAGGGTGGTGGTGAGAAAAGACACTTGTGAAATAACTGTGTGGGCTCAACTCCCTTTACCACCTTGAACCTTACGTCTGACCGCTGAGGAGCACTTATGTGACTCCCAATGCAGACACCCTGGTAGAACTGAAGCTAGTAGCCTGGGGTGCCGGTAAGGGTCTGCTAACAGGAGAAACAAAGCCAGGGTAGAACCTGGGAGTATTAGCCGGAAGCATGGAAGCCACTGCCTTCATAACATTTTGACATCTGGGCCCCACCTTCTGCCCCTCCTTCAGCTGAGGTCCCTTGAGGGGTTTCAGCTGGATTGTCGGCCCAGCTTTCTGGATGGACCCCTCTTCCAACTTCCTACCCTCTGAGTCTTTCCAGATTCCACCCCAGAAGCTCTAAAGCTGTCAAATCACCTGCCTGCACAGAGGACAGGCTGGGCTGCCCACTAGGCCTGGCACCTCAAGCCTGCCTTACCATCATCCTGCCTTAATACCACAGCTATCCATACCACATTAGAATTCCTAGAATTCCTAGCTTCAGAACCCTTGTCCTTTGCACAGGGTCAACAGAATGCCCAAGGGAGCTGGGACAAGCCTTTCCCGTTTGCTCCTTTAACTACGTAGTGAGATGCACAGCCCAACCATGTCTTAGATCAGGGGCTTCCAAGTTATGCTTTCGACTCTTCTTCCAGGGAAGGTGGTGCTGGCTGAGACCACCAACGCACACGCCACGCTCACGGGCTTGCACTACTACCACCAGGACTGGTCCCATGCAGCCGCCTATGTCACGGTGCCTCCTCTGAGACTGGACACCAACACTTCCACCTACCTCATGAGCCTGCTGGCCAAGTAAGGGTTTGAGCTGGATGGCACTCTGCACAGAGGCTTTAGGTTTATAACATGATGTTCTCTAGTTCTAGAAGCCAAATCTGTCCTGTCTTTGGTTCTGTTGGCCCACATGGGTGATTTTGCCTGAACCTCCTCCAGAGCCCAACAGCCACTTGCTATCCTGCTGGCTTCTCTGACAAGTTGATTTGGAGTGAGAGCATTGGCCAGCATTTCAGAGGCCACTGGCACCTTTCCCTGAAGCCCTGTGGGGAGCTATGGGATAAGACTCATCTTTCGATATGTATGGTCTTCTTTCTTCCTGACTGCATTAGTTACTTTGTTACTGCAACAAAATACCTGAGAGAGCAGCTTTTAAGAGAGGAAGGGCTTATTTCAGCCCCTTTGCAGAGATACAGTCTTCCATGAAGGCTGGGAGCAGGCAGCTAGGACTCCATATCTCAGTGCATGAAGAGACAGCAAGCAAAGGAACACTGGCAGTTACCTGCTTTGCTTTCCTTTTTATTCAGCCCAGGCCCTCAGCCCTTGGATGGTACTGCCCTTATTCTCCCCTCCCTCCTTTCTAGAAAAGCCCTCACAGACACACCCAGAGGCATACCTCACTCATGCCCTGGCAGTTCTTAATTCAGTCCAGTCGATGTGGAGATTAGCCATGCTTACCTTTGCCTCTCCCACTTGCCTCAGTTTCTCTCTCCTTGTGTGCCGCTTCCTCCTTGTGTGCCTTCCTTCCTTCTTTCTGTCCCCTTTCCTGTCGTCTTCCTTGTTGCATTCTCTTCTGTGCTGCATTCTCAATCCCTTCTGTGTCTAATGCTCAACCTCCACCTGAATGAATTCTGGATTTGGCAAGGCACATTCATGAAAAAGGTGCTTTTGTTTCCATGACAGCTTGAAACGTCTTTATTCTCTGCTAGGGACATCCTGGGGAGAAACATTACTTCCTCTTCTCTTTGGCTATTAAAGTCCTGTCTGGTTTAGAGTCAGCTCCTTATCCGAGTCTCGAGTTCTCTCTGCTCATGTTGGGGCAGATGGAGGAGAGAGAAAGGTGGGAGCATCTTCTTCATGCCCCAGCCTGTTCTTACTCAGCTTTCAGCACCAGCAAGGACCCTGGTGAGGCCGCTTACACCAGGCTACTTTCTGCAGTGCCCCAAGGAAGCTCCTGGGGCTTCACTATCCCTTTGGTGGGAAAACAGGCTAGACAACCCGTGTCTCACACAGAGCTTGCGCATAGGGTAAACCTGTGGGGACAGTGTACAGAAGTACCTCTTAACCCCTGGAAGAAGAGTCTGTTTTTGGGTCCTGTCCTGAAGTTTCAGTTTCTGGAAGGCAAGAGGCACACATAAGTAAGCTATACTGGTCAAGGCGTGGTCTTACCCATTCCTGACCCGTCACTGCCCAGCTCTGGTCTCTTCTTAAAAAAACAGTCTGGTAAGTTGTCAGATCTGTGTGAAGTCTCTTGGCAGAGACACATTTTTTTCTCTTTATCACCAAGCTTCCATCTGTCCCCTCAACACAAAGCTTCCTGGGGAAATGCTAATTGAGGTTTCCCCAGTGAGGTACCCAAGTGACCCCATATATAAATGGGAGAGATTGTGAAAGGCATCTGATATCAACTTTGGGTGTCCACACGCATGCACGTGCACCCACATACACGCAAACATGCACAGCACCCATACATGCATGTTTTTAAAATGCCATAAGGAAGACTTGATCGAATTCAGAGTCTCTCTTGAAACCCTGCACTTGCCACAAGCTAATTTGTCAAAGGAACAAAAACACACTAAGTGTCCAGTCCATCTGGACGCAAGTAGACAGGAAAAGAAAGCGTTATTCATTGAATAATTTAAGTCTTTATATATAGCCTGGTTTTCCACTTTAATTATTTAAATAAATTCTCATGTAAGAATTATGATTTCATGTGGTAGAGAGATTGCCTTAGTTCCTTTTTAATCAGCGCACATTGTAAATATGTGCTATTTACAGAAGTCAGGGCACAACGTAACTATTTATATAGGAATTTATAATTACTATAATTTTCTCCTATGACGTGTGATTGGTATAACTTATGAAATACAGAATGCTGACTGGAAAACATCAGTTACCTTTTTCTACAAGAGAATCTGAGAGTCTGGAGAGATGGCTCAGCAGTTAAGAGCACTGGCTGCTCTTCCAGAGGACCCAGGTTCAATGCCCAGCACCCACACAGCAGCTTACAACTGTCTGTAACTCCAACATCTGACACCCTTACACAGACATACACGCAGGCAAGACACCAATGCAAATAAAAAATATCAACTTTAAAAATTATAAAAATAATAATAAAAAGAGAATCTGGGTTGCTCACCCATCATTACTTTCTGGTATAATTTCTGGTTAAGTGTGAATAAAAAGCACAATTTATATCTGTCCTTTATTTTAAAATCTGGCTTCCTGGGCAGGTGAGATGGCTCAGTAGGTAAAAGATAATTGTCCCCAAACCTGACAACCTAAGCTTGATCCCCAGAACCCACACGTTAGAAGGAAGAACAGACTCCTGAAAATTGTCCTCCAGTCTCCATGCTCATGCTGTGCGTGGTACATGTGCATGTGCATGTATGTGCATGCGCGATACACACACATACAAATAAACAGATAATAATAAATAAAAATTTACTACCATTTGTTCTCACCGGGTTAGTGGCACCTGCTTCTGAAGCAGTTGGGTGCTCAGATAAAGGGTGGGGGTTGAGCCCAGGTCTCAGGGTCTCTCGCCTGCAGCCCATTATACTGTGTTGGAATCTCCTCTGGTCTGAGCGTCACCAGGGGGTCTCTTAAGAAGAGAATGAACCCTGAGATTCCATCATTTCTCATGGCTTCTGCAGGTGCAGAGAGGGTGGAGAACTTCAGGGGAGCCACAGAACACTCTCGTTCTGTGGATGTCTCTTCCTGTCTCTACAGCTCAGGGCAAGGTCAGCCCTGCCACCCAAGGAGCTGAGTCATCACGTATGGATTTGCCAGGGCCATTAGTCTTTGGCAAGAGCTTTAACTGATGGACCTGCCAGGTCCCAGAGGAGACGGGCTTCTGTGTGGCAGCCTGACTGAAAACTGTTCAGGAGCCTCAAAATCTGACTTCACACCACCCCACAGGAGCTGTTCTGATCTCAGGACCCCCACTGGGCAGTTCCATCGTGTCTCTAGTTCCACATGATCTCCTTGCTTGCAGCCAGGTCCCTCTTAGGCTTGCTTTGCCCTGGTGACATTCTCATCTCAGTGGCTTCTAGTATAGAAATCTCTGGATGTGGGTGGTCAGTCTGCCTCCATCTTTGGCAAAGAGCAGGCTACAGTATGCCTCTTTCACCTCTCTTCCCTGGTTCTGTATCTGCCCAAGGTCCTGGGCAAGCCTTAGCTATTTGTAGCCCTTAACCCTCTGAAGACCTTGTCATGAATGCTAACTGGTGACAATTCCATCAGCTTCCAGACAGTGACTGTTAAATCTTGGCACTCTTTCTCTTGAGTGTTGTGGCTCCAAGTCACTTAGCAAGTTCAGCATTGAACTTGGAAAAGCTCTGTCAGACACCTACTGTCTACATCCTGCTGGGACAGGGTGGGTCAGGAAGCTGGTAAAAACAAGATGGCATGTGTGCCCCTGACATTAAGACCACCCTTACCATCTCAGCCCAGCAAAACCCCCCTCAATGGTGGGCAGGTTGGCCTCCACCCACTATCCTAGCCAACCCAAGCATTTACTAAGTCTCCTGGAACACTGCTCAGCACATAGGCCAATTCTGTGGGTAGATACATAGTTCGTTTAAATGAAAGCAACAAACCACAGGTCACCTAGCAAATAAGCAGCAAAACCAAGTTGGAAATGGATTCTTTAGGTTCCCAAACACAAGCTCCCCGCCTCCAACTTGTCCTCACCCTCAGAGGCATCTGCCTCCTGTCCCCTCACTGGTCATTTCTCTCTCCCCAGTGACACTCTGAACATTGTGGCATCTGATCACCGGCCATTCACCACAAAGCAGAAAGCCATGGGCAAGGAAGACTTCACTAAGATCCCACATGGTGTGAGCGGTGTACAGGATCGAATGAGCGTCGTCTGGGAGAGGGGAGTGGTAGGTCTGCAGTGTTTGCCCGTGCAGAAGAACTCAGCAAATCCTGTGCTTAGGAGGTGTATTAGGGTTCTCTGGGGGGACAGAACTGATAGAATAGTCATGTAGAAAGGGGATCTCTAAGAGTGGCTGACGGGCTAATCAGACAGTCTCTGTCTCTCCCAAAAGAAAGTCTAAGAATCCAATAGTAGTTCAGTCCATGAGAGTAGATGTCTGAGCTGGTCTTTAGTTTATGTTGGAATCCCAGAGAAATAGGCTTTAATATCAGTGAAGGAATACCTCAGCAGCAGTGTATATGAACTTGCCAGGGAAAGTGAACACAAGCAGAGAGCAAAAGCTTCCTTTCATGTCATACACATACACACACACACACACACACACACACACACACACACACACACAGTCTTCCAACCTTGTATGATCTAGTTAAGAAAAATCCCTTGGGTTTTAATTCATTCCAGTTCAGTTGACAAGCAAGAATAGCCGTTGCAGCCATCGCAGGAGAGCTGACCCAATCACAGCTCCTGTTTTAGGCAAGCGGTCAGTAGTGTCAGAGGTCACACTTAGCTAGCACAGCATCATCTCACACATACATGGGGAGAAAGGCTTACCCCATAATATTACCTGTTATTGGAATGCTAAAAGTTCAAAAAAAAAATAAGAAAAAAAATCCTTACAATTTGGTCCCTAGAAATTCAGCATTTTGGTATATGCCTTCCTAGATCAGTGTATGAAGACATGTTGGGCCTTGAGTGTTCAGTGGTCTTCCTGCTTCATCCTCCCAAGGACCAGGATTTCAGGTGTAATGTATAAGCCACTGTGCTTGGCTGCCATACATTATTTTAGTGACTGGAATCATCTTTTTTTTTCTTCATAATTTAAGTCATTTTGAGTGTCTTCTTAGAGCACTAAAAAGTTGTGATCTTTTTAAAACACCATTTTTGGTACTTGCGATCTAGCCCCGCCTTCATCCGCGCTAGGCCAGAGCTCCGCCTCTGCCTGCTTACATCCCTAGTCTCAAATGTCTTCTTTTAATTGCTACGTAATGTTCCCGCCAGTGGAAATGCTATATTTAGTTATTCCTTTGAAACTCTTGGCTATTTCCAGTTTTCACACTTCAGATGATGCTGTGAAGAAGTCCTTGTTTAAGGATGTCACCATTTCTAATTACTTCCTTAGATTTCTAGAAGGGGATTTTTGGGTCAAGGGATATGACTATAATACACTGGGTATATTTTATCTAATTGAATTTCAAAAAAGGTGGGAGCTGGGATTTCATTTGAATTCCACCTGTCCTGCCCAGGAGGAGTTTGAATTCCACCTGTCCTGCCCATGAGGAGTAGGGGGTTTGTTGTTTGCTTTTTGTTCTGTTCTGTTTTGGTCTTGATCTATCATGGGACACACTGAGCACTCAGTACAAGTGCACAGAGATGTGAAGTACTGAAAACTAAGCCACCAGCTCAGGGAGAGGCCAGGAGGTAGCTCAGGACATGTCCCTTGAGAAAAGCACACAGTCTCCCGGCACAGTACAGGTAGCTCTTTCAGAACACAGAATATACAGTAGTGTCTCCCATCTATCCACAGTCCACAGAATATTAGATGGAAAAATCTAAATATCATTCATACATTTGGAGAAGTTGTTTGGCTTTTTTTTTTAAGGTGGGTTTCACACCCTGGGCTGGCCTGGAACTCACCATGGAATCCAGGCCTTAAACTCAACAGTCATACCTCAGCTCCCCAGAGCTAAGATTACAGGCGTGAGCAACCAAGCCTTACACTGTATTAAACGCGTTTGTTAAGTTATTCTATTGTATTTGTTGTTGTTAGCCTCCTGCTGTACGAGTTAACTTGGTGATAGGTGTGCATGTATAGTGTACAAGCATAGTGTGTATAGAGCTCGGTCCTCTGTGGTTTCAGGCATCCTGTGGGGGCCTTGCAAGAACTCCAACAAACAAGAGGGGATGTACACTCTTGCACATGAAGGAAAGCCTCTTAGTCATCCCAGTGGGCACACAAGTGGAGCTGCTCTTAAGAGGTGCTTTTGCCCCAGGCAGGCAGGCTTTGGCACAAGTCACCAGGGTGGCTGGCTGGGTGGGGAAGAAAGGAGCAAGCAGGTTTCCAAGCTCCGCCAGACGACTCACATGAGACAAGACAGTGAGTACAAACACTGCTCACCTTAGGACCACAGATGCGACCGTCTGAGGTAAAAGAGCACAGGCTAGGTAGCCTGGGGAAGCCACACACTCAGAGCCGGACTGATCTGGTACTTCTGCCACATTCCAGGTTGGAGGAAAGATGGATGAAAACCGTTTTGTAGCCGTCACCAGTTCTAACGCAGCCAAGATTCTCAACCTGTATCCTCGCAAGGGCCGCATCATCCCGGGAGCCGATGCTGATGTGGTGGTGTGGGACCCAGAAGCCACCAAGTAAAGCTTGCCGCTAGTCTCCTGGGATTAGGGGGATTTGGGGTTTTGAAGAACTTATATTTACAGAACTGCAAAGGTGAATAACCTTTGCCCCATTTCAAATTTAGAGAAAGGTGGTAATAGTATGTAGATGACCATGTTCCTCCTCATATGCTCATGTGTCTGTCCATCCCTATGCATACCCATGTCCAATGTCCCTGTCCCTTCTTATAAGGACACCAGTTAGATGGGAGAAATACATACTTATATAACCTCCTTTTGCATTAATTCTCTAAAGGCTCTATGCCCAAATATGGCCCCATATTTGAGATGCTGAGATGCTCAGGGTAAAGATTTCAACACAAGGATTTTCAGGGGATGGATTGAGCCCATATCAGGCAGCTCTGGGTACCATTCCTTCCTGTTGGGCAGCATCTCTCCATCCAGATGTGCTGTCTTTACATGTGCTCAGAAGATCTTGTTCCACCCTCATTCTTACCAGGACCATCTCAGCCAGCACCCAGGTGCAGGGTGGAGACTTCAATCTGTATGAGAACATGCGCTGTCACGGTGTACCACTGGTCACCATCAGCCGGGGACGTGTTGTGTATGAGAATGGCGTCTTCATGTGTGCGGAGGGCACTGGCAAGTTCTGTCCCCTGCGGTCTTTCCCAGACATTGTCTATAAGAAGCTGGTACAGAGAGAGAAGGTAAGGGGGTTAAGAAGGAAGATGTGTGGGAAGAGGTCAAGGCCCTTGTTGGGGGGGGCATCTTCACTCCCCCACCTTAACTCTCAGACATTGTTGTCTTGTATATTATTTTTGCATCAATGTGACCAGGATACCTTAAGAGGGCAAAGGTTTCAGAAACTTTAAAGTGACGGGTCAGCTCATGATGATGGAGGTATGTGAGATGACTGTTCACATGCAGCAGATGGGGAAGAAGCCAGAAGCCAGAACGAACGGCCAGCCATGCTTCATCTCCTAAAGATTCCAGGGCCCCAGCCAGGGAATAAGCATCCAGAATATGAGCCTATGGGGAGACATTTCAGATTCAAGCTGTAACACACGGTTTCCTATGGATGCTATCTATTATCATGTAGCCAGAAGAGTGTGCGGCAGGGACAGTAGGGAAGGTGGAACTGGAAAATGCTGGTTTCCACTTCTCATTTTGTATACAACTATGATGGTGGTGGTGGTGGTGGTGGTGGTGTGTGTGTGTGTGTGTGTGTGTGTGCGCGCGTGTCTGAGGGTGCTCATGGAAACCAGAAGTTTCAGATGCCTCTGGAGCTAGAGTTACAGGTTGTGAGCCACTTCACATGGGCACTGGGTACTGAACTCAGGGCCTCTCTCTGCAAGAGCAATCCACACTTTCAACCTCTGAGCCACCTCTACAGTCTCAATATATAAAATTTTAAGTGTGCAAGCAGATAGGGAACCTGGGGAGTGTGTCTGTAACCAGTGAGGTCCTCCTGATACATAGGCTGGTGGCTCAGTCCCTTTGCCATCTTGCTAATGCCAACGGGGCCTCCATGCCTGTTGTTTCTCTCAAAAAGACTGTAGACAGACAGCATGCAACATTGTAGTTGAGATTCCATCCCAAAGGATCCAGTTCTCAAAGCTGCTGCTGCTCCCTCAGCCTCCTGCACATGTGCCAACACACTTTCTCCCCCCTCACAGTAGCACTTTTAATAGAGTGAATCGCCATAACTGACTAAGGCCAGGACAGCTCTAAGCGACAGAGCAGAGATTGGAACCTTGGCAATCTAGTTTGTGCAATATAACTCTTAGCCCTTTAGTATTGCTTCTGGCAGTGGCCCATGCCCAAATAAAGTATATCTAGCCTAAGTTTTCTCTGGGTTGTCAGACCACAGGAAAAGGTCTGGCCTGATGTGATCCTGGCAATTGTCAGGACAGCATTATATGTGTCAGAATGCTCACCATGGAGAAGTTCTTCAACCATTACCCTGCCAAACTCCCCTGGAAGGATTCCACCCATGTGAGGGGGCAGAGACCAAGGCACTTCCTGCATATGGGCACTTACACATGCACGCACATGCTAAGCTTATGTAGAAGTGAGAAAGGCATACCTCAGTGTTTGGACTATGGAAACAAGAAGCCTGTGTGTCTTGGGTCCTGTGCAGAGTCGCTGCTGTTGGAGGAGGATGCTTCAGCTGTGCACTTGGCTCTGACAAACCCATCTCTTCTCTTCACTAGACCTTAAAAGTGAGGGGAGTGGACCGCACTCCCTACCTAGGAGATGTCGCTGTTGTTGTCCACCCTGGGAAAAAAGAGATGGGAACACCACTGGCCGACACGCCCACACGGCCAGTCACCCGGCACGGGGGCATGCGGGACCTTCATGAATCCAGTTTCAGCCTCTCTGGTAAGGGTGAGGGTGTGGTGGGAGCTGGCAGGCAGGATAAAGGCCCAGGGGATGGGCTAAAGACTGCAGGTCCTTTGTAGTGCTGTGAGACACACAGCTCGCAGGATGCCCAGCCTGTGTTTTTGGAGACATACAGGCTGAAGGGCCTGGGAGAGCCAGGCTTGCTCACCAGCCGCTAGACAGGCCACAGGCCATTAGATGCTCTCCCTGGTGATGTTTTTGTCCCTTGAAACCCCTTGAGGACATTGCACACAGGGTACCCCACAGATGTCCAGGGCTCAGAAGGACAGCCCTCCTGCTGTCATTGTCCTCTCCCCCTCCCGGCCTCACTGGAGCCTCCCTCCAGTGAGCCTCCCTCACTGGAGTCTCCCTCATTCCTCATTTCTACCCTCCAACCTTCACACATCACCTGCATCTTTTCTCCCCTTTCTCTTTTTGTTTTTTTAAGCAGGAATTTTATGATAAACATTTCAATGACTTTAAGTAAAATGTTTCTTTCTTTTAGCTCTTACCCCCCCCCCCCCCCAGTTTCTCTCCCTATCTCCATGCCCTAGCTCTTGTCTATCTACAAAATGCCTAGGTTTCTCTGTCATATCCTGACCCTATTTTTAATATTATGCCCTTCCAGTGACTGTAACACTAAGCCTGGGGCCCTTTAGACCTTCTCTATCTATGCAATTATACCTCACATACCTCAGAGGTCCCTGGTGGGGAACATTGCCTCATCGATGGTGAGATGTTCTCAATGGAGAGCAGACAGAGGCCATGAGATCTGTTAGTCCTTAGTGAAGCTTTGTTGGGAACCATTACCACCACTTGAAAGGGCAGCAGCCCAGCCTCCCTGACCCCAGGACTAGCCAGAGAGAATCTACTCTGCAAGGCCTGTCTCTATTTGAGGAAGAAAGGCAGGAGGAACAAGAGCATAGAATCCTGAAGGATAGAGAATGAGGACCACACACAAACCATCCCAGGATGAGAGGTGGAGAACCGACCTCTGAAGCCCCGCCTACTGAGGTCCTGCCTACTGAGGTCCCTAGATTCCCAGCTTTGTGCTGACAGCAGCTTGTACCAGGGACCTATGGTTTCCACTGGAGCTGCTGGTGGCCTGTGGAGAGGAGTCCTCCAAAACGTGCTCCCAAAGCGCTAGTCCCATGAGCAGTGGGACGTGACTGTTGGGTGGTGTTTCTGGCCAAACACACTGAAGCTTTGCCAGTCCGGGCTGTGGATCCGTAGGACCTGAGCACACAGCCTGCAAAAGCTGACCCCCAGGAGAAATGATGAGACCCTGGAGCTATGGGGCCTAACTAGCCAGTGGTTCTTCTTTTCTTCTGCCCCACTCCAAGAACTATGACTTGACAGTGGCTCCCTCAGACACAGCAGACCTCAAGTTGCCTGCTCCAAGTCTTAATCTGTTGACAATGGGGGACACTGGTGAATGTCCCACTGCGATCTCTGGGACACTAGACCCTCCCTTCTTAGTCTTAGAATTCCAAGGTGTGAGCCTTTGGTTATATGGGTCTTTCACTTTCTAAAACAGTTTCTAAAACAGTTCTAAAACAGTTGTTTTATTCTCGGGTCCACTTACTGAGACCTGTGTCTGACGGTCTGTGTGAACTGGCTAGTCCCTTGGTCTGATAGTACAAGAGAGACTGAGTATGCTGTCCATGTGAGTGAGTGAGTGAGTGAGTGAGTGAGTGAGTGAGTGAGTGAGGAGGCTCATAATGTTGACTCAGAATCAGAAAACCTGGGTTCAAAACCCAGGCTCTTCAAAGCCTTTATACTGTAAAACATGGAAACCATATAATGTCCTCGATCCCTGGTTTTCTCAGCCAGATAGGATTGGGGTAATGGCTCAGTCAATAAAGCACTTGCCTTGTAAGCACAAGGACCTGAGTTCAATCCCAAGAAACCATATTGGAAAACCCCGGCATGGGCTGGAGAGATGGCTCAGCAGGAAGAGCATGTACTGCTCTTCCTGAGGACCTGAGTTCGGTTCCCAGTTTCCCAGCATTCACTGCCTAGCATCCAGAAACTCCAGGGGAACCCAACATTAAGGGACAAGAGAAGGAACATACTCACAGAAGGTTTAACTCTGCCCCTGGGGCCCAGGTGTCAGGGGCCTGTTAGCCCAGGCAGCATTGACCTGATTGACCCTCCCTGCTTCCTTCCTGCAGGTTCTCAGATTGATGACCACGTTCCAAAGCGGGCCTCAGCTCGGATCCTTGCGCCCCCTGGAGGCAGGTCGAGCGGTATTTGGTAAAGGCTCTGACCAGACCCCCCAACAAGTGAGGATGCTCCACCACCACCACCTGCCTGCACACTTTCCGGCCACAGCTGCAGTGGGTGGGAGAGGTTGGGCAGGGCAGCGCACCACCAGTGGGGGCTCCAGGAACCTGGGAGCCCTCCCCCTGTCTGAACATGATTCACGGGGCTTTGATCACCCCTAACAAGGCACTTTGAGCTGTCCCTCCTGCCCTGCTCCTTCCTTCCTTGGCCCTGGGGTTTCTCTGAGCCCCAGAAGCCCACACTATGCACAGCACCCAATGCATAGCACCTGGCCCTACCCCCTCCTCTCACCGTGACCTCCTGTGCTGGCTCTGGGAAGGCCCAGACTTTAGTGCTCTGCCCTGCTGCCCACCCAGACAGGTGTTCAGAGCACTTTAGCAAATGTGTTTTATAAGTAAGGGCCTTCCCCCTTCACCCCTTAGGCCCCATGGTGACATTTTCCCAAGTCAGACAGGTGTCAACTCCCCAGCCATGCCCAAGGTGTCCCATCTCTCCTGACTCACCCCAGCTATACTTGTGTGGGTACAGTCAGGACACCCCAGGTGTGGCTGTGCTTGGGACACCCTGTGCCCCTTGCTAGCCTCTTTCATTGCCTACCCTCACCCTCTGGGAGTCCCTGCCCCAGAAGGGTAGCCGGGTGGGCATGCGGCTAGTGCCAGGCGCGTGTAAATGGTTTTGTTTTGCACGTTTGGTTTGCGCAGTGGTTTGGTTTGACTTGTTTGTGCACCCTGTGGAAAATAACGGTGCTTCGTGTCACTAGCATAGCATAGAATTGGGAATAGATTTGGTTTGTAGGGGATGCTGCACTCACCACCAACCAGACAGTACGGGGCAGAGGCGGGGGCAGGCTGGCCCCCTGGCCCCTTTCTCCCAACCCAGGGTCCTTTTGCTTCCAGAAGCCCTGTACCATGCCTCCCCTATCCCACACTTCCTGCCACCTCCTCCTACTTCCCTACATGCAAACGATCCTGGATGCTGACCCTGGAAAGCTTCAGGCAGCATCTCTGATCCTTGTTACTCCCAGCACCAACCCCATATCCACACCCTCATACCCCAACACAGCTTCCTGTAACTTGCCCCTGTTGGGCAAGGCCTAGCTACTCCTCCTGTGTGACTAGTAAGAGTCCTCATACCTGCTGAGAAAGGGAGAGTAGGAGAGGGTTGGCTAGCCAACCACCAAGGGAGGGACTTCAACCCACAAGGCTTAGCTATAGAATCCACTCCACTGTACAAGTGCTATGGGATACTGCACTCAGCACTACACTGTTGCAGACTACTGGTTGGCCCCGCCCTGTCTCTGAAGCTCCTTGGAGGTTCTCGTAGGTGGCTACACAGTTTGGGAGGTGGCTCAGCTATCTGCCTTTGATAAGCCTCATCCCTGCCCCTCTTTGGCAAGTGATCTCACTTTCGTTAGAGCTCCACAAACTTGTCAGAGACCCCAGGGAGCCTGTCAGCCACTCTCACCCCCCCCCACCCCACCCCCGACCCCCCCCCCCACGCTTTTGTCCTGCTTTGGGTACATCAAAGCACTTCCCTGTGTCAGCTCTGACAACTTGACAGGTAGACTCCGAGGAGCTTCTGAGACAGGGTGGGGCTTACCACTCTCCCCCATCTCACAGATTAAAAACTGAGGCCCCAAGAGTTTAGGCCTCAGAAGTGTCGTGACTGCTCTTGTGGCCTTGACTGTCTAACCTAGCTGTGGGAAACAGTTGTGGATGGATGTCAGGCTCACCAGGAGTTTAACCAGATAGAATGCTTTCTTCCTGGGGGCACATTCTGTCTTGCTTTGCACACGCCGATTTTATCTTTGTCATGAACTGACTAATGTATTCTCTTGGTTTGAGCCTGGACTAGAAAAGTGTTGGGAACTTGTGTGTGGTTTCAGCTGTGCCCAGTGTCCTCACTTAGGAGCTTAAGGGACAGATAACCCAGAGGACTGAGGTAGCCCTGGGAACAGTAGGTAATGACCCTAGAGAAGCCTTCACAGGTAACATAAACACTGACGCTGACCCCTGGTACAGTGTCTGTCTCTCTCTTTCCCTCTCCCACTCACCTCTCCTTCTCTTCCTTTTCTTCCTCCTCCTCCTCTTCCTTCTCCTTTTTCTTCTTGAGACAAAGTCCTGCCTAGGTAGCCTGGCCTTGAACTCACAGAAACCCTGCCTTCATTTCCCCAAGTACTGGAATTATACACATAAACTACCACACCTAGCTATATGTCATCTTTGTCTATTTCTGCCCTTGCTGGGTCATGGGTCTTGGGCAGATGCCAAAGATCTAAGAGGTGGTAGGACCAGCTAGGCCAGAGCGCTTTACCCTTTCCGAGCGCCTCCACCTGAGAAGCGTATGACCTGAAGTGGTAGGAGAGTACACGTTCAAGGGGCCACTGTGGGCCTTCTACTTCATCCACCCTGCCCTTCTGCAGCCCCAAGGCCACCCTTTCATAGACTGTGTGCTCACCCAGGAGCTTCTAGATGGGAGGCTTAAAGAGCCAAACAAATCATCACCCCCCAGTGTCCACTCCCTGCCCCATGCAGAGCTCCAGCCACCCCATCCCAGGTCCAGTGGCTGCTGGCTGGAGCGAAAGGGGTCTCTGGTTGCACCGAGTGCAGCTCTCAAACTGGTCTTGTACTTGCTGAATAAACACTGTTGTTCTTGCCTTAGCTGCTCTCTAGGTTTGTGGGGTTAACTTACCAGAAAATTGTGCTACTGTGCGTGTATGTGTGTGTGTGTGTGCGCGTGTGTGTGTAGTGCTAGGGGTCCACAGTAGGTCGCTTGTCAAGCCAATGCCGTGATGAGGGCATCTCTTATATTGACCCAAAAACCACAGAACCACACGGAAGCCAAACCCCCTCTAGCTGCTGAGGTGGCAGGCACAGCCTGGGGTCAGAAAGGACCTGTCAGCACCCCAGCACCCAAGTGACTTCCTCACTCCTTTGTAAACGTCATGGTGCTAAGGTTGTGTCAATCCCGAGATGACACATGGCCCTGTGCTTTGGCCACCATTTGAGGCAAAACAGCCCAACACATGTGTTCTGGTGCAGGTTTGTATTAAACTGTAGCTACTTCTCACTCGGCCTCTGTTGTGTTTTTTCAAGATGTAACCTGGCAGAAAGCCTCCTCTGCAGCAGCTATGTGTCGCTTCAGTTGCTAGGACAACAGCTTTGATCCATCACTCTGATCCAGTGGCAACTCACTGGGAGGTCTGGGCAAGGTCTGGAGATACGAAAATTTAAAAATTTAAAACAAACATTCATGTTAAGGTCATCCCTCTCCTGAAAGCCCAGGATTTCTGATAGTGGAGAAGAAAATTTTCAGCCAGATTTCTTGGGACAGTTGGCATGTTATCTGAAGTAGGAAAAATCAGAGGAGGCATTAGAAACAAAAAGAGAAGGATCTAGACCTTCTTAGTTAGGGTTTCATTGCTGTGAAGAGACACCATGACCAAGGCAACTCAATAAAGGCAAGCATTTAATTTGAGGTTTAGTCCATTATGGTGGGAAGTGGCAGCACCAGGCAGACATGGTGTTGGAGAAGGATCTGAGAGGTTTTTAAGATTTTTTTTCTTTTTCTTTTTTTTCTTTTTTTGTTATTGTTGTTGTTTCGAGACAGGGTTTCTCTGTGTAGCCCTGGCTGTCCTGGAACTCACTCTGTAGACCAGGCTGGCCTCGAACTCAGAAATCTGCCCGCCTCTGCCTCCCAAGTGCTGGGATTAAAGGCGTACGGGACACTGCCCAGCTAAGATTTATTTATTTATTTTGTATAGTGTTATGCCTACATATATGCCTTCACGCCAGAAGAGGGTGCCAGATCTCATCATAGATGGTTGTCAGCCACCAAGTGGTTGCTGGGAATTGAACTCAGGTCCTCTGGAAGAGCAGTCAGTGCTCTCAACCTCTAAGCCATCTCTCCAGCCCTGAGTTCTACATCTTAATCTGCATGCAGGAAGGGTGTGTTTCACACTGAGTTTAATTACCTTGAGCATTAAGACCTCAAAGCCCCGCCTCCTCAGTGACATACTTCCTCCAACAAGGTCACACCTCCTAATAGTGCCACTCTTATAGCCAAGCATTTAAACATAAGAATCTATGGGGACCAAACCTATTCAAACTACCACTTTCTACTCCCTGACCCTCATAAGCTTATAGCCGTAACATAATGCAAAATGCATTTAGTCCAACTTCAAAAGTCCCCATAGTCTATCACAGTGTGAACAATCTTTAAAAGTTCAAAGTCTTTTCTGAGATTCATGCACTCTCTTAACTGTAATCCCCTATAAAATAAAAAAGCAGATCACATTCTCCAGACATATCATCACAAGATCTACATTAGCATTGCAAAATGCAAGGAAGGGAGAAAATACTGGACCAAAGCAAGACTGAAAACCAGCTGGGCAAACTCCAAACTCAGCATCTCCATGTCTGATGTCAAAATGCTCTTCAGATCTCCAAATCCTTTCAGCTTTGTTGACTGCAACATACATCTTTCTCATTGGCTGGTTCCACTTCCCTGATAGCAGCTTTCCTCAGCAGGTATCCCACTGCTCTGGCATCTCTAACATCTTGGCATCTCCAAGGCAATCCAGGGTTCACCTTCATGGCTTCCTGCAGTGGCCTCTCCCTCTTGGTATCTGCAGGGACACCCTTGGCATACATTTGGCTTCAGCAACTTTCCTTCATCACAGGGCGATCTCTAAAGCCAGAGCCACATGGCCAAAGCTGCCAAGGTCTGCTGCTTGCTGGGGCTGGAACATGGCCCCCTTGTTCAATTACATCTTCACCAGATTTCTGGTTTTGATAGTTTTCTTCACTGCCTAACCTTGGCTGTTGTGGAACTTATTCTGTAGACTCGGCTGACCTTGAACTCGGAGATCTGCATGCCTCTGTCTCTTAAGTACTGGGGTTAGTTATCCCAAGGCCTCAGTGTGTCTTTGAAGGGCCTTTGCCTGCTCACTTGCTTTCTAGAACCCCACCATTGAGCATGGCAACCAGACCTCAAAAGCCCTTGAATGTTAGGAGAGATTACCTGATTAAACTCACACTAAAATAAGTGAAGTACAAACTATAGTCACAGCATTTGGAAGATTGAGGCAGGGGGATCATGAGTGTGAGGCCAGCCTGGGTCACATATGCATAAACCCTGTCTCAGAGTGAATATATTGTTAATTTTAGTACTGTGCGGTACCTTGTAATTTCTTAACCCTCTGAGATCTAACCCTAATGACTAAATTCTAGATGCTGGAGTAGGTTTTGACAAATCTATGCTAAACACATGGGCTAGGGGGTAGGGAAGACACAACCTTTAGTACCCTCACTCAGGAGGCAAAGGCAGGCAGGGCTACAGTGAGACCCTGTCTCAAAAACAAAAAGGAAAAAACAAAAGCAGAATCACATGCGATAGACCGTTTGCATGGCCCGAGGTAGTGCATAGGTACATACTTGGGAAGACCCTGGATACTTTAATATATGTGCTGTTGAGAAAGAACCAGCTTTGGTCTTGAAAATTAGGATCAGACAGGAGAATCAACAGCTCTAAAGTCATCAGCCTTGATTTTTAAGTCTATTTTATTTTATTTTATTTTATTTTATTTTATTTTATTTTATTTTGAGACAGGATTTTACTAGGCAGCCCTGGCTGGCCTGGAACCATGTAGACCAGGCTGGCCTTGCACTCATAGAGATTAAAGGCATGCACCACTACACCTGACAGTAGAAGCTTTAACAAAACATTGCCAACAAGCAACACACTGAGCTTACTGTGCTGTAAAAGTTTGCTCTAAAACCATATCTCTCTTCTCAATGTCCCGATTTACAGTGATATCTGCACCCTGGATGAGCATTGGTTTCTGGTGAGTCACATGACTGCATTGGAAATACCCTTGATGTGCAAAATTTTCACATTTTTTTTATTATTAAAAGGAAGTCGTTCTTTTGAGATGAGATTTCTTTATGTCATTTCTCAATGGACAGACTGACAACATGGTTATAGGAATTCAAGTTCTCCAAGACCCTCTGGGGGCAACTCCCTGTAATGCCAAGGTCACCCAACAGAAAATTTGCCCCACATCTCTGCAAGCTTTGGTGACGTCATCTAACCAGTGCCTCTGTGTTGCTGGAAGTCTTTGTTGTAAACCGGCCTGAGTTAAGCAGGATTGAGGACCCTGGAATCCCCCCAGCAGCAGCACCATGCTACATTTCAAGGCACCTGAGGAGTTAAGATCACTAACAGACTTTTGGAAAAGACTTTGACCTCTTCATGCCTGGGGGAACTGAAACTACTGAGAAAGGACCCAGTTTTGAGTGTTTTGAGTCCCAAGGTCAAGACCCTTCAGTAACAAGGCCTTACAAGTGTGCTCTCATGGCAGTGGCATCAGAATTCCTGGTGGCCCAGAAGAGGAACTTCAGGCCGCTCATAGACATCTTAGGAAGAGTTGCCATGTGGGGGCTGCTGATGTTTACATGGACGTTCAACAGCCAGGTCTCCAGGAGTGGCCCAAGTAGTGTCTTTCTGCAGAATGCTTTGTAATTTCTCCCTGCTGTGTGTGCTGTGGTTGTGAAATTCCTGGGAACTGGTAGCAGGATCTGTGAGAGAATGCTGCCTTCCATTCTGTTCCACAGATATGTCTCTTTCTTCTGTCACCATGGTCATGAGAACTGGCATCCCAGTTCCATTCACTAATCAAAGCCAGTGCTTTGGGGATTATAATGGCTTAACCGGATGTGAGCAAAGTGGAGCTCCCTTCTAGGCTGGAGGTCTGAAATTGCTTATGGAGCCCAGCGACTCTCAGCCAGGGGCAGTTTTGTCCTCTAGGAGACAAGTGTAGGAAATATTTGGACATCCTTTTGGCTGTCACAACTTAGCGGACTAGCACTACTAGAATCTAGTGGATAGAGCTCCAGGACCCTGCCAAGCTACTCGGGATGCACTTGGGGCAGCCGCCACAACAAGGAATTCTTCAACCCAAAATGTCAGCAGCAGTGAGATGAAGAAGATCTAAGCACACAGCTTGACAACCCTATGAAGCTTAATGATGGAATGAGATCATGGCTCTAGAAAATTGTATAGAGAAGTTTTGGGGAGGATGCAGAGCTAAGTTGATGATGCAATTCTGTGTGGCAAGGCATTCTGGATGAAAAGCATCACGCACAGGGATGGGTCAAGCATCTCAGGACCAGTCAGAGGCAAGGACCCCAAGGATTCTTACCATGTTCTTCCCCATGGCTTCACTTGTCAATCCTCTGCCACCAAGATCAGAAACTGTCTTGTACCAGGTCCTGCTTGACCACCGTGCAATGCCACAGGAAACTGAGGGCCATATGTAGATCCGACTGAGACTCGAAATGCAGGTGACACAGCCAAGTGGCAGCTTAGTCACTGTCATGTCTCCATTCTTTAATTATTAAATGTATAGACTTTCTGTTATACCTGGGTGTAAACTAAGCCCCTCTCCAGGAAACATCTTGTGGTGGGTAGAGAAAAGGACCTTTTTAAAACTCCAGGAAGGGTGCTTGCAAAAGGAAGTGGGCATTGTGGCTAAAAGAAAATTCTAAAAGAGTTTCTGAATGGTTGACACACTGTACATGATGGGTCAGGTATTTGATGAGGTAGTCAGGTCTTATTTGTTTCCATGACATCCTTTTCTCAAATGTCTGGGTGTAAGGTATACAAACAACTTCTGAGATTTAAGTACACAACTTGGTAAATCTGTATGAAACGGATGTGCAACTGGAGGCAGACCACTGCCAGCACCTGGGAAATCTGCTTTGTGACTCTCCTGTCATATCAGTGCCCCCCAGCCCCACCCCCACGGATAACCACATCCCTGGCAAATGAGCGTGGTCTAGTTTTGAACACTAATTCATGGAATGATACAATGCATTCTCTTTGTCTGACTCTGTTTCTGATATAATGGACACATCTTTTTGTTATGTCTAAGACTATCTATGATGGAGGGCCAATTTTGTCAGCAGTATGTGCAAACAGGAACTTACATACAGGATAAAAGTACATTTTGGTGTGAAGGGTGTATGCAAGGTTCTTTCCTGCTGGTGTGGAATGAGACTTGTGCAATTCAAAAGTGAAATTAAGAAAGCAATTCCAGTTATAGTAGCATCAAATAGAAGAAAATGAGTGCTGGAAAGATGGCTCAGTGGCACTGGCTTCTCTTGGAGAGGATCCAGATTCAGTTCCTAGGACAGCTTGAAATCACATGACTGCAGTTTGAGGGAATCTGACTCCCTCTTCTGGTTGCCTACATATATGCACATACATATAGTTGGGCACACAAACATACAGGTAGTAAAGTAAATGCTTCTAAAATTAAAAAGTATAAAGTGCTTAGCAAGACAATCAGAGCAATTCTGCTCTGAAACCCATGGAATTGTTGGAAATGTTTAAAAGACCAAAATAAATGAAAGATAATTCCGTGCTCATGAATCAGAGGACTTCATATCATTAAGGTGGCCATAGCCACTGAAATGGATCCATAGATTCTGTATAATCCCCAGCAGAATTCCAGCTGTAAAGGTGGAGATTTGGTTTTAAAATTCATTTGGAACAATAAGGAAAATCTTAAGGGAGCTGGTGAAACCATCGTGAATCCAATCTCAGTAGGGTTTCCTCTTGAATATCCCACTACATTAACCCCTCTGACCAATACAACAGCCTTTGGGAAACACACTCAGACCTTATCCAAACCACGCACACACATGGAAGGCATGAAGATAAGGACACACACTGTCCCTGTAGCTAGCAGACTACTGAGACAATGAATGGCCTCTAAGGAGCTGACATTTCCCTTGCCCTCTCATGCTGGGGAAGGAAAAGCCTGAGATCTTGACCTCAGCCAGAGGGGAACTTGTCTTCTGGAAGGAGATTGCACATTAACTATGTTGGCAATGACACAGAACAGACTGAGAGCCAACGGCAGCAGTCAGTATAGAGTCAGTGAGGGGCAGGACAACATGTTGGCCAGATATGCCCAGTTAAGCATACCTCCTCTTCTCTATTTAAACCTCGTGTCAGTACTTGGAAGATGGAGTTGGGGACACCATTGACCCTCCTTACTGGTTCTTCCAACATGGACACATTGTATAAATCTTTTTCTGTCTGTTACTATTATTTGTCTATTGAGGATGCTGGTCCAGTCCTCCTTGTTAGAACTGCAAAGGCCCAGACTCTGACCCTAACAACTCCAGTAACAATTTCAAGATGATTCGGTGGAGAAAAAAAAACAAAAACAGTATTCTCAACAAATTGTGCTTAAACACATTGATATCCACATGCAAAAGAAATCGGAATTGGAATTTTGCCTCACAGTATGCAAAACTCAGCCAAAACGGGCCAAAAATGTAAATCCAAGAGCTAAAGCTACACATTTTTAGAAAAAAAAAAAAAGCATAGAGGTACATTTTTAGAGCTTTGATTAAATATCAGATCCATACATATGACATCAAAAGCACACACACACATACTATATATATATATATATAATTTCAATATAATTGAAAAATGCATATGTCAAAGAAGATTATCGCACACAGAAAGAGAGAAACGAGAGGAGAATCTTCATGCCTTGGAAAATGTAAAGATCAACTGGAGAAGCAGAGGATTCTGGGAGAGGAAAGCACTTGGTGCTAACTTCCTTTGGCATGCCTTCATCCTTGCCCAGAGCAGCAGCTGCGACAAAGGTGTCCCTTGCCCCACCCACTTTCACCCTTAGACCCTTCTGGTCTGCCAGGGCTTTTCCAGGTTGAGCGGGCTGGACTCCAGTCATAGTACTAACCAGAAAGACCTCCAGATGGTGCTGTAAACTCATCTGTGACTACGTTGGCTTAAGCCACACAAGGCCACTAGGAAGTGACCAGGTAAGGCTGGGGGGGCGGGGGAAGAACACGGTTTCTATGTTTGGTCCTGGACCCCCAGCAGAGCTTAAAGTGGTACAACAGCACATGAATGAGGAACCACATCATTTTTCTCATACCTGGTTCTCTCTTAAGAGAGTCAACTCTTTCACGCCAATCTCCAAATAAATAAAACAGGACAGGCACTTAAATTTAAACCTCACATAAAAATAACTATGTCAAAATAGTGTTTGTAGCATGCTATACTAAAAAGAAAAGAAAAACCACAAATTCGCACTTAATAAAGATGTCATATATTCATGTAGCAATTTATGTCTGGCTGGCTTACTGACTCTTCCACCAACCATTTAATAAGTGCCTATATATCATCTCCTAGACCTGCATTAGGAAGACCCAAGGACATCTACATCTAGAAGTGAGTGGGGACCGAGAAATGTTGACAAACGGTGGTAGTCAGAAAGCAGGGCAAGCATGGGACGAGGGTGGGGGGAAGTGCGGATTTTGGCACAGGCAATAAGTTCAGAACTTCTTTGTATTCTTGTTTGTTTGTTTGTTTGTTTGTTTGTTGTTTTGGTTTTTTTTTTCTCCTTTTGGTTTTTTGAGACAGAGTTTCTTCATATAGTCCTGGCTGGCCTCAAATACACAGAGATCTGCCTACCTCTGCCTCCTGAGTGCTGGGATTAAAGTTAGCATGCACCAGCACGGCCCAGCCAGAACTATTCTGATGTTCACTGGCTACGAGTAATCTTGGTGCGTTATTAGCACGTGTAGGCACCACCACACTGGGAAAGTGTCCAGGGAGCACTGTGCACGGCAGAGCCACTGAGGAGCTAACACCGAGACTGGTCCTGATCAATGGATAGATGTTTACCTGAGCAGGGACCACCTCACAGTTTATGTCTCAGCCAAGAAACCACTGTTTGCTTGTACAATTTCAAGTTCTTGTTTTCATATATGTCGAGAAGCGTTGCCGTGGAGAGGACATAAAAAGAGCAGAGGGTGAACAAAAATGATCAAATCTTGTGTCTACTGAATGTAGGACCCTAAAGTTTTATCTTTTAGCAAGTGTCTCCCAAACTTCACCATCACAGTACCTCTAAAGGCATGGGCAGTATTGTACGAAGAACATCTCAGCTGGAATACCAGCTTTTCTTAAAAGTCTTGTGGTGGTTTGAATATGCTTGGCCCAGGATGTGGCACTATTATGAAGTGTGGCCTTGCTGGAGGAAGTGGGCATTGTGGGGATGGACTCTGAGACGCTCCTCCTACCTGCCTGGAAGACAAAGTTCTCTTGCTTGCCTTCGGAACAAGATGTAGAACTCTCAGCTTCTCCAGTGCCCTGCCTGCCTGGACACTGCCATGGTCCCTGATATGATGATAATAGACTAACCTCAGACCCAGTGAGCCAGCCTCCAATTAAATGTTGTCCTTTATAAGAGTTGCCTTGGTCATGTTGTGTCTACAGCAATGAAAACCCTAAGGCAAGACTTATTTTTTAAAATCACATAGTTTTACATCTACTTCATGTATCCAGTCATTTCAGTACAGATGGTATCATTAGCAGTGGTGGCGCACGCCTTTAATCCCAGCACTCAGGAAGCAGAGGCAGGCGGAGCTCTAAGTTCAAGACTAGCCTGGTCTACAGAGTGAGTTCCAGGTTTCTGTATGAACCTATCTTGAAATGAACAAACAAACAAATAAGCAAGAGATACTGTTGTTCTTACTCTCTAAACAAAGCAGAAACCTGGAAAATGTGCATTTATTCTGTAGCTCTTCCGCCCTACGTAATTATGTAACTTTCCCTCACTAAGCCAGTTTGTGAGGGGAAAACCATACAGAATCAAGTCCAGTGTTATATGACAGGCTTTGACTTATAGAAAGAGCCCTGAGGCAGTGATACTGAAGGTGGATCAAAAATGGAGGGTCTTCCAAGGCAGGCAGGTATGAGACAACACAATACAGAGATGGTCATGGGGAGAGAGACCAGACAGACACAAACATGTGACTGACATTTCAGAAGTAGAACTGATTTTAATAGCAAACTGTCCTGGGAGTTGGGGAGAGGAGTGGGTTAGACTCACAGGCAGGTTTTTGACACCATTGACAACGTTAGGACTATAAAGGGGGTGCTGGTGGGTGGGGAGGGAGGATATACTTGGCTTAAGCCCACTGAGCTTTTGATGTCGGAGTTGCCTCAAAGGCCTAAGGGAGCACTGACTAGGGTGGAGGCACACAGACTCAGAAGTTACAGAAAAAGATGTGGCCATTCAGGGAACAGTGTGGATCGAGGAGAACAGGCAGAATGGTAGTCTAGAACCAGAAGAGTCACTGCTGGATGAGGACAAGATGAAGGGGGTGCTTCAGATGAGGGGGGAGGTGGGAACCCTGGGGAGCATCCAGCATTCAAAGTCATATCTATGGCACAAGGTACAATGAAAAATGTCATAGGTGTCATGGCAGAGCATCAAACTAACAGGCAATAAAAGAAAACATGAACAAACTTCATTTTTGAAACATTTTTTAAACTTATGCATCAAAAACAAAAAACAGTATAAACAGAGTGGAAAGATAACCCAGAATAAGAGGAATTCTTTGCAATTTATATATCAGATAAGAGGTCAGTTATCAGAAAACATTCGTACTCCTGAACAACAGGAAAAAGTTCACAATTCAAAAGATGGGAAAAGGGATTCTAAGAGACATCCCCTTACCCCGCCTCCAAAAAGAGATGTCCAAGTGGCTAAAAACATATGAAACAGTCTCAGAGTCGAAGACAGAGGCAGCTCACAGACATTCTGACAACTATCAAAAAACAGAAGTCAACAAACATTTCCTCTGGAAAGATAAAACAGAACTACCCTATGTTCCAACAATTCCACTTCTGAGTATATGCCTGAAACAATGTAAAACAAGGTCTCAGAGAGACGTCTGTGTGCCGGTGTTTACAGTGGCGCACAGCACAGTAGTTAGAAGGTAGGTGCAAGCCTAGCCAGCTGGCTTAACAAGATCTAGGCCAGGGAAATACTCTGTCCTTGAAATATTGAAAACATGAACCATACCTAGAGAACAACACTCAAGGTTGTCCTCTAGCTCTACCCCCTACACACACACACACACACACACACACACACTCACACTCACACTCACACACACTCACACACACACTCAAAATCTTAGGAAAGAATTATTTC